>NW_026623138.1:1384507-2076760 GCF_028827265.1 Penicillium atrosanguineum | reverse complement strand
TCGTGTATCTGTAGTATGCAGCGTCGGCCTTTGGATTCATGACTTTCTCACGCTATGTTATCGCCGGTACTCTGTGTCCTGCTTTGGTGAAGATGTACGAGAAACTTGGACTATATTCCTCGCTGACTAGTCTTGCTATAATGGTTACAATTATGGGACTTGTGCCATTTGTGCTGTATAAAGTCGGTCGCAAGGTTTGTGCCATGAGCAAGAACGCTCAGAACAAAGCCTCAGCATGGGTGATCTGTGCGTCTCAACGGTTATTGGAGTACTGCCCACACGTAGAGGGGAGAACTGCAGGTGCGTCCTGTAACTAGACTGGTAGGGCTTGGGGTGCTGAAAGAGTAATTGCTCAAATTTTAAGTTATATTTCGAAAACCCAACGGGGTGGAGCACTAGACACCCGATAAAAAATCACGTTTGAAGAAATGAACAGTTGAATCAGGTCGCATCGGCAATGATAACCTCAGCAGCCTTCTCACTGATCATGTAGATAGGAAGGGCAATATAGTAACCTGGGATCTTTGGGAAGACTGATGCATCGACGATACGCAGGCCGTTCACTCCACGAACGCGGAAGTCAGCGTCTAGCACGGCCTGCGGGTCGCCATCTTCTCCAATCGCGGCAGTGCAGCAGGCATGGTGTCCCCAAGCCTCTCGCTTGATAAAGTCCTTCATTTCGCTCTCAGTGGTAACATTAGGACCAGGCCAGACTTCTTCAAAGCCCCCATCAAGCGGAATAAGGTCCTGATAGATAGTACGGGAGAATTCCATGGCCTCGTACACAGCCTGCAGATCTTTATCATCAGCACCATCAGTAGTCACACCAGTATCGAAAGAGTTGAAGGTGATAAGAGGTGTGTCACGAGGGTCGATCGATCGCAGCTTGATGGTTCCAGCGTTGTTGCGGCTACGCGCCTTCAAAGTAATCCATGTCCAGTGCTGGGAATCCTTGAGACCCTCATAGGCGTAATTAGGGTAATAACCAGGGAAATTGACGGGGGCTCCCGAGATAAACAGATCGGGCTCATCGTCAGCGACGGAAGATTTGCGAATGATGGCGATGGCAATGCCGTTAGTGGAATATGTGCCCTTCCACAGAGGGTCATTCTCCCACTGTTCCAGACAGGGGTCAGGCATGGTGTACATGAAGGTGCACTTTTCGGTGAGGACAAAGTCGGTTGGGGATTTTCCGACCACGCCAGTCTCGTATCGGTCCTGAAGGTTGGCTCCAACACCGGGCAAGTCGACTAGCGTGGGAATACCGAGTTTGGAGAGTTCTTCATGAGGGCCGATTCCACTCAACTTCAACAATTGTGGGGTATTGAAAGAACCGGCAGACAAAATTACTTCACGGGTAGCATTTACGCTTCCTGGGGTGCCGTTGGAGGATGTCATTGAAGCACGGGGATCAGCACGGTAGAGACTCTGCCCACGAAGGTATTCAACTCCAGTAGCCCGAGGCGTAACCCCGGTCTTATCAAACTGGACTTTAGTCACCAACGTGTTCAGCTGTATATCGAGGTGATATTTTCGTGATCCATCTGAGTTGACGGCGTTGACAGTATTCATGAGGAATTCACGAGCACCCGTTCGTTTGTATTCAGGGACGTCAATGGCGAGAGGGACTTGGTATGGACCAGTTTCGTAGTCGCGCGAAGGGGAAGCATTGTTGAGGTCACGCAAAAGTACTCCTGCGAGGCCTGTCACTGTATCAATTAGTTTGCCAAGCAGAGTCTGCCCAGCAGCGGTCGCGCCGGCAAGGATCAAGGAGAGAAGTTTCTGGTCTTCAATGACGAGGCGTAGGTCCGTCAGACTCGTTGTGAGCCAACCATCATATCCATGACCAATAAGACTGCTTGGCAGATATCGGTTGCGTTCTAGCCGCTCAAAGTATTGGCGCATGTTTTGAGCGGACCATGAGTCATTGCCGGTTATAGCTGCAATATATTCCCAGTCGTTCTCGTATGGGTAGATAGTACTGAAAGACCAATATCAGTATAGGAAGCCCAAAGAATTGGTTGTTTACAGGGAAGACAGGATTCACATCATGGCATTGTGAGCTGAGCAACCGCCCAAGGTACCAGCCCGAGGGTAGAGGATACCCAATGGTTCAGAGCCTGAGGGAGGATCGGCTCCAACATGGAGGTCACCAGCAGGCGTTCGGTAAGTCATCTTGGAATCTTCCTCCTGACGGGTCAAATTCGAGTAGTGATTTACGAAATAGTCCCACTTCATCGGCTCGTATTCGGTCGATTGGAGCTGCAATGCAGGAACGATCTGCCTGGTTGCGTTTCCCTGATCATCCCCTGCATCCAGGAGAAGCACTCTGTATCCAGCAATGGCCAAGCGCGCCGCTGTGGGGCCGCCGCCAGGCCCAGATCCAACAACAACGTAGTCATAGACGGTGTTGCTAGCTTCCGATGCCCGTTTGTGTGCATCATGAGGTCGATGGTCTGGCAGATGATTGCTGTGTCATGTAGTTAGTTTCCACGTTCCAAGCAGTCGTGGCCCAAGAGAAGGCTCATGGGCCTCTGTACTTACGAAGCAAGAACAACTGAATAGGCAGATACTAAGCTAACCACCGCTGAGAGTCGCATAATGGACGGAAATGGCAGAAATAGGCCCTCCAAAAGAGAAAGAGAAATGAGTGACTTGGAAGGAACAATTTGAGTTCCTGCAATGACTCTATTATATCACCTTATAGTCCGGCCCTCGGTGTCTTTCCCCAACGGCTATCCCTTAGCCATTACTACATCTGTTCTCGCACCATTGATCGGCACAGGAGTTTTTAATTAGAGCGATAGATTCCAATCCTTTAATAAGTCACTCTTACAACGCGCTCATCCCGAGACACGATACCGGTGTGGTGGTAACAGGCCCGGGGGATCTAGTCCAGGAGTCCTGTACAAAAGTACGCGCAAATGTCGTATTCACTTGGCTCCGTATCTGCTAGCGTCCAGGAAATAGCACTTAGAAGCGGATAACCCTGACCGCGGTACTAACTAGCCAATCATTAAACTGTCATTATGCTGAGCACAAATCTTGAAGTATTCTCGTGCAGACACGTCTCATCCCACTTGACGTGTCGATCAGGCGGCATACGACGCCACTAATTTAACGGTCGACTTAGCCCATCCTTCAATGTTTTGCACTGTGTCGATCACACGGCATCTGAAGCCAACAAGCTAACGGTCACCCTAGACCAGTCCAGTTATACCTTTTCGGAATGGGTGGGGATTCCGGCGGAGTGGATGGGGCCCTGGCCCAGTCGCTAGCCCAAACATGGATCGAATTTGCCGAAGGGGAAGCTCCCACCCAGGGACTTGTCCGCCGAACTTTAATAAAGGACCTTTATTAGGGGGTAGTGTCTGTATCTGAGCCTGTAACTGCTCTGTGCGGTAGCTTTTCGGGGTACGGTGCCACACTTAAGCCAGGACATTGGCCCAATGGCCTCGCGGGGCTAGTATCCAATGAGATAGCTAAATCTTGAATATAATCTTTCTACTTTCATCTTCCATATATTTCGTGATACGTTGACGATAAAAACTGACAATTTTGATGTTTCACCAGTGAGCCTTCAAGTATGTAAATGTTACAAATTAAAAAAAAAATAACAAGTAAGAAGGAAAGAAACATGAAACGTGCTTGCCCTTGGATAAACAGGATTAAAACTTTTGTCAACCCAGCCCTAAGTTTGGTGGTGGTTTAGCTGAGCCTCGCTGGAGGTGTCCATGTCACCAAGTGGGTAAAAATTGCGCTCATCGTTCTTACTCTGGACATAAATGTTTCCTTCAAAACGGGAGCCGGTGCCGCGAGAGTGAGAGTGAGAGTGAGAGTTCATGACGTTTGACTTGACGTTCTCAGTGTCACCAAAGAACCCGGGCAAAATAAGACGTAGCAATGACCTAATGGCAGGCAAACACGCACAAATAACGCCAACATCACATTCAATGGTACTCCAATACCCAATGGTCACATAGTCCCCTAGGTCTATTAGTAAACCTTTGCATAGATTTGTAAACAATATTACTCACAAGTCAGATTGCTAGTAGAA
Source organism: Penicillium atrosanguineum (assembly GCF_028827265.1). Lineage (NCBI taxonomy): Eukaryota > Fungi > Ascomycota > Eurotiomycetes > Eurotiales > Aspergillaceae > Penicillium > Penicillium atrosanguineum. The sequence continues at coordinate 2,072,703 of NW_026623138.1, read as the reverse complement.
GCAAAGTGAATAAGGGAATTTAACCTCAGAATACTGACTAGGGTGACACTAGGCTCGCGATTTAGTAATTTTTTGATAGTAAAAATGGCTAGGATCACTCACAAGATACCTAGACCGAACATGCACATCACGTACACTTTCTTCCTCACGGAAAGATTCAGATGGTAGAGCTGTCGCAATGGTAGCGCCATGACGATTATATCAAGAACCATATTGATAATTGCAGCTGACCAGCCCTGGGCATTTATATGATTGCACTTGTAGTTTCCTTCTCCATCCCAATGGAGCCATGCACCGTCTAATGGGCGACACTGAAATACTGATATAAGTATAAAGGCGATCAAATAGCTGACGTTAAGCCCAATAACCATGCAAGTGATGGCCCGGAACTGCCGATCCGGGAAGATGCGAAGGTAGAAGCAGCAGATCGATATTTTGGTCATTGGAAGAATACTCAAATAGAGCAACTCGTCCCAAAAGTAAATCTGTGACAATGAAAGGCGTCAGAATCTGTGGTCATGGATATTAAGATTATGTAACTCACATAGAGGATGCGAGTAATATTTTCGAAAGGAAGCGTCCACATATCTCTTCCCAAGCCGGCGTTGGCCACTGAACAGGACTGTTAGTCAGGCGTGAAAAATGTTGTAAGATCGGAAGGGGCGCATACAGACAACCGACAATGCTGAAAGTGGAACCAAAAGGCACTAATAATTGTCAGTAAAACTAGCGGCGATAATAAGGAGCTTTCGAAAGTACCATTGTGAACAACATCGTCCAATCGTCGAGACCGAAAACACCACCACAGGATCTGAACCGGGCAACCATGCGAAGAATAAAGGCGAGTAGAGCGATGATACCTCCTGCAACGCCTGCATAAGAAACAACATGTGTTCGATCGCGAATAGGAGCTCCACATGCTGTGATCGTGACATTTTTCGTAGCTTTTGCGTCAGCAAGGGAACCCAGCAGAGATAGACGTGGCAAAGTACTCAAAGATTGCCGAATTGTGCAGCTAGTGACCACACACTCCTCCAAGGTAGCGGTGTAAGTGGCATCGGTACAGAGACATGTTTGATCTGTAATTGCGCAGGACGACACTGCAGCCGAAGAAGTCATGCATTTCAGCTTCACAAGATCAGTATTCCGTGATTAAGTTCAAGTAACGGCCAAAATAGTCAGAGCACTTACCGCACAGGCGGGTAAGACAGCCTCCAGCTGTGTCATTCCTGCGATCGCATTTCCGGTGAAAATAGCGACGCCTAAGGCAACTGCTTTTAGGAAACGCATATTGGAGCTCCTAAGCGATAAATATCCGTGACCAAGGTGCCAACGGAGGACAGCCGAGCAAAATTTGACAAGGTAAGCGATAAATCAAAATTTTGACTTGTTGGCACCCCAAATTCTTAATCAGGATGTAAGCGAATTTTTAACTTGCTTACACTCTCAATTTAGGTGTGTCTTGTCAGGTGATCGTCACCTTCCTTTCGGTGAGGCACTAGACATGCCTTCTCATCTTCCGGGAAATATCCAGACGGTTCAACTCTGTCGATCGCGCAAGGGTTGCTGTGAGCCGTAGGGTAGTTGTAGCTCTAGAGCCCGTAAATTGAATTCTATGTACAGACGCTAGCGATGGGTCTATGAAGGGTACCACTGACCTGGTTCCAGTCTCATATTGTGGCTTGTATGTGAATTAGGATCTGCGGCGTATACGAATGGCATCGCCCACTAGTATTTGGTTACGGTTCCGGAATGTTTTAAGCTTGTGGATACCGGTGCCATAGCCAGGTAGGAGCGAGGACAAGGCTAGACCAATCTCCACCAGCCGGCCAAACAGCCTTCTGAGCCGCTGATCTACACCGGGTAATTTGACACTTACCCCACTTTGAGCTCAGTATGCCCACTAGGAAAAATTCCGCCCATTCATCTTATCTCTCTCAGGTACTTTGTCTTCTCCGTATGGATCAGCCAAGCGGAAACGACCCTATTCCTGCTCTAAGACGTTGTGGCCCAAACCTTATTGATTTCACTATCATCCTCAATCGGTAAGGGCCCGAAGCTCCTTCCATTCTGAGGAAATGATTGCTTCCTCTAAGTCGGTCTCACTTTCCCCTTTAAAAGTACAGTCGAGACCTTGATCAGCATTGTGGGCTGGCTGGGGTATACCCGACTCCACCACGATGGCAACGGCCGAAACTTTCCTACTTCGGACGTGATCAGCATCATCGTGCTGTAAGTCCACATTCCTGCGGAGCCGAAACCACATGGTGAGTATTTACCAAATACCGCAGTCTGAGCGCTATTGTTCCAAGCTTCCTCGAAAAACCCCTCAAGGGGTTTGAAGAGGGAAACCCCTAATCTCATCTACTCCTGGAAGACGGTCAATAGTACCGGACGGGACATTGAAGTCAATACCCGGTGTAGTGTGGGGAATGTAAAACCGGACGGGACATTGAAGTCAATACCCGGTGTAGTGTGGGGAATGTAAATTACGCGATCTATCCGTATACAAATTCTACCCCAATTGTGTTGATTTTAGTTCGAGCGTACGAATCATAAACCTGCTGATTAATTACTGGTCCCTGAATTGGACGGGTCTCTCGTTCATAAGCTTGGATCACATGTGTGATCCCGACCAAAAGGAGTAGACACGATGGCCAACAACCTTGCACGGCAGTCTGTTGTACACAAAAAGTTCCCTCTCTTCAACAGTCGTCTTTGCAGATTCCCTTGAATCTTATCAATTGCTCAAGATGCGCATCTTCAGCCCAGGGCGTTTGCTCTGGTCGTCGTCTCTCCTCGCCATCGCATCAGCATTCCCGGATGCCGGAGACTTCCACAGCGGTCGCTTGGCCCACGGAAGCTTGCACAAACGATGTCCATTTGGCCACGGTCAACCAATGGTTGAGACTGAGCATGACAAGCGGTTTCTGTTCGACACGATGAACTCGCCGATTGACAGTATGTTGAAAAGATCCATGCAGATAACCTGATTTTAACGGAATGAAACCAGTCACTGGCGAGCACGAGTTCCGACCACCAAACTTCGAGAACGGTGACCAGCGTGGCCCCTGCCCAGGTCTTAATGCGCTGGCGAACCATGGCTATATCTCACGAAATGGTGTGGCAGAGGCAAGTGATTCATACTGTGACGGAGAAAAGCTCCTTGGCTAATTGTGATAAAGTTTGCAAATGTGATTGAGGCTATCAACGAAGGTAAATTTCCACCATGACGCCTACATTGCTTCTAATCTAAAATGATGTATGCAGTTTATGGCATGGGCGTTGATTTGGCCACTGTGCTCGCAATCATGGGCACCGTCTGGACTGGAGACCCGCTGTCGTTGGATCCTAGCTTCTCCATTGGAGGTCGAGATACTAATGTGAACAGCTTGCTTGGAAATCTTGGAGGGCTCCTGGGTCCGTATATCATCTGTGCTTGTGCGAATACCTAACTTACACCTACCGTTCATCTTTATAGGCGAGCCTCAGGGCCTTATTGGCTCCCACAACTTTATTGAAGCGGATTCTTCCAACACGCGTGACGACCTCTATGTCACGGGAAACAACTACGCATTAAACATGGACAAATTCATGACTTGGTATAATATGTCCAGTGACGGCACCTTCGATATGGATCTCATGGCCAAGCGCGCGAAACTTCGTTTTCAGGAGACCATTCGAACCAACCCAAATTTCTACTACGGACCCGTGACCGGCCTTATTGCACGTAATGCCGGCTACATTTTCCCTGGTCGGCTTTTCCGCAATCATTCCCAAGAGAACCCCGAGGGCGTCTTGAGTAAGTACAACCACGGGTGTCCAGCTCGACAACATCTGCAAAATGCTGAATGTATCACAGCTAAAAGCCACATACGCAATTTCTTCGGGATATACGGCGAGGAACGTAATCTGACGTACCGTGAGGGATGGGAGCGAATCCCCGAGAATTGGTACAAGACCCCTGTCGACTACGGCCTCATTCAACTCAATTTGGACACCATCGACTGGATGGCAAAATACCCGGAGCTCGGGAGGTAAGCATCCTTATAAGCTGTTGTATGGTTTTTATCTGACAAAACTCTACTTCAAGCGTTGGAGGCAACACAGGCACTGTGAACAGCTTCGCTGGAGTCGACCTGGCGGACCTAACCGGTGGTGTTTTCAACCTGGCCAACCTGCTAGAGGGTAACAACCTGCTGTGTTTCGTTTTCGAAATCCTGAAGTTTGCCAGTCCGGACGCTCTTGATGGACTCTATTCAACCCTGGCTGAGCCTTTGGAATGGATCACTAACACTCTACCTGTGCCCTTGCTCAACATGACTTGTCCGGCATTCGAAGATATTCAAATGGGCGGTAAGCCATTCTGGGAGGCCATTCAGAATGACTTCCCCGGCGCTTTGAAGAGTGGCCGTGCTTTCTAGATATTCCTCTATCTGGAAACTTGCCGACAAAAGTCAACCTTTTCTTGGAGAAGGTGTGGTAGAGCGGTGAAGGGTGTAGAATATCTAAAACTACAAATTAGAATTCTAGTGATTATTCTCAAAAAGAAACTGAGCAGAACTAAAGAGTGTCAAGTGTAGCAATTCCAGTTTGTGTAATTCTGGGCTGTCATGTGCGGTTGGACATAATAGCAGGAAGGAATCCCCTTCAAAAAATAATATTAATCAATCTTGTGATCTCTGAAGGGCCAGCGGTTTTCTGGAAGATATGTCTCTTCTGTACCATCTTCCGCAATGGTAATAGCCAGATGTTCGAGCTGGGCGACCTTTGCTAAAAGTGCTCATATTGTGAAGGTTGAAAGAGATACCTAGAAAGATACCGAGCAAGCACTAGTGAAAGAAAGTGTGCGGAATGTCCGGCCCGGAAATTTAAGGCGGTGAAGCTAGATTAGCCAATAAGATGCCTTTTTTTTCCTTTGCCCCTAACCACTGCGATAAGCGCAGGCCTCCTGAGATTAATCAGCTCTCCCTCCCGTGTGCAAGCGTTAGGCTTTGAAAGTCGATGGACTGATATACCCGGATCCTGGAAATATCGGCCATTTGTCAACCACATCGGAAGCATGGGCCAGCCGGACTTCGTCTTTTTAAATACAATGGGGGGTCGGGTCTCTCTCAACCAGCCGTTAAACGGATGAGGGCGCATATCACGAAAAGCAACTTCGCAAAGAGGCGTCAGCGGGCTAAGGATGTGGGCCCGCCAAAGAGAGAGATAGATAGCATGATGACCGTGCAAGAGGGCTTTATACAGCCGTCAAAGTGCAGTGAACAGTCCATAGCCTTGGACAGCGACCAAACTATCACCTTCCCACCCACACTAACTTGCCCTGAACCAGCTCGCAACCCCAAAGCCTGTATGCACTATTTCAAATTTGAGTTTTCTATTTCCTGATTGTTTGCAGTCCATAAGCTACAGAAACTTGTCTTTCTGGAAGGGATTCGCTCTCCAGCCAGCCCAAAGGAAACAGCTTGGTTCAATCTGATCGCGTCAGACCCGGCTTTGATTGAATCGACAATGGCTATAGCTGTGCGACTCTGGTCGCCTGATGATTCCTGGCAAATTGAATCTTATCGACATTCACATACAGCTATCAATCTCATTAAGCGGCGACTAGAATCTGCGGCGACCTCGACCGACGGCGTTCTCGGAGCAGTTGCCACAATGGCGTTCGGGGCTTCCTTGGAAAACGATGATATTTCTTGGAATATTCATATAGATGGTCTGGCCCAAATATTGAAAGAAAGACAATCGCGAAGCACGGATCCACCGCCACCGTGGCTTTCGGATCTTGTTGTCCTGTCCGTGCTTGCTCAAGACAGCCTACCTGAAAGAAACTGGCTAAAAATATTGATAGGGATTCGGTCAACGCCATCTTCAATTTTCCGCGGCTGTATCATGAGCGTATTCTTGAAATTTTGAGAGATTGCAATGATCAAAGAATCTCACAAATAAGAGCAATCTGCGACAGTGTCACCCAATTACAAGAAACGATTGGTTCAAAGCACAGCCAGGAATTCGATTCGTATTCTATTGCGCGAGAAATCGAGGAGCCGCTAGCCAATCTGCACTATGAAGTACGAGCGCTTCGAGCTCTGGATGACCCATACGTTCAGGCTACTGCGCGTTCGATTGAACTGGTGCTCTACTTAATATGGCCTTCTCAATCAGGAGCTCATTTAACACTTCTTGCCGGTGAACTAAAAGACACAATATGTCGATTTCCAATCCAAGGATGCTCATATATGAATCTAACTTCTTTCCAACTCATGATTGGCGCTATCGCTGCAAACGAGAACTCGCCAACAAGGGGATGGTTCGTTGATAGAATGGCTAGAGAGGTCCGAGCGATGCAATTACGTGGCTGGAATGAACCTCTCAGCATGCTTACGGATAGGAAAATACCGATCAGGGCCCTCTCAGGACGATTGCAAGCTCTCTGGGAAGAATTGCATCAACGAGCCGCCGAGCTCAGGGAGCCAATAGCCGGGTGAAATGATCCTTCACTTAGACATTATAGAAACCCGCGGAAATCAAGCCAATTTTGAAATATTCCGCTTCGATTACCAATTTGGATTTCAAATATTGAGATAATCATGATAAATCGGCATCCGGAAGCTACAATAGGTTCCAATATAAAGTCTTCGTGTTGATGGCAAGCTAACCATTGAAATCCTGGGAATAATAGAATGACGTAATATGCCCCCCCCCGCCAACAATGACTTTCCCAATTAGAAAGTTGACTTTCCGGATAGGGAATCTGATTATCCTAAATAGGGAAATCAGATCTTATCCCCAAGGAAAGTGTATAAGTTGACCAGAAAACGTTGTTGTCCTACAGAGTATTTGAATGATCCCATTTCCCTCGATTTTAACCATGATTCTCTTTTCTAGTCTCTTAAAATCGGCTGACTCGACAAAATCTGCAAACCAAGTCACTTCAAATTCAAAGATGGCGAGACAATGGATTCTGACTGGCCAAGAAGGCTTCGAAAAATCCCTCCAGTATCAGGAGGGCCTTGATATTCCATCTGCCCATAAATTGGGCTCTCATGATGTTCTCGTAGCCATGCATGCTGCAAGTCTGAACTACCGCGAGCTGATGATCGCTGGACCCGTGGTATGTTGTCGACAACCCACAACAAGAAGATGTCGCTAATCTAAGGCAGGGTATCAATGGACCAATTACGCCACCAGTGATTCCGGGGTGTGATGGTGCTGGCATAGTCACAGACGTAGGATCCTCTGTTATGGACTTCCGTCCCGGAGACCGAGTTGTCACATACGTCGCACCGAAACTAGCTGAATCTCGTGGTGACGATGCTCTCCCTAGTATCGCTGATGCCATGCTTTGCCGGGGTCAAGGAATTGAGGGCACACTCCGTTCCCACGGAGTTTTCTCGGAGGTGGGCCTTGTCCATGCACCAAAGTCCTTGGATTACCTTCCAGCAGCCACTTTGTCTTGCACTTGGATCACCGCGTGGAACGCCCTATTTGGCTTGAAAGGCCGGGAAGCAGGTCCTGGTTCGTGGGTGCTTGTCCAAGGCACAGGTGGTGTTAGTGTTGCTACTCTGCAACTTGCTATCGCGGCCGGTGCTTCTGTCATTGCTACAACATCGAATGACGAGAAAGCAGCTCGCCTTAAGGCTCTCGGTGCGACCCACGTTATCAACTATCGCACAAATCCTCAAGGGTGGGGCGAGGAAGCCCGGGGCTTGACCCCAAATGGAAGAGGGTTGGACTTCGTTATTGATGTCGGTGGTAATGAAACTCTATCCCAGTCTCTTGCGGCTGTGTGCGTGGATGGAATCGTTCTGGTGGTCGGTGGAGTTGGGGAAACTATGGAGGTGGTGCCCATGTTCGCGGCTCTTATGCACACATGCATTGTGCGTGGGATTCTTGCAGGAAGCCGCAACCAATTCCGGGACTTGATTCGCTTCATTGACAACAAGAAAATCGTGCCTGCGGTTGATGATGTGGTCTTTGAACTTGCGGAGGCGAAGGGTGCGTACAAGCGCCTCAAAGAAAAGAAACATTTTTCGAAAGTTTTGATCAAGATTGATCAAGTCTAGTCCACCACTGGTGCTACTTAAGCTAGTATTCTTGAATTTTTTCTTATTTCTTTCGATACAATCCAGGACAACCCAGGACTTCAAATGCAGTATGAAGATAGTACATTGATTTTTATAGCTTCTATTCATTTCATTCTTCTATTGGAAGGTTGGCGAACGTCACCGGTCTCTGTCTAGCTTGATTAAGGTTGATCCGAAATATATCAAACCGTTAATGCCCACCAACGACATCCGGAAAGTGCTTTCCTTCCGCAATTGCAGACGTGTTTAGATCAGCATAAAGTATGCCTCCCACAAATTGCGTATTACTCTTTCTTCCTTTTCGACGGTTGTCCACAAACTCAACCATAATACTTCTAGTCGGATCCAAGAACTTAGTCTCAGCCTGCATTGGTCCTTCCACAGTAGTTTGGATGACTTCTTTCATTTCTTCTGGTGTATTGTCCAGAAGGATATTCAAGGTCAGATTATCTGCCACTGTGGTGTAAACGATCTCCAAACCCTTCCCTTCGGATCAATGTGCAGCAGCGCGGGTAATATTGGCGGCCATGTTCCCGTACTTCGCCTTCGGCTTTTATACCCTAGTATTACAATCTCTGCGAGTGCTATGCATCCCGGGGGACGAAGATCAACTGAAAATGTTCCACATTACTTCTGGGAAGAGGTTGAGAAGGACTTAGAGGTCTTTGGGGATCCACCGTACTGGGTGCTAGGTGGCAAGGTGATATACGACTGGATAATGCAAGAAATACCTGTCTGATTGATGGATATGATGATATTCACGGAGGAATAGATGTCTCATACGCAGAAACACATGGTCGCCATTACAAGAACAAGGTTTTTAGGCTCGTTCAAATTATCCCCCAGTCAGGCTGTTGCGGGGATACTGATGCCCGGAGCGCCAATAGCCCGAAATCCCGTCGTTCAGTCGAGTCGGGAAATGACCCGTTCATTCCCCCGTATGCCGAAGACTGGACGCATCCAACACATGGCACATTGCTTGCCGTGAGGATATGCATGATCGCCGCCACGATAAGCGATATCTGCGGGGGACGGTTCTGAGAGGCTACGCGTAGATGATCATTGCTGTGCATCGTCCTCCAAGGACATGCCGGAGGCGTTTTCTCCTCCTTGAGTTCTAGTCGTCCACCGCTGGGGCTTTCTTTTATGATAAGAGCCATGGCTTCTCCCACCCCCCTCCATGATTCTCTCACAATATAAAGCTTTCAAACATCATTGTTACCCGAACGCGGCAGTCCACTTCTAAGAATTGTCATTTTATATTGACTCTTCTGATCAAGTCATGTTCCACGTCCACGATTCTGCCGTCCGCGGCGTCGAGGGTGTGACGCTGCGAGAAACTGACCAGCGAACGCGGTTCTGGTGGTATTACCCCGGCCTGCGCTCATTGAATCTCCTTTTGCTGGGTTGCATCGTCTGCGATATGACCAACGGCTACGATGGCTCCATGCTCAATGGCCTTCAAGTCATTGACAGATGGGGTGACGCGATGGGCAACCCTAAAGGTACACGCCTGGGTACCATCACCAGCGGCACCCGCTATGGGCAACTTGGAGCGCTCCTTTTTGCAGCACCTATGCTGCAGCGGCTAGGGCGCCGTGTGCCTATCATGATAGGATCTTGTATCCTACTGGTTGGCATTGCGCTGCAGGCTGCAGCGACTGGTTATGATATGTTCGTTGTCTCGCGTGTACTCATCGGCTTCGGAAACACAATCCAGAATATGGCTTGTCCCATCCTGGCTGCCGAGCTTGCACACCCCTTCCAGCGCACCCAAATCATCGGCATCCAGAACACGACTGGGTCCCTAGGCCAGATCATGGCCGCTTGGATCACCTATGGCACGTCGTTCATGATGTCTTCGTGGTCCTGGCGCCTACCATCACTCCTACAGGCCATGTCATCCGTCTTCCAGCTCGTTATGATGTTCGTCACCCCCGAGAGTCCACGCTGGCTTGTGCACATGGGCCGGCGCGAGGAGGCATACCGCATCCTGGCCAAGTTCCATGCGGAAGGAGATGAGTCATCACAGCTGCTGCAATTCGAAATGGCCGAGATCGAGTCGGCTATTGAGGCAGAGAAGGCACAAGCCCTGACATCGTGGATGGAGTGGTTCCGTACGTCAGCCAACCGATACAGGCTATTCATAATTGTCACCTCGGGCTTCATAATCCAGTGGTGCGGGAATGCGCTCATCACGTACTATATCCACCTTGTCTTTGAGTCGATTGGTATCACCAGCTCCAAGAAGCAGTTGCTAATCAACGGCGGCATGACCATTAGCGGTTTCGTATGGGGTAATACATGGTCCTTGCTGGTTGACAAGATGGGACGGCGGCCTATGTGGTTGATTGGTTTATCGGGTATGTTTGTCGCCTTTTTGATGATCACAGTGTTCACTGGTGTGAACTCGAGCATTGGATACACCAACACGGCCCTCGGAAACGCTACCATCTTCGCCATATTCCTATTCGGCTTCTTCTATAAGATGCCCGGCTGCATGGTTCCCTCTTATGTCGCCGAGATCGCCCCTTTCGAGCTCCGCGCCAAAGCGTTCGTTCTGAATGGCTTTGCTGATGCGGCGGCCAATATCTTCAGCAGCTACACCAACCCTGTTGGCCTAGGAGCCATTGGATGGAAGTACTATATCGTTTGGTGCTGTGTGTTGGTCAGCAACTTCACCATCGTCTACTTTTTCTACCCAGAGACCAAGAACCTCACCCTCGAGGAGGTTGGACAGCTTTTCGACGGGGCTTCGAGCTCTACAGACGCTAAAATGGTCAATGACGAGACGGAAGAGAAGGAGGCCCGTGCCACTCATATCCCGGTGGTGACAACGGTTCAGTGAAGTATGCCAACCTGGAAAAGAATTATGGTCCTCCGATATCTATCTTCACGATATGTTTCATTCTCATCTGCTTGAAGATACGATGTTGCAATTTTGGAGCGTTGTTACTTGTCAAGCTGTATAGTTGGTATTTGAACGCATTACCGTTCGCTTCTCCCGTGTCAAATGATGTATTTTCGCACGCCATAATTCAACAGCCGGACTAGCGTGTGATCGGCAATTGAGGATTGTTTAGGAACTTCTTTCTTACTTTCCAGATGTAGAGAGTCCTCCAATCATCGCGTGTTTAGTCGAAAGGACGAAATGCGGGGAAGTGATCAGGTAAACTTGCCTCGGCCAATAAGTTCCCATCCGCGACCCACATCGCCTATTGAGGGTGGGTTATTTATCCCGATGTCCGGTCTGTCTCGCATGCCGCATTCTTGTCCCACTGCTGATCGGAATTATCTATTGCGAAATGGGGGAACGGGCAATAGTGCACGTGTCCAGGCAGCCCGGCGAAACTATCGACATCGACGCGGGGGAGGAAGAGGGATTTTCAGCGGGGAACGACCTCCCTTCCTGTCAGTCGTGTCGGCGAAGGAAGCTGAAGTGCTCGAGACAAAGGCCGTCTTGCTCGCAGTGTCAGAGACTGGGTGGGAGCCGAAATCGTGGTTGAAGATTGAAATATAGGCTGACAATAGGGTCTAATCCAGCATGCGAATGCCTCTACATCGGCAAACAGAAGCCCGGTATCAAGACTGGTGCCGTTGACAGCCTCAACCGACGCTTGGGTAAGAGTCCTGCAGGAATATGCAAACCTTCCATGTACCAAAGCTCCTGGCTGAAAGAGACATGCTCTCTAGACGTGCTGGAAAAAATACTATTAGATGAATCTGGCAAACGCCGACCGCAATTTGCCTCAGTAGATCGCGATGAGGGGTACTGGAACATAAATTATCTTTCCAGTTCTCGGCAAGAGGTGCCAGATCAGGATCATAGCCGGTATTCAAGCCAACGACACCAGAAGCTCGACGCCGGAGCAACAGCCTCCAACTCCCCCGGATCTCCGCCCCAAGCCAGCTACGGTAGCCAGAAAAGAAGACGGATCAATGATAAGAATCCCGATCTCTGGGATGAGGACGATGTACCGCATGCACTGCCTTCATCGCACCTTTTGGATGCAATCGTCAATATCCACTTCCAGACGGTGCATCATTGGGTCCCAATCCTCCACGAGGCACGATTTCGGGCGAAATTGGCGAATCCCGACGAGAGATATCGGCTGGTGGTGCTTCTCCACTCACTCATTGCTATCGCGATCAGGTATATTGATTTGGATAAGTTTAACCTTAGCCGGGCAGATGCCGAGAGGCAGATCAAGGTGTCCAGGAGGGTTGTAATGCTCCACGCGATGCAATCGCTGTCGATTGAGAGCATCCAGGCATTGGTTTTTCTAGCCTTTGACTTTGTGAGCTGCCATGTTTTATGCTCTTCAGAGCCGGAAGGTTTCCGCAACTTTTGACCACCTCTGACTCTGTTGCAGATGGGATGCGGGCATCCATTGAAGGCATGGCCCATAATTGGTTCCTTGACAAGGACTGTGGAATATCTCCAATTGACAGTTGAGCCACCGGAGCTATCTTTGAAGAAGCCGCCTCTTCTTCGCCCATTAGCGCTTCTATCATTGCCACGCGATTGGACAGAGTCAGAAGAGCGGAGGAGGCTTTTCTGGAACGTTTTTCTTCTCGACAGGTCAGAAGAACCCACTGTTCACTTGACTAAGAATAATCTACTTACTTCTATATTACAGAGTATGCTCGGTCACATCTGGGTGCGTGTTTCGATTAGCCAAATGACCGGCAGGTATCATCTAATAGCAGGTGCAGCTGGCACACAAGCCTGACTTCGGACCACGTCCAACGACGACTTCCCTGCAGCGGAGCACCTTGGAAGCGCGAAGAGGCGGTCTCGACGCCGTTCTTTGGCATATGGAACAGATCCACGGCCAAAATCGGCAAGTCGATTGTGAACGTGCCAACGTTATACGAGTCACCTTCCAAGACCAGCGACTACAGCCCCGGTGGAGAAACCGGTGGTAGTGGAGGCAGTGGAAATGAGCAATTGGACATCTCGAACCTAGGAGCATTTGCGTATTGCATCGAGGCCACCGAGAACCTAAGCCAGGTCACATCCTTCTTCCTACAGCAAACCATCGATTTCGGAGACAGAGAGCAGGTAAAAAACTGGCTCACGAGGTTTAAAGAGCTGGACCTGCGGCTTGTTCAGTGAGCATCATTGCCCCTTCTCTGTCCTTCTCTGCACTTAAGTAACACGAAAGTGGCCTAGTTGGAAGATGTTTCTCCCCCGTCAGTGGAATGACTCTGATGTTTCCCGCGACGTATCCGTGATCAAGATGGACCCGAACCTGACCTTGGCGCACATGACGCATAACGCTGCGATGATCCTGCTGCACCAACATATCGCCTATCCGCCCAAAAATTGGTGTGACGCCGTCAAGCTACCGAGCGCATGCAGTGCTGAGACCTGCCAGCTTGCCGCCGTTGAAATCGCCTCCATCGCTGAAAAATACCTTTGCTACATGGGCGGTATAATTAATAGTCAGTTCGCTTTCTGCGCGTTTGTTGCCGCCCGTGTGCTCCTTGTGAATTGGCTCTCTTCTCCTCCAGAATTAAGGAACCATCTGACACCAGAGTTTTTTAATCTCGTTGATAGTTTGAAAGAGATGTCTCGTCGATGGAAGGGAAGCCCTGTGGGGAGGCTTGGTGACCCGGACCTGATGACCAAATATGCGACGCGGCTTCAGCTGATGCATTCTCAATATGCCGCTGGCTTATATGCATACGCCTCCGTTGGTGACATATTATCGGATGCCAGTTTGGATGGCCTGTTTGATAGGCAGCAACTGCCCATGGCCAGCGGTGATCCATTCTGTCGGGACATGACATTTCCGTCAACACAGGGAATGGGATCGATGGGAATGAATTTCGCGAATTTTGCACCTACTATGCATCCGACAGAGATCCCATCAGGATCACTGACTTATACACATCCACCGGTCGCGTACGACCCTCACGGTACGCCCATTCGCCAGAACGACACAAATTCACGGCAGCGGCAGCAGCAGCGGGATCCTAGCGTCAACATGTCCGCAGGGGGCCCTAGCATGATGATGTCAAGCCCATCTTCAATAACAGCTGTAGCGGGACTGTTGGATCTTGGTATGGAAAACAATCACAATAACAACAATGGTTTTGGTGGCGAGGACGATGACGAATTGACAGCCATGTCGCATATGCTGTTGGGTCAGCAGTTCCTTGAGATGGACCGTGTTATCACGTTGGATGGAACAGACTTCTTCACGTCAACTGGTTTTAAAACATGAAGGGCGCCAGTGTCCCGATGATGAGATTATCAGGAGCGTGGCTTTAGGTACTTACTCATGCAAGATCGTTCACTAGCTTTCCCCGTTCCCGCCAGCCACATTTTGGCTCTTTCCCCTCAGTCTTCGCAGATGCAGCGTAGCCCTTGTCTTCGCCTACGGTCATGAAACAGAAGACCCTGCTTAATATTTAGAGAGCTCAACCTGGTAGGTAAGGAAACATTATTTTATCCATTTCAATAGATTTCGATATCTACTGAACCAACAAGACCCAAGGATTAGCCCTTTGGGACCAGTTGTCTGGGCGTTTCCGTCTACGAGTCGCTGGCGATTTGATAGCGGGCAAAGATGTGATGGGCCAGGGAGGAAGTGTATGTCGTACGTAATAATAGCGAACCCGCGATTTTCCGTGGTCATTCCAAAAACCTACCAGTCCAAAAAATGAGTTTCTATACTCAGAGGTAGGAAAAAAGCCCAACGCTGTCCTATTTTGTCATACGCAGTCGGAGGAAAAGTTTGAAGGCTCGAGACGAGCGGCTTTTAACTGTAGATCCAAGGCGAAGTGTATTAGACTTGAGCCAGTGTTTACCTGTCTAGTACATTCAAAAACAGCTCCGAAGACAGATACTCTAGGCTGAGCCATTTCAGGACAGTGCATGTAACAAAAACCTGTCCATTTTTGGTCGTCTAGGTTTCTAAACTAGAAAATATAGAATCGTGAAAGGTGACTACCAGGAATGTTTTAAAGTGACTAGGTCTATTGACATGCCATGCAGTAAGAGTCTCCAGTTCAAGGCCTAGCAAAGACGCGATTTATCAATCAACCAAGGAGCTGGCGCGTGCTCAAAGTTACTCATATCGAAGGTGGGGGGGGGGGGGGGGGGGGGGCACTTATACCTAATTTCGAAAACTGCTGTATAGCATATCAAATTTTGTTGCTCTTCAACTTCAATACTCGTATATAAAATGGGCCTTCACCAGCTACTCACAGAATTCTTTCTCTAGCTCTTATTTGAAGCATGCTATACCTAATATAGCTACTCTTCCCCTGAACCCTCGTAAGTAATCTTGTACAGCTGTAAATTACAGCGTATAACTAGCTTCTGTTCTAGACCTATGTGGAGCTCAGGGTCTCTAAAGGTTTTAAATTCCAGTTCTGTGAAACCCTCACCCTTAAGAGTCAAAGATGAATATACTAGTGAAACTGACTCCATTCATACTTGTTTCTAGCCTAGATAGCCTACTTCTCTCATAGCACTAATTCACCACTCTTACACATATCTCTGTATTCAGTCATCCCTCTCTGACAATACTGTATACATTTTCAAGCAACATGCAATACAGCGCTATAAATAATAGGCCTCCAAATAGAAATAAATGTTATCACATGAATGTTTCCTTGCCAAGCCAGTAAATTGCGAAGGACTGAATGACTGGGGAATGACGGAGGTAGGAGTAGTATTAGCCGGGGTATAAGTATCCTTAGTCTCGCCAATACAGCAGATAACCAACAGTCATCGCGTAGCCGCGTGGCTTTAATTTCAGTCACCCGTGCATGCAGAGCTTTGCCAAACTACCCGGCATACCAGCCCGAGCCTGACCTATCGGAAACAATCCGCTGATGGCAATTTATTTCGTCCAATAGTGTACAAGTTGGACTTTCTCTTGAAATATTTAGCGCAAAGGCTGTGCCGCCTTAACCCACTTTAAACCTTTAGTCTCATAGCTTGCGTCTTTAGCAAATGAATTCTATCGCACGGTTTTCTGAGATGTGCTGCTGAGCCAAATGAAACCAGAGGCACCCCATATTGTACAAAGATGAACTTTGTCAATGACGAGGACTGAGAAACTAGTTTTATATTACTCTACTAAATCTACCTTCATCGCGGTAGGAATCAGTCAAATATCTTGTAGTAACAACAAAATGCGAAGGAAACAACTGGTCAGCCTTTAGGTAGACCCGTATTTATTATCGTCCCCTGCCAAATGCCCTGTACACGTGTATTGTCTTGGCACGGATCGTCATTGAGTGAACTCAACTCATGGTAGTGGCCATATGATCTTGAACTATCGAGATACTGCCAAGCCAGAGGGTTATGCATTTGATCATGAATTGTTAAATCCTGGAATAAAAAGTGGGCCCGTATTCACTAGTCTCCGGTCAGAGCTTTAGCCTTGCTATATCTGTGTCATGCTGAGCGGTATCAACGGTCTTTCCCGGCAGGACCCCAACTGTCAATTTCTCTGCCCAGTGCATGGTATTCAATAATGTGATTTAGCATTTATTTTCTAGCATAGAGAGGATTGAAAGTTTTACCGACAGATGCCGTTCTATGATGTCCAACTACGAACTGAAGCATAGCATGCAGGCCTTGTGAGGCGATTCCAATGCAAATCAAGTAAAGTTCACACAATTTACTAAAGCGGAAATTGACAGGTATTAGCACATCGTTTCATGACGTATGTGTTGCCTCAACTGACGGACTTGCAGTGTTGAGATAGGTAAAAGGAATTGGATGAAGTAGGCTATTGGGGGGTTAAGCTATAAATTACACTGCGTTATCGGCTTTCCTTCTTGACTTGTATCTTTCTTTTCAAAAAATTTAAAGAAAATCATCCGAAATACAGGCATCAACTAAGTCAAATATAATTCTTGTCGCTGAATATACCACAAATACAAGTACAATACATAGTTCGATAGATATGTAATCACCACTCTGTTGAAGCGGATGACCACAGTCCTCAAGAATTGTTGTGACCTGGAGACTAGAACAATTGAATTTTCGTAAGTGACATTAGCCCGGTTTTATGATGACCGTAAATCATGGTTATTCCGAAGTGGGTTGAGTGCAGAAGCATGTACAATAAGTATCTGTCAAGTGGCGCTCTGCCTACCTTGTACCATTTCCATCTCCTCTTGGTATATTAAATTTGTCATCTCAGGATGCCCAGTAAAAAGATGTTGGAAGTTTTAGCCCCCGTCTTTCCTTAAACAGCACTAGGAATGGACAGCCAATATCTCTCAACATCCGGCAGAGGCCATGGTATTCTCTACACCAACCACAGCCCCAAATCAACAACGCTATCTCTTCTTGACCCGTCTCATGTCCAAAGTGGGCAGTCTACAGGGCAAAAAGACCAACAAAGCTTCATTCACGATGCAACGAGGGGTAAGCATCCGATCTGATACTGTACTGCTTTGCTTACCAGAGGCAATAAACTAGGAGAAGAGGAAGGAGCAGAGAGCCCGCGAGCAAAAACAATGAAGTTCGTGACAGTGAAGTTCTCTTCGGAGACCGGACAGGTTATGAATCCTGACTCCATGGCCAATGCATTTTCGCCGATCCACGATCCCCATCTCACCTCTCAATTCAGTTGCTACGACGAACTGGAGTCCCTACCATATTATATTTGCGAAGATCTTATTGATATCTGGATTGGTTTTATTCAGCCAGGTATGAGGTATCGCGCAGGTCTAGAACCTACCTGGTGGCCGGAGAATATACCCTTCAAAAGGCCGCAATGCCTCCGCAAATTCGGTATGTTCTTCTCTACGCGCCAACGGCATTTGCTGATAATATGAAGAGAAGCTCGAACTCCTGGTAAGATTGCTTAGCGGTAAATTGCTGGAGGTCGCGACGGCCCACGAGCTCAAAGTCGCAGCCGAACAGAGTGACAGCATAAGTGACTCAGAGAAGTATCAACGTACTCTTGAAAGAATCCTTCGGAGCTATTTCACCAAGAAAACCTCCCAGAGGGGAGTTTCATCCAGATGGCTCGAAGTTGTTCTCGAAAACGACACGTCTCGGTCCTTGACAACCTATTCTTGACAAGGTATTCATCAGTATCCACATTCTTGATTCCTGCTACAACCCCTGCAAACGATGGGCCACCTAGAGCCAACCAACCCCAGAAGTGGTGCAGTAGTCCCATTCACGTGCTTGTCATTGCACTGGCGTCGTACGATTCCTGGCGAGAACCAGCCCACGTTGAGCGTTCTGTCGTTTCATGTGGGAAGCGATCGGCACCTTCCCAGGAATCGGATACACCCGAACCAGAACACTTGAATCAACCGCAGCATGCGATAATCCGCTGAACCCTGCCGCGTAAAGGAACGCTTTGACATTATCACTTCGAGAGTATATTGCTGCTAGCTGTATCGAGTGAACAGATATACAATGCAAGGTCCCGTTAAGTTGTTGCTACCGCTTAGTTGACGCATGATAATCTAGCCTTGCAACCATGATTTCTGAGATCCGCAGCTTTGAGATAAGGCGTCCACTCAAGAGACTGCGAGATCTCTAGGTCACGTGCATTTCATAATACCTGGCGTCCCCCGGACGTTGGGCCCAAACCTTTTCAACTACTTGGAGTAGATGGGCTTGTCCCCGTCCCTATCTGCCAACATCCCTGCCAATCTTCTCATCCATTAACGTCTAGTTTCCTTACTGCGATACGGCATCGAGACTCCCTCTCTTAAAGCTCCAAGTGATTCGAAATATGATTTTAAGCAATTACTAGCTCTGTCGTAATTGGCCAAAGTTACTGGATGTAGTCAGCGTTCAAATAATCAACATTAGTAACTAACTCCGCCGGCGCGGAAAATTCAGAGCCCTCAAAAATCACATCGGTCAACGAGGAAGCATAATTTCTCCTTGGGTTAAAGCGCTGGGTGATCGCCTCGGCTTGTTAGAAAAGCATGGGTCATGAATGGACGAGACGTCGCGGTTTTGAGCCTCACACGGGTCTTACTCGGTCAATGTGGATCAGTCTGGATGTGATAACCGATTGTGGCGCAGATGGACAGGTTGGCCCCACTGCAGTAGCCAACTTCCATCGCGATCCGCGATACGAGATATTATAGGCCTACTGTCAAGATGCACTCGGGTTGTCACGGATATTTCAGGGCTCTGCAGATGTCGTGACTCAATAAGGATTGTATGGTTCATGGTTCGTCAGAAATGTGCCCACTTCAATTGCTATATAGATTGAGAATTGCCGATCAGGGCCTACCATCTGCAATACTCTAGATTCGTTGATATTGACAAGATTGAACTTAAGATAAGTATAGTTTTCTCTGATTTAAAAGCACATTTAAATCTAAAGTACCGGAGTCAGGAAGCAGGCCTCCAGGATCAGTGACCTCTTACACCAGCCCCATGCGCAGTAATTTGTTCCCAAATTCAAGGAAGTAGTAGTCTGCATAAACAAGCCCATGATCTTTGTACCTCGTCATCGCATTTGGGTTGTTATTGGCCGTTGAGTGCCTCAGTATCGCGTCCCAGCTCCCCGGCGGGACCCTCACCTTGCCAGTTTCCGCGTCGACCTGCAGTCGCGCCTGATCTTCCTTATCCAGCGCATACTGGATGGTATCTCTTGCGATGTTCAGCGCCACATCTAGGTATCTTCTGCCATCATGCTCCGCGAATTCTCCACCATCACCCTGTACCTGCAACACTTGATGCAGGAGCAGCATTCCATTGGCTGCGACCATGCCTGCCGACGCGTCCCGCAGTCTATCCCCATAAGAATCCAACTCCCCGCTGGTGTCATCAAAGTCCCAGAGTGGTACCCACGGGCACATCTTGACGGGGGAAGCCTGGAGCCGCGAGATGAAGTGTTCGGTCAGACGCATGCAGGCGCCAAGGAAATCGGCATCACCGGTCCACTTGTATGTCTGCGCAAACCCGAGAATCGCCCAGGCCTGGCCGCGTGCCCAAGTTGAGTCATCGGCAAGACCTTGGTGGGTCATGTTGTTCTTGACGGTGCCTTGCTGGGGTGCATGCTGGTCGAGGTTGGCCACGTGCCAAGTAGAGGCATCTGGGCGGATGAGGGTCTTCAATACTGTGCGGGCGTGCTGGGTAGCAATGGCAGAGAGAGTTGCGTTCTTGGTGATGTGGGCAGCATAGAAGATCAAGTCCATGTCTAGGCCGGGCCGGGGTCAGTCATATGAACGGGGTCAGATAGAGGTAGAGGGTAACATACTGCACATACTGTCCACGATTATTAGGAAATTGTTCTCCTTGTCCCGAATATCGTAGATGTGGCTCATCGCCTGGTCCCAGCTACGGATCGCCCCAACCCGCTCGTCGAACCGGGTCGCCAGGCTCTCGGCACCTGTGATGTACGCACGCAGGCTGGAAGTATCGCCGGTAAGCTCCCAGTCCATGCGTAGCGGATGCAACATGAAGCCCAAGTCGTGCGTATTGGTTCTTAGCGCATGTGCATGTAGTGGTGCGGACCATGAGCGACAGAGAGCCTGAAGCTGGGCATACTGAGACGACCCCAGCGTGCTAATTCTGTCTGATTGTATAAGTGGAAGTGGAGAGTGGCGAGGGAACTTGGTGCAACGCTCAAGGATACAGTAGAGGCTCGCGGGGAAGAACCCGCACGTCCAGAATTTGACGGGCTTGGACTCGTATCTGCCGGTGAGTGGCCCTGATTCGGGGACATATTCTGGATACGTCTCGAGAGACGGCTGTATTGAAAACTCATGGTCAGAGATTTGGCGAATCAGAGGAAAATCATGGACATGAGAGATGTCACAAACATGATTGTTAATGTAGCTTTCAGCAACCCTCCATATTTTGGCTATGACATTCTCGCTGTATAGATCCAAGAGCTCGGTTGCCTCTACAGGAGGTAGCGAGTCCTCCATCGTTGCCATCATGTGCTTGGTATCAGCGGGTCTGGCCCCATTAACTTGTAGCACGGACAATTGCGGTACCGGTTTTGCTTCGTTGTTCCCCAAGTCCATTATTTTGGCGGGTTGTTGAGGTAGTGTGGACAACATGATCGATATTTTGCGCACAATCTTCCTGACCTGGGCGAATTATTCGTCTTCGATGGCGGTGAGTAGAGATTCATCGGCAAAGCGAAACCCCATCTATGTGTTGGCTGATTTGACTAAGTAGCCCAAGGCGGTACTTACGGAATTGGGTGCAGATAAGTGGTCGGACTTGAGATAGCCCGTTGTCGCTTTTCACGGACATCCGGGCTATCTGCCTCCCGATCATCACCGAGATTTACGATGCGACCATGAGGACTGGAAAGCCGAGGGATCCTTCCAATATACGCATGATACCCGGATGTTTAGACTTCTTTTCTTTTCTCCTATTTGGTGAGAGTCACTCCGCGACTGCCAATTCCATCCAACATGACAACACATCCCCAGACTGTGGTTCTCGATGGCTTTAAGCTAACCGAAACCAAACGGCGTCTACGCGAAGGTACCGATGCTGCCCTGCAAGTGGCCCTGGATACCCTCACCAGGCAGGCCGATGAGTGGCTAAGACAAGGGCCCTGGTCAGTCACCATGAAAAAGAAGCCCCCACCTAGCGGTGACATGCACGACTATACTAGCCAGGCACCCTACTTCTGGCCATCGCCAAATTCACCAGACGGCAAGCCCTACATCAATCGCGACGGAAAGAAAAATCCTGAAGTACTTGACTATACGGACCGCGTCTACTGGGAAAAGGTTTTTACCTCATCTACAGTCCTTGCCTTGGCCTGGTTCTACACAGAAAACGAGGCATACGGTCGGCATGCCGGTGATATCTTGCGCACCTGGTTCATTGATACAGAGACGCGGATGAACCCAAACCTCAATCATGCCCAGCTCATTCCATATGCCAACACAGGCCGCTTCATCGGAATCATCGATTTTTCCCAGTCTTACACCAGCGTACTCGATGCCGCAGCCATATTGGAAACCGGTGGTTCCGGATCCAGCTTCACCGACACACAAGAACCCTTTTGGTCTGATGCTGATGTCAAAGGCTTCTGGACGTGGAACGTCGACTTTCTTGCGTGGTTGACAGACAGCCCATTTGGTCAGAAAGAGCGCGCGCAGCGCAACAATCATGGTAGCTTTGCCGCCATGCAAATGGCGGCCATTGCACTGTTTGTTGGCGAAACAGGTCGTGCGTTCAATGAGGTTCTTGGGATCACCGCCCATCTCGACGAGACCATTGCGCCGGATGGCTCGCAGCCCGAGGAGCTCACCCGTACTCGTAGTTGGCACTACTCAACCTTCAACCTCCTTGCCCTCACACGTCTCGCTTGCGTGGGGCGCAAGGTCGGAATTGACTTGTGGAAACTTGCAGGCTCGCGAGGAGAGGGCAGTATCTCACGTGCGGTGGACTTCGTGATTCCGGCGGCGATAGGTAGCGAAATGTGGGCATTTCCCGAGCTCGGTTTTAAGGCGTATGCGGCGGCAGATATCATTCGGACGGCTGCTGATGCTGGACATGAGAGAGCGAAAGGGGCAGTTTGTGAAATACAAATGCCGCCTGGAGATTTGTGGCTATTGAGGCCGGCACCGGAACAACTTGATGCGGTCAAGGTGGATGAACACTCCCGGTAAAAGCTCAATTCTTAAGGAATCTTGTATTTGGTAAACAGCTTGCAAGATGTTTAGGCCCTGAACAAAACTCCAAATGTTGTCATATTTGTTGAATTCGATATGCTATATTATTCTAAAGGACATCAATTATATGGCTTCCATAAAAAGAACATATTTTTCTATAAAATGGCTGATTTTCATATGGTGGCGCATTATGATGGAAAGGATCTTTGAATAAACTGACGAGACACATAACCTTACATACTTATTCTTGGACTGGACTCTTGCACAACGCCAAACTAACACATACTGACGATAGACCTCAGAAGTCAGAGAACAGAAACATTTAAGCTAGACAGTTTTCCCATTACCATAAATGCCAATCTTGCTGGTCTGTACGTCCACGTCACAATATTGAGATGAAAGTTGAGATGAACAGACAGATATTTGTGAGTTCGCACATCGATACTCTCAAATCTCGATATTTGAAGTGTAAAATCCTGATAACAAATATACCACTCTCCAGTGCTACTGTTCCCCTATCTTGCCTAGCACATAAAGATTGTGCCATTCTACTTGCGGCACATTGAATGTCCCGACATCCGACGAGGCGTTATCTACGTTCTCCAAATCGTCCGCTAGCCACTCCCACTGTATCATTGTCCACGAGTGGTTATCGCCCCAAAGATGGGAGAATTTGAAATCAGGGAACACTTACGGATGTCGCCAACGGATGCCGGGGTATTGCCCCCGGCCCTCTGCCGCTCTTCAGCGCCACGTGGCGTTACCACCGTGACACGCCACATGCGTATGTATAGCCATCTACAGAGTTTCTCCGCACGCTAGAATAAGGCCCTAGAAAGCCATCATAGCCAGCGATATACTAGATTCAAAAAGTGCACTTTTGGGAACATAAGATAGATACTTTCTATAAAACCTGTGATGACCGCACCCGCTTCACAGGCTGGGTGTATTGACTTAAGACCGTAGTTTTCGGTCACTCTATCTACTCTCTCTATTTGGCTCAACTTTTTTCATAATGGTACTCAGATCGCCGGCTCTGACCACAGCCCTGGTGTTGGCCTTAGGGATGCTGTCCATCTCTGCCCCTATCATCGAGTCCCGCGCGCCCTCAACTTGGGTCCATCCAGGCATCCTGGTGAACACGACTCAGCTAGATTTCATGAAATCCCAGGTTGCGAAGGGCACCTCACCATGGTCTAACGCCTACGAGGTAATGGCGGCTAACTCGCTTTCCGATCTCGACAGAACAGCTTCCCCAGTAGTCATGGTTGAATGCGGGTCGTATTCCAACCCAGACGTTGGATGTACCGCGGAGCGCGACGACTCCATCGCCGCTTATAGCATGGCCCTCGCTTGGTACATCACGGGCGAGAGTGAATATGCGACCAAAGCCATCTATTACATGGACGCGTGGTCTTCCGTTATCACCGGCCACAACAATTCCAATGCCCCGCTGCAGTCTGGGTGGGTTGGTTCTGTCTGGGCCCGGACGGCTGAGATCATCCGGTACTCTAGCGCTGGCTGGAGTGATGATAGCATCAGCCAGTTTGAGACCATGTTGACGGATGTTTATCTGCCCGAAGTAATTGGCGGCGATGGTGATACGAATGGAAACTGGGAGCTAGGTATTCCACCCAATATATATTCCTAGAAAGTTGAGTCTAATGGTCCGGGTAAATCTACAGTCATGATGGAAGCCGCTATCTTCATCGCTATCTTTGTTGAGGACGCTGAGGCATACAACACTGCCATGGGAATTTTCCTGAATCGTGTGCCTGCATACATATACCTTACCTCAGACGGTGACATACCTATTGCACCTGCTGATAGCTCTTATACTACGACAGCCGAAATTGAGGCCTACTGGTACGGTCAGACAACGTTTGTCAATGGCCTATCCCAGGAGACATGCCGTGACCTGGAGCATACAGGTTATGGTATCGCATCTATTTCACACGTGGCCGAGACATCGCGCATCCAAGGTACAGACATGTTCGTTCAAGATACGGGTGAGAGATTGCGGTATGCGCTTGAGTTCCATTCGTACTATGCGCTTGGAGGAAGTGTTCCAAGCTGGCTCTGCGATGGGTCACTTACCGGTGTGCTTGACAATGGTATGACTTGAATACTTTCCTTGATTTTCTCCCTCTGTGTGCTATTCTAATGCGTGTCTAACGCTTTATTGAAGTGACCGAGATTGGACACAGCGAATTTGTCACTCGGCTAGGCCACACTATGGGCAACACAACGACATACACTAAGGACCAGCGCCCTGGAGGCGAGAGTCTATTCATATTGTGGGAGGCCCTCACAAATGCACTCTTGTAAGGGGAGTATTTGGGGACCAACGAGAGACTGCCCGACCTACTCTGAAATATTCTGTAGACAGAATGGCGTTAGGTCGTGTGTGTTTGGAGGTTGAATGATTCTGTTGTCACCAATTCTAGCGAACGAACTTCTAGGCCGCAAGAAAGCTTTTTGCACGTAATGTTCCTTGTATCATTTCTTTTATCAGGGCTCGAGTAAGAAGCAGAAATGAAAAATAAATCACATGCACTACTAAGCGCATGGAAGATCAGACCACACGTTGATGGAGAGCCATAGTACTCCCAAGAATCTAAAGATATCACCCCATTGGATATCCACTCGGTATCGGTATCCATCAATAGATCACTAGGAAGTGTGAAGGAAGTGTGCATCTGATCCTGTGGATGACTGATAGCGGTCGGATCAGACAAGCCAGTCGCTAAAATCATGCTGGATGGCACATTGTTCGTAGTAGGTGGTTTGGGAGGTAGATCGAAGGGCTTCGAGTGATCATCTATCACTTCCGGCCTAAAATTGGGATGTGGAGGGTTTGTTGCAATAATGCCCGCGGAAACTGGTACTGATACCTGGGGAGCGACCGCCGTCTCTGACGCGCTCTGCACCCAGTCGTACATCGCACGCACTCCACTACTTAAAAGGGTTTGTAGTAACCCAAGTGTAGGTAGATCTTGATAAACATCCTGAATGTCTTTTCCTTGTAACAACTCAGTACAGCGTGCACCGAAGGAAGTGGACCCTGCGCGCCACAGCCGTGAGGCGGATAAACTGTACGTGGAAGCTGAGCCAACTTATGTCCTCTTCGGAAGGCGATACTGAAACCGTTCCTGGCACATGCACTGGGTTAACCGTTGCATACAGACCAGACGGCCAACAAGCTATCCACAAGGGCGGAGGGCTGGCGCGGGGCTTGACCGTTTCTTCCAGTCCATAGAGAATCATAATGCTCTCTAAGCTCCCCCTCCACAAGGATAGGATACATGCAACGATAAGCCTGCCACAGAAGAACCAGAAAGGGCTCTTCTTGCTCTCAGGGAAAGTCTTTGACCTCAGAAAGTCGCAGATGAAGACAAGGCTGATCCGCTTCGTCAAGTGGCTGTTCCTGTGAAGCTGTCGAAGAGTGACGGCATATATGTGACATGCGAACTGGAATGATGATTCGGACATATATTAGTTTAGGCGCGTCACCATGTATGGCGAGGAGAGAGGGCCGTAGTGAATCCCCCTGCTCGTTCACGATGTTGGGTCATCATGGTCACTCCATGTCTTGCGATACAAACCTGGAAGCTCAGGGGATACTTCGATTTCAGAATAGGTGGAATCTGAGACATCAGAAAGTTGGTGGGTCTGAAATTTGGCGCCTATAGAATGCCTTTTCGATTCCTCTTTTACTCTTTCTATCTGCGCCTGAAAGTCTTTTAGTTGGTTACGCAATCGACGTATTCCCTCATTTTGGATAGCCTCGGTGGATGAAGCCATAAGACTGTACCCGACATTGGTTAGGACGAGGGCCACCCCTCCACATTGGAGTATATCAAAGACGCGGCGAGCCCTTGGCATCGGAATGACTGCCCGGTGTTGGGACGATTCTGGATTTTATGTCCATTGTGAGTGGTCACAACAATGAGATCAGGGAACTTTAAAAGAGAAGGATAGAGTGCCAAACTTTAACGACGAGAGGAGGAAGGCGAAATAGAAGAAAATGTTCTTTCATTTTACAAGGTAGTTAGCCCGTTGAATTAGCACAGCCACCTTTTTTAATTCAGCTGAAAACAGCTCTAAAATACACCAGGCAGTAGCTGTCTCTCGGTGGCGCAAACATGCAACGGCTGGCCGGCGTCTCCGAACTCTCGCCTAAACTAAACGATGCCACCAAATGGAACTAACTCCACTTGTTTCCTAAGTCAAATCAGAGCGGTAATGCAATTACAAAGAATATAAACACTCAGATAGTTAGCATGCGTTTTAGCACTATTCTCATAGAAATGCCAAGTCATACTAAGTTTGCATACTTCTACTCTATCTTTCTCTATTATCGGATGACTTGAAGCGACTGTGTATCTCCACAGTACATGGCATAGGTAGTCTACACTAATTCTCTGGATGTGACGTACTGGCTCCTTGACTTTACGTTATTCAAATAGTCAGAGCTTGTTCTCTTATTTTCTGTATTTAGAATGAACCTTATGATCATTCCCTCTTGTTATATCTTGCATGCAGGTTGTGCTTGCGGCACGGGCGGCAGTAAAGTGTACAAAAATGCTGAGCGCACACAAGATGCAAGGCATTATTATGCTATGATGCAAGGTAGCTCACTGTCACAGACAAGATTAACAGAGAATTCAGAATTAAAGCTTTGATGTACATTAACGAAAACAAAGATAACCCTTGGGATGCTAAACGAGTGATAAGACAGGAGGAAAGATGGCGCAAACATCCCATAATTCCTAGAGGTGGCCATCGCGTATTTGAAGGAAGTTCTCGTAGCGCTTCCGAGTCATCTTGCGACAAGCCTTGCCCCAGTAGATCATCGGGGCGGTGGTCATCAAGAAGACAAAGCTCAAGACACCAAGAGCAATATAGACCTGAGACAGTGTCTGCGCATCCAGCCAGTACCCAGCTGAGAAGGTGAAGATGCAACCAATGGTGTTGTTGATGACAGAGACACCGACCATACCTTCAAGAACCATCTCGGGATACGCATCCATAAGGTAGGCCATGCTAAGATCGCCAGCACAGCCCCAACCGAAGCCGATGAACCCGAGTCCAACGTAGGTCTTGTGCCAGTCCCAGCCGAGATCAGAGCCGATGCCGAAGAGCATCAGTCCAGCGGGCCCAATGAGGGCGACGGGGAACATCAGCCAGAGACGCTGTTCGGCTTCGAAGATTCCGCCGTTGCGCTTGGCCATCCACGCGACGAAGAGATCGGAGAACCATCCACCGTAGATACAGCCGATACAGGCGCCGATCAGGGTGGGGACGTTCATAATGCCCACAGCAGCATCAGTGTAGTTCCAGGGTGCTTCGTAGTAATTATCCTCTTCGACGGTAAGGTAGAATGTGAGCCATGCATCTTGAGCTCCCCACTGGAGGCCGGAGTAGAGGACTGCCGGGAAACTGAACACACGAAGGGTATGCCACAAGCGATAGTAGTATTGTTGAAAGCCCGTGCCAACCAGGCGCGAGGAAGGAGTGATCAGAGCGATGCTCTGGAAATAGGTCTTTCCTTTCGGCTGATCGGGATTCTCCTCGTCGACACTATTGCCACGAGAAGTAGTCCGCACCTTCGTCATGTCTTTGTCTTTCTCGTCCAGCGAGATGTTCGATACAGCTGGGGGCGTGTTCCGTCGAGGCATTTCGAGACCTTGAATAGTGTGGCGGTCGAAAGCAGTCTCTTCTAATGTGAAAAACACGGTAATAAACAGGGCCGCCGAGATGATTGCGCCCAGCCATCCAACCCACCGCCATCCCAGAACAGGGCTGTCGACGATGAACCCCGCGATCAGTGGTCCGGTGAAGGTACCGATACTAGTTGCAAGCACATAGAGACCAAGCACGAGGCCTCGTCTGTGCTGGAAGAAGAGGTCCGACAGCGACAGCTGGGCGAGGGCCTCGGCGCATGACTCGGACGCGCCCACGAAAAGTTGATTCCAGATATTGTCCTGGGTAGTCTGCACGCGCGAGAGCCAGATGGATCCACCGAGAGAAAACAACAGACACAGCAGGTAGGAGATGCGACGACCGTATAAAAACGGCGCGGGGCTTAGCAGTAGAGTGCAGTACCCGATGCCGACAAACAAGACACCGGCGGCAATGTTGATCGCATCCCAGGAAATGCCCAGCTCCGCGTTCATGCCATTGCCAGCGGTACCAGCATCGTTCGAGGTCGCGGCCGTGAAGGCGACGATGACGAGCACCAGAAAGGCGTGCCAATACCGTCTCCATGGACTCCAGTTCAGTGGGTCGTCTTTGGACGACGTGGGAGTTGGAATGAGAGTGACCTCCCCGTCGGCAACGGGAAAGATTCGTTCCGTTCCATTGAGAATTTCCTCGTCCATTGGGAAGGGGTTCAGCAGGGGATATTTGACCACAAGATGAACCCAGTGGGATTGACCCCTAGTTGCATGCCGTTATAAGAAGCAAAAGGTTTGCAAAGAGCAAAAAAAGTGTCCGTGGACGAAGAGCTTGATTTGATTGTGGAGCCGAGGGCTTAGGATAAGATATCGTTACTAGTGCGTACGATGAATGCCCGAGATAAGCATCAGGCGAAGCATTCGCTAAATCTGGCATATGGTTGGCATTCGCGTCACGTTGGCGTGGCATACCGCATAGACCTTCTGAATCCATAAAAGATGGCTTATCCGGGGGGATCTTGGACCTCGTGTCCTGAGTCTCGTGATAAGGAGACTAGCAAGGTTAAAATGGTTAGAATAGTACAGTTCCAATAGCACTGTAAGAGATAAGCTTAGGCTAAGCCTAGCAGATAAAGATAAGTAGATAAGTGCCGATCTCGGGTAAACGTATCGGGTATGTATGGTATTTATTTACCGCACGCCACTGACACCGCGTGTACTGTCCCGATTAGAACCAGCCGATTCGGATTTGAGCCCACCTGAGTCAACTGGTGTCTGGTGTCTATTTCAAGCCCCTCATACCCCTCACAAGCCACACTCTCATCTCTCAAACCCCTGGATCTCAGACCTGACGATCCAACCACCCTTTCCAATAACACTTTTGAAGCCGAATGTCCACTTGTCAACTCAGAATGGCCCAAGCATTTCACATCGCCTCTTCCGTCCCCGTCAAGGGTCCCATAAAACCGAGTAATTGTTGCTCCGACCTGGCTGTGCGCCTCGAAGCGACGACTCTGATCGAGTCGGCACCGGACGAGGCAGCATGCGCAGTGAGGTCGGAGCGCAAGAAGGTGATTGTGGTGGGAGCAGGAATTTCGGGTCTCCGAGCCGCCGCCGTCCTGCATAGGTACGGTTGCGAAGTCGTCGTCTTGGAGGCTCGCGATCGCATCGGAGGAAGAATTTTGACCAGCCGAAATGGGGACCAGATTCGGGATATTGGTAGGAGTTGCGATCAACAATATGAAGATATGAAGATCGGAGATATACATTTCATTCGAACCAAAATGCTGACCCTCAACTACAGGTGCCGCATGGATGCACGAAACTTCCCAGAACGATCTGGTGAAGCTGATCCCTCACCTCTCCATCCCCTACTACTATGACGACGGAATGCCACTATACTTTACCAGAGAAGGTCGCGCCGGATCTCAGTTTAAGGCGAAGAAGGTCGCCGACGAGTTCGCCGACTACTGCGAGTGGTATTACGAGACCAACCCGGACGCAGAGGACCGTCCGGTCAATGAATTTGTCAAGGAATTTGTCCTCCAGCATCAGCTCATCACCGATGATGAGCGCCTCTGGGCCCCGCAGGCTGTCCGCGAGGTAGAACTGTGGATTGGCACCAGCACCGAGCAAGCCTCTTCCCGCCACCTGTCGTACTTCATCACGGAGCGCAATCTCTACATGAAGGGCGGATACGACCGGATCGTGAACTGGACCGCGGAGCCCCTCCGCGAAGACCCGACCATGATTCGTCTCAGCCACCACGTCGAGCACGTGGAGTGGAACGAAGATGGCGACGCGCCTGTCCGCATCCAATGCAAGGATGCCGACGGAACCCCTCAACTCATCGAAGGAGACGCGGTGGTTATGACGCTCCCCCTGGGCGTGTACCATCACAACCTGGTCTCCTTCAACCCGCCCCTGCCGAGTGACATCCAGGGAGCAATGTCTAGGTTCAGCTACGGCGCCCTGGGCAAAGTATTTTTTGAATTCACCGACGTGTTCTGGTCCAAAGACAACGACCAGTTCATGTTCTACCCATCTCCTTCCGACGAGGATTCTGCTTCCGGGTCCTCCGTCGACTCCAGGTCCAGCACGAGCTCCATGGGTGAAAAAGACAACATCCTAAACTACGCGACCGTGACCATCAACTTGTGGATCATGACCGGCGCGAAGGAGCTATGCGTGCAAATCGCCGAGCCCTTAACTCAGCGCATTGAAGCGATGACCGATAAGAAGGAAATCTACCGGTTCTTTGAACCTCTTTTCAAACTATTCCGCACGGAGCCTTACAAGGCTCTGCCGCGCCTGGTCAGTGTTGAGACTACACACTGGACCCAGGACCCACTCGCGGGCTACGGCACGTACTCGGCTGATAAGGTCGGAGACGACCCAGAAAGCTTTATTGACGCGTTGGAAGCCCACAAGAGCAGTCGTATGCAGTTTGCCGGTGAGCACTGCACTATGGTTGCCAATGGTTGTGTCCACGGCGCTTTCCGCACGGGTGAAGTTGCCGCTACCAACCTGCTTGAGACTTTTGGTATTCCCATTGATGGGCGTGATATCGGTGTGAACGACAAGTTGGCTGTCTAAGGGGTGGCCCTTGGACGACACGTTCACGTCGCTTTTGGCACAACGCAGGCGTTTTGAATATGTCTATGATCGCCGGACTTAGGGGAAGCAGAATTCCATAGTTCTCAATGTTTATAGTCATATAGGGTTTAGTTTTAGTTCCCAATGAATCTAACCTCTTTTCGTCTTTAGTTCAGATCGCTCGCCTGGAGATGCCTGATATGGCAATGCCCTTGCCCTAGGACTGCTGATAGCGAACGTTTCCCCGCATCCGATGAGGTGGCTTGTCTCATGACACCCGTGGGTCTCAGCGCGGGAAGATGAGCTAAGGTTTGAGTTAATCTAGAAGTTCGGGGTATTGTCACAGCAGATTACGGAGTCCGTTCCCTATTCGTTCTACGGCTTTTCACTTGCCTCTATTCTTTTACTTGCCGTGCGACCCGACGCAGCCGCGGCTCGCTATGCTCGCATAAGAGGAAAGTTTGGCATGGATGAGCAATTAGTCAAACGCTATCTGGTAGTAGGGCTTTCTCTTATCAACAGAATATGTGTCATGGACCTTAACCGCGGCAGCCTAGCACCGGAGTAAATGTTTACGATATTATAGTAGAGAGGATGACAGTACATTCTTGACACCGGGGAAAAGGGAACAAATTAGAAAAATTCGGAGACCTGAGGCGTTAACCGATCAACACCGAAATCGGACACCCAATATCTCAGCGGGCAAGATAGGAGACCTGCCCGTTCAACCTAAGGAGCCTCAATCACTGAACCGCGTATTTGTATTTCCACACCATCACTGCAACCCCCGTCGCGATAATCGAAGAAACAATCGACGCCACAGGCGTTAATATACCGAGCATAGCCATGCTAGTCAATGTCGCAAAGATCCCGCTAGCGGGGGTAAATCCGCCGTACATGAACGATTGAAACGCAGCCGCTAGGGAACCTATCGAAAAGGTTAGCGTGCGAAACACCCTGGTCGCACAACGCAACAGGCAGTACGGTGATTCCTCAGACCTGTAATGACTCCCAAGGGCCCAAATCCTAGAGAAAGGATTATCGTAATCGTGACAGTGAACGTGATCCACCACACTGTGATTATAACGAGAATATCTTCGGCTGACTGTTAGTATTATAGAATACAGATGGGGGAGTGATTCGCTGCACCTGGACGGGAAAGCCATTGTAGAAATTCTGACCACCACGAATCCTCAGTCCAGATCATAGACAAGCTGTCCCATCCTGTTCTGATGAAAGATTGGTTTCCTATCCATTGCTGAGGAAAGCTGAAATTGGCAATTAGGACATTAAGAGGCTCCATAGCTGGTTTCTTTGTGAGGTGCAATAAAGGTAGGGAAGTTTCTAAACAGATGAAGAGATCAAATTCCGATTCATAGAAGATGCTTTTATAACTGGCTATATAATATTTTGTATATCCGACTTCTAGATCGTTCGCATTCACAGCGCGTCCCGTAACCCGACCTGGCGCCTCCTTCGTTACCCCGATTCACCGACGAATGCGTGCCTTTCGCTATTTGGTTGGCTAAGAACTATCGGTTAAGAATATGGGCTGAGAAACCATGGAATTTCTCCCTTCTTGGAAATCTGTCTTGAGCTAGCGATCGGGCGCAGCCTATCTCATGTGGCAAGCCACGGCGGCTAATCTATCATCTTGCAGTTCAATGTTGGCTATAGATTGTATCGCTCTGGGGCTATGTGCAGATGCTAAAACATCCCAGCGTTTTAGATATCCGCCCAAGTACAGCCTAGTTACTTAGAAATCTTTATATTGTATTTCTAGCCCGGCTGTACAGTGTTGGATCTAGTAACGTAACCTACCCAAGATACATATGTGGGCCAAACTGAAGAAGGTGAGCCGACAAATGAGCACGATGTCTCTATCTGCTGCCGTATGTATGTATTTCGACCTAAAACAACGCTTATTATATTATTTCTAGGGCCTCACTCATTGAGCACTCACGTTGAGGCATCTGGCTATCGACCACATAACCAACTCTTTGCAGACCAGACCGTAGCAGGTTAGTAACTGGCAATATGACCACCGAAAATCTGAACAGCTTTAATGGGGTATGAAACTCTGATGCTTTCTCGTTGATTGCTTCGATTTGCTGGGCCTATGTAAATACATATTTCTAAATAGTTATTTTTTTAATCTTAATTATCTTGTTTTTTTATTCAGAGTCTCGCCTTACAGGAAACATACCAAGCCTCATAAGGCGCTTCCAGGTGACATAATATACAGCGTGGCTATGCTTCGTTCACGCTCGAGAACAATAATATATTCGTGACATATACCATGCTGCTTTACAGGCAAGCATGCACCTGTGAAGTGGCAGAAATGAAGTACTCGACGAGGCTATGCAGAGCTGCTAGATTAATTCACTACCGGATATTCGAGATTGCCGATTTTCTTTACAGGTTCTTAGTGAGAACAAAAAGAGAACGTAAAAATAGAACGTAAAAAACATTCCAGGTAAAAAACAGGATGCATGATAGAGGCTACAAATAATTATGGAGCAAAGTGATACTCCCATTGGATTTAGATTTACAAGACCGTTGACCACAGCATTAAAGAGTACCTAAGATTTGGAATTGCAAACTATCATCAGGCGTGACGAACGCAAGAAAAGTAATAGTAAAACTTGAAATGAGGACTGATGTATTCTATCGCTCTTCCGGGATCCCTTAAACAAGCCAAGCTCCTTAATTAATTTGAAAACCACAGCAGACTAGAAATTTGAAGGAGTGAGCCATATATCGGTTTCCGAGATTGATCTCAAAGAACCTTGATGTCAATAGCTCTGGCACCGAAGGGTAAGAAGATAATGCCGAAAAACGCCGAAAGGCCGAACGATCCGAGCGTTACAATCTCTGCCAATCTTGAAAACAACAAATTAATGAATAGTCCAGCCAGTTCGATTGATGAACTACTAGATTCCGTGAATAAACATTAGCAAATATTCCATGGTGCATCAATAAACATGGAGCGTGATGGCGGGCGTATAGCGGGGTTCATTAAGCAATTTCTTCTATTTATGCTGTGCCGAGTTTCCGGGCGGGTTCCTGATCATGATAAAGCCGACTAATCGGCACCCGAATCTAACCCTGATTAAATTATCGAAAAGTCTAACTCGTGCACTGTTTTTCGCAAAGCGCTCGAATGAGTTCTAAAGCTCGGTCCTCAATTAGATCATCATGGCCGCGCACAGTGGTGCACACAGCTCAGAAGTTGCCAAGGAACTCCAATCCCAGAGTTATATCTCCTTCTGGCGCCTATTGATTGACCAGCGAGTTGTCACCCCGGAGGTGTTGCATCACAACTATGAAGGCTCGGGGACTGATGAAGACCCTTACGTCGTGTCCTGGCTACCCATCGACCCTCGGAACCCAATGCAGTTTAGCATGGCGAGAAAGGCGGTCATCACATTCATGACTGCAATTGCAACTTTTGTTATATCACTGTCATCTTCAGCGTACAGTGGTAGTATTCAGGGAATTATCGATGAGTTCCAAATCGCCAGAGAAGTCGCCACCATCGGACTATCGCTGTTTGTCTTTGGATTCGCCGTGGCGCCGCTCAGTGAATCTATGGGCCGCCAAATTCCATTCTTCATATCTTTTCTCGCTCTTTCCTTGTTCTTGGCCGGATGTGCATGTGCCCAAAACATCCAGACCTTGCTGGTTCTTCGGTTCCTTGGGGGAGCTTTTGGCTCCTCGCCCCTTACGAATGCTGGTGGAGTTATTTCGGATATGTTTGTCTCTAGACAACGGGGGCTGGCGCTTCTTCTATTTGCATCGACCCCATATTTAGGTATAATCCTCCGATGTGACATATTTTGTCGATCATCAGTGCTAATTGGCCTACCAGGCCCTGCCCTTGGGCCCATTATAGGCGGTTTTCTCGGAATGAAAGCTGGATGGAGATGGGTTGAAGGATTTCTAGCGGTCTGTGCAGGACTGGCTTGGATCTCTATGGCATTCTTCGTCCCTGAGACTTATGCACCGGTCCTCCTCCGCAAACGTGCAGCAGAATTGTCGACTATAACTGGAAAATGCTACGAGAGCAAACTCGATATTGAAAGGGGGAAAGTTCCAATGATCAAACGACTGAAAACAGCCTTTTCCCGGCCCTGGGTGCTTCTGTTCAGTGAACCCATTGTCCTTCTTCTCACATTTTATGCTGCGCTTATTTACGGCGTTCTCTACATGCTCTTCGAGGCCATTCCAATTGTCTACGAAGAAAAAAGAGGGTGGAATGCGGGTATTGGAGGGCTCCCTTTTCTTGGGGTTATGGTTGGTGTTCTTTGTGGTGTTGTTTACACTGTACAAGATAACAAACGATACATACGAACACAGGAGGCGCACAATGGATTTGCTCCACCAGAGGCTCGTCTTCCTCCCTGCATGACCTCTGCTGTGACTATTCCTATTGGTCTTTTCTGGTTCGCATGGACAAATTCCCCGTCTATTCACTGGCTTTGCAGTGTCGCCGCCCTAGTTCCGTTTGGGTTTGGGCTGCTACTCATCTACATGGGTATAGTCAACTACCTGATTGACTCATACACTATCTACTCGGCGTCTGTACTGGCAGGTATGTCCGTACTCAGGTATGGGTTTGGAGCCACTTTCCCCCTGTTCAGCTCGTATATGTACGAGCGGCTGGGCATTCATTGGGCATCGTCCATCCCAGCTTTTTTGTCGGTGCTGTGCATGCCCCTTCCGTTCTTATTCTACAGATATGGAGACAGGATACGGCAGCGTTGCAAGTATGCTGCACTTTCACAGAAGCGTTCTGATGCACTGCGGCAAACATCCGTCTCGGAAAAAGCGATGACGGAAGTTTCCAACGAGGGAGTCGAGAAACAACGAGGGTTGTTGGCAAGTTCCTAGAGCTCACTCGAATGTGATAATTAAGTATCTCACGGCGGTCTATTTTTATGTTTTGGTAAAAAAAAAAAAAAATAGAATCAATATGTACTTATAACAGCTGGTCATTACAGAGCTCCGATAGAAGGCGGGCATGGTTCAAATGTGGACAAAATCTTATGGCCTGGAAAGGTTGAAATATGAATGTGTTTGAAGTCGCTATATGTTTAGGGCTGTCAAGACCTCCTAGATCAACATCAGTATGGTTATGCACTCACTACATGAACCCGGGGTACGCGGAGTTAAAATCAGAGCGGGCCCCATATATAGTACCCAGTGTATCTTCCATGGGTATAATTATGTGAAATGGAGAGTTATAAACTGACAAAATCAAGACTACAAGGATCGAAGATCTGGGGGCCACGAGGGACAACCCAGTCCCAATATGGTTAGTCCACTTTCCCTTCACTCCTCTCAAGCCCTACGCTCTGAGAACGTGTGCCATTGTGTCAGAGACCGGACTACTAAACATAAGGAATGAAAAGCCACAAAGAATTCCACATTCAGAAAGAACATGTACGTACTATTTGGATGCGTAATGACATCCTTGAATCGCTGATTGTGTCCACAAATCTCATCAGGTAATCAAAATCCAAGAAGAGGTAATATAACAGAATCAACGCACAAGAATCGTGTCACAGGCTACAAGGAAGCGCGACTTAATAGGGCGGTGCGCTGCCCACACCCGAACCATGGGGCACTAGGCGACCATCATCCTGCTCATGACTCGCATATTTTGTTTTAGCAATTTTAGTAGTAGTAGTAGTAGTAGTAGTATCTTCCTCCTCATCGACGCGCCATTTCCGCGTACTAAATGCTCCCTAGAGTGGCAAATCAGCACGCACTATCCGCAATCTCGTCATGGCTGGTTGGTCATTGGTGTCATAAAAAGCAACGAGCTTACCTCCTTGTTTGACCCCGAGGCCAAAGCTCCAATAGCTGTACGTCACCTAATCAAAAGCTTCATAAACTCAGATTCAGAAGAATAGCTTGCACCCGTTGAGCTCCGATAGCAAAATGCCGAGTTAGGCAAACCCTTAACCCCATTCGCCGACGAAAGACGGACTAACAATTCCTTGCATATAACTAGATCCGAAGAGGTGTCAAAAATTAGGATCTTAAATAAGATCCACCGGATCACTCGCTCCGTTAGGCTCAGTCACAGTTTCTCCCTACATTCCAACCTCCAAAATGACCATCCGTGACCCATATCGGCAGGATCGGCACAAGAACACGCGAAGAATGTACAGCGTCACAATTGTCCGAGTAAATGTCCGCTTCCTTGACCCAATGGAGAAAGCTTGCTTAGCTTTATTAAGGAGGCGTGGTCCTTGATGGATAGAGTGGATTTATTTTGCAGCAATCGACTGCTATCATGATTTTATCTAAAAGTGAAGATGCTGGTCTGCGGAAACTTAACCTTGGCATAGCTTTTATGCTAGCTGCTTCAGCTACTTCGGGTTACAATGCCAGTCAGATTAACAGTCTTCTTGTTCTTCCAGAGTGTGAGTCCTTCTCTATGCCGTGGCAGCTTTGGGTACCATAGAAGACTAATGGAAACAGTCAACAAGTTCTTGAGTGGACTCGACACAAACATCAAAGGTCTCATGATTGCTGCCGTCTCTCTTGGATCCTTCCTAGCATTTATTCCCGCTTCATATGTCGCCGACAACTTTGGCCGTCGCCTTTCCGTTGCCATCGGTGCCACACTAGTCATAACCGCATCCATCATTCAAGTAGCTGTCCAGCAGCACTGGGTGTTTTTTGGTGCACGAGTGGTCACTGGAATCGGTGTGGGATTCTCACAAACTGCTGCGCCACTGCTTATTGCAGAGACCGCTCATCCACGGCAGCGAAGGACTTTGACTGGTCTTTACAATGCGGTATGGTTCTGTGGGTCCATCACAGCTGCTGGTATTGCCTTCTCCACACTGTCGATCCATAACAGTTGGTCATGGCGGGTCCCCTGCATGTTGCAGGTCTTTTATCCTCTCTTCCAACTAGCTGGACTCTTTCTTATTCCCGAAAGTCCGAGGTGGTTGGTTGCAAATGATCGCAAAGGGGAGGCACTTGCCATGCTCATTCGATTCCATGCAAATGGTGACCCAGCCGATAAGCTGGTCCGCGATGAGTATGACCAGATCTGCAATAGTATTATTGCAGAGGCAGACATGGGATCTGCTAGTCGGTGGTCTGCTTTCTTCAAGTCTAAAGGTGACCTTCATCGGTTTACAATTTGTGTTTTGCTGGGCTTCATGCAAGAGTGGACTGGAAACGGTATGACCTACATTCATCAGCCTTGTAAAAAACATCTCGCTGACAGATTCTTCAGGTGTCACTTCCTACTATCTCGCTCCCATTCTCTCTTCCGTTGGCATCAAGGATTCTGTTCACCAAGCAGCGGTAAATATCAGTCTCCAAGTATGGAACCTGGTATTTGCCGTTGCTGGCGCAAGCACATCCGACAAATACGGAAGAAGAACCCTTTGGATGTGCGCAACAACTCTGATGTTGATCTTCCTATCAACGTCTGAAATCATGGCAGGGCTCTTCGCGGAAATGGGAATCCTTGCAGCTGGAATAGCAGTGGTCCCAATGCTGTTCCTTTTCTGTGGAGCCTATGATTTTGCATACATGCCCCTTTTCATCGCCTATCCTGCCGAAATCCTTCCCTTTCAACTTCGCGCCAAGGGTCTTGCTATCACGCTTACGACCGACTCTCTAGCTTGTTTCTTCAATCAATATGTCAACCCAGTCGCATTCGATGCAATTCACTGGCGCTACTTTTCCATTTACGTCGGCTGTCTGGTCGTCGTGCTCGGACTTGTCTACTTCTTCTTCCCTGAGACTCAGGGCAAGTCTCTTGAAGAAGTGTCTCGGATCTTTGAGAAGAAAGACACCAAGGAGGAGACGAGTCCCACGGATTCAGAGGGCTCACAGGAATTCTACGTGATGAAGTCTGAGCTGTAGTCCACGGGTAAGAACAAGATTCGTGGAAGTTGGTTTCTGCCAAGGGGGATCCCACTTGGGCATGGGAGGTGTTATTGTTTGACTAGTTAGAGCCAGCATTTATATACGCACGCGCGTTGCAGTCTGTATCTAAGTTAATCTCATATTTTAATTTGCATTCATCGACATTGATGATCTTTATCTGACAACATGAACTCGTAGATTTGTACTTCATTGACAGGTCCAAAGTGCCCAGGTGATAGCCGAAGTCCCCTGGGCACCCTTAATTTGGTTCCAGGAGAAGCTATACATTGGCACCGGACTCGATGTGCTCTTCGACAGGCTTTTCACTCGGGTCAGTGTTTTGACTGCGATGGAACCCTGGCTTAACAGGGTAGCCACGAGACGCGAAAACGCCACCCGTGATGCCACCACCCTCGAAGAGATAATCGACATCCTCAAGTTCCAGTCCCTTAGTCTCCGGGAAGAAGAAATAGACCATTGGAATCTACGATATGTAAGTCAATTTGTTTCTGGAGTGAGGATCACGATGGAACTTACCCATGCAAAACAGAAGCAGGCGAAAATAATGAATGTTCTCCACCCGATGTTGTCGATCGCTGTTGGTGTCACTTGAACAACAATGACTGAAGAAATAAGCATGGACACCCAATTCTTAAAATTCTTGATAACAACTTACAGACACACATCCAGTTGACGAAGCCAGCGAAAGCCTGGCCTCTGGCACGGATACGGGTGGTGGTAATTTCACTAGGGTAGAACCTGGAATATGTGTTAGCGAGCTTCTTTGCATAGAAGACTGCAATTGCTTACCATGGAACTGGTAAATATCCAAATCCAAGGAAAATCTGGAAGATGAACACGAATGCGGTCGCAGCATAGGCGCATTGTGTGGTACCAATCGACAGCAGGATAGCGGCCATCACGAAACAGAAGCAAAGACCAGCAGCAGAGATCATAAGTGAGGCTCGACGACCGAATTTATCCATACTCCAAAGAGGAATAATTGATCCGAGCAAATATGCTAGGGAGGTGCAGCCGCCGAGAATCAAAGACAGGTTGCGTGAGAGATGCATGGCGTTTTGATAGACGACAGGTGCGTAGTAATTGATCATGTTTGATCCAGTAAACTGCTGCTGAACATTGATCAGACCAGCAAGAATCATCCGGCGAAGGTTCTGAATTTTTCCGCCCCACAGAAGTTCCTTGTACTTGAAAGATCCGCCAGCAGACTCGATCTCAATGGAGGTCTCAATCTGCCTGCGCAGTTGCATGACCTCGGGTGTTGATTCGCTCGCAGGCTGCTCAAGTTGAAGTCGGGCTAGGATCGAGGCAGCCTCATCGCTTCGGTCTTGCTCACAGAGCCATCGGGGGGTATCGGGTAGGGGAAGCATCTGCAGCACAAGGCAAACGGCGAAGAAGGCTTGGAAGCTGATCGGGAAACGCCATTGAACCGGTGACTCGACAAAGCTTAATCCATAGTCAAGCCAGTACGCAACGCAGAGACCCACAATCGTCACTGTGCCTTGTGCGGAGAGAAGTCTTCCTCGTAATTCGGGTCGGGCCATTTCTGGTGACAGGGTTAGTGATTTCGATCGATCAAAG
This sequence comes from Penicillium atrosanguineum, assembly GCF_028827265.1. Classification (NCBI taxonomy): domain Eukaryota; kingdom Fungi; phylum Ascomycota; class Eurotiomycetes; order Eurotiales; family Aspergillaceae; genus Penicillium; species Penicillium atrosanguineum. Next base: position 2,031,734 of record NW_026623138.1, on the reverse strand, counting down.
GGAACCCCCTTATGCTTACCACTCTGGTATGTCGGTACTGTGCTGCTGTTGATGCCATTCCCGAAGCCAGTTACAACTCTGCCGACCAAAAACTGTGCGGTACTGTATGAAGAGCCTAGGATGATCGTGCCAATCACCATGATCGAGCCGCCTGCAATAATCATGCGTTTACGACCGACCCTATGTCCGACGACGAAGCTCAGAAGACATCCGACCGCGCAGCCGATATCGTAAATTGAAGTCACTGCGTCCGATTAGAACATGGAGAAATCAGAAGGTCGGAGATACATACGGATGCCTTGCATCGTCGCATCGGGGTGGTTGAACTGCTTTCCAAATTCATTGTTGGCCCCAACCAGGCCACTCATAACACCCTGATCGTACCCCAGGAGAAGGAAGGCCTGACAGCTCGCCGCTGCACGGGTCAGTTTTCCTTCACCAGATTCGCCCATTCGAACAGCATACCTGTCACAGCCCAGTGCAAATATTTCCCTTTTAGTTCCATGTTGAATGCCCTGATGACTCTTGATGCAAGAGACCCAAAAAGCAGCGTTGGGGAATCCGGGGCCCCAGGAGTTGATCATCCCCATTTTGAAGGTCCCATAATAGCAAGCTCGCGATGATGATTGACCGAACTGCTGTGCTCGGGACAATGAAGACCGGGCCAGAGTGGTGTTGCGTGCAATCTGATTGGGCAAGAGGCAAAATCTGGGGATTTTGCGGAGTCAGCACTGACCCGGAATCAGCGAGATGAGCGAGGTTATGGGACGGATGTGGGCCCTCCCCGCACCGTCTGGCTGACGTGGCTCTCTTTTAGGTGAAGAATAGCGGCAATTTAGCCTCAGAAGGTTCTCGGTGAGGCTTCTTCACCGAACGCCACGAGCGCCACTGATACCCCTATATTCTAGTGGTTTAGTGGACCCTGACGGGGTAAAGGGCCATCAATTCCCCGTCCGCACAAAATAACAAACATCGTCTCTGCTGTAGCCTCGGAGCTCGAGCACTGGTGACCCTGGCTCAAATCTTTTCATTAGAAAATTAAGAACGACTCAACTTGCATTCAATGCATCATCTGTCCGTTTTCCCGCTGCGCTATAACTAAGAGAATTTATGGCGATAACGGTTACATAAAGCCCTAAAGAAGTCGATATGGGGCCATCTCCAGCAGGTTCTATCTATAACTAGGGAGAAATTTACTTTTGAAATGGTTACCCCCTTTTTGCGCATGGCTGCCATTGCGGCGTCCGCCACCTTCTCCGCTCATCAAAGCTGCCATGGAACGGATCTGACATTTGACATCAATCGGGACGAAGTGTTGATGGAGTCCAAAACTAATGGCACTATGCAGTCCGGGGCCAATCTACCGCTGCTGTCAAATAGTAGTACTCGTGCTATTACTCTCGAGTCCCTACGCACCGTCGCGGCCGACCATGTTCGCTACGTGTCCGTGGTTCCCCTATTCTCGTCTAGCGGTTCCTTGGATCGATCCACTCGTCATTAAAAAGACTCACCGTTCCACTAGCTAGGAATTTCCCTGTACGGATCAACTATTGCTTGATTTTGTAAACAGCAACCCAATGTATCGCACATTATCAACTTTAGTACCACGCCCGGCTGGACGGGGATCACCGATACCCCCTAGACATATTCGAAGGACGTCAACACAATTAACTGGAGACTTGATCCAACTACGGGATATTTCTCTGAAGCAAAAATATCTGACTACTACAACTACGGTCGACTTCCGTCTTTCCACGTCAACGGTGTTTTCACAGATGAATGTGGCGTCTACCACGAGTCAGGCCACCACCTGGATATCGAGTTCTGGGAGGTTCATAATGAGTCAGACTCAGAGCACACCATCGATCCCGATCTGTACAACCGGATCCACGTTGCAGTTACCGAAGCAATTCACGGGGTCTCCCCCAGCACCTGATTCGTAGGCCTTGCCCTAGCCACGCGGAATGTGACTCGGGTCCAGTCATTCCTGGATCCCGCCAACCACAAGCCCGGAACATCCCTGGACTGGATCAGCTACCACTTCTAAGGGACATCCGGCAACTCCACTACCCAGAATGAAGCTGCCCAGGGCTTCCAGCAAGCTGATACGTTTCTCGGCGAAGTCACGCAGATCGAAGCGGCCGGGGAGGTAACCTCACCCAATACCAAAATGGCTATCGATGAGTTCGGAACCATAGACTCACTTGGATCGACGACCGTTTGCCCAAGATATACCACCCGGTTGAGTACTAGGTATGGAGCGGAGGAATTTATGTCAACATCATTCCAAGTCCGCCATTGTGGAGATCGATGCTATCGGTGAGAGTCAGCTGAGCGGGTATCCGGGCTAGTATCCGTCTGTATCCTTGATTGATTTCCCCACCGGTCTGCCTAATGCTCGGCTCCGTGCTCTGCAGTTGATACAATCTACGTTTACGCCTAGTGGTGAGCTTGCTAAGACCTCTGGCGATGAGACTCAGGTTCACGAGCAGACCTTTGTGACTTTCCAGAGGCAGAAAAGACCCTCTTAGTCAATAAGATAGAATAGGTGGCTACGGTGCAAGTTCCGGACTTCCAGCGCGCAATTGTGGAGATTATACATTTGAGTGCTGAGAATGGTCCCTGGCGGATTGAGAAGATCGTTGGCAGCAGTATCAGTGTCTTTCCATTTGCCATCGTCGCTTTTACTGAAGCTTAGAGAAACCCAGTAGATGGCTCAATGCTTGAAAGGTGTGAAATCTAAGAAGAGGAGCAAAAGAGCATATGTGAATCGTATATATTCATTCAGTCTCAAATTGATCAAGCTCCATGAGTAGACAATCACCATGCATGGTCCCTATTATGCTTTATAAGTTTTTGCAATTCCCATATCCTTCCTACTTCCATCTTCTAATCTTACTGTACCTTGGTCCTCGGAGTAAGTCGAACCATCAGAGGCTTCTTATCCCAAAGAAGAAAGTTCGGCTGGTCCGTCCAGTCATCAGACGGCTGGTCCAATTCCATATCAAAGTTGAAGATCATGCGAGCAACAATGATTCGCATCTCGACGTATGCCAAACTAGGAGAATTGTGAACATAAACTCATCTTTGAAAACTCAGGGAAATTAGACTTACTTCCGTCCAATACAGTTCCTAGGACCAAAGCTGAAAGGTTGCATCACTGTCTTACTGTCGTTTGCAAATTCAAGATCGCCGAGGAATCGCTCTGGGATGAATTTTTCAGGGTGTTTAAAATTTATTGCAGAGTGGTAAGCGGCCATATGTGCGATGGACACAATTGTCTATTCACGATGAGTAATATCCGATAGAGAGGCAGACCTGGTACTTACACCACCTGGAACGAAGTGTCCAGCAACCACGTCTCCCTGGGTATCAATAATACGAGGCAGTCCACCCCCAACGGGAGGGTATATTCGAAGTGCCTCGGTGAGAACAGCATGGATGTACTCCAGCTTGTTGCAATTCTCCAACGTGATTTGCTCTTCGGATGTGAACGTATCCCGAACCTCTTCCTGAAGCCTCTGCATCACTCGCGGGTTCCTCAGCAACAGATAAGTTACACCAGCAAGAGCAGTAGCGGTAGTCTCCGAGCCAGCAATGATGAGAGTACTACCATTAGTGACCATCTCCGGAAAACTGAAGCCTCTCTCGGTATTCTCGTACTTGAGAATATTGCCGAAGAAATCAGATCTCTCGTTACTTTTCGTCAAACGTCCCTGCACTTTCTCTTTCGTAAGCTGCAAGTGCAGGTTTCTTTGGTCGAACACTTTCCTAGGCGTGATGAGCTTGCTGAGGGTCTTCCATCCGGGGAAGCGTCGAGCAACGTTCGTATATGCGCCGAATTTGGTACTGGAAATGACGATATTTACCCACTGGTGGTAGGTTGAGTTCTTTAGGCAGTCGAATGGCTCTCCGAATGCCAGATCACCAATGATGTCAAATGTCGTGAAGTTGTACCATGAAACCATATCTAAAGCTTGCTTGCCCGCCTCGGCCTTTTCACGGAGCCGTTGCATCAACAGATCCACATAATACTTGATTATGGGCTCTTGCCCTCGAAGCGAGCTGTCCGAAAAACCATGGGACAAAAGTCGGCGCATTCGGGTGTGATCAACATCGTCAGAGAAGATGATACTTGGAGCGCCGTCGGCAGTCGGTGGGTAAAAGCGGTAGTCCTTTTGCTTCTGGCCGTGTCCAGGGCGAGTTCCGTAAATGATCTTCCAGGCGTCGCCGTTGATGAAAGATAGCTCGTCTGGGGCAATACGGACGACTTCTCCGTATTGCTCATGGAGTGCCTTCACTGCCTGGGCTGTTCGTCCAGTTATAATGAACCGCATGTAGGGGATACGGGTAGCGGCCATAGATTTAGGACCAGGGTATTTGGCGAGAGGGTGGAAGAATACATTGTAAACGATTTTTCCGATGAAGTAGATGGGTACCTATATATAAATGAAAACTCCATTAGACACGAAAGAGAGAGAGATGTAACTTTGGAAAGCATCATGATCAGACTCACCGGTATCAGCGCCAATGTGAAGATCTTCAAAGCTAGACGAGAGTTTGAAAGCCCAGCAAATGAAAATTCTGAGCTTCCTGACAAAGATCCTGTTGGTATAAACGCCATCTCAAAGCGTATTTAACTCTCAAATGTGTGAAAAGTTCATTCACGGTATCGAAATATGAGCTGCGCCTGGCATGCTATTTATTTGGCTTTCCCGCCCAAGTGGTAGCACAGATATCACGTTGGACATGACAATTTCTCACTGGATTCTGCATTAAATTCATAAAAATGTCATACTAGTGTCATAATAGTCTTGTTTTCCACCTTCTGTACGGCATTTCCGTCCGGCGAGAGGGGTGTGTACTAGTCTGCAGCTAGTTTACCCTGAAACATTTGCCCCACACGCTAAACCAAATGTACGTGTTAAAATATTAATTTTGGCAGCACTTCACGAGAAATTGAGCTAATAGAACCCTTGAAACAGGTCTGTTCTTAGCCTGGTGCTCAAGGTAATGAGAATGTGTCTGCCATACAACGCCTAGACACACGATAGTGTGAAGATCGTCATATTGATGACTTGGCAGGTGCGTCGACCAGGTATACGTGGCCCTCGATTGGCTGCATCATCTGCATGGAGCGTGCAACCTGACTTTCTCTTATGCTATTTATGCCCAGAAATAATGGCATTACGATCCTCAATGCGATTAACAAGGGTCTTGTGATATACTCGCACTTCCCTCAACGGAAACACGGCACGAGGTGGGCAGCTTGAACATGCACCAAGTCATAGTGTTGACGTAAAGACCGATATTCATGCAACAATGAGACTAGACTAGGGATTATAATCGGCGAATAAGTAGATTTGTCGGTGAAACCCTTCTGCCCGCTCCGGGGGCGACTATGACCAGCCCTATAACGTTGATTAGCAGATCGATAATCTCCATGTTGTTGGCCCCTAAATGTCGACAAATGCTTCGACTCGTTGAAGGTAATCGATCTCAATGTAAATCAAAATCAACAATCTGGCCGTCCTTCAAATCTCAGTCTCTTAGAACTTGGTTCCTCGGCCACCTCCACCTGCCACTCAGTTTGCTTCAATGCTGAAAGAAGGGGCTGGGCCTCATGTGGTTTCCAGGCTAAAGCGTCTGCCCTACTGTCGTATTCAACCTTTTGGCCGAGGGTAACACTCTTATCGCCTTTTACAAAAATACAAGAAGTAGGCGAGTTTACGCGTGATATTTTCAGCAAAATTATTTGGCCTTCCAACTCAGGTACCAGGCCCATTAACTTCTGCGCCCTTGGCAGACTCAACCCAATTGTACCAATCAATGTCTGCATCAAGATCCATGTTGATATCAACCATTTCATCAGGGGCATTTGTAAACACATTATCAGACCAGAGCCATGCAAGGTTGCCTTGAGATCCCGTCGGACTAGGTGCGGTAGACGTTTGAAAATTTGTAAAATTGGCGCTTAGCAGATTCTGATCTGGCTGACTTGTCGAGCCGGCGGGGCCAGGATCGAACGCAGTCAGTGAGCTCGCGTCGGCGCCAGGAATTGAACGGTATGAACTACCTTGTATGTTGAATTCAGACATCTGAGCCGTAGACACCATCGGTGCAATCACAAGCTGTCGCCATCTTTCCAGAGCTAATCCGGCTGAACTGAATCCAGCTGCAGCTGATCCTGAGCTTGTCGGTACTATAGGGCTGGATGGCAGAGCCATTGTGCGATACTCAGATTCCAACAGCGCAACAGCTTCTGGGTCACTGCGTAGCCTTTCAAGCTCGATCTGCTGATGCTTCTTTGCCTTGGACATGAGCTTTCGCAAGGGAAACCAAATCCTCGCCTGCTTGCCCATATGCGATTGGCTTGGAATCAACCAAACGCTGTGCAATGCCACCCAGGCTCTCTCAACGAGTGGTGACCAAGGTCGACGGGAAATTTCAATCAAAATATAGACGATGGCATGCCAATGCGTGTAGGTCTGGTAAACCCAGCGCCAGTGTCTACATGCTTGCTCGGCGTTCAAGGCATGGTTGTACTCAGCCACTTCGATTGCAGCAATAAGCAGCTTTGTCCTGAGCTCTGCTGATAAGGTGTCACGACGCGACTCGTACAGAACAGGGAGGTAGATGAATAAAGTCGTCTTTGCCATAACGAGGCGTGCAATCGTCACCCCAACCCAATAAATGATATTTGACTCGGTCGAGTACTGCAAGAAGTTTTGTTCCAAAGTTCGATAGATTTCCTGTAGAAGCTGACTCTGTTCTTCCAGGCTGGGTTTCCGTAACCCGGGTGCCATGATCTGCCTTGCAACTCCTGTTATATTGTGTGTGACTCGGGCAAAAGACATGTCGCTCAAGCCTTCCAGCTCTTGTGGCATCTCTTTCGTGTCAGGGCTAATGTCTCCATCATTGATGTTGAGGGGGATCTTGGTGTCAAAGCTCCCGGTAGTGATTGTAAACTCCGTCCCTTGATCTTCGGATGCCCTTACATCGAGGGCGCATATGACCCACCAGACCCGGCGCCGCATTTCAATTTCAAAAGGGGTCAAGTGCTGGAAGTTAGTACCGTCGCGATGAAGCCCCAAAGCGAGAGCCATTCGGATGACTAGCCCTGCCATCATCCAGACAAAGCGTGGACTGTCGTGCCGGCGGAGCAGGGTTATGAAGATAGTGGATGCCTGGATCAGAACGAGATCGGGCACATTCAAGAAGTCGGCCTTAGCAAGGGCATGCTCTGTACCGAGACGGTATTTGAGGTTCAATTCCGCTTTTTTACATCCGAAGTTAATGTTGACGTCGTCTTCTTCCATTGAGGTGACGGCGGCGTAGTATATGGAAAACAATAAGGCTTCATTCGCTGGCGTGAGCTTGGTTACATCGCCACGCAAGTCCCGTACCATGTTTTTGATCGTGGGCATATGAACGACCTGGCCCAATACGTTGATGTTTTCGGAATATACGTCTAACAGGAAGGGTATCTGTGACGGCAAGGGATGGAACTCGCGGAGATCCGGGGTAGTAGAGTTGAGGCCGGAGGAAGCTAGATTGTGTTTGAATAAAAATGCATGGCGCTCGGATGGTGTGCGATCGAGTTCTTGAGTCGATGGTGTGTTCTCATACGAGACTGCATCATCGGACATATCCGAATCTTGAGCAGCAGCGTCCATTTTCAGCTCCTCCAGCTATGACTTGGATAAGCATGACATCTAATCTAGAATAGAAGTCGATATACCTCATCATTCACTCGTGACCAGAAGCTATTTCCGACATAGCGGCTCCTGTTGCTATCGTGGGCGACCAGCCTTCCAAGCTTCCGTGCGCTGCTAGCACTTAGCGAATGATCCGCATCATGCATCGAACTCTCGGGAGAGCCAACGCCAGATGAGCTGCCAGCAGTAGATCTAACCGCTGCATTCGCCTGCTCAAGCTGACCACTCAGGTCCTTGACTAAGTTCTCAAGATCTCGAAGTCTTTCCATAATCTCGCCAGTTGCTGGACGCTCGAGACGGCGAGTCCATCTCGGAGGGCGATCTTTGGAAGGAACGACGCACGCGATATTCGCGCGACGGCAATTTGAACATGGTGACTGCTTGTCACAGCGGACCTTGCGGGTCCGACATACAACGCAGCTACGCGGTTTGAGGGCCGCCGTATCCCTGGCTAAGCTCGCGCTCGCGCTTTTTCGGCACCCGAGGCCGAGGCGCCCGCTATGGCTTCAGTCGCCCCCGAACTTGCGGACACTGACATGTTTCGACAGGGCTTTACCACGCTTGGCTGACGGTTTATTGCTGTCGCTCTTGAGACTTGCTTCCAGCCTCTGGCTCTCCTTGTTTACACTGTACAGGCTGATCGAAGCGTCATGTTCAGCTGCCCGTGTGGTGAGCACCGAACAAGGTATAGCGCCAAATACGATGCGGACCCGGGGAATAAGCGAGGTGGGGTCCATTCACAGCGCGAGGAAAGGACGAGACCTCTGCAGCTGCCAGCGGCTCAATGAACTCGGTCAGCTTTCGGCCTCTTATCGTTCTTTCAAGCAGAAGAGAATGAGTATTAAAAGGCACTACTTTTCCAAATTCCATGACACAGAAATCACTAATACAATCAACCATCCTTCGAGCCTACTGGAACCAACACCTCGATCTATATACTGCACCCAGACCCACCATAGCTATTCACAATGAACCCAAACACCAAGACTGTTACTTTCTTCGGCGCTAGTGGCGGTGTTGGCCTGTCAGCCCTCAAGCATACCCTCGCTGCCGGCTACCAGTGCATTGCACTCTGTCGCCAGCCTTCCAAGCTCACATCAATCTTCCCGGAGTCGACCCCAAATCTCAAGGTCATCGAAGGCAATGCGCACGACGTGGAAGCCGTCTCGAAATGCCTCGTGTCCAAAGACGGCAAAATTGTCGACGTCGTCCTGTCAACCCTCGGCAGCCGACCCAACATGCGCAAGATGAGTATCGAGGACCCTGAGGTCTGCCAAAAGGGCGCTGCTGCTCTTATTAAGGCTCTCGATAACCTTCAGAGCGATGGTGTCACTGGAAAACCGCATATAATTATGTTCGGCACCACTGGAATCTCCCGCTTCGGTCGCGATTATCCTATTGCTGTGTTCCCGATCTACCACTGGATGCTCAAGGTCCCGCACGTGGACAAGCGGATCACAGAAGATCGCTTCGCGGATAGCGGTCGGCCTTTCACGATTGTTCGTGCCAGTCTGCTCACCACCGGCGAGACCACAAAGAAGGTCCGCGTTGGCATTGAGGACCCTAAGACTGGTCGCGAGTCAGAAGCTATTGGCTATGCCATCTCCAGAGAGGATTCGGGGAAGTGGGTTGCGGAGAACTTGATTTTGAGGACAGAGAAGCAGTACGTGAACAAAATCGCGATGATCACGAATTGAAGGAGTTAAATCTCTGCTACGGGACTTCAGAAGAGACTTGCTGTGGTTTCTTCATAAGTACTCAGGAAGGAGGACTTTCTCTTAGTTAATGTTGCGATCCATTTTTTTTAATAGTCTGATTATTTCTCCTTTTTTGAGCTGTTTGAACATAATAGACCATTTGAATATTCTGAAAACTCTTCCTTGAATGCATCTCAAGATTCTCCGAGACCTTTCGCCTCAAGTGGTACATGCTCAAGTGCTTGAAAGATGTAGTTGCCTCAGGCATGAAGCTAGGCCAGATTAGGTGTCGATCTGGAGATTCTCAAGTTCACCGTCCGGCTCCGACATTTGCACACCAATACCAACAAGCATCAGGGCAGCGAGCACCATGCCATCCTCATTGAGAATGGCCTCCGGCCTCTTCCGCCAAGCAATCCGCACCATTACAACCCTTGAATCTGCGCAATCACAACGCATCCTCCCGTTCATCCGAAACACCTCTCAATCACAATGCCGGGCCTACACCCAAGCCCAGCGCCCTCGGTGCCAGAACATTCAGACTGCCCTTTCCGCGCGGAATAACTTCTCAACTAGCCCCTTCCGAGCTCGCGCGAAGACTATGGGCCAAATGCGCCAGCGCAACTCCACCGGCCCGTTCTCGTGGAAGGCCGCTCTTCTGTTCGTGCTTACCGGCGCGGGCATGGTGATCTACTTCCGTGTTGAGAAGGCCCGCCTGGAGCGGAAGCGTATCGCCGAGTTGAGCAAGGGTGTTGGAAAGCCGAAGGTCGGCGGTCCGTTCAACCTCGTGGATCTGGACGGCAAGGAATTCACCGCGGAGGATCTGAAGGGGAAATACAGCTTTGTGAGATAATCGGAACTCCCCCTTCATGATTTCAGATTTTGAAGCTAACACAAATCTCATAAAGGTCTACTTCGGTTTCACCCACTGCCCTGACATCTGCCCCGACGAGCTGGACAAGATGGCCGAGATTATCGACAAGGTCCGCGCTGAGGCCAAGGACGACAAGGCCTTCCTGCCCATTTTCATTACCTGCGATCCTGCCCGTGATACCCCCGAGGTTCTGCGCGAGTACCTGAAGGAGTTCCACCCCGGTATCGTGGGATTGACTGGTACCTACGAGCAGATAAAGAATGTCTGCCACCAGTACCGTGTGTACTTCAGTACTCCCAGGGATGTCAAGCCCGGTGAGGATTATCTAGTAGACCACAGTATCTATTTCTATCTGATGGGTAAGTTGTTTGATGCGATGGCTATGAGATGGTATGCTGACTTGTTGATAGACCCCGACAACGATTTCGTTGAGTGCATTGGTCGACAAGATACCCCCGAGTCTGCTACCCGGGTTATTATGGAGCACATCAATGATTGGAAGCGGGAGGGCAAGCCTATGAAGACTCTTTAAGCTTGTCCAGTGTATGAAAATTGTACTATAGCTTTGCCGAATCTAAATACCCTGCTCATTGACTTGGTCCAGGCGTTCTACCATCCAGTAGAGAGCTTCATCAAACGGAAGCTTAGTTCGTGATAAACGAATTGGTGATATTGACACGTCTGTTCAAGACCTTATATTCATCATCCCTGGGCCCAAGTCGCCAAATGCATGATATACCCCAGGAGAGTATCAAAAAAGCAAAGCACCTTACAAGCCCTCCGTCACAGAACTTCCAACCAACCTCCCCTCCGCATCCCGATCAGCATTAGCTCTCCACTCCATCCCCCCATCAACAAACTCTTCCCTCTTCCAAATCTCCGCCCTTTCCTTGCAGGCCTCCAGAATCTCCTCTCCGGCCCTCCACGCCGCAGCGCGATGTCCCGAGCTAACCGCAATCGCAATCGAAGCCTCCGCGATAGGCACGACGCCCAGTCTATGGGCAATGCTCACACCCAGGAGCTGGTGTTTTTTGACGGCGTCCTCCGCGATCGCGGCGAGTGTTTTCAGTGAGAGGAGCGGATACGTTGTGTAGCTGAGTTGAGAGACGGGTCTGTTTTCGAATGTATCGCGTGTTGTTCCGAGGAAGAATACATTTGCGCCTGCGGCGGGGGAGGAGACCTGCGACAGGTAGGTGTTTGGATCGAGAGGGGTGTAGGTGAGTGTTAGGTGGATGTTTTGGGTGGCATCATGCTGTGTGCGTGGGTACGTGGACGAGTCCAGGTGGGCTGGGAGGCGCTCTTGGGAGGTCATTATGTATGCATTTGTGTGTGAAGCTGGAGAAAGAATGTTGTGCTAATGGAAATGGAGAGGCTTATCGGCTGCGGGGAACCGGTGGGTGAGTCGCCTCCGATAGCTGGCGGGGAGTACCGATACCTACGATGGGTTCAAATGCCCAGGTGGTCGTCGGTTCAAGGTACCTAGGTATGTCTCATTTTTCTATCTACTTTTTAAGGATGACAGTCAACTTGCTTGGTAGTTGCGATGTTTCCTCGTGGGTTGGTTGTCTTGCTGGCAACCAATATCTACAGTGATAGAACAACGGCCTCATAAGGTCGGAGCGACCACTTTCCGCTGGAGAAACGCTGTGTGGCATCGTTTGCACTCTCGTAGGTGTTCAAAAGTACCTCCTTGACACTGGCGATGCCGTTGCTTGAGGCGTCCCAGTCCAAGTTCTTCTCGGTCCAGTTGCACAGCACCAGAGCCTTCTGGTTCTCATATTGGCGAGTGTACGCAAATACATCCTCGCTCGAAGGATCAACATTAGCCCAATCGCCATATACGAAGATATCCAGGTACTTTTTGCGCAGACCGAGAACGGCTGCCCAGAAGTGGTAGGTCGAATTAGGGTCCTTGACTTCAGCAGCGGCATTGATGCGTACGTAGTTTGGGTTCACAGACATCCAAGGCTTGACACTGGAAGCGGTGAATCCTCCATTCGGGGCATCGGACCATTGCACCGGGGTGCGGCCGTTGTCGCGGGACTTCTTCTGGTATTCTTGGAGAGCAATAGCCTGAGCATTTGCGTCGTAGTTCTTTGCTTTGACAACCCTATCATACGATGTTAGGAATATACTTGGTCGATATCAAGTTGGGGCAAGGCCTTACCCAGTCCAGTGATTGAGGCAGTCGATGTCCTTGTACTCTTCAATATCCCATGTAGTAGGGACATTGCTCATGCCCAGCTCCTGCCCCTGATACACGAAGGGAGTACCAGACTGCAGCGCCAAAGCAATAGCCAACATCTTAGATGCGACAAGACGGTGGTCTTCGCCTGCATTGGTAAAGCGGTCGACACAGCGTGGTTGGTCGTGGTTCTCCCAGTAGAGGGCGTTCCAGCCATCATTAGCATACATGAAGGTCTGCCAACGCTCGAAGAACTTTTTAAGATCGGTAAGCTTCCAACTGCCGGGCTCAAATTTGTCGTATTTGCCATGATCAATATCGACGTGCTCGAAGTTGAAAATCATATTGATCTCGTTGCGGTCGAATTGCACGGCCCGAAGAACCTCCTTCTCGTCTTTGACGAAAGGCATCTCACCAACGCTGAACGCATCATATTCCTTTAGGATCTTACCCACACCCTGAAGATACTCGTGAAGGCGCGGTCCATTGGCGTAGTACCTATCCCCCCATTGCCACTCGCTGTGAGGGTTCGTAATGGGCGCATCTGGGAAGGCTTGGTCTTTGCTAATGAAGTTGATCACGTCCATGCGGAAGCCATCACAGCCCTTGTCAAGCCAGAATCGCATGATATCGTGAACGGCCTTGACCACAGGTGGGTGCTCCCAGTTCAGGTCGGGCTGCTCGGTGGCATAGAGATGGAGATAGTACTCGCCAGTGTGCTCATCAAACTGCCAAGCACTTCCTATTATAAATGTCAGTACTGAGCAATCAGTTCGCAATAAATCAAAATAGCCATACCTTGGAAATGAGAAACCCAGTTGTTGGGAGGATGACGGTTGCCCTGTTCGTCAAAGCGCGGGGGCTTCCAGACGTACCAGTCGCGGAACTCGTTATCCTTGGAGCTGCGCGACTGCTTGAACCATTCGTGCTGATCACTGGTGTGGTTGACCACAAGGTCCATGAGAAGCTTCATGCCTCGTTGATGGCATCCTTGAATCAATTTCTCGACATCTGCGACCGTGCCGTACTCGTCCGCGATACTGTAGTAATCGGCGATGTCATAGCCCATATCAACTTGGGGCGACTTATACGACGGACATAGCCAGACAATATCGACTCCAATGTTCTTAATGTAGTCGAGCTCTGAGATGATGCCCGGAATGTCCCCAATGCCATCGTTGTTTGAGTCTTTGTAAGAAGCAGGCCAAATCTGGTAGACCGAGCTCTCTTTCCACCAAGCACGGTTTATAGTCTTGGTTGATCCCATGATCACTGAGTTTATGGTGTATTAATGAGGAATGTTTGATAAGTGGATGAAGAATTTTGACGTAGCGATGGGAGGCAGGATGTATAAGTAGGGGCGTGTTCGCAAGGACAGGTGTGCATCGGGCATTTGATACCCACGCACATCCCACCGCGGGGGCACTGCGGAGAATCATATCTCAAAAACGTTCATCTTCTTTGCCGATCATTGGATCTTATGGGTCTGCTTACTGCTGCCCAGGGAAGTCCCTCACTTTGACTGCAGTATGAGCCGGCTGGCCAAATTCATACGTCGGGGCATTCTGGATCTGGTGGGTCGTCTCCACTCCGTATGTGTCGGTGCCCGGGCATGATGCAACCAACGGCTGAGCTGTGCTCCTACTGCGGACTGGTTTTTCCTGATTATACAATTTCGAAGAGGACACAATTGAAGTGTATCGATTCTATTCAAAAACTCGTTTTGGAATGTATGGTATCTTGCAAGAGACGGACTTGCACGCATCTATACTTCGCGACTTAGGTTTCCACTGTTAAACTCATGTACGATGAGATCACCGATGATAACCCGATTAATTTCCCGACCACTTTTAAACGTACGATGAGATATCACCGACGATAACCCGACAACTTACCCGACTATACAAATTAGGTTACATGTAAAGATACTGTAGAGGTCATATCCAATGTCTCCTCTCATAGCTCAACATGAAGCATACCATTGATACCTGCCACCCAGAATAGGAAGGCGGTCGAATTCTGCTGATATCGCCTATCGCCTATCGGCGCAAGCTTGGGGCTCCTTGCTCCTCAACTATTGCTCTTCTTACCTCATTTCTTTTGATGTCTCTGAATAATGGTTCATCCTTATCCAGACGATACCAGACATCATTCCGGCCCGCCTCGGCCGGCTTACCCTCCCCGCGACGATCGGGACGGCCGTATGTACGATGATCGATCTCGATCACGCTCGCCTGGCGGTATGTTCTCCTCCCCGCATGACGATGACACTTGGGCCTTGAACATGTCTGCCTAAAACTGCGAATCACCGCTGACTCTCTTTGGCTTTGTGGATTAAAGGCCCTTCGCGCTCGCCGCAACAACAACCTGCAGACCGCAGAGGTGATTACTCCAGAGACCGCGATGCCCAGTACAGAAGCCGGGACCGCGATGACTATCGCAATCGGACATCACGATCACCTCCGCGACGGGGCCGACAATCGTACAGAGACCGTGACCGCGAAGGGTATCAGTCACCGGGATATAACCACAGTCGAAGCCGCAGTCCCCGCGGAGGCAGGAATCATTATGGACAAGAGAGTCGAGAAATCATGATGGATGGGATACCACAGGACATGACTGAAGACGACGTAAGTTTTATTTATAAATCAGGAAACCGGATCTGGGAAACTAGATCTAGATTGCAAGCCAAATCCGCAAGCTTCAAGAGGCTAACTTGATGTCGTTTGTGCCGCAGGTCTCCGCAGAGCTTCGAGATGCATATCATCTTGGAGAACTTGAGGATGTTCGGGTGATTCGCGATAGACAAACAAGTGAGTGGTAGCGTATCCACAGACTGAACATTCGGCTCATGACTTTCCAACTGCAGAGATATCACGAGGATTGGGGTTCCTCCGGTTCGGGTCTCTCGAAGAGTCGCGCGATTTCCTTGAACGGAACCACCCATACATTTACTTCTACGGCCCAACAGCCAGCAACGATGACCGAGCCACCAAAGTTCGCATTGCATACAGCCGTGAGCGAGAGGACCGAGCTCGAGCCAAAGCAGAGGGCGACTGGACCTGTCGCATGTGTGCAGTCGTCAATTTTGCCACGCGTCCCAAGTGCTTCCGCTGTAATGCTCCTCGTCCAGAAATCTCAATAGCTCCTGTTGGCCCCCCTGGCGTTCCAATACCCAAGGTAGCCAACAACGGTGACAATGATGCGGCTCCCGAGAATCAGCCGTCTCAGTTCCTACTTTTCCGCGGTCTAGATTCATCTGTGTCAGAGGACCTGTTTGCCAAGGGTGCTGCGAAGCTTTATCGACTAACTTCGAGCAACAATGAGAATGTTTCAAACAATTCGAAGAAGGGTGCAAAGGTGGCATCAACAACTGGCGATTCGAACTTGGGAGCTCGCGAGGGCTCCATCCGCCGTGTCTTGCTAGTCCGCGACCGGAAGACTAATGAGAGCTGGCACTACGGATTTGCTGAGTTCGCCAATGTGATGGATGCCCAGGCCGCCGTTCAGAGACTGAACTCATTTGTCAAGTTCACCATTTCTTCCAAACCGGTCATGGTCAGCTACATTCACGCAGGCGTGTTTGTACCAGTGATGAATCCTAACTCCCACACTGAGCGGTTTACTTTTAGTCCGCTGAACAATCCTTCTGCGAAGCTCATGTATTGGGACGATGAAGGTTATGTGACCGAGCTCGCGGTATCTTCAGGGGATGACGGAACCCAGGTGGACCAGCAAGATGGTCAAGCCAAGGGGTCCAAAGACAGCGAGAAAACGAAAAAGAGGAAGGCGGAAGCCACTGCTAGTGCTACCGCAAAGAAGACGGCTATGCCTGCTCAATTACAGTTCTGGAGCAATCGTCATGCGGAGCTTCACGGCATTCCTAAGGATAGCGATGGAAATCCTGTGCACGACCAACAGGGCGACTCAGCTCTCGACCCAGGCGCCCCGCCTACGCAGTCATATGCAGATGTCCAGCGCAATGTTTGCTATCTATGCCTGCGACAGTTCAAGAGTACCGCCAATGTTCACAAACACGAGCGCCTCAGCGAGCTTCACCGAGGAAACCTGCAGAATGAATCTCTTGTA
Source organism: Penicillium atrosanguineum (assembly GCF_028827265.1). Lineage (NCBI taxonomy): Eukaryota > Fungi > Ascomycota > Eurotiomycetes > Eurotiales > Aspergillaceae > Penicillium > Penicillium atrosanguineum. The sequence continues at coordinate 2,015,171 of NW_026623138.1, read as the reverse complement.
GCCCGTGGAATGGCCAAGTTGATCAAGCATGGAATTATCCCACCAAACGCCGAATACCGAGATCGCGCTAGAGAACGTCGAAAGGCATTCGGGCCAGGTAAAGCCAAAATCAATGCCACAGCGAACGCAGCAGCGCCCAGGAAAGAAGAAGACGCTCCAGTTCAAACAATTTCCAAGGGCGCTTCGCTGCTCAGCAAAATGGGTTGGTCGGAGGGCTCCGGCTTGGGTGCCCAAGGCACAGGTGTCACCGCTCCCATCGCTACCGAGGTCTATGCCCAGGGTGTTGGACTTGGCGCTCAGGGAGGCAAGATCGGCGACGCGGCTGAAGAGGCAGCGCGCAATACTCGTGGTCGATACGATGAGTTTCTGGAGAAGACTAAAGCGAATGCTCGCCAGCGGTACGACAAGCTGGGCGAGTGATTTATCGTGCATATCTCTGGATCTGAATGACGCCGTTGGGTGGAAACTTCCAATGATGTACAATAACTAATGATTGCCCAAAAATGAGCTGTCAATGGATATATATAATAGATCCACGCCATCCAATGATGACAGAGATTTTTCTCATGATATGGATGATATTGTAGCCGGCAGCGCCAGGGAACATGCTTATATCAGGAATGCATAATGTACAGTGGTATCAAAAAAAGAGCAGAGTGTATCCATGCATCAACCATAGACCTAGAAATCTCTTTCAATCCATCAGTTCTCCTCATTGGCCGTGACATCTCTCTTCTTAGCGCGCTCCTTCTCCAACTGCTTCTCGAACCGATTTCCCAGAACGCTAGCCACCCACTCTTGGACGTCGTTCTCAAGGTCCTCATCTGATTTACCCTGGGCCGAGCCCTCAAGTCCGCTTCTCATGATCTTCCGCGCATCCTCGATTCCATTAATATCCAATGCGTACATGGTTCCGCCAACAGTCAACATGCCAAAGGAGAACACGTTGATCGTCGCGAGATTGAGGGCCTCAAAAGCTTCCATCGCTCCGTTCGCGTTCGGTTGGTGGTAAATTGAGCTCGAGTAGAAGGGTGGGATGCATGCGATCTGCTTCCGAATGTTTGCGCGGCGAGTAATAAAGACGGAGAACGCGGAAAAGGCGATGCCGCCGAGGAAGAGTTTCAAGCCCGTATTATCTTTGGGTTTTGATTGTTGGCTTAATTGTGTCGAAGGCTCGGATAGTGTGGGTGCGGAGGAGGGGACTGCATCTTGAGTTGAGGATGTGCTTTCTTGAGGGGTCGAAGCACTGGCATCGGATTTGGAGCTGGAGCCCCAGCCAAAGATGGACATTGTTGCGATTTGGAGGTATATGCCCGGAGGTATGCGATGGGAGGATGCGGATTGATTTGGACAAGAAAGAATTGGGCTAGAAGAGACCGGGGAGGTTGAACACCTAGGAGGTCTTTCGTTCGCAAGAAGGAGCTGAGCTGTGGTGAGTTGAGATGCTGAAATGTCACAGCGAATCTGCGGAGGCGGAGAATGCAGATCTTCGCGCACGTGACCTCGGCTTACCGTGAAGCAAGACTTGGCTCAACTGGCTTCATCTAAGATACTATCGTGAATGTACAAGTAATGTGGAAAACTGCGGCCATTACTTGCTCCGTCCTAATTTCCAGGTTCCAAATTCACCCGTGACAATATGGGCCATATCTGAAAAGAGTATGACGACCACGAAATTCCCTATCAGTTCAACCCCACGACTGCCGAATATCGAATTGAGAAATATAGGACTAGAGTTTATGCGAAATAATGGTCTACGGTGGGAAACCAAGCACAGGATGCCTGAACTGCAGACAGCGGCACATCAAGGTATCTACAGCAATCGCCACTACCTGGCCACTAAACTGACCTCCGAAGTGCGATGAAACACGCCCTTATTGCCGGGCATGCACTCGGACAGACCGGTCCTGTCCGGGCTATCCGGACCCGTTTGATTTGATACTGCGAGATCAAACCTCATCATTTACAAAGAGAAGCAGACCCTCGCAAGTGGCGCGTGACAACTCAGCCTCGAGCAGGACGACCGCAGTATCAAGAACAGCATCTCCGGAGTTGCTTTCGTCAGCCAAATCAACATCACCGCTTGATTCATGGCCCCCAAAGTTGGGCCCAGCCGACCTTTATCAGCCTATGGAGGACACGGTGGTCCCTTTGTTTTTCAATTCCTATCTCTACCTGCCAAAGGATCCCCACATTCAGAATGGTTACATGGAGATATTGCCGTCCCTATACTCTAATGCTGAAACCGACTCATATCTTTCTATCAGTACATTGGCTGTTGCTTTCTTTTCCGTCGCCGCGTGGACTGGTTCAGAACATTTGCTTCGTACTTCGGAGCGATACTTTACAAGGGCTCTACCGAAGATCCGAGACGCCTTGCAAAGGAATGAAGACGGTGAACTGGATAGTATACTTACGGCTATCCTTTTATTAAGCACTTATGAGGTAGGTGATGTTCTACTCAACCACTAGCTACCGTCCGATGTGAGTTGACTCGATATTAAGGAATTTGTTGCCATCAAACACTGGGAGCTCCCTCTTAAGGCTCACCTCCGCGGCGCTATTGCTCTTATCAATAGCAGAAGAGAGAAGAGTCTACCATCATCGCCATCATCCACAATCTATAATGCCGTGGAGAGTCAAATTGTACGTCACATTGTTCAGTACCTCTTTGCTCGCCTTCAACTCACAATTGAACAGATCAAAACAACCAGAGGCCTAGACAACCCAATGGTCCCAGCACCCAAACTCTGGCCTCTATCACCATCACAGTCAGACTTCCCCTCCTCGCCTCGACTCCTATTCCAATCAACTGCCTCTCAACTAGTGAATCTTCGCCACTCCTGGGAAAAGATGATGACACAACCCGATCCCACCGCCCATGCAACAACAATTCTCAACAAAGCAGCAGCCATTGACAACAACCTCGTCTCCTGGTCCCACCGAGTTCCCCAACACTGGGTCCCCGTCGCCGCAAGCCTGATTCCCCAATCTGTCCGCAACGCCGGCATCTACCGCAACCGCTGCGACTGTTACTCCGACATGTGGATCGCAGCAACATGGAATAATTACCGAGACTGTCGAATCCTTGTCCAGAACATTAAACTCAGTTGTCTTCATATCCAGTCATCACATGATCCGGACGGCCAAAGCACGCAGGCTGTGAATGCGACGATTCACAAGTTGGCTGATGATATCTGTGCCTCTGTGCCTTTCTTCCTGGGAAATCAAATGGAGTCAGTGCGCATGAGGCCAGGTCTTGTAGATTATCCATTTGCGGAAACGAGACCTGTTACTCTCACGCACAAACAGGCGGCGCCGTTAATGGGCGCTTGGTTTCTCTTTGCTGCCTTGAGGAATCTGCAGAATTTAGATCTGGGTTTGCCTGTGGAGCAACAGAAATGGGTCCAGGGGCAGGTCAATCGCGTTTTAGCGATTTATTTCCAGCGGCCAGAAATGCTTTTGAAAGGGTGAACCTTTGGTTGGTTGAACTTTTGCAAGGAGTGTATGTCAGGCATCCCGGGAACGTTGTAGATGTCTCGATTCTACAGCAGGGCCAGGAGTATAGTAAACATGGTCCTGACCATGTAGGCTGTTGTGACTTGTATCCTCAGAAGTGTTTTGAAGTTATTTACAAGGATACCCCGAGAAAGAAACAAGAGAAAGGTTTCAAAATAGTCTTAAAGAGATTCCCAGAAAGATACCGACAGAGAACTGAAGCCCTAAGTGTGGAGGTCCCTTGTTATCATCTTTTCGGTGGGGCTGCAAGTATGACCTGATCGTTCAATCCATAAAATTGAACTTAAAAATTCTACACTATCAATTGAAAAGACGAATCTGGAGCAAGAATTTGACGTGAACTTTGAAGTTGAACGTGGTAGTAGTAGTAGTAGTAGAATTATTTGAAGAGGCTGAATGTGGTTTTGTTTTGGTTGAGAGCTAACAAGAGTTTCAATTTCTGACAATACTTTGAATTCCCCAAACTCCTGATTAGCGCACTGTGTTGGCTTCAAACTGATTAAGGGTAGGCTGAAATTTACAGTGGCCAAGATGGGGGGTGACTTTAAGAGCGGGGTGAGGGTTGGTGGATGAAAACATGGGCTGCACGAGACAGAGTGGACTCGCTTTTCCACAAGCACCTGGGTGACTTATGAGCTCTTGATGTGTGGACGAAGAAGGTCCATGATTGTTGGTGGGGATGGAGGGTAGGACCCGAGAAACCAAAGCGAACAATTGGAGGAGAGAGGAGATTTGGAGAAAGAATGCCATTGGTAGGTCGGTGTATCTGTAGCATCCATATTGATGAAATTGATTCAATGTTCTAATTCATTACTCTATGTCCCTAAATTTATCGCTAAGAAACTGGGACTGAAAAACACGAACATAATAATCACATGCAGTAACGCCGAGAATGCGGTATAGGAACACCCAAACGATTCGTAAACAACAAACAGTCGAATCTCCCCAAAGATCTTATCAGCGGGCGAGATCAAATGCAAAGGAAATACCAAGGAAATGCCACAGGAAAACAAAAATCATTCGCTCATAAAACGGTGCAATTCATTAGCAGGGACGAGATCATTTCATCGTCCCCGTCGTAATTAACATATCGGTCCGACCAGGCCGATGGAAACGGTCAATACCGAGATGCTCTTTGCCATCACGACCAACGTAGATTCCGAAGCCGTACATGGGCAGCAGACGCTCGGAGGGCGGGGCTACAATCAGGCGCGTAACGAGGTCGGTTTTGCTGCGTGGCTCGCGGAGGAGTTTATCCGCGAGGAGAGGGGATTGGTAGAAGTAGCTCATCAGGTCGGCGAGGGTACTGATGTCATGAGGGAGGTAGCGGCGGCGTCCTGGCCAGATCGATAGGAAGGACACGGCGTAGAGGCCGCAGAAGGCGACGAGGGCGTAGAAGGCAGGCATGAGGGCGGAGATGCGAACGTCGGAGCTGGTGGGATACCAGAGGGCGACGAAGACTCCACCTGCGAGAATAGGAATGGCGATGGAGACAAGGCTCATGAAGGAGATCCAAGCGACTTTGTAGTGGCCGTTGATGATGGCTTGGAGGGTGACTTGGATTGGGGCAGAAGATGGATAGGCGAGAAGTAGGCTTTTTTCGGCGGAAGTGCCGTTAGGGGAAGAGAGTTCGACGAAAGGCTGGAGGGCGCGGAAGTAGGTGTCAATTGGTTGCCAGGCGAGGAAGAGAACGTTGCCTATGGTTGCGGGGATGAAGCTGTAAAGGAAGTTGGAGGAGGAGAAGGCACCAGTTGAGGGGAGCGTTGGAAGTTTGGGAGGGAAGCCTCCTTCGACCGCATCGTTTACGAAACTGACAGTTACAAAGGCGATGAAGAGTGCGAAGACGATGATGACCCAGGTGATGACAGCAGCCTTGCGGAGGAACCATGGCGTCCAGCGGTATCGGGTGAATGGAGAGTAGAGATGGTGGTCAAATGGGTCATTGGCGAAAGCGCCGGCGTGCTCGAGGTCAAAAGTGACCTTGGCGAGGCCATGGGGCTGCTTGTCTTTGCCCTTTTCGGTTTGGTGGAGGGAGGGTGTGCGAATGGGAGCATCCATTTCCCCAATGCCGTAGAAAACCTCGGGCTTCATTGACAGCTTCCAGTAGCCGAGGCGAAGAATGCGAGGGTCCAGTGATTCTTTAACTTTCGGAACGGTTTCCGAGTGCTCATAATCATGGAGGATATTGGACCGTTGAATGATGGAGATCAGATCTGCCAGGGAAACCGGATCCCACATCAAGCCGGTCCATCGGAAGACGAATCGAAGGAGGAGCCCAATCAGCCCAATCGTCAGGAGACCATATGAAGCTATCAAAGTCCATCCCACCGATTGTACAGACGCCCATCTCCATACTCCTTCGCCGTCCACGTCATAAAACTTTGCCTGAAACAAGCAGCTCAAGAGTGGGATAGAGAAAAAGTTTGATAGCCAAATCGTAAACATAGAGAAGCCAAAGAGAGCCTCCCCATACCGAAAGTGCGAGAGATCGGGGAAGACAAAGTTACGAGGGAGGATGGGCAAGCCCTGCAAGACATAACCGATTTGGCGGTTAGCTGCCATGATGGCAAATGGCGCAGTTCGATAAACAGCGGACTGAACCATAAGATTGAGTATAATGATGGGTGCAGCCAGAATTTGGGGAAGGAATTCCATCACAAAGTACCGGGAATCACCCTGGCCAGTGTAGTCCCAAATTCCTTGATGGCGATGAGACCAGATATTGCAGAATGCAATACCAGCGATCATGAGCAGGCAGCAGAGAATCACTCCACCCAAAGCCCAGGCCCGTAGCATCATCGGGAGATAGTCCAGCGGAGGATACATGAGGCTGTCCTCTGGCGCATCAACAGCTACAAAAGACTCTGGATCGATCGAATTGGGTCTCTGAGGAAGTGCTTGCGGTGAGGGTGACTTGTACTTTGGTCGCTCGGGCACTTCCATGTGTCGGATTGGAGTTCGAGCGCGAGTGAAATAACCCAAGCTCTCATCCCACACAAGTCGCTCACCAGTGTAGTCATTCGTTGTGTTCGTGGAGACGGAATCCATTCGCTGGGGCCCTTGAGCATGTTCATCGGCAGTGAGCTGATCGATTGCGAACCGAACATAGGGCGAGTCATCAAGTCCAGGAGTCGGCTCCCTTCCAGCGTACTCGCGGCTGGGAGGCACTTGTCGAATTGTCTCATCTGATTTGGGGCTGATGCGAGCGACTCTGTCTTCGCCGGAGCGAACTGTACTCGAGGTTCCTGGGCGTGGAGACCCTAGGACTTGAGGGGTCTGTTGGTAGTCTTGAATCATTGAGGGTCCCCTAGCTAGCTGTCTCCGGTGCGAAGAGGACGGAGAGGGCTGAGGAGACCGTTCGTTTGGCGTTGCGAAACGCATTGCGGTTACACGGCTATCTGGACTTGACGACCCAGCTCGATCCGAGAAAGAATAGTAGTCGTCCGATGCAGCAATGGACTGTTGTGAGTTTGTTCGATAAAGCTGAGGTTTGCTTGCTAGAGAGAAAAAATCAGCAAATGTCCCATTCCGTAGCTCGTTTGCACATACAGTTGACGTTTCGTAGACTGAAGTTTCGCATAGGAGAGTCCTGGTTCGACATGGTATTGTGGTCGACGATTCCACGGCAAACTTAGTCGAGAAGCATTCCCGAAGAGCTTAAAGAGTCAATAGGAATCTGTGGAGGGCAAAAATGCAGCTCGGTGGGCTTTTGGCTGGATGTCATTGTGCTGTCGGCCACCTTCCCAGCCTCCCCAGCCACCACACCGCAACCCTAGAAAGACCCAAGCCAATAGGGCAAGCTAAGACACCCGGAGGTTGTCGACTCAGACAAGGTATTCGATAAATCACAATAATTGTTTGCGAATCAGAAAGCGGGGCCACCAGCCTGACGTCTTGTTGATTGAGTTGTGGACGGCCCGACGGCCCCCACGTCCGCGGATGCGCCGAAGCTTGGCTCTACACCTGGGATCTACAATACAGATTGTGGAGATCAATTTTTTTTTCTTGTACTTCCTTATTTCCATCGCATCTAGAGGTTTGAATTGCAGAAAAGAAGTCTCTTGAAATCTTCATTCAGCTTAATCATGGTATAAGCTGTCGTGCAGCATGTAACAATAGAACCTGTACAACACAAGGAAGCCCGATAATGCCCACCCAAAACAATAATTGTCATCCTAGATAGTGGCCAGAAGCAGGGCACAGTCTGATAGTTGACTGGGCACCCAGTTGTCTGGATCATCGACAGCTGGAACAGTGCAAATTGATTCCTCCCCCTTGCTGGCATCCAACGTGGCTGGGTACCAGCTAGACCGCCCAACGGGTTGGTGAAAACCACGAGGCTGAGCTACATTTAATCGGGCACTCATCCCATGGAAAGAGTGAAAACTGGAGGTTGAAACTCGAAACACCAAGGTTCAAGTGCGGGCTGGTTGATCAGCTGTAGGGCTGGCTCAAAATCCTTGTTCTCCCCTATGGTCCTGGGGTTTGCATGTCTCGAGCGGCTACTCATATTAATTTTGCCAATCCCTAAATTGGTTGCTACTGAATCATGTTGCCTGGGAAATCATTTAGTCTCATTCTAGATATTCAACGGGACATTCGGTAGGGGTGTCGAAAGTAATTGCTTCAAGCTTGATTGGACGTTTGTAATGATGTATCTAATCGCATTCGTTGTACTTCAAATAGCTGAGAATTTTTCCTTGGAATTTTATTAATTGCAGCTCGCATCTTCCCCATTGTCACTTGCGCCCAATCTCACCACCCCAAATGCCAATGTTCAGTTATCGGAATGAATCATCCGTTATACGATACGATTCTACCTCCCTTATCGAGTTAGAGACACGAAAGAATCTCGGGAAAAGGAAGCAGGACTTGCGCGTATTCCCCGCGCCACCAATCCCAAATCTCACGTAGCGCTCATGGGCATTGAGTTCCGACCTAGGAGGTGGATGATCCCTTTTCAGTGCCATCTCCCACGACTGGAGTAGGGTTCTCCTCTCGGGAAAGTAATGTGTCTTCTTCGTCATGGGGCTTCTTTCGATTCGCCCAAGGCCATAATCGCCAGATACAGCGCATGTTCTAGGTGATTGGCTCTGATGCAATCTGAACCTTTTTTTTTTTTTAGGACGGAGGTACTTTGTCTTCGCCCAGGCTGTGTTGATCGGCGATCCGCTCTCTAGGATCCTTCAGGACCAGGGTCTGTAATGAAGTACCAAAAAAAGGAAGATCTTGCTTCTTTTAACATCACCCTTGTCATCAGGAACGTTGGTAGTACAGACTTTGTATGACCTTCCAAAGCCTACCCTCTCTGCGGGAGTAGGATTTGACTTCCGCTGAAGGGCACCAATGGTCATGTGTGACGAAAAGTTCAAGAACTGCTAGTAGTTGTATCTGAACCAGGTATTCCAAACGTGTCATAGATGCTTCCATGATGTCAATTTGTTAACTTTGCAACAAAGCCGCTGTCTGTGTAACCCATATGCAGAGTGGCTCAGACCATCCCCAGTCTTAGTATGCAGATAGGGGATGATCAAGTGACCCTAGCATATGAGATCTCACGAGAGACACATTATCTATCCGCTATTAGAGCGGTCGTGTGTCTGCGGGTGTAAGCTTAATTAGGCTCAGCCAGCAGGCCCATGCGACCCAGTTTATGTGTACGGAGACACAATTCGAGCTCAAATAGCCGAGTGGCCGCTTCCATTTCTCGCTTCCGTAGCTCCGAAGACAATATCTTATCTGTGTCCGGAGCTAGGCAGTTAGCTATGCAAAATGGGGCTAGCTTCTTTCATTGGACGGCGGTCTGTCTCATTTAAAACGTGGTCAGTGGGCCGCTAACGGCTCAAAGTGCGACCCAAACATTTGTTACCCAAGTTGCTTGACGGGCTGCGCTTTGGTTGACATAGAATTAGCAAAGTTTAGAAAATAGATTCATGCTTGTTGTCATAGGTGTCGCGTTGAGGATTGAACTCCTGTAAATCGCATAGATTTTAGAATTTTGCAGATTTTATTTCACCATGGGTTGACAGATTCGAGACTAATGGTTGTTAAATCCGACGAAACGCGGATTAAGCTTCAAGCGTCTTTTGGGTTGTGGCAATAGCTGCGTCCGCGGGACCGACGGGGCTGGTAGGAGAAAAAGCCTTTCCCTACCAGTCCATCCGACGCTTGACTAGAAGTTTTTTGCCCAGGTACAATCGAAAGGGACGTGGGGGTGGGGAGTCGACACCTCATTCTGATTACATAGAGATCGATCCAAAGATAATTAATTATAGGGAAACACGCATTCTGTCGTACGTTTCATTGTTCCGCGCTGGCTTGGCGACCCAGACGATGTGACGAATAAGAGGGTTGGCGCTGGTTAGTTGCGCCCCGGGCTGTGCTCTGGCCTCTAGCTCAACTCGGGTCTGACCTGCTAAGTGAACAGGTAGCAAGACTTGACATGCAACGAGCGAGAAGAAACCACAACAGTAATGAAGTAGTAACATACGACATGAATGTTGAGAACAAGAAAACAAAGTAAAGAACGTGATGAGAGATACGGATGCCTGAGACTGCAGGCTGCCGGGCGGGTACAGCCTCAGATCCACGGTTCCCTCCTCCTTCGCCTCTGCAAGAAGGCTTATCGCTTCTTGTCTCTCTTTCATTCCCTTCTTCCCCTCATTTGAACCGGCTAGGCGCACCATCTTCCAAATCTACTAAACCTACCCCCTCCGCAACGGTCTCAGGAGACCTGCAATGACCCTGCCAATGCTGGCTTAAATCGAAACCACAACTACTTCTGCGCCGTGTTTTGCAAGTCTGGAACTCGCTCGTTTGCTTCCTGGCTTGAGATACGGTCCTTGAGAGCGCGCAAGCTCTCACCCTTCCCTCGCAATGTTACTCAAGCCCGCGACACCCCTCACCGTCCTACTACTGGTCGCCTTTGCGCTGCTGTTGATCTCCTGTTTGTCGACACCTATCATCAAGGGCATCCCTCTTGCGACATACAGCAATGTCGACTACGGTGTCTTTGGCTATTGCCAAGGCGACGTATGTACCAACATTCATGTTGGATACAGTACCAGTGAGTTGACCCCTCGCTTTCGTTTCTGCCTGGCGTACCTGTGGCTAAGCCTTCCCTGCAGAGGATATTACTAGCTCCGGCGATGAGTTCAATCTGCCTTCGGGCACACGGAAGTCGCTATCGTCGATCCTAATAATTCACCCCGTCGCCGCTTTCCTCACCCTCGTTTGCCTCTGCCTGGCCGCTGCGGCCCATTTTCATGGCCCCTCTCATTCCCCGCGCTACCTCCTGGCTCTTCTTATTTTGCTCCTGCCGACTCTTCTGGTGACCTTGCTTGCCTTCCTGGTTGATATATTGCTTTTCGTGCCGCATTTACAATGGGGTGGCTGGATCGTGCTGGCCGCGACCATCCTCCTCGTCTCCTGCGGGGTGGTGACTTGCGCCATGCGCCGGACCCTGGTGAGCCGCAAGGCTCGGAAACGCCGTATCGCGGAAAATGCAGAAATGAGTGGCGAGAACTACTATAATCGCCAAAATGCCGCGACGGCAACTATGGCAGGCGGCGTTGTGACGGAACCCACCGAGACCAAGGAAGCTATCGTGACCGGCTCTCCCACCTCCGAATCGGGCCCGACTTTCGCAAACTTCCACACTAGTACTCGCGACAGTGACGACGACCGTACCCCGCTCAACACCGCAGACGCAACTGTCATGCATGATGTTCCTCCGCCGCCGGATGCCCAATACCCCAGCCGACGCGGAACCCCATATCGCCCACAAGACGAAGCCAGCATACCACCTCCGGGCCCTTATGGTCCTGGAATGATGCGCAACCCTTCCGATCTTCGTGATCCCAGACTGATGCGCAATCCCTCCGATTCTCATGGTCCTGGCATGATGCGCAACCCTTCCGATCCTCGATTGCGCCAGCAGTATTCGGATGGTAGCATGGGATCTCGCCGAGGTGGACCTGCGCCTGGCTTCGGCCCTCGCGGTCGGGGAGGTTATCCTCCTCGGGGCGGGTATGGACGTGGTGGTCCCTACGCGGGTCCACCCCGCGGGCCTCCTGGCAGAGGCGGCTACATGGGCCCTCCTAGGAGCCGTGGAGGCATGATGCCCGGTCGCGGAGCACCGCGTGGTGGAATGGGCTATGCACCTGCCCCGAATCGAGGCTATGACGCCTACACCCCGCCCATGGATGATACTTACGGAGCGGCACCCATCGATTCTTTCGTGGCTGCACCTGTTGGTCCGATGCGTGAGCCCTCTCCGGGCCCCATTGGAATGGCGGTTTCGCCTGAAACAGTGGGACAGGCAATTGAGATGCAACCCCAGCCGCGGCAATATGAGGGACACGATTCAGCGGCCACGGCCACCTCTCATCCCCATGCGGTGTCTGTTGACGGGCAATTAGCCCCTCTTGAGAGCCCTACGAGTCTGTACAGTCGGACTGAGTAAGTTTCTCGATGCTCTTATCTACCTGAGTACGTCGCTGACACCATCTGTAGTTCTTTCGTCCCTGCTCGAGCTGCATGGGGAATGAATGACAACCATCGTACGCTCGCACCGCGCCCTTCAGCCTCGCCCGTACACACAGGCAACGCGCAGCCCGCTGCGTACTACGAAGACGTGGAACCTCGATTTGCTCGTCGCCCCTCACCTCAAAACAACAGCTCAGTTCCTTCGGCCCTGACTCCTGGAGGAGCCCACTGTAAGTCTCGATCCACAGACTAAGTTACCCAGAACAACAGTACTCACACCACCGCAGTTTGATGAATCACCTTGCTAAGCGATTATGTTTTTCCTACATAATCTAATCGACTTTTACATACTTGCGATACCCATTCCAATCCCCTGACTACCCTTGGACGACTTCTGATTTTTGTCCTCGACATCATGGCAATGCGAGGCGGAGTTTGGCTTTGATTTCTGGGCAGGAATATTTTCTTTTTTTCTTTTCTGGCAACATCGGGCTTTTCGTCTGATTTTGCTCACATCCGTCACAACCCGGGTGTTAAAATGGCAGAAGCTGGCTCTCCTCTGCTGTTCCTATTCAGCACTCCAATGTATAGCAGTGGATCGATGTGATGTACAGCGACCGATCAGCGATCAGCGATCTGATTGCTCTTTTTATTTTTATCCCGTTTTCTTGATTCCTTTTTTTCTTCTGTCGTGGCTTTTGAGGTCTGTGAAATACATCTCCATCATACCCAGAATACATATTTTCTTTCCCATGCAGATCTTCATCTCGTTCCCGCTTGAACGCATCTGGATCCATGGATCTGTACGAGTCACGTGAGATGACGCGTTGTTTGGGGTCGCAGAGAAGCCGATCATGACGGCCTCGCCTGCCAGAAAGCTTGATTTGGTCTACGCCACTAATTTTAATTTCAGCACATGGCTTCTCCACCATCGGAGCTTTTATTCAACGATGTCGTCTAATAATCTGCTTGTCCCCTGCCAAGCACCAAGCAGCCCCATCCCCAACCCCAACCCCAGTCTGAACCCCAGTCTGATGTTCCCCAGGCGCTAGTTGACAGGCAATATGAACGACCCTGGTCTGGACGATGCGATCGCTGATGAGGCGGGTGCTCTGGATAATGGCTCCGGTCAGGCATCTGCAGAGAACCGGGAAAGCACAGAAGTTGATGTTTCGCATCCTCATGCAGCGCGATGGTGGCTGGCGAGCACTGCGTATCCGTTGGCGGCGGTATGAATACTCTGTCTGTGTAGACAATGTGACAAGCTGACTCCTGCCTAGGGAACATTCGGGCCCATGGCGAGCGCCTTCAACATCTGTTCTTTAGGGCAAACCTGGCGGATGACGCCTTCGGGAGAGGATATTACAGATCCAAAATGGTGCGCACCGAGACTTTGAGCTCCAAAAAGTGTACCACTCTAAAATCTTCTAGGGCCATCGCAATCAATGCGATCTCGCTGTTTTTTGCGCTTGTCGCCAACTTGGCCCTGTCACTTAATATGGCCAGGAGAATCCGTTTCGCGGTTGCGCAACCGATCATCATCGCCGGTTGGTATTTATCATCAGGACTACTAATCGGTATCCTCATTCCATTCGGCGTTCTCATGTACAAACCCGAAAATGACGGGCACATATACACACAAGGCTATTTCTATGGAACCTTTGCAGCTGGTTTATACTTTATCATTGCGTCCCTAATGGCAGTGACGGCTTGGGGCGCCTCCAAGGGCCATTACAGTCGGGAGTTCAAATTGACGACAAGTCAGCGGACATTGATGCTCCAGACTATCGTTTTCTTCATTTATCTGCTTGGAGGCTCCGCCGTTTATGCAAGGGTAGAGGGATGGAGGTTCTTGGATGCTCTTTACTGGGCCGACTACACCTTGCTCACTATCGGCGTGGGTAACTTTGCTCCTGCAACGCACCTTGGACGTGGTTTGCTGTTTCCATATGCTGTTGGGGGCATTGTGATTCTTGGTCTCATCATCTCTTCAATTCGAACCCTGACACTGGAGCATGGTCGCCAAAAAATCGCAGCTATGCTGACTGATCGAACTCGTCGCCTTATTGTCAAAGAAGCTTCCTCGGAGAAAAACCGCCTATCTGGGATAGTCCCATCTTTAAACGACAATGATCCAGCCATCGCGCAGAACGAACGTGAAAAACACAAGCGAGAGTTCATTACTATGCGACGCGTCCGACAGCTCGCCGAGGTGCAGCATAAATGGATCTCACTTGGAATCTCATTGACTACCTGGATGGTGTTATGGTTTATCGGTGCAGTGGTATTCTGGCGCTCGGAGTCATATTTCTCTTGGTCATACTTTGAAGCTCTTTATTTCGCCTACACAACACTATTAACCATTGGATACGGCGACATCTACCCAGTAAGCAGTCTGGGCAAAGCATTCTTCGTCTTCTGGTCTCTTCTCGCAGTACCATCAATCACAATTCTAATATCCAACATTGGCGACACCCTCATCCGCTTCCTACGGGATGTTACCCTCTTCCTCGGTGAAATCACCATTTTACCCGGCGACGAGCCATTCCACGACCGCGTGAAAGCATTACTCCACATCTCCTGGAGAGACAAGTGGCTTCAAGAAACAACGGGCGAAAAAGACAACGCCGAAGATATGTTAAAAGAAAATGGTCATCGCGTCGACCAAGCCAAGTCCACAAATCCAAGAGTCATGGAATCAGAAGAACACAAGAAAGAAGAACGCGCCCACGAACGTGGTGATATCGCTGCTGAGAATATCCACCATTACCATTACCTCCTCTTCCGTGAAGTTCGCAAAATGACAGACTTCGCCATGAGCGACATGGCCAAACAATTCGATTATCTCGAGTGGGAGTACTATCTCGCCCTGATCTCAGGCAAACATAGGCCCTCGGCTCCTGGGACGAAAGATGATAACGAGAGTGACGATGAAGCGCAGCGCGTTTTACGTGATTGGAGTTGGATTGATCATAAAAATCCTTTACTTGGGGAGAAGAGTGAAGTTCAGTGGTTACTCGCGGCGTTGACTGATGCGTTGGATCGCGAATTGAAGAAGGCGAGTCAAGTTCTCAATTCGTCTGATGTTACTGATGATGATGCAAATGGGTCGGAGATGGAGGAAGATCAGAATTCTACTTTGGATAATCAGGATCGGACATAGGACTCCTTCTGACTAATGGTGTTGTTTGGGCGTTGGTTTTGTAAAATGAGGACCTATGGAATTCCGTTTTCCGGCTAGTTTTGCCTCTTGGCAAAGTAAGAACCCTGTATTTATGGGTATGAAAATTATAATAAATCTAAGCACTCTAAATCTTTCTCTGCGACCTCTTTTTCCACTACGGCCTTCCTTTATCTGCCGCTAACACTGAAATGCCTCTTCCCTATTAATACAAGTACGAATGGAAACCTAGTAGTCAGCTATATATGCAACGGCGTTCCACTTCCGCGATGACAATCTGTACGTCTAAGGCGAGCGAGACAGCGTCCCTTATATTTTGTTAGACTGTCTAGATCTGAGGGATTTGCGACGGGAGCTTCGAGCGAAAATAGGCGACGTGTTCAATAGTATATCAACCTAGCCAGGAGGCTCTAAGGAAGGAAGAAAGGGTAAACTTGATATTGTCTCGCGTATTAACACGGTGAACGCTGTCTTAGATTTCAAGGAGGCATCCCAACGGTTTCAAAGTTGCGGGCTATAAGCGCAGCAAACACAGACGGGATTTGGGTCATGACAGGCCTCGGCGAAGTTCCAAATTCGTCTAAGAAGTTGTACATTATACCTCTACAGACACAATTAGATATAGTCGTCGTAGCCTGCATATCGCTTTCATTTGCGGGGGGCCGGGGTAAATGACGTCATCCATCCATCCCTACTATAGATGGCTCAACACACTGAAGGCTAGAGTTACTATCGAAATAGACGTATGGTCAAGGAAACCTTTCACTTTCTTATCTGCAGCAACATTCTGCCCATGGCGTCGGAAGAATTAAACCTGACTTGTGTTGCACCCGCAGATCTCTCTATTCTGCTAACTGTGGCATAATTGTTAGTATTGTCGTCCAGATCCACATCGACGCCATGGTAGATGACTCGTAACATCGAGGTTTTCCATAACGCAAGTTTATCTCGCCGGCTGACTATAATGGTGGAGGCGAAGAGAGCCAGGCCAGCCAGAAGTAGCAGTGCAGGGAGAGTCAGCCACGGCCAGGATACCGATACATAGGCTTCGGAGACCACGACTGTGCCTTTTGCGAACGTTCCACTGGTCTCTAAAGCAAATTTCGTCAATGCTGAAGCAATATTGGACATCGTATGATCCAACCCAATGTCCAGGATTCATTCAAACGATTCTCTAGCATCGGCATCGGATCGAGAATCCGAGCTTCGATTCCACAAACCGCTCTCAGCGTTATAAAAATTTTCAGTATATCCTAAAAAGGGCTGGGTGAGGATGCATTCATTCATTTTCTCGAACGTGTAATTTGTAGAACAAAAAGTGAAGGCGTCAGAGTCACTCCAGTCACCATTGGGGAGCTCAGTCAGGTTGAGTGAGCCACTGCTGTTCGTTAGCTTCCAACAATTATAGTGTTTTTCTGGATCCTGCGAACTCCCTGTGTGGGATGGATCCGCGTGAAACATTTCACCATAATCCACTGGAGTGATGTTGATGGATATTGTACCAGCTGACACCAATACATTGTAGGTTTTCAAGTACACAGATATAGCATATTCATGCGCGCTTTTGATCCCGATCGGCCTGGGAAGTTGGGTCTGATTAAACTTTTGTGGCAGCTCCAGCGTTGCATAGACCATAGCGGCAATTGGATGAGCAATCCCAGCGTAGGTATGATCGCCACTTCTCTACGGGAGATTGGCTGACCACAAGAGGTCCGCCGGAACATGAACTCCTGTATCTGTTCCCCAGTACTTGATCTGGAGCATTCCTGAAGTCGAATTACCGGCGGCGATATAACAATCATGAACCTCTTCGGTGGATCTCGTGATATTGTAATCAAAGCGATCGCATTCACGTATGCGGCCACTAGAGGTGGCATCCTTACACTGAAAACAGAGACCAACTGACTGGAAAGGGATGATTGACTTGACTGGCAAATAACTCCTGACACCGTACTAATATCTGACCATAGCATCAAGAGGATGCTGAACCTATATACCTGGTACATACTCAAAGCTATTGATCCACTTCATCAGATCCGAATCTTCATCCAGCCATGCATTGAAATCCCCTGCTAGCCAGTCCATGGGCACAAACGTAAAATTATCGTTTCCCGCGGCCCCAGCATTGTTTTCATGCAAATTATGTACCGCCAGACCTGAGGGAGGCCCCGACAAGACACGGTCCAGGATGTGTCGTATCATGTTTCTGGCCTGCTGGCAGATTGCATGATTACCTGCTTGACGAGAGACGGCATGTTCCAAATCTGCAGCAAAACGACTAAGGCTTTGAATAATTTCCGAACGCGGAAATAATGGATCAGGGCGTTGATCCTGGAACTGGCGAAGGAGCTCGATGGCTAAGACACCCGCGGAGGGGAGACCGACGGATGAGATCTATGAGGGATTAATCGACTTCCTTGTAAGAGCTGAAAAAAGGTCAGAAACACAACTTACAATCCACACAAGTGAGTTTACGTCTTCTCCCGCAGATGATCTATTGACTATTAAAAGCAGCAGATTGCTCAACAGTTCGTGAGCGACATTGACCAGCTTTTCAGACCCCTTCTCAGTCCGCTGGACAAGGATTCGTTGTAGAATAAAATCATTGAATAAGTAATCTATGTGAAGACATAGAGAGACTTTGCTGGAATCTGGCTCTCGTTCAAAATCTTCAATGCTGCCAGTGCGCCATAAAGTGGGTGGTAGGTCGCTACGCATCTTCTGTGCCAAGCTTGAGATCTCTCTACATGAAAAGAAAAACAAGCATTAGCCTGGAATGATTCACCGAGCGAAGCAGGTATATAGAATGAAAATAATTTACTCACGATATTCTTGCTTCCAGATCCTCAATGTCGGGATTCATGGAAAGCTCCAGCACAGTCTCCCGGATAGAGCCCATGAAAAAAGATGCCCGATCGTACGACACTCGAGTATGAATACCTTCTGCATTCCAGCCATCTTGGTCAAGCTTGGCAATGATGGAATCGCGGACTTCAGGCGGTGCCATCACATCCTCAAACGTCATGTCGAGCGGAGGTTCAACATTTATATACCGCCGAATCATACGTGGAGGGCGGCCCAGAAACGTAGATAGCCCCTTATCCATATAGTAAGTAGAGACTAGAAGCCGTTTTCGGTGTTCAGCAAGGAAAAACGGGATTTTTGCATTGCTGTCTCGTTGATGGAAACCGAGCGCGAATATCAGCGTGCATAAATTGCCAAAGGTCTTCCAAGGGCGATAATCTATTTAGTTTCGGATCAGAACAGACAAGAGGGTCACCCAAATGCGTGGATTGGAACTGAACGAGAACTGAGGCTTACCATAATCTCCATATATCAGAGTAAGTAGTGAAGTATGCTCAAGAACGACCCAACAGAGCTGCTCCGTAATGAGTCCGGTATTTTCGCAAAATTGAAGGCATATTTCGCCAGCTGCTATGCATACAGCAGCAAGACCCTTGCGATCGAGGCATGAGCTGACAGAGGCGGAATACGCGATGAGATCCTGTCGCTGAAGAAGTAATGCACTGGAACCGATGACCGAAAACATTAACCCGATTATTTCCCATCTGTTCGGCATTGCCGTGAAATATTCTGCCGGGCCCATGTTCGGATCCACTTTCAGTGGTTTGGAAGAAGTTGCAAATATACTTTTCGATAGTGTGACGAGATCAGGGAGTGGATTGAATTTATCCGAGATGGCTTCGTCTAGCATTTTCCGGATTGACGAGAAGATTAGGCGTAGGGTTGGCGTAGCAAAGAGATCCCCCTGGCAATGGTCGAATGTAGCAGTTGCCATCTTCTCGTAAAAGATCAAGTCATCAAATAGAAGCAGCAGAAGTTCCGATCCAAGTTGAATCTGGCCATCATCGATGATGGCGCTTCGATTATTTTGGAGTGATTTGGCGAATAGCGCCAAATCAGAGGATGACCGGGCGATTGAATCCTCACTTTCACTGAGAACTGCCAGAATACTGGTTGGTCCGAAGACTCCTGTGCTGGGAGTTGTCCGCTTACTCCAGTCCGCAACATACCGGTCTCTGAGTCGTCCCCCGGCTGCCAGTGGGTTAGATAACTCGGAATGTGGTTGATTATGCAACGGACTGGGTAGGGAAGTTTCATCGGTGTAAATAGAGGTGCTCTGCTCGCTGCTGAACTGGGAAATAGTATTGGTGGAACTTCTGTCGGCTACATCCACGGCCCTCTTGGTGGTCATCGGAGCGGGGTGGTAGACACATAGTGCTGGTTTTTGTCTGCGGCGGCACCTGGCGCAGGGGGCGGTGTGGTCACAACGGAGCTTGGATTTCCTACACGGCTCACAGGAGCTAAGTACGCCATTTGAACGGTGCGAAGGCATGGTTTCATGGTTTCATGTTTCCAAAAGGCTATCGGAGTGAAGGGAGGTAGGTCAAGGTCGAGGCGGGTCATGGTCTAGCCTTTGTTGCTGTAGTCAGAGTCGGAGTCGGGTCGGAGTCGAGTCGGAATCGGGGTCGAGTCGGAATCGGGGTCGAGTCGGAATCGGAGTGGAGTCCGACGTCCATTAGTAGCTATCTCCAGCGATAGAGGGATTGTCGGAATGTTTTATATGCAACCAATCAACGATATCAAAAGCTCTGTTTCTGTATTACCCCTGATTCTGCCAATTTATAGGGGGATTATAGATTACATAAGTAATAAACATGAAGGATAATTGTATCTCCGGTCCACCGCGGTATTCGTATTGACAGGGATCCCTACGGCGGTGATTAGTGCTATTTCCCCTGTTGGCAGCTATTTATGTCTATAAGTCACTAGGAGGGAAAAACAACTTTTGGCCGGCAGAAACCTAAGTAATCTAGAATTCATTCTAACGCCCCACAGAACGTACATTCTCAACACCTACAGGATTATACTGGCTGGCTACAGTCTCTCCGTGCTCTTGATATAAATGGTAGCAAATCGTGTAATGAACTCGAACAGTAAATACAGTGACTATTCAGACGGCTCGAAGCGCTGCCTTCCTAGTTCTTCCTTCTCCATGCTAATTTCTTTGGTAAATAGCGAGGAGACAAGCCCGATGCCGGCAAAGACGGTCAGCACTATCCATATTAATTGAAACGAGTGGTTGTATACTTCGATGACCTTATTCAACGTCTCTGGCGGTACAGATGATTTGAGATCCTTCAACTGAGGAATGAAACCAATGGCGTTCTGGCTGTTCTCAAGCGCCACCAGACTACTTGGAAGGGCGCTAACTTCTTTCATAGACTTTGCGAAAACACTGCTGAACACCGTAGCGCCAATGGCAAGGCCTATGAGGCCGCCGAGTAATCGGAAAAACACGACCAGTCCCACAGCCAGCCCCATATCGTCCACGCTCGCCAGACTCGCTTGGGCGGGCAGAACGAGAACCGTGAAAAGTATGCCGATCCCCA
Source organism: Penicillium atrosanguineum (assembly GCF_028827265.1). Classification (NCBI taxonomy): domain Eukaryota; kingdom Fungi; phylum Ascomycota; class Eurotiomycetes; order Eurotiales; family Aspergillaceae; genus Penicillium; species Penicillium atrosanguineum. The sequence goes on along the minus strand of NW_026623138.1, from coordinate 1,994,570 downwards.
AAGACACCACAATAGGCATGCCAGTGCGGAAAGCGACCGATGAGTCTGGATTGATGAGGAGAAGCAAGCCTGCCCCGAGGGTCAGTGCCACCCAGCCGACCCTTATATTCCACAAATATTTTCGTAAATAAGCAACAGAAATCGGTGACACGCAGCTAAAGAAGAGGTTCAAGATACTCATCGGTATCAAGGTGATGGTGGCATGAAGAGGTGTTTCAGAAAAAGTGGCTTGATAAAATAGCGGCAGGTATGTATTGAGTGTGTAAAGAATCAAGCCGTGCAGAAATCCGCCAAGGAACGTTGAGATCGTTGTGGCCGAATTGAACAGACGATATGGTATAACCGGCCATTCAGGTTTGCGCTCATAGATAACGAAGACAATGAGGAGGATGACGCCGATGATCAAAGGAAGAAGTGTTCTCCATGAGCCCCAGGCGTATAAAGCACCCGCCCAACTCAGTGGCATGACGAACGCAGTGCACCCGACCAAAAAAAGCGACATGCCGAGTAGATCGAGAGAGCGAGACTTAGAAATGAAAGAGCCTTCCAACGGCCTTAGTTTAAGGAAGAAGTGCGACAAGAAGAAACTGAACCCGATCAGCGGCAGATTGATCCACCCGATCCATCTCCAAGAGACGAACTGGGTAAACAACGAGCCCACAATTGGGCCCAAAATACATCCAGCAGCCATTGGGATTCCAAGGATCCCAAGGTACATTGGACGCTCTTTCATGGTGGTCATGTCTGCCGTGATTATTTCGTTGAGCACATCGAGACCACTGCCACCCAAACCCTGAATGGTTCGCCCGATGATCAATGTCGACATGTTCGGAGCCGCGCCAAAGATGATGGAGCCAACTGCAAAAAACAGGTATGCAGTATAAAGGGGAATTTTGCGACCGAGAACGTCCGATGTGCTTATATACAACGGCTGAGTCACCGAGACAGCCAGCATGAAGCAGATGCTTGCCCAGAATGATTCTATTGTCGTACCACCGAGGTCGCGGGTAATGACAGGCGTTGCCACTGCAAGTGTAGTAGTGTCAAGAGACACGATAAAGACCATGACGAGTATTCCAAGGAAGGAAAGATGGAATGAGAGCGGTTTTTTATTTTTCGTATCGATTGGATACTGCTCTTCCGACGGCATTTTCTCTTCTGTAGGACTGTCCATAGTCACGGTGTCACGGGCCCGGTAAAGTTTCTGATATCTGGATCAGATCTATTGATAGTTGCAAAAAAAAAAAATAGAATGGAGGCCTTTTCTTATATAGGGAGCTGACTTTGGAAAAGGTTTGAAAAAAACATCGGAATCGGAGTCGGAGTCCCCTCGCCGCTATCAGTCCACTGCTTTCCGATACCCCTGTACGAAAAGGAATGCTCACTAATTCATCTGCCAATTCGTATGAGTAAGACTAGAGGAGAATTGAAGTAATAAATAACAGAATGAATGGCTACCTAGACACATCGGGGTCCTCGCTGGCCAGAAAGGTGCGTCTTTAGCTCTTTAGCATACTTCACGACAGTCAGTCACAGTAATGTAGACCAGATAGAAGTTTTAATCAATACTCAATTTATTTTTAGTTGTCCAACCCTGTTATCCGGTTGACATATTGCCCTCCTTAAGAATATTTTTGCTGAAATAATTAGCAGCCAAGGAGGCTAAATAGATGAACAGATCCTATAGATTTCATATCACCTAGTGCATTGTAAGGAATATTCTATCAGCAGACCAAGATTACTTCCGCTTAAATCTTAGCTGGTCTCTTGGGAAGACGCAAACTTCCAATGACCTCATTCCAATCCAAAGGAAGACCAGATTTCTCACGAATAGGTCGGTCTCTCCAGTCCTCCGAGATCCTGGCCTCGTCCTCCTGCCAACGCTGAATCTCCTGCTTGATCCAAGGCCCCAATACCGATGCAGTCTCCGCCACTTTCTCTTGTGGCACAGTATGACCTGCCTTTTTAATTCTCACATATTGCACACGGCCAGCCTCCATTCCACCGCTGCCACCAAACCGAGTTCCTGTCCGCCTTGCCGCATCTGCGTGCTCACCTCCTTTGCCGAGTGGACTATGTGAAGCACTCACATAAAGAACAGAAGGCCGGATGTGCTCTACCATCTTATAAGCCAAGATCGACTCCGAACGATACGATTTCTGATCGGGAAGCAATGGCCCCAGTACATCAGGGAACAATAGCGGGTCATGAGGTGGTGGGCCGGTCTCGCCGGGCTTTGGCTCCGTGTAAGCCTGAGGCTGAGGGACTCCTAATTGCGTGTGCCGCTTGACATTTGGCCGAGTGTACATTATCGTTTCCTGGTGCTTGGTAGTCGTCAATGTCACTGGGCGAGTACCATCTTTGGGAGCCGGGTACATCGCCGTGGGCAGGTCGCGATAACCGTATTTCTTCCAGAGTTCAAACACGCGTGAATCCCACGCTTTCAACACTTTGAGAGAATTTTCCGCCGCTTCTTCGCGAGATGGCCATACATCACGTTTTTTAGTTGACATAGCCACAAATAGCGGGCCGTCTCCAGCCAAGGCATTGTCGGTCATATGCGGCTCAATCAATACTAGAGAATTGAAGAGTCTAGGGTGCATTAGAGATGCAAATACTAACTGCGTGGCGCCCAGGCTATGTCCAATACCCACAATTGGACGTGTCATCTGGGCGCGGAAATGGTTGATCATATGGATCACATCGCGGCTGTGATCGTACCAAGAAGCTTGAAGTTGTCAGAGACGTGCAAAATCCCAGGGGCTCGCTGTCGCAATCAACTCACGATCATTTCCGAGGTTCTGCTCATTAATAACACCACTAGCACCCTGGTTGGCGGCATCTGCTATCCAAATTGATCGAATGCGGACTCCATCCTCTTTGGAGCGTGCTAGGAGCTCTTCCCAGAGAGGCTCGTATAATTCCTGTCACAAAATTAGTCAGACTTTCTTTAAATTCAGAATGAGGACGAAATACCTTGGGAAATCCAGTGCCATGGGTAGCGACGATCGTGATGTCCCCCGGTTGAGGGTTGGGATTGTCCACCGGGGTATATTGCTTAATACAAAGTTTCAAAGGGGCATCGGGAGTTGCTGTGGCCCGGGGGTATTCCCGAATGTACTGCCCATCGATAACGTGTTCAGCGACCTGGAAAGGAGAACTCATTTGGACAAAACGGAGAAGTAACCAGCGAATTATAGTAAGAATCTATCAACAGCTTGAAACTTGGCAGATGGGAAAATGAGTTTCCGATGGGGTACACGCATCGAGGGCCTACTTGAAGGGGGCAATTACTTATCGTACGTGCCCAAATGATCGTCATAGGCACTGAGGGTATTTTTCTTCGGGACGGGGATCGTCGGTGTGGATTAAATGGCATCATGCGGTGGTCAGCCCGGTGGATACGGTTCAAGATCTGACTTTGGAGGGCGGGGCCTCAGCTAGGGGCAGATTCCAGTCAAATGGTTGATCCTCGATCTTCTTGGAAACTAGTGAGATCGATTTTGTCACCGTGAACCCCTTCGAAGCTAGTGGCAGATTCGCCAGCGTGGAATCAACTCCTTCTCGCTATGTAAATTTTTGCTAAAAGAACATCGCAACCACTCTACATCCAATTCGCTTCATGCCTCCATATAACCCACAATTCGTAACTTCTTGACTCATAATTCCGCAGATCAATCAAGTGCGAGGTCGGAATTGCACCCAGGGCCCCTCCACCGCTGATGTCACCCACCCCTTCAATCTGAATTCACAATCGTTTCGCTTCCCACCACAGCACCGAGCATCGGGCGCCAAGCGCATATCATATCGGAATAACACTCGGGCAATGGTAACATTCAGCTCGGTCCAGGCGAGCTTCCATCCGACACAAGACCTTGCTCCAGTACTGAATGGAATAAAGGCCTGTTTGGCGGTCTTGATGCTTTCCTCATCCACTCCTGTCTCCGGGTTGACTATCCATCGGTCCGGGTAATATTCATCGGGAGATCTGAAGTAATTCGGGTTGCGGTGGATAGCGTAAGTGGTTGTTCCGACCATAGTTCCTGCGGGGAGATATTCCTGGTCAATCAATATACCGCCCTCTAGCACAGTACGGGGGATTGTGGTAGAGACGGATGGAGCGAGGCGCATTGTCTCGTTAATGCATGCTTGCAACAGTTCACAAGAGTTGAGCTCCGGTCCCATACAGATGTCTTCTTCATCTGTGAACGTAGTGCGAAGCTCACGCACTAGACGTGCAAGTAGATCGGGCTTGTGCGCGAGGTGGAAGAATGTGCCAGCCATTGCTGTAGCAGTGGTGTCCGCACCGGCAGTCATCAAGAGCATTGATTCCACCCAGAGGTCCTTGGGAGTAAAGTTATTCCCCGTTTTAGGATCCGCTGTATTCATCATATGATAGAACAAATCTTTTTGCTCGATGTCATTTCCGAGGAGTTGGCGGGCCTCAGAGCGCTCACGAATCCGAGTACCAGCATTCACAATATCGTTGAACTTGGATGACATGAAGAACTGGTCAATCTTCAAATTGCAGAACTTCGGTTGGACAAGTGTCTAAATAACTGTCAGTGACAACTCGAGTGAGGGGGGAAATACAGACTCCATACCGTCATACTGCGCTGCGTAATCTTCAGGACCACTGACGGGAACCATCGCATATCAGGCAAGTGCAGCATATCAAAGTCCCTTCCATAACAAAGATCACCGATAACATCGAAAGTCACCCAGTCACACATCGGGGCTAAATGCTTTGTTTGTGACCAGTCACTGTCCTTGGACTCGAGCCCAGGCTTTACATTCCCAAACTCGTCTCCTTTCTTACCAAGCAAGTCGACAAAATCGCGGACATTTGTCAGAAGACGATCTTCGATGGCTTTAATCCCTTCGGTAGAGAATACTTGAGCAAGGATGCGGCGCTTGAATCCGTGAGTGGTTTTATCGGTAGCAGTGAGGGTGTTTGGAGTGTGCCGACTGGCACTCAATGAGCTGTAGCCTTCAGATTTTACCACATTTGCTCGGACGGCATAGATGGTTTCCATTCCTGTATGACTGTTGAAAGTAAGGGCGTTGGGGCCGAATCGGACTATGTCTCCTATTGTAAATTATTAGCCTGCAGAGTAATCGATAGAGATCTGGAAAAAGAAATTTGTACCGTAGCGATCGTGCCACTCCCGACTGATAATATGAAGGTCTCCCTGCCAGGCATAGTAGGCTGAATACCAATGTGTTATGGCTGCTAGACGAGGACCCGGGTATTTCGCAAGTGGATGGAAGAACAGGCGGTAGATGACCAGGGCGATACTCTTGTGAAACTGTTAGTCTTTTTGGCTATTCCAAAGCGGTGATTGATCTCACATATAGGCATAAGGCAATAGCCACGATTACAGCCATTTTTAAGCTCATTTTTGGCTGCCGATTGAGTGAAGTGTGAACAATATTCCGATTTGCACATCGAACAGCGCGCCAGTTCTGTTTCAAATGGAATCAAGATCTGTGCTCGGGCTTCATCGAGGGGATCTATGTGAGACCCGCTGGTTGGTCCATATTTCGTCAGAGAGGGCTGATGGAACTTCTGGCTTTCTAGATTCGGAGTTCCCGGTGACGAGGCCGAGCCCTCACCCGAGGATCACCGACGACTATCTCCATCGGATCTTCATGCATTAGCGTACAATACGATGCAGGTTAATGGATCGACCCAATCATATTAAGACCTTTTATCATGGAATGGGCCTTCGTGCTACAGTAGAATGCGGCCAAGTTACATCATTGTATGAACATGTGGACCTAAGCCATCCCTTCAATTGACCAGAGAAAAGACAAGATAAGCACTAAAAGACCCGGTCATCCACATGGTCCACCATAAGCCCAGATCGATCTCTGCCGATACTGACCCTCCCAGCTCTTGGCCGGCCCGCTTGGCGTCATTTAATGGGATAAAGATCCGCTCTCCGAATGCAGATCCCATCACAAAGGATTTGTTTGGCGGAACCCTAGAAAATTGAGCGTGGATTGCGGGCCGTCATGGCGTACAGTACCATCAATTGTCGCCCCGCCGATCGTCTCGAGCAAGGAGTTGCATATTGATTTCTTGAAACCTGGTCGGTAGTTTTCCGAAATAAGACAATAATCCTTCTTCGATCTCTGTGGGCCAGATGAGATTCTTTTAAAGACACTCGGCCCTGAGGTCGCGCGCCCGAGGAATCAGATCGCCCTTTATTTCCTGTCACTTTACCATTCCCATACTGTGGCAATGACGGTCTCCGCTGGAGAAACCGTTCAGTCAACGGGAATCCCGCGGTGGCGTTTTGTTTTTGATCAGGGGTGTGTATCCAAGACCATCATCAACCATAGCTATGATGGTTCCGGTACTGAAGAGGATCCGTACCAGGTCTCCTGGATGGAAGCCGACGAGCGAGATCCCATGAGATTCTCGCACGTGTCCAAATGGTTCATCACGATCCTAGTAGGCGTCTTAACATTAGCAGTCTCCTTAGTGTCTTCCGCCTACTCAGGCAGCCTCAACGAAGTCATATCGGACTTTCAGGTCAGCGAGGAAGTTGCGATCCTGGGCATTTCGCTATACGTCGTGGGTTTTGCGGTGGGACCCCTATTCTGGGGGCCTCTCAGTGAGATTTATGGTCGACGATACATCATGATCGCCAGCTCCGTGGGCCTTACGGCATTCACAGCGGGCACGACTGGATCGAAGAATATCTGGACCTTGGTCATCCTCCGCTTCTTTGCAGGTACTTCTGGTTCTGCACCGTTCGCAGTGTCTGGGGGTGTAATAAGCGATACATTCCCAACTATCTCCCGTGGTCTAGCCAGTGGACTGTACTGTGCTGCACCTTTCCTGGGCCCAACACTCGGTCCCATCATTGGTGGCTTTTTATCCGAGTCGGCAGGTTGGCGCTGGGTTGAAGGCATGGTCGCTGCATTTGCTGGCATTTTGGCCATTGTTACCTTCTTCACTTTGCCAGAGACATACCCTCCAGTGCTATTCCGGAAACGCGCCCAGCGCCTCTCTGCTATCTCAGGCCGCGTTTATCGAAGCAAACTCGACATTGAGCAAGGAAAGAAATCCCCAGCAACAGTCTTGAAGCTTGCCCTCTCCCGACCCTGGGTGCTTCTCTTCCGTGAGCCTATCGTTCTGCTTCTGTCGATTTACCTCTCTATTATCTATGGCATGTAAGTGTTTCAAAATGCTGCCTTCTTATCCGAGTTGACATCTAACCCTTTCACTAGCTTATATCTCATGTTTGCGGCTTTCCCCATCGTCTATGAAGTGGAACGCGGTTGGAGCGAAGGTGTTACCGGACTTTCTTTCTTGGGAATCCTAGTCGGTATCCTAATCTCAACTGCGGCCACGTTCCCGATGTACTTCAGTTATAAGAAGAAGTCTCTATCTACACCCGGCCGAGTTGCTCCCGAGGAACGTCTTCCCCCTTCGTTCTGGGGTGCTATTGCACTTCCCGTCGGCCTGTTCTGGTTTGCCTGGACGAATTCCCCTTCGATCCATTGGATGGCCTCCATTGCCGCCGGTGTTCCGTTCGGGTTCGGCATGGTGATGGTTTTCCTTCCCGTGTTAAACTATCTGATAGATGCGTATACGATTTATGCCGCGTCTGTCCTGGCCGCTAACGCTGCCCTGCGTTCCATCTTCGGCGCCGCATTCCCATTGTTCACTACGCCCATGTACAAGAACCTTGGTATTCACTGGGCTTCGTCCATTCCTGCCTTCTTATCTCTTGCATGTGTGCCCATGCCATTCCTCTTCTACCGATACGGTGCGGCCATCCGGGCGCGGTGCCATTATGCCGCGCAGTCGGATGCGTTTATGGAGAAGATGTTTGGACACGTTGTGCATTCGAAGAAAAAGGTGATGGACGAAACAAGTGATAATTCGGATTAAGATGTACATGTCACATAAGCCTTTATGGATCTCGATGGACATAATTTCTATACATAAGAAGCAAAGCAAATCAAATACGCGACTTCGACATTGAAGGATATCTTTGTACTTAAGCAGGGGCCGAAAAAGAATTTCATAGAAGATCAACTAGACTAGTGGGCTCAGTCCTCGCCATCAGTCATCCATTCGTCATCATTATCACCGCCTCGTGGAGCGAGGTGGGCAAACTCAGGGTCTTGCATTGCCCGCTGCATAATCATATCCAAAAGCTGCGGTGGCATTGGGCCGCGCCCGGTACCTCCTCCTCCTCCCGGACCTCTGAGTCCTCCAAGTAGTCCTGCCAGGCCAGGTGGGTACTCCTCGTCGTCTTCATAATCTTCCGTGTCGGAATCGTAATCGTCAAAGTCCGGCATCTCATACGGAACGATCTGGAAGTCCACCTTAGTCCCCTTAAACATATCTTGAATACTGCGGAAGCATTGTTCCGGGGTTTGTCCTTGTGGAACCCGTTGCCCGGGGAGTTTAATAGGCGCGGTGATATCCCGAGAGAGGACCCTGAACTTGGTAAATTCTGGGTAAAGACCCTTCTTGCAGTCTGCCGCGATATTCTTCACCACTTCCCGGACAGATGTGTTGCAGTCGGTGAAATGGAGTTCTTTTAGCGAGCGGCAGAATGTAGGGTGAGGGGGAACGATCGAGTGTGAGATGAAGATCATATCCAGTGCGGTGAAGTCGCGGAAGGAGCCAATCTTCGGGCGTTTGGCACTGTATTCATCGTACTCAAGGTGGAAGTGCTCAAGGGTGTTCTTGTGCAAGAGGGCGGCTTTAAGGCCCTGCGCAGCGTCAAATTGGGTCATTCCTTTAGTTGGAGGTCGACCATCTTGAGGATCCACGCTGAAATTTTGAACAATCAAGGATTTCACTTTCTTGCACGCCTTCATGAACTTTTGGATGGCGCCGCCATCAATGTGGCAGTGGTGGAAGACCAGTTCCTGGGCACTCAATGTTTGAGGCTTCCAGGTAGATGGGAACGATTTGTCGAGAAGATTGCCGTACTCGAACGTCGGGTGTATGAGGTGGGGGCTAGTGAGGAGCTTCTCGAAAGTGGCGATATCCCAACCCGCGTCTTCAACGTCGCTCTCAACCCAGAATGACTCAAGGTTGGACAAAAGAGATGGATCTCTACTGATGAGATCGACGATTGGCTTGATGGAGAATTGGCCGGCCGGCAGATGCAGGTCGCGAAGATTGGGGGTCTTGTTCACCAACAATGCTCCAATGATGCCCAAGTCGCAATTCTTCAAGATCTGAACCCAGCTTTTCTCCTGGTCGCCCAATTGGAGGTCTTTGATGAGACCATGAAGGAACTCGGAATATTCAGGGCCAATGCCAGCTTGCGCCCGAAAATTTGCCTCTTCTGGGATTATGGGCATGAAGCCTATACTTTGCACATAGTTTCCGAGTTCTGGACGGCCATAGATGGCTTTGGCAAAAGCAATGGTATTGCGTAGGTCGCCGTCCAGATCAAGATCCTCAAAATCGCGAAAGATGAGCGGCTGGGCAATGTCACAGAATTTCCGCGAGACTAGGCAGGCATTTCGAATATCTTCCATCTCATCTTTGTGGGTTTCGTCTTCGCCATCGTCCTTATTCAGAGCGTCCAGGCCCGGGAGCTTTGAGGGGTTATGGTCTTCCGGATCCACAAGATGGCCCATAATTTGCGAGAGGACCTCGACTGGGAGTTCCTCGATATGAACCATGGTCGGAGATGATTTCTCTGTGGATTGGGAGGACCTAGGGTGAAGGCGAGGTGAGGTAATGTTGTCGGGCTTTAGGGGTACTCAACCGATGCGCGTCTTTACACGTCCAGCCCGCGGGGCAGAACATAATAACCTAAAATGGCAATCAGGGCTGTAAGACCAAGGGCTTCCCTTTACGGGTGACGTCCCCAGGTACGTGTCCCTCTCCGTGTTGGTCGAACCTATGAACACGGACTGATAAAGAGGGTCTTTCTAGCTGAACAATTTATGTAGCGTTCACTTTACCAATTGGACTCGTTATCTGAAAGCAGATGCTCAAGTGGTGATCATGGTACAGTCGGTCGGAGGTGTCCCAAATATATATGTCTGAGGCACACCATTTCGAAACCAAGATCATTACGTCTCCCTATTCACCACGCATAACAGAGCAGGTCTTCGACATCGCGAGCGAGTGAGAATTGTAGATATAGAGACCTAGAGGTCGGGTCTGCCATTCGGGCACGACTTGAAAGTATCTTCCTTATTGTGCCCATTACACCCCAGGGTTGACTAATACACAGAAAAGGTGAAAACAAAGCTTGATTGAAAAGAACATTGGGTAGTTCAGGACTTTGCATCTAAATTGACTATTATATCCAGATGCCTGGAAGATCTCCTCAACTTCGGAACAAACTTACACAAGAACATCAGACTGGCAATAAAGATCATAATTATGCCTATTTGACTAGATCACAAAAGAAAGAAAGAAAGAAACGCACGCAAAGATCAACGCCAGAGCAGCGGATATGAGACGAGAGACCTAAAGAAAAAGAGATAAAAGGAAAAAGATATGGAAACAAACGGGGAATCCGACCCGACCCGAAATCGAACACGATTCCACCCAAGTAACCGCAGAACAAAATATGGAAAGGTCAAGGCCATGGTCAAACTGTAAAAATCACGCTCGAGCCAGATGCGAGAAAAACAACCCCAACCCCTTTTCTCTATGTGCACGTCACCCTCTCATATGCATCAACAAAAGCACGGAAAATATGGGAGTGGTTTTGAAACCCTAGAACAAAACAGCCTGGCTATATTCACAGAATACTGCGACTCGCCTGGCTAGCGCGGCTGGGACTTGTTCGGCTGCGTTCATCTTCTTCTAGGACATCGCTCAGGCGTGTGGGATGGCGGTGTCGGGGAGTGACGGATTCCCAACCGGTGCCAGCACCCCAGCCGGTACCACTGTAGTCGGCGGTCGTTGGGGGCATGGGCGCGGAGGTTGTTGCGGCGGAGTATCTTTCGTTGGGGGACTGGTCGTACTCGTCGCTACCCTCTGAGAGAGGCCCTTGTGCGTAGGAGTAGGGCTGGCTCTGGGATTCGCCGGGGTAGCGGTTGTACTCTTCTTCGGCCTCGGAGCTGCCGACGTAGGAGTGCGCGTCGACCTCGGAGGTCGCGGGGCCTGGGTACGAGGTTGTAGGCTCGTGCTCATACATCTGGATGGGGTACGGCGGTTTGCTGGGGTCGGCTGGCTGTTGCTTTTGGTTTTCAATGAAAGGGTCGGAGCCTGTTGGGGACATGGGCGGGGCTTCGTCATAGTATGATGCTTCGGCGGGCTTGTTTTGGAACTCTGTGCCCATTGATGTGGTAGTTGGGCCGCCAGGGTATGGGCCTTCACGGGTCGGTGGACGGCTGGTGTGTCGGCTTGGAACGCCTTGGATCATGGGTACCACTTGAACCCCCCTACGAGGGTGGGTTCTCCGTTACGAAGGGAGGTGGTTCGGTCCCGCTCTTCTTGTTCACGACGACCGAGTTCCTCCCATGCGCGGCGAGCTTCTTCTTTAGAGATTTTGAGCTCACGGTTCATTTCACGGAGAAGATCTTCGGCACGGGTTTTGTCCTTTTCGGCAGTTTGTGCAGCTGCGAATGCATCGGCACGGCCCTGGCGCTCGGTCGTGAGCTGACGCTCCAGATCTGCTTGCACCTCCTTGGCTCGTTCTTGTTCAGCACGGGTGTCGAAGAACCAGCGCTGGAACTTGCGTTCAGATGATGCACGAAGGCGCTGCAACTCTACCACGGCATGGAAGAGATTTGCACCGGCGGCTGATAAGTCAGTGATCTGTCGAGCCAACTGCTGGCTGAGGGGATCTTTCTCCAGGTCGTCATTGTGCTGTTCGAGCTTCCGGATCCAGTAGCTGGTTAAACCCTCCCAATGCGAAGACAGGGTTTCCCAGCGTTCGAATGCATGCGGGAAAGTGGCTCGTTTGGGTTGTTGCAAGGTCTGAGAACCACCAGGCTGGCTGGTTGGGGGAGCTTGTGTGGGCTTGCTTAAACGAGGCGTCCCTGTAGGGACGCCAGTCCCTGCTGCTGCGCTCTGAGAGCGAGCATGCTGTGGCGCAGCACCCAAGTTCTGCTGACTTGACGATTGAGGTGGTCGCTGCTGGCTCATGTTTACGCCGCCAGAAGGTACCTGATACTGGATCCTTTCACCAGTCGGCGCAGGGCCCGTGCTTGAAGCAAAGGGAGGCGCCGCTCCTGTCGTGGCTACCACAGCCTCGGGAGGCACCTCAGCTCCCCTTGGAGCCCGCTGAGGCCTCGCGCGGCGCTGAGGGACGGGCTCCGCGGCAACATCAGCAGCATACCGTTGAGCTTGAGCCTGTGCTTGCTCTTGCTCCAATTGCTGCCTCTCCAAATCCTCCTGCTCTCTGTCGCGAGCTTCTTGTTCCGCTTTGCGACGGGCCTCTCTGTCCCGACGCTGTCTCATTATATCTGTGGGAGTGCGCACACCACTGGGCGGTTGCGATGAGCCCTGGGGCGCACGTGGGTTACCATTCTGAGCGCGACCATTGCCGACAGGGCCGGCAGGGCCAGCGGGACCAGCAACGCCTACCATATCTGACATAGAAGCATTCGCTTCGTCCCAATCTGTTGTAAATGGGAACGGGCGACGGATGGCTTCCTCGAGCGCAAAGAGAATGGCAGATGCAGTGCGCGACGAGACTCCAGTGTTTCTCTGCGGCCAATACGAGCTGTTGAGGAGCTGGTAAGGGTCGTCGACGGTCGAACCGTTCTCGTCAGTTTGCGCTTCTGATAGAGCCGGAGGCAGTACCTCAATTGCGTTTCTAGGATCGGGGTTGACAAGGGCCGGGATCGAATGCGCCGGCTGGGGTCGCGGAGGCTGTCCACCTGTAACGTCTAGTGAGACAGCTCGACGGTGAGGTAATTGGCGGGCCTCTGGGGCACGACGAACTCTACGCAGAGGTCGACGAGAGTCTGCGGCTGAGGAGGGACGGGGATCGACTGAATGGGAGGAAAGAGGATGAGATACAGGGTGCTGCTGGCGTTGCCCCGCAAAGGTCGTAAGCGTTGAAGGGTCGTAAATGTCGTGGACTTCGTTAGACGCTCTGTGAGTGTAGCGAGACACCTCTGGCAAAGGCTGGTCAAACGGTGAAAGATTGGCCGACAATGTGAGGTGTTGCGTCACCGAAGTTGAAGCTAAAGCTGAGCCTCGGATCGCGATCGCAGAGGCCGATTAGGAATTGGAGGCAACAAACGTGGAGGGTGTAAATGAAACTGTGTTTCAACCCCAGAAAAAAAAAATGAAAATCAAAGTGAGAACAGTAGAATTGAAGGGAAGAGGAGAGCGTAGGGGAGAGGGTGGCTGGATTAATTGAGATGGCTGGGGTCGCCGCAGCCGCTGCTGCAGCGTACCAAACGTGTCTCTCGGATCATGAACTGCACCGACGCTCGAATGCAGCTTCTGGTCAGAAATAAAATCTTTGCAGAGAGGAAAGATAAAGATGGCCAGTGCGGGATCGGGTTGAATGGAATGGAAGCCTCAGACGGGGAATTCCCGGCGAATGACGGCCGGAATGCCCAACGCTCAGACTGTAGCTTCTGTCGCCTGAGACTGAACTGAAGCAGTGAAGTAATGAGGCAATGAGGCACCAATGGATAATTACTATACTCCCTGCCTGACTCTTCGGGCCCCTCGGATCGCCTTCAGATCAGAACCTGACTGTCGCGCAATGGACTGAAGCACGGCTTCAATAAGTACCTGCAGCTGGGCTGAGCCGGTCGCACAGAAAGGCGATCAGGATTGAACTCGAGTCTGAGGAAAGAGTCACTATAAGTGAAATTACCAAGTAGGAAACATCGGGGAGATGAAAATGAATCTCGTACACTCCAGGGCTACGATCATCGACGATCCACGATCCAGCGAAAGCCGTGCCAGTGAGGGTGAATAGTACTCCATTTTGGGTGTCACGCTCAAGCGAGGCGAGGCGAGAAATACAGCTAAGGTACGAGTCCCAGGTCCATGTACTGGGTATACCGGAACCCTGGGAGACGAAGTCGCAAAGTGATGCGCTGGCAAGGCTGTCGGACACCGGTAGTGCCGTTTATATATTACGGTGGTACTATATCCATTGTAGACCATTGGATCATTATATCATCGAGAATAGTCCCATTATCATTCAGGGTTTGAATCTCAGGTCTGTATTTTCAGACCGGGAAAAACACGAACCTGTGGACCTGTTGGCGAATCTCGAATGTCTGGATCGGATCCAGTGTTTCCCTTGGTTCTCGATTGATGGAACGAACTGCTTTCCCCACACAAAGAGATTGACCTTCCGACACTCAAGGGTGTGAGGAACCAGATCGCGACCACGGAGCTCAAGACCTATCCAGGTACCTGGAATCTCTCTATCTCTTAACTCACCCCTGAGTTGATCTGACAGCTCCGGAACTCTGACGCTTTGGCGAACACCTTCTCCGTACCCCACACCGATGACCGATGACGTCCTACTGGACTAGCCTCAACTCTAGCCCCAACTCTAGCTCCAGCTCCGGCTCCAGCACTAGTTCAGCTCGCGAGGAGCTGGATCTATGAATCCCTAGAGCAACGCAGTCCACCTAGGAAGACGGGACCCCCTCACAGTCCCCTGACCGACACCAATTTCCGGAGGAAACTCCTCAAAACAAATACAACGCGAAACATAAGAGCGATAAACAAAGCGCGAACGTTCGGTCCAGACCGTTTCTCTAATCGGAAAATGCAAGGGTATTGAAAAAAACATCGGACAATTTATAATGGACTAAGGGGAATAGGCTCAGGGGAAGAAGTCCCGTTGCATCACGGATGCACTTGAGCAGCTCCCGGGGATCGAGAAAAGGAGAGAAGGACCCAATATCTAGGTAGGTTTCACGCATGCCTTGCAGGCTGCAGGACATTAGAGATCGCCGGGAGTTCACAGCTGTGTGAGATGTGTTTCACTCTCTCCTTTCCATCGTGTCGGGTCGCGGATGCATTCCGGCCAAACCTGCACTGAACATTCGAGACAGCACTCGGGGATCCCGTTCAGCGTCCCGAGGCTCGGGCCTTCAGATCGTGCGATTGGGTTCTCCAGCTGTTTCAATGTTTCGATGACCCTGGTCACGGATTAAGGGTTCCTCCTGAACCCCCATCTCCAGCTAGGGTGGTAGGGAGATGTTCAATTTGGGATTTGGGATTTGCAGTTTCAATTTGCACCCTTGAATCGCAAGATCGTCCCTAGACTGGGAGGTGAGAGGAACAACGTATATCGCAAGCTTCTACATGGGACTTCTGCAATACTCCAAACCCGAACATCTGAAGAATGTGATCGCGGAAAGCGAGGGTGGCACTCCGATACCACCGAATGCACCGAGTGCATCGGGACCCGGAAGTTATCGAGACCTCGTCGATCAGGGGCCGGGACGCAGCCCGTAGATATATATATATATGTCTATGCAGCTGGGGCTGCGTCGGGGAGCTCCGTCTGCGTAGCGGGATGCAATGCAGCACTGACTTTTGATTGGAATGTGGGGACGGAGTTGTCGAGTCAACGGCGCAGGTGATCTAGAATTGGTTTCAGGTCGAATGGGACGGGTAATTAGGAGCCAGCACAATCATCGTTCAAAAATCAGCATGTTACAAAAAAGACAATTGGTCCGATCGGATGTTCGTGCGCGCCAATAAACGATGAGTTGGGGTTGTGTGATTAGTCGCGCGTGTACGAGTGACTCCCTCGGCTTGGCGGGTACTTTGGTCGTAGGCCCAAGTACCTGGATGCAAAAAATTAGGATCTAACTACTCGGTAGGTGCATTTGCAATTTGCATCCCCGGGCCTAGTCGTGATCTACAACTAGCCACGCAATGTGGAACATCAATTGATGCACAAGTACCTGGGTAACAAGACTGCCTAGACTAGCTAGTCGACAATTGGGGAATAATGAAGCAATCGAGCCAGCCACAAAGGCCAAAGGCATGACGTGGGTGTACGACCGGGGCAATAGAACGATGAAACCGTGGTGCACGCCGTTGCGCGGTTCCCAAGTATGGAATGAGAGGAAGGCTCAGAGAGACCGCGTCAAAGCCACAGGCGGATCAGTGGGGGCGTGGCTGATCCGGATCATAATCCGCGGGACTCGTCTATTCCTGACATCTCACATTTCTACTCGGGGTCCCAGCCTCCTGGTTGTTGGCTGTCGGTCGGCTGAGATGAGATGAGATGAGATGAGATGAGATCCATCGCCAAGTCCGCATTCGCGTTGTACGAATGGGATGAATGAGATGACCGTGTCACTGATATCCGGTCCATGCCAGTTCAATGTTCAGGCCTCACCAGGACGAGGATAGGCCATAGCATGCACGGGCAAGGTGCTTTTGCGCTGCACTGTGGGCGCTGGACGGGATGTTGCTGCACGGAAAGCACATCCGCCAGCCCTTGCTGGGAACCCGGGAGTTGGTCCTTGCTGCAACCTCATCCCTACAGGCGGAAGGGGACGTCATGTAAGGTCAGGTCTGTGCCCCCCGTCCTTTTGTTTACACCGGACGTGCATTGGCATGCATCGATCTGTTTTCCACCCCGGCTCCTGGGGCCTATTTTTGGTTGTATAAACAGATCCCTCTCACCCTCTCATTCCTCACTCCAACTCCGGTGGCAACTCCCTTTCCCCCTGAGCCTGACGATCTTTTCATGCGATTTCCTTGAAACTCCCAACGGTCGACTCGTGTCCATCTGTGTGTGCATCGCGATCTTAGTCCATGGCTCAAGGTGACCTTTACTGTCCGGGCGAAGTGGACGCGTTGTACCCAGACCGGAACAGATCCGAAACCACCATTTGCTTGCCATCACCATCACCGGCCAAGCGAGCTTCCAGCTATTATCCCAAGGCCGGAACCAAGGTGCTGGAGGAATCCAACGCAGACCCTTTCTACCTCGAGCAGTCTTTGGCCGCGACGCCAACTTGGGCTGACTCCTATACTCCGGACATTCGCGATGAGAGATACAGTCAGGATACAAACCAGTACTATACGCTTTCCCTGACCAACGGGAAAGACTTCGCCTCCCAAGGCAACTACAACGGTCCTAACCGATCTACCATTGCGCAATTGGAACTGGAGAACGATTTGAGATTCCATCACTACACCTCCTCCACCGAGGAACCCAGGCTACTTCACAGTAGCCACGGCTCCTTCAGCTCCGTTGCTACCGAGAGCACTACCCCGGACTTGACCCCAAGCAGTTCCTTCTCCTCTACATACTCTTCTCCTGCCTGTCCCGAGGCTGTGTTGCAAGCTACCCAGAAGCTCTACCAGCACGCTCGTCAGGCTCAGGAACCTCGACGCTTTTATCTTCCTGCGTCGACACCTCCCAAATACTCCCTTCCTCCGCCTCCTCCTGTGCCTTCATTCCCGAAGGCCGCGAGTCGCCCTACCACTGCTAGCTCTGACGCCAACTCGGCTATTATAACAATGAAGTACGAGACATCCGGCATGTCTTCGTCCTCTCGCCGGAGGAAAGCGCATCCTACACTCCCCAACCTGTCTCGTGGCACAAGCTCTCACAGCTCTCGAAGGAAACAGTCCGGCCCTGGAACACGCCCTCCGCTGGATCCGTCTATGATCTCGCCCCCGTGCCTGATCAATCCGGTTACTATGGAGCCGCATGCCACACACTTCGACCAGGCTCTTTTCATCCCTGCCAACGAACTCCCCAGCCCTATGCCTAGCCCTGGTACTAGCTCTCCTCCTATCTCTCGCCAATGGACTGCCACCTCTATGGAACGTCCCTCGATGTCGACTATGGATGTCTACTGCGAGCAGTCGGTTTGGGAATCCGACTCGGACAACGAGTCCATTGGACACAAATCTCTCTCCCGCAGACCTATTGACACCTTGCGAAAGGTGCGAAGCCGTGCTAAGCTGCGTGGTGCCAAGTCTCAGCCTAAGCTTCACCAAGCAATGCTTGATGATCAGCTCCCTGAAAGGTTCCCTTGCATGCCCGACGATGAGCCCGTCCCGGAGCCTTACCGCGGCATGAGCTTTGACCGACCTAGTATCAGCCGTGATGGACTTCGACCCCAGTACGGCCTCCAAACTCTCCGCCTTGTGGCACCCTCTACTACATCCCTTATCAAGCCCCGCTCTCCCCCAAGTACCCGTGATTCCAACACCCGGGACTCTGATATCGACCGCTCGGCTGCGGCAGCTTTCCAAGCACAGGAAAGACGTCGTCAGCGCTCCGACACCCCCGAGTACACAAGCTCTGACAAGGAAAAGCTCACATCAATGTGCTACGAGCAACAATCCCAGGCCACAATCATCGAGCCAACCGAGCAGCGCCCCTTCTTTCGCCGTATGCTTGACTCCCTGCGCTCGTTGAACTGCCACAAAACCACGAAAAACGTGGATGTAATCTGATGTACCCAATATTCGGCGTTCCGGGGATGGATGGTGTTTTTGCTTCAATTTGCTTCGAGAATATCCAACAACGGCCTTGCAATTCAACGATCACTGCAACGATTTCCTAAATGTTCCATCGCGATATGTTCCACGACTATGAACACGCACACACTCTTTACGCTTTACGCTCCCACCGGTCTTCACCCACCAAATGATAATGATTTCCACTCACCACGTTAACTGATGTTCATTTCATCATCAACGAAATCACATGAAAGCCTCACGGCCATGAACCACGACCAGCGGTCCCACTGTCCTTAATCTGTTTCCAATTTTCGGGTTATTCCCTGCCATTCTCTACGTGGTCATGTTTTCCACATCTTACTTCTCTGCGCTGTATTACCATGTCTTTCTATGGTTATGATTTCCAAATCTGTACGAGTCAAGAAACCCTCTTGAATTCAATTTCCTTTTCTCTCTCAAACCTCAAGATTTCCAAAATCCGATCTCATTTTCTTCTCAATGTGACCTACAATAATGATACAAAGGAACACGGTGTACGCATCTCAAGACTGCATCTCAGGCGCAACACAAAAAGCATGTCAACTTTTATGAACTATTACCCAATGATACAATGAATGGAATAAAAATGTCAAATGGCACTCTCTCATTTTCCCCATTCCATGTTGTCTAGGTGAATGTCGATCCGATCTTGGGAATGTGGTCGTCATCTCCAGCACCCCAAACTTAGAACGCAGTTTTAGAAGCCCCCGTCGATACCCCGGTATTCGAGGATACCACCAAGCGAGACCACCGAAGAACTCACATAGTTCCCCAGATAACGCTCCCCTGGAACGAACACCACGGAAATCGAGTCAATCCCCTGGGCGGAGTCAATTGGACCCAGCTTAGACCTAGCTAGACCTAAACCTAGACTGCCCTGAACCCCAGGGCAAGGGTAGCCTCCATAGAAACACTGCATCCCACTATTCCCATCTATTGGGAGCATGTCTAAGACGAGCTGGCCCACCGTCTCCACCAGGTTGACAGCCCCACGTCAGGTCAGAAAGTACCCTGCATGCTGGACCTGTCGACAGACAGGGATATGATCCCTGGTACTGGGCCCCGTCGTACGTGTGTGATTAGGTTTACGGGTTCCAAGGATGCTGCGTTGCATGTTGATTGCTTTCCTCGGGAGCCTGGAGCCTGGAGCCTAGAGCCTAGGCTCAACAGCTAGGGAGGAGAAAGTACGATTCCGTGGTCGGGGGTCGTTCCGGCGAGCCTGTTTGTGATCGACATCAAGAGTGTGTTTGGGCTGTTTGTTTGGGAACATTTCGCGTAGCTTTACGCAATCTCTACTTTTCTTTCTAGGATTACATTTTCTTGTAGTGACGGCCATGCTAGTGAGGATTCTTTCGCAATCGGTTGAATCTCCCTTGAAAAAGTCGTCAGCTGGAGCCAGTGGCGAGCCAAGTGGGGAGCCTAGGGAGTGTACTGTGTATACAGATCACTAAGGAGGCATCCATGGGATCTCCACTTCCAGTTCCGTGGCAAACTCTTGCTGTTTTATTGAACGTACTATTGTTCCGCGAAGTGTCGGAGACCCCGACTGTTAAAGCAGCAGGGCCGAGATGCCCGATCTCGCTGTATACGACCCCCTTGCGTGCCGGTCCAGCTTCCGCAAACACAGCGCACAACGCACAACGCATAACGCAAAAAGTACGGGGCTAAGTTGCCTCGGTTGAGGTTGTGGCCGTGTGAAGAGGTGGTACCTCGTATTTCGACCTCTCTGAATTTCAAACGCGCTTCGTATTTGATTTCATATCTACTAGAGTAAGGTAGGATAATCTGATATCACCCGTAGCCATATCAGATTCTACCGCAGCCGCTGTAGGACCAGCATGAACATTCCAATCAATGTTTCACTCCTATTTGTTAGGGGCAAATAAAGCAAACCCAAGGTAGGAACCATTTCTTCACGGAAGTCCGGACCGGCTGCAAGGCAGGGCGGCGCAGGGACGGGCAGGAAAGCGGCATCCCCGAGAATCGGCTTCGTGGTCTCAGGTCTATCGGAGTTTGTTTCCATGGGTCCACATGGGCCGAATCGAGCAAACACGGCTGAGTGCCGTTCGGCCCTCGCCGTAGCCGCTTGACGTGGATGAAGGTGACATGTTCGATCTTTCCATGCGTCCCATTTGCCTCTTTCAACCCTCGAGGGGTCGCTTTCGAGGGACTCGCAAATGACAGAAACTCCAACTGCAGTGACAATTGCACTGCCCTCGTACTCCACCGTGAGGGACAGTAGAGTAAATACTCCAGCGATCCCTTACGCCCACGAAGATCCCCATCCTGTCTCGGAGAAAGAAGACCGTTTCTCAAACCGAGCCTTCCCGTCCGGACCGCCCATCCTCCAGCTCTGCTGCATGGTCCTTGCAGCTCCAGCACCTCCATCCCGGTGTCTGGGTTTAGGTCTAGGTCGGTCTCAGGTCGAGGACGATCGTGCAGACCCCGGGACGGGCGACGGGCGGAACAACCCGGTAGGACATGGCCCGCCGCCGTGCATCTTCCCCCGGGGAACAGGCGACGATCTGCTCGGCTCGCAGCCACCGTAGATGTAGAGATGTAGTTCTCAAACCCACAACAGACACCCTCAGCTGCGCTCCCCCGCGCCCTGCTCCTGGCTTGAAGACTTCTCCTTCATCTCCAGCGTCTCCATGTTCTCCTCCCATCTAGGCACGGCAACCCTGCCCTCCCACTTTGAGACTACCTTGTCCCCCTTCCGACCTAGTGTTGTCTCCGCCATCTCCCCTGCTTCATTGTTCTCCTCGCCTGTAAACACGCTCTGCACGTCCAGGGCCGCAATGGCCTGCGTATAGAGTTTGAGAACCAGTTCTCGTGTCGCACGACGCGCTTTTATCCCCGCATCGCTGGATTCCTTCGTACCCCGCGCCTGTTTCTTCACGACCGAGCGGTCTTCCAGTCCACGCGTAATCCCCTCTAGAATTCCGAGGATTGTGCCTGCCCGCATACCCAGCTGTGCGCCAACGGGAAAGCCGGCGTCGAAGCCTTCTTGGACGTGTTGGCCTTTAGATGTTGCGACACCGTCACGGTAGCCAGTTGTGACATGTTGCCGGCGTAGAGAGGGGAGGTCGGAGGGTTCGTTTGTTGATTCAGAGCCGCGTATCTCTGATCGTCTCTCTGGCTCTGGGGAGGAACCGAAGATGTCGTCAAGGGAGTTGTCGACTGCGGGGTTTACAATGTCAGTTTGGGCGGACATTGTGGTTGCCGGGGAAGGAGGCGCCGAGTGGGCGGAACTCGAGTCTGTGTGTGCTGATGCCATGGCTCCGATACTCTAGATTTCTGGGTTGAGGTTGGTGTCGGAGCTTGAAGGTCGATCATCGGGTGGCGGTGCGACAAGAAAAAAAGGTTGATCTACGGATCGGTGCGGGTCCACTGCTCGGTTGTCAACTAGATATACGATTTGAACTATTATTCTACCCTTTGAAGCGTTTTGAACTTGAAATTGTACCGAAAACGGTGTATTCTAACAGCAGATGTCAATTTGTCTTGGACGGATTGATCCTGGATCACCCCACTCCGGAACCGATAGTTTCAGCCCTCAATTCCCTATGGAACTACTAGTTGCCCAGATGACTCGATCACCGTAGCTCTTGCGAATAAGGGCTCTTACAGCATTCTGGCCCATGATATTCCAAAACCACTACCACGCATAGCTCCATACCAGATCTATCATGGTAAAACGCTCCATTCGAGTACTCGGCTACCTCGCCCTCCTAAGCGCCGCAACAACATACGGCATCCACCGCGGACTATGCCATCTCGAAGAAAAATACCCGGAACTTCCAGAAACAGGAAGAGCAAGCAATCTCCTCCTCACACCAGACATGCCCACACAACGCGCCGCATACACCGACATTTTCGCGGCAAAGATACCTCTCCAGAAACTCTCATCACTCGCCCAAAGTCCAAGTCAAACAGACCTGGAAATCGCCTGGGCCCGCGCCGTCCTACATTGCCAAATCCTCCGTCTAGAAGGCTCCCTTGTCGGTCTCCTCACTAAGCATACATTCGCATCCGGAGACTCGGGAAACACAGAATTCGGCTTCGGACCCAAGAATGGATCTCCACGGGACCTTTTAAACGGTGTTCTGTCCGTCCAGCGCGAACCCGGCGCGGATCGTGATGCCAATGGACTTCTAATCTCATGGAGGATTCCCGATGAGCAGCGGTTATTCTTTGAGAAGATTGCCAGATGGGGCTATCCATGGCGATTGATGTCGGGCGGACGGCATGAGATGAGTGTTTCGGAACCGTTTGAGGCTCCTGAGCAGGGATCCTCTGTGGAAGTGAGGTTTGCGGCGAGTCATGATTATGAAGTTGTGACCGAAGAGGTGGTGCAAAAGGTTGTCCCGGCTTGGACTCTGAGGTTGCATAAGGGATATGCGCGGTTCATACTGGATCGGGCTGTGAAGGAGGTTATGGAAGCTTCGGATGAAGTATGAGCCCTACCAGGATAGGGCTGATAAGTTTCCGACTTGTGGTACTAGTCTACACTGAAGGACTAAACAGGACATGTCGCCGATCTTCTGTTCATCCCGTTATCATATACGCCAGGTCACCAAACTATGTACAAATACCAAACCCACCCATCTCAAACACACTTGCTACCATGCGATACAACAGAAAACCCACTCCATCCACTAAATGGATAACACATCTCCCACCCATCCGTAATACTGCCAACATAGCTCCCAGCATCACAATCCGACGAACTAAACATGCACAGATCATGCCAGTCACTCTCATTCGGACTCTTCCACGACAGACTCTTCACAGTCGTCGTATTGTACGCGCCATCGAGTGCCTCACATGAGCGGTCCTTCGCCCCATAGCGATGGAAGACATTCAAGTCGATATTAGAGGTGTTCACATTGCAGATTGGGATTGCCTGACTGAAGAGGCGGAGATCCCACTATTGAAGATTAGATTGGTGGATTAGCGGGTAGACAGAGGTACAAACGCTTCTATATGCGAGGACTTCACGGCTGTTCAAGCTAGGTAGGGCGTTGGCTGTTGATACGCCGAGGGCGAGGAAGACATGGAGGGGATGCATTTTGAGACGGACGGAGCGAGAGTCAAGAAAGAACCAGGTGGAATCAAACCGGATGACACGAGATGACAGTTACAGGCTCAGAAGAAACAAGGAATTATCGAAAAAAGCAAATCCAGGGACCACTTTATACAAAGCTGAACCCTGGCCCGACACTCAATTTTGCGACCGAAAGCCCAAGAGACCCCACTTAATACAGCACAATCTAGACTCGCATCAGAGACAGGATCGTATCATCCAGACATCAAAGCGGAGTGAAAAATCAAAAGGTAACCAGGTGGTGTAAGAGGGGTCTGCAAAAGAAGATCTTGGCGGAAAGAGCAGGGGTTCTGTTCGATACGATTGGATCGGCCCCTGGAGTGGACTCGAGAGAGAATTGGGATTGGCAAGGATGAGGTTACTGGGGGTTCAGGAACATGGCGAATGGGGGATTATTATTGGGTCGGGGGCTGCTGCAGACACGGAGTTCGAGCTGAGAGTGGCGTATTGCTACTTCTTGCAGGCTGGTTTCCGGGTCCAGGAGGGAATTCCATGATGAAAGGGAATCTAATTTCTTTTTCATTCAATCTATGCAAATTATAGCCTTTGTATACTATTACAGGCGAATGGTAGATCGTGTCCAACTTTACTGGTGTGCTGGACCCTGCGTCAGACGCCAAGCCCGTAGAGGCAGTGCCTGGAGCTTAGTGGCGGCCGGCTTGATGAACATTGTGAATGTAACGACGCCGATGATCACGCAGAGCATGTTGGTAATGTAGTAGCCGTCACGGCCGACCACACAGGTTCCGCCACCGTTAATGCAGCGGTTCTTCTCGGGTTCGAGGGCACATGAGAAGGAGGTGGTGATGAGGGCATCTTTCAGAGTGTCGGCGGCGGGAGGTGTGGACGAAGGGATGCAAGTCGCTTCAGTGAAGAAGTCGACTAGTTTGAGAATGAAGAAGCGAGGGAATGTTCCACCCAAGTTCGAGACACTATATCAAAGGTTAGATGGCGGATGGAGGAAAAACGGTCCGACGGAAGAAACTTACGTTGCGAGAAGGGTCATGTAGGTTCCTCCAATCGCAGGGTCTGCAATGCGAGCGTGGAAAGCCGAAATGGCCACAAACATGACTGTGTTCATGAAAGTCGAGATCACATGTTCAAAGATTACAGTGAGCAAGTACCAGAACGGCACGTCGGGGCTGCTGGGGTAAATCATCACAGTAAACTGAGCAATAACAGCAGCGGCCAATCGGCCGATGAAGGCCCATCCCCAAAGTCGCATGGCACCGTAATCGGTCGACCACTTGCCGGCATAGTATCCCAGCATAATCTCGAATGGGAAGTCGATCAACACGACCAAAGCCATGTTGTCCTGGCCAAAGCCCTTGTCAAGCAGTTTCAGGCTAGTGACGCCGTCATTGGCCTGGAAGCCGATCTTGGCGATAAGGTGGATGATGATGATGGTCTGAATGTTCTTGAGCTTCAAAACACTCCACATGCTCTTGTACACATCCGCGATACTGTCACGCTCCTTAGTGCGCTCCTCTTTCTTGAAGAAAGCCAGACACAGCGTGACAACGAGATATGACCAACCCCAGAAGGTCAGATAACCACCAAGAGACATCAGACCCTCCTCGGTGGGAACAGCGCGGAAGTAACGATTGGCAAAGTCCTTGGAGTTGAACGCCAGGAAAACGGTGTAAGACAAGAAGTGTCCGGCCGTCAAGCCAACGGTCTGCGCAGTCGAGGCGTACGAAATGTTCGGTGGAGACATCAGGGAAATCGCCCATCCGTCAACCGCAATATCCTGAGTGGCGCAGAAAAACACCAACATGAACCACCAATATGTGAAATTCCAAACACCGGCGCCATTGTTCGCGCCGGCCTGCTCCATCATCGCACCAATGTGTCTTCCCATGTAGATCATGGCCAGACCAGCAATCACCTGAACTGGAGTGATCCAGCTCTTACGGCGTCCGAAGCGCGGACTCCATACCGCGTCGACGATGGGACTCCAGAACAATTTGAGAGAATATGGGTACGACGCGAGCGAGAACACGCCGATTTGGCCGTAGGAGAGGTATGGTTTCAACAGAAAGGGCACAGAGCCGGTGGCCAGGCCCATGGGCACGCCTTGGAGGAAGTATAAGACGCATAACAAGAGAAAATTTCGGCGATCGCTCGCGGGGAGGTTGTGGAAGCTCGTGGTGGTCATGAGAGGGGTCTGAGGGACCGGAGGGTCGTTATCGAGGGAGAAGCTGTGGCTTTCCATGACTCGGGCAGTTCGTTCAGTGGAGGATTCGGTGGAAGGAGTGTCGCGCTTGCGCATTTCTATGTTGCTGTTCATTTTGCCGTTGGCATGGCCGTTCTGGCCGGTAGCAACTTTCAGGCTCGGTTTGGAGCGGCGTCGGGCGAGCGTGGCGTTCTTGCGTGTCATTGAATGGCAGGGAGTAATGGGTCCAGATCGGTGGAGATTGGTGTCTTTGACCGAGATCGGTGTTGTATAGGGTCAGGGAGGGAGGGAGCGAGCGTCAAAGGAAGGGGTAGTAGATAGATCACCGAGTCGGTATCGGGTAGTGAAAGCGAGTTTGTAAGCAATGCATGGAGGAAACGAAGGAGAGAATCCTTAGGGATTAGGAATCAGGAACGAGTGGAATGGAGGGGGAACCCGTGGAACTCGGAAGGCGAGAGACGTGGAGAAGGCAAGCTGGCCTTTTGCGGGTCTGCATCCGTTACTGTCCGTGATGTCTCTGCTATGTTTGGTCGTCTCTAGGTCCGCACCCACTCTAGCATGGATCTTTTTGCGAGCTTGTTGCGCTTCTCCCGTTGCACAAAGCTCCTGCATATCGAGATCAGCGCGTTAGAGATCTCGTAGTCGCTACGCTACATAGGCGAGGTTGGACAGCATCGGAGTATATTCTCTACGTTTGGATACTATATGCGCCCAACCCAACACGTTCGCGTCGCGTGATTCCATCTAAAAATCAAAAATCAAAAATCAAAAATCAGATAATTATAAATAACTTCCAACCCATGAAGTCGAAGTCTTAGCTGAACGCATTGTGAGCGCATTGTGAACGCTGCTGATGCGGGGTCACGTGCTGGTTGCGGGTGTAAACAAAACCGCGCTGTCGCATGTTGTCACAGACCTATTTGTCGCCCAATATCGCAACTCGCTGGCCCGAGTAAACAGGTGCGCTTGGAAAAGTCTCACCAGTATCCAGCGCCTCCAATTCTTCTAAAATGAACCACTCCGCCCGCTACCCCGGCGCCTCCCCCGACCCGCAAGAAGAGAAACAAGACGAAGCAATCGCCACAATTCGCGCCGAGAGTAAGTCTTCAGACCCAAGATACTCGAGCCAAAACTAACAAGTCCAAGTCCAAAAACTCCAAAAGCGCAAACGAACCCTCGCATCAAGCCTCCTCTCCGCCCATTCCATCCAAAAACTCATCCGCAAACCACCTCCCGCTCTAACCTCAATCAACAACGAGCTCTCCCCCCTGGTCCGCGCGGCTGGCAAACACTCCGAATGCAACCACTACCGGATCGCCTTTGGTGCGACTGCATTCCCATTTCAGGACCCCTCGCCGACGGCAAATGATAACCTCCTCGGCGTGCGCCTGGACGTCTGCGCGCGTAATGGTCAATTCGCGAAGCCGTATTACGTGCTTTTGAGACGGGAACGCGTGCGCGGGGGTAATGAGAAGAGGTTACGGGTGCATAGGCATACTGTTCCGGCGTTTATCTCTATGTCGAAGCTTGAGGGGGCTTTCTTGCCGTTTCCTGGGTCTGGGAAGGAGAGGGTTGAGGAAAGTGAGGAGGGTGAGAACCTGAAGCCGTGGAAGGGGCAGGAGAGGAAGCAGGACTTGAGGGGATTCGTGCGTGAGTTGAGGAGAGAGTTGGTTGCTTGGCATATGAGGACTGATGCGGTTGACTTCCTGCGGGAGAAGTTGGGGTTGGAGACTGGGTCTTTGTCCAGTTCAAGTGAGCGAGCGCTGCCCGTGGAGGGGACCGGGGTTATGTCTCTGGCATCTACCGCGGTCGAGGCACGGTATGTACGGCTTGAGTGGGAGGATGGTCGGGTTGGGCGGTTCAAGCTGTCTAATACTGGCCTCGTTGAACGTGCGGTAGTTATCGGCGATGCAGGCCGAGACAAACAGACGGAAGACACGATGACTGGTGGCGGTGGTAGAATCGAAGCGCTGTTGGACCGACTGAGAGAGCGTGGCCAGTCAACGGCTTGAATAAAGAGTGTTCAGTTTATTTAGTACAACAGAGATACCCATTTGCGAAATTCCATTAATGCAACATTAATTAACAAGGTCAATCAACTATCTATCGAGGAAGCCGTAGTATCCCAAACTCAAAAGCTATGCACATCGGAACCAGAGAGCCGCCGCAATGCGATATGTATAGACATCCCAAACGAGGAAACAAAAAATCGTTCGGGCAGACAAACGTGATTACAAGAAGAGTAAACCTGGGGCGTGAGAAGAGTTGTATAGAAGTGAGGAGCACCGATGCGATGAGAAAAAGGAATTAAGAGACATTAGGGTGTAGGGTGTAGACGTGTATGCGTGTATGCGTGTATGAGGGTATGGGGGTATGAGGGTATATCAAGCACAAGCCTACTCCGCCGGTGACGGCATTGCAGTGCTTTCTTTCGCATCTCCAGCGGAGATCGGAGATGCCTCAGCCGTAGCAATGGCAGAGCCGTTGGTTTCTGTATAGGATGCATCGAAAGGAATCGGAGGCAGTGGCCCGTATAGTCGACCGTTGCGGGCCTCGAGTTGGCTACGCAGAATGGCCTCTTCGAGGTGCCAGCGATGGCGAAGCTCTATTTTCTTGGCATCCATAGCCCGCAGGAAGCAGTCCTCTTCGTTTTGGTGTTCAGTCTGCAGCGCTTCCACGTCCTTCACATGCTGTTGGGTGAGATCCTCGAATTCGCGTTCCATGCGCTCAATGGCATCCTGCAGCTTGAGCTCTTGGCGATCCCGAAGGACCTTGATCCGCGCATCGTGCAGAGCATCCATAGACTCGTGGTCATGGTATTGTTGCTCCAGCTGGTCTCTCTGCTGTCGCGTGAAGCGACGCGAGAGCGGCGTTGTATCGGATCCCGAGAAGGAGTCGGAGGACCGCTGCGCGGCGCCGGCCGGAGAAGGCGGGGGACTTGCGTTGCGGAAATAACCCTCCATGTGTTTGATGCGAGTACGCGAGTTCACCTTAGCCCGGTCGAATTCGCGCTGCTGTTCGACTTCGACTGCGAGTTGGCGTTCTTCGATTTTCATAGCTGCCGCTGTGTTCTGTCACACGCAGACCGGTTAGAAATGTGACCAATGCACTGCGGGGATGGGCGCTCATACCTTTTCTTCCTTTTCTTCCTCCAGACGCTTGTTCTCGACCTGTCTCTCAGAGACGGCTGTTTGGTGTCGACGCCGGAGGGTGCTGATGGCAGCGTCTTGGAATGCGACATGGCGGTTTCGTTCCATGCGATGTCGCTCGTGCATCGCGCTGAGCTCCGGATCATCCACACTTCTTTGCATTGACTCGTTATCGAATATCGGGATCTCTAGCCTAGGAAGAGGCTCGACAGCGGTGACAGGGCGTTGGTATACATCGTCATTGGCTGGTGGTTCTGGCTTTGTCTCTAGTAAGAGTCGGTCGACCCCGGTCTCGCCCTTGGAGACACTGGTTTGAGCATTGGGCGGGAGAATCTCATTCGAGGGGTGCTTTTTGCGGAAGTTTATGCGCCCAATGGCATTTTTTATGCTGCTTCGTCGCTTTTCCTTCTTGTCGACTGACGCAAGACTGAGCATCGACATCCGGTTTGGATTCACCGCCAGTCCATCATTATGACTTCCATATCCACCCGGAAGTGTCCGGCTTTCACTGGAACAAAAGGATGTTGGCCGAGTAGACAAAGAAGCGAGGGACCGTGTGCTGCCCGGCTTCACGCGCGCCGAGGCGAGTGTGATGTCGGACAGTGACGAGACGATCTGATCGAGCGCAAGCGGGGAGGAAGAGGACGTTTCGTGCGACGGCGTAACGGATCCATCCTGAACTGAGTTTCGGTCCGTCGAAGAGCCCGAGGATAGCACCGGGGATGAGAGATCGGCCATTCCAGAAGCGATCGAAGCGGCCAAGGATGTCGAGGATTCAATCTCCGGTACCCTGAGGCCCAACAACCGCGCCTCGTCGGAAAGCTGTTGCGCCCGCGCTTGTTCTGCTTCCGACGAGTTCAGTTGGAGGACCTCTGTTCGGTACCTGTCCTCGTCGAGGACGGAGCCCGGTGTTGGATCCATTCTGTGTACAGGTGGCTGGGGCGCCTAGCCAGCAGGGCGCGCATGGATTGGAGGAATAGAGAATGCGCTTCTTTTAGAAGGAAAGGAGTGGACTCGTCCACGGCACCTCGGTGGACGAGATGAAGGCGCACAATGACCGCATCCACCCTTTTCTTGGGGGGGCGTAGTGGGGTGAGGAGGATAAGAGGCGGAAGGCCTGGAGGGGGAGTCAAAGAGCTGTAAGGACAGGAGGCCGTAGCCAAGGTGAACGATAGGAGGTTCCTTTCACAGACCAGGACACTTCACCCTTTTTCGCATCGTGATTTTAATGGTTCAAAATAAAATGAAACCGGGTGACCCACGGGCGACCCTGATCCTAATCCACTTTCCATGTGGCTCCCCTCTGCCTGACAAACTTTTTTGGGATTTTATTGTTTGGGATTTCTTTTTTATTTTTCTTATTTTTTTTTTTTTTTTTCCATTTGGCTATTAGTGCCCGGCACCAGTCAACCTTAACTATGTACATGCATGGATCGCATTCTCTGCTCTGATGCCAGGGTGCAATGAGCCGCGGCCCCAACGTGGCGAGAGCCATGGAATCGGACGAACGGGTCAGGCACAACACGCGGCACGGGATGATATGACCTGATCTGGACGGGTCCGACAATAGGTGGTGGATCTGTACAACTCCAGAAATATCGCAACTTACTCGTTCAGCATTTCCACTGCCAACTTGTAAGCCCGTTCCTTGGCCTGGCGTTGCGGGGTTCCCGCCCTCGTGCGCTTGTCCCACGCATGGCTGCAGCCATTCATGCGCTCGCTAACCACGTAATGACCCTCGTGCTGCAGCTTCTCCGCTAGCTCCTCTCCTTCGAGTGCCAGTGAATCTCCCTCGCAGGTGATCATGAGGATCCGGCGCGGGAACCGGTCCAGCGACGCGAATTTCGGGGAGATACGTGGGTCCCGCGCGTCGAAGGTTGACGGCAGGTAGCACCGATTGAAGAGCCGCGCAACAGGGACAGGGATGACACGGCCATTTGGATCTGGTGCTCCCTTGGTGGCTGGATCAGCACTGAGATCTACTGGAGGGTAGAAGGCGATCAGGGATCGGAACGTCTCTGGTGGGAACAGAGTCGCCGATGCTGCGAGTGCCAGGTTTCCACCGGCGCTGAAACCGGACAGGGAGAGATGGGACAGGTCGAACTCGTCGGGCCGACCCAGCACATATTTGATGGCATCCTCGACATCATTGATCGCCGCAGGGAATGGGTTTTCCGGCGCTAGTCGATACGGCACATCCAGGACGGTGTACTTGGTCTGCTCGCTGATCTGCCGGCAAAATTCGTGATCCTCGCCATGCATGCGTAGAAGAAATCCACTTCCGTGGAAGTTTATGAGCACGGGTGATGGACCCGAGCTGCTGGCTGCGTGGTACACATGGACCTTAATGGACCTTCCGCTGTCGCGAGAAGAAATATGGCGCACTTCGTCTGGGTATGCAAGAGGACGACTTCCTCCCAGCCATACAATGGCGCGCATAAGCGTCGCAAGGAACTTGTAATAGAAATAGGTGAGAAAAGGCATGGTTGAAGATGGGAAATGGGGAGGTCGGAATCTGATAATTGGGCTGAGGCAGATCAGGGAATAATAAGCTGCACCCCGCACCCACTCAGCCCATAACGGCTAGTGGAAATAATCGACTCCGCCGAAAAGAGTATGAGTTAAGGAGGTTAGGCGTCCTCTTTAATCTCAACTGCGTCACGAATTC
The DNA here is from genome assembly GCF_028827265.1 of Penicillium atrosanguineum. NCBI lineage: Eukaryota > Fungi > Ascomycota > Eurotiomycetes > Eurotiales > Aspergillaceae > Penicillium > Penicillium atrosanguineum. Next base: position 1,963,052 of record NW_026623138.1, on the reverse strand, counting down.
ATCTCAAATAGACGGCACGTTATCGTTGACTGGAACAGATTAGACCTGTCAATCGGCGCGGATTGGATCTTGTTAACCAGCGATGATTTATCTCACGGGTGTCAGTAGCCTAGAAAAGCCCCGGAGAGAAGTGCCAGCAAGGGAGCGGCTCAATGAACCGGGAGTCTAGGGCACCTTTCACCTACACAGATCAGTTCCAAAGTTGGTTGAACCAATTAACCGTTGAGCCAGCGTAGACATACTGAAATATCACGAAGCCGTCAGTATACGTTACCAGCTATTGGTTCCAGACTGGCCTATATTCCACCACCGATCGCCTGGGGGAAGGGATCTGAATCTACGATGGCTCACACTGTCTAGTGCATACAATAGCAGGTGATATGTGCTACTAATCCCCGTATCTGAAGTAAAGATGATCAAATACACATCCTGATCAAGATGAAAGTGTGAAGCATATTGTAAGGTCGAAGTGTTTAGAGTACAACCAGATCCTCGGCATGCCGAAGATGAGGTTAGCAATTTTGGGATCTCCCCTCCAACCCCGAGAAAGTCCCCTCGCTCTTTCCCGTCATGCCTGAATTGCTTTTGCTCAAAAGAAGTGCCGGTGGAATTCAATCCTCTCGGAAGCCTTGCTTACTATGGAATCAGGCGTATACCATTAGTACATTCCAGTCTCCTATATGCTGATCTCTGTATGTACTACCACAGTACGGCAGGAGTTCAGTGACGTCACCATATATGAGCTGGCTATTTAGTTTTTCAGCAATGATATAGATTCGAGGCAGCCCAGTTGGAATATAGCTTGTCACGCGAGCAGGATGCGAATATATGGTCGGGATAGTTATCGTAGGAAGTGCGTGGAATTATCACTACGCATGGCGTGTGCCGGACCCGTCTTGCCCCTGGTATACATCGAAATTGCTTGGCTGAGATTAAAACCACGCATCGCCGGCCACGCAACAATATCAACCAATCAACGAGCACAGCGGCCTTCGTCACTTTCTCGCCTTCCCATCTGCTGCCGTCCCCCACGGAAGGATAGCTTCTTTGTCAACCATCTCCGCCACTTGAACACCCGATTCTTTCTGTATCAAGCGTCGGGGTCTTCTTTGTATATCGCCAAGATAGCCGCCCCTTGGAATCAGGGAGCTTAGGACTAAAAGCCAACACCTTTCAGCACTGGCTCCACTTCGTTCTGTCATCAACTACAAGCAAGATGGCAAGAAGCGATCCAGGCGACACCAACTTCACAGTTTTTATACGGCTACCTTTTCCCAGGGAAGACTTTGTTGATCCGCCGCCGGTGCGCTTGTCAAGCCAAGCAGCTCTATTTGTTTTTTTCTGACCTCAACAGGTGGAATGGAATGCACTCAAGGACCAAAAGCTGTGGGATATCTTATCCCGACCATCTAAAGGGGACGATATAGACTGTACGTCTCTCTATGCGTGCTTGATTGTCTTTCTTCTCCAAATTATCAGATGTGCCATTGCTGACAGTTAATAGGGAAAGCCTTGTAAATACATGTCGCCAACCTATGCGGAGCATGATATTCTGACATAACATAGGGCCGACAACTTTGATGTCACTCTGCAATTTCTTCTTCAACAAGCTGCATGGCTTTATGACCGACAGCTGTCTCAAGTCCGCGCCCAGATGCGCAAAGTGCCTACAGCCCAGTCAAATTCCCCCTCGCCAGCCCCGGGATCTGTTTCAGGCAGTACCGCATTTCCCGGGCTATCTCAGAAAGGAAATATAAGCACAGGTAGTTTTCGATTTTCTATGTCTAATAGTATTGCTGATGATGTGTACAGGCCCTCGAGCTCCGAGTCGGCAATTATCGCAGCAGAAGGATATTCCCCAGCGAGGTAATACCTTTCACAGAGTAAGACGTGGGACAACCCTGGCATCTGACACTACAAATAGGTCCCACTGGCCGACGTGCTAGTTCTACATCAACGACCACAGTGAACCAATTCCAGCACTCTCGGGATACATCTCGTAATGATACCCCGACTACAGATGGCCGAGAGCAACGATGGGAAAGCTATGTTCGCCGCCCATCAGTCACAAAGAAGGAAAATCCACCCGTGGCTTCCTTCTTGCGATCGCCTCCCCTCGAGGAGGAAGACTTGTCAAGCTCCGAAGATTCCGATTCGGAGGAAGACTCAAGTCGGAGAGGGCCTAGATATCGACGCTTTGGGAAATTCTCCACTCAACGAGCCGGCCTCCGTGATGATGAGGATGATGATGAAGAAGATGACACTCCTGCATTCCTACCTATGGCTCGTGATACGGAACCTGGCCCACGAGATCGGCCAGGTGGAGAGCTTAGTGCGACATTGCGACTTGACGCGGAACGTGCTGCTACTGCACGGCGACATATGGCAGATCGATCTGGGACCAGAAGGGCTGCCAATTTAGAGTCTTCGACGAGTTCTATAAGCTCCGGAGCTCCAGCAAGTCACACACAGGGGGATAGTGGCAGAATTGGCCCATTGAGTCCCCATCGAGCCGGGATGGCCCCCCGCCAGAGCTCTCGCAAGTCAACAGCGTCAGGGCGAGAGGCTAGCGATGGCACCCCTAGCATGGGTAGCAGCTTTAGTGACCTCGATGGTGAGTTCTCCCTTTCACGATACTTCCTTCTTACTAATTATTGATGGATCCTGCAGATGCCAGCGTTACACAATCGGCCCTGGAGGAAGCTTTGGCGAGCAACATGCAACATGGAGGCATGGCCAGCCGAATGAGCACCATCAGCCAGGCCTTGCGCAGTCGCTACCTGCAATGATTGGGCCCTGTAACCTTACCTGGTGCATCAACATTCTCACCGCACGTAGTCCTCTCGGGGATGAGATGTACCGGGTATATGTTCGCATGATTTCCGTCAATCGGCAATAACATTCTAGCATGGACGAAGATCAATGCACTTTGCTCCTTTGAATTCCATAATGATCTCCGTAGACCCGAAAGTGATGAATTGTACAGAGTAAATTGAGTCTCGCCATATCCCCGATGAGGTAACACGTGACCATCGACTGAAACGGACGCCTCGGCATCGGCGACGAGCAACCAGTCATCTCAATATCCAGGAATCCCCATCCACTGAGCGATCATCTTCGCAGTCAAAGCTCCAGTATCGGCCCAGCGGCAGCGCTAGCCCCGAAATAGGAGAGTCCGATCTCCGCTACTGTCAATTTGACATTTGCCGCGATCGCGAGAGCTTCTTAACCTCTTTAAAACGACCTAATAAAGAAAAAAGCCATCTTTCATTCATCATAGTTGCAATAAACGGGCTGGACTTTATCATTCGCGCAACGTTGGATTGACAGACATCACGGTCGCATCCACCATACCCCTCCTGTGGGCGGCATCCTCGGCTTCTGATTTGCCCGAACCTCCCGACTCCGCGAGGCATAGCTTTTCTTTTTGTTGAGAACACGGGGTAACAGCCTCAACGCAAAGCTATCCCAGTTTACTATCGCATCAGGCTCTCATACCGAGAGCTTTATCGACTACACTATGAGCCCCTCACTCGGCGATATGGAACCCGCCGAGGCGGAGTCCGTGTATTTCAATGAGTACCCGCCACCAAAGGCACTCTCCAGACACGAGGCTCTGGCCCGCGCATTCATCGACCTTCATGTCGAAGCAAACCGCCGTGTGGTACTCGTTACCTCCGGTGGAACGACAGTGCCCCTAGAGGCGCAAACAGTTCGCTTCATCGACAACTTCTCCGCGGGTACCCGCGGAGCCACTTCCGCAGAGTACTTCCTGGAGCAGGGATATGCGGTGATCTTCTTGCACCGGCAGTATAGTCTCCTACCGTATTCGCGGCACTATAGCCACTCGACGAACTGTTTCCTTGATTTCATGGATGAGGCGCCGCCCTCGAATGGATCGATGGATGGTTCGGTCATCGTGCGCAATGAGTACCAGAATCAGATGCGCGATGTCTTGCGCAAATACCGCTATGCTAAGCAGAACAACCGTCTGCTTCTTTTATCTTTCACCACAGTCGCCGAGTACATGTTTGAACTGCGCGCTATGGCGAAGCTGATGCGGCCTCTGGGCTATAATGCGCTTTTCTACCTCGCGGCTGCCGTGAGTGACTTCTTCATCCCGCGCAGCCGGATGGCAGAGCATAAGATTCAGTCTTCGGAGATTCCAGCCAACTTCCGGGATAATGCAGTCGCCGGCGACGAGATTTACACTGGCGAGAACGAGAACGAGCCCGCAAAGAATAGCAAGAAGCTGATTATTGACCTTGACCCTGTACCGAAATTCCTGCACAGACTTGTTGACGGCTGGGCTCCTGATGGGAGTATGGTTGTCTCATTCAAACTGGAGACCGATCCCGCGTTGCTGGTCTACAAGGCCCGCACTGCCTTGCAGCGCTACGCACACCATCTCGTTATCGGTAATATGCTCTCGACCCGCAAATGGGAGGTCGTGTTCATCACGCCAGATGCGCCGTACGAGCGATGGATTCGGGTTCCAAAGTCTCGGCGCAGCAAGAGTATTTCCGGTGCGCAGGATCAAGTTGGGTTGGCTGAGATCAAGAAGGGAGAGGCAGGCAAAGCTAATGAGACGGATCAGCCTCCTTCGGTGGGCATGGAGGATGGCGTTGAGATTGAGAGTCTGATCATTCCTGAGTTAGTGAAGTTGCACGACGCGAGGATTGCAGAGAAGAAGGCAGCGGCGCAATAATGACTATTCTCGTTAATTTATCGGAGAAAAGGTTCTTACACGCGAGTGACCTTTCATAAAAGGAGTTCTATGTTGAAAAGGCAGTGTATAATAAGCTTACTATTGAGTCCATGGAGAGTCTTGAAATAGCATACCGGATCCATCGTTGAAACGAATTAATTATCGAAACAGCATTGAGTAAAAGTCTAAGAAAGAAGCTCGACTTCCCTACCTGAACGCCCGCTAGTAGGGCAGCTTGAACGCCACCCGTCAACTGAAAGGGACATTGTAAGTACTAATGTTGCTGTTGGGCGCCAACACAAACACATACCTTCAGCACAGCCGCAGAAGGAAAAGCGACGGCAACCCCTGCGAGCGATTGATAGGCTGACCACACACCCTTCAAGCGAGGCGTCCTGCTTCCCCATACAGATGTTATTTACAACTATCTGGAAGAAATAGCCAAAAGCAACTTGATACTCTTTCAGGGCACGTCTGAGGAATTTACATTGTTACAATAGCACTGCTGTCCTGATTTTTATCAGATGTCTTATTGGACACGACTGAACGTAGCGATTCTCATAACCACTCGCAGTATCCGAGCCGACTGTACTTCAAAGCTAATTAAAACAATTTTGAACACATGTGCTTCTTGAATGGTAATTCCAAGGTTTCAATGTTGGTTCCAAATGCACTCAGTTGCCCAGGAGCTGAGCTGAGAGCTTAGATAAGAAAATCTCACAACGATCTCTTATATCAAGGCAGATGCCCAGATGTATACATCTTTTGGAAGACCTCGTATACCTCGGAATATCAAACCACATGTCTTATGTCTACACGGGCTCATATTACATATAGGTTATCAGCGCCATGGGAATCACGGTCACTATGACACAATTGAGAATCAATGGTACATTCCTGGAAAGGAAACCCAGGGGTAATTAGATTGGGGCAGTGAAGTAGATCTCCACGATGATCAAGGGGCGCAGCGAGATGCTCCTACGCTATGAGCAAAGGGCGTTATTGACAAAGAGAAGGTTTGAAGAAAAAAAAAAAAAAAAAAAAAAGGACAAGTGAATCTATTAGAACAAGTCAATCATCTCAAACTTGGCGAATTCAAGCTGTGGACGGTTGACATTCCGCAATTTCAATACCTCAAGAGACCCTGTGCGCGTCCCGCGTGTGTCAGCAGCCGTGCGCGGCCCCGTCGATCACTGCTTAGCGCCCACCTTTCCCCAGCTGCAGGCGACCTGTTCCTTTTGGACTGAGGCACTCTCCTCAATCATGCTCTCTCGAAGATTCAGTCGCCGCTTCGCTGCCGTCGCTGCCGCTATCGGGCTCCTCTGCTTATACTACCTCGTCTCCTTGCAATCTAACCTCCCGCAACGACGATCCCGCCCCAGCGCCGACGCCGACGCCAATATCCAATATGCCGGCGAACCCTCTACGGGATGCCCGCCTCTCCCAGGCATTGAGGATATTCTCGTCGTGATGAAGACAGGTGTCACCGAAGCTCGACAGAAAGTCCCGATCCATTTCAAGACCACCCTCAGCTGCATCCCGCATTACGTGATCTACTCCGACTTCGAGGAGGAGATCGAGGGTGTTAAGATCTACGATGCATTGAGTACCATTGACTCCGGTGTTAAGATGCGTGTGCAGGATTTCGACATCTACAATCGGATCGCTGGCAAAGGGCGCAAAGGTCTGGAACAGGAGGACTTCGCCGATGAGGACAACACCAACTTTGGAAAGCCAAATAACCCGGGATGGAAATTGGACAAATGGAAGTTCCTGCCTATGGCGCAGGAGGCACTGAAGTACAAGCCCGACGCCAAGTGGTTTGTCTTCATGGAGGCCGACACCTACCCCTCTTGGCCGACCCTACTCACCTGGCTAGCCAAGTTCGACCACAAAAAGCCATACTACCTCGGCACCGAGACTCAGATCGCAGATGTCATCTTCGCCCATGGTGGCTCAGGCTTCATGCTCTCCAACCCAGCTCTCACAAAAGCCTCCGAACAATACGAGTCGCGCCGCGCCGAGCTCGACGACTATACAGACGGACACTGGGCTGGCGACTGTGTCCTGGGCAAGGTTCTAGCCGACGCAGGCGTCAACCTACACTTCACCTGGCCGATTCTACAAAACTCCAACCTCGGCGAACTAGAAGAGTTCACAACAGAACTATACCGTCAACCATGGTGCTATATAGCCGTCGCACTGCACCACCTCAAAGCTGAAGAAATCGAAGATCTCTGGAAATACGAACAAAAACGATGGCACGAAGTAATTCCTCCTCCATTCCCTACTGCATAAACACCAAACTAACAACCCCAGAAAAACAAACACCTCCTTCTCCACAGCGACCTGTTCCGCGAATTCATCTACCCCGAAATGGCCATCTCCCCAACCCGCTTAAACTGGGACAATTTATCCGGTGAAGAACAACCTTTTGCAACAAGCTTTGAGGATTGTCGCGAGATCTGTGACGTCCAAAAGACCTGCGTGCAATTCAGCTTCCGCGACAACACTTGTTTCACAAGCAGCAGCCCACGCCTTGGCAGCTCGCATCGTGAGGCGGCATCGGGCTGGCTAACAAGCCGGATTCGGAAAATGATGGATAAAAAGGGGTTGTGCAGAGCGCCCGAGTTTGGGGATACTTCTTGAGCTTAAGCGTTGGCGTTGGAAATTTTGACTTCTCTTGGATCTCCCGGTTTTGGCGGGTGTTAGGATGGATGTGGGGGTTCTTTATATGCATGGCATCAACACCGGGTCTTTATTTCTATAATGTGTTATCATGATTTCGTTTCCGGGTTGTGCGAATCTTTGGCTAGCGTTGGTACTGGAGTACAACCTCACATCGAACTGGCATCGAGTATAGAGATCCTATGCGCTCGAACCTTGGCGCCCCTATAAAATTAATTCTATTCCATGGAAGAATCACTGTTAAAGGATTGACTGGGATGCAGACTGACGCAAGACAAGAGTATACCGTATAAGAATATCCGTCGGTAATAAATATACCTCATGATCCCCCCCCTATGGATACATGATGTTGCTCTTCACGATAATGGTGGGCTGTCGGGATCCTCCATGCACTGGTCAATGCGCATGATTTTGAACCCGGAGCCTTTGACATGTCGGATGAACTGGCGTAGATACCCGACGGTCGTGGGGTTGAGGAAGTGCATTACAGCGAGATTGCCGCCCCGTGCGACGCTGCCATTGTTGTTAGAGCTGCTCGTGAAATGATTCTGGATTATACTCACATTCGATCCCGAGTTGTTCCTTGAGGGTTCTTTGGGCTTGGATAATTTCATTATCGATCTTGTCAATTGTCGGCAGGGCTTCCATTCTAGTCAAGGGTCAGTAAACGCATTGCATGCACACTTTGGAAACCTCAACTTACTTGGGATGAGTATTAGAATGCAGGGCAACTTGATGTCCCTTCTTTAGCATCTCACGATAGAACCTGGTGAGATTCGTAGTTGTATCCCTGAGTCCAGCTCCGACAGCAAAAAACGTAACACGAACATTCTCCTCATCAAGAATCCTCATCACCTCCTGCGCAAAGCGAGGCGACCCATCATCAATCCCGAACGCAAACGACTTAGGCCGAGTACATCGAAGAATCAACTCGCCCGTAGGCAGCTTCTCGGGAATCTTGAAGTAGTTATTTTCCTTTCTCGGCGGCGGAACACTCGAAACAATCTCGACCCGATGCAGCGTGATGGACCTATTGGTATAAAATCCCGAGAAGGAAACAGATACGACACGATTCTGATTGATCAGGAAGTGAGAAAGCGGAATGAATAGCTCTTTCTTCGGCGGCGCAGCAGGGGTCTGGTCGTCTTCATCGCCGCCACCGTTGTCTTTGGATATCTGCTTCTTGCCGTGTTCCTCGCGAATGGGCTCATCGTGTTCATGGCCATCTCCATCATGTCCGGTGCTACCGTGGCCCATTTTCATCATATATCGTGATGCCTCAATACTGTCTGGTACACCCGGGAACGGAGCACGGTGAGGGTAGCAGTCCTCGTTATGCTCGTTTAAGGAAACGGTGAACTGGTCGGTGCCGACAAATTCAACATGTAAGAACTGATTTCGCCATGGAATCATACTGAAGCACCCGTTCGTTTCGAATTGTGTATGATAGTTTTGATCCGGGTCAGTTGGGAAGAGTTGCATGGAGCCAGGTTGGTACTGCATGGCCAGATCTTCACCAGCACCATGCCAGAAACCGAGATCGTTGTGCGTTGGATTTTGAAATGTGTCGATGATGAGTGATGGCATGGGTCTTGCATTTTCTGGGGCAGAGAGTACGTGCTGCTCTCGAGGCTCGTACCAATGCTGATCGCTATAGTGACCGTGCGCGAGGCTCATTGCTTGGAGGAAGAAGGCCAAGAAGAGGACAGGAGACGATAGTAAAATATGGCTCTTCATGGCGACGAACCTGCCGGTGGAGATTAAGGAGTGAATAGGCGATGCAGAATTAACCAAGGGGGACTTGGCCATATGAGCCAAGCGATGACTGAGCGGAGCTTAAAGTATAAGCAAGTAAAGCAGGTACGTTGTGCTACAGTTGGGAAGGCGTCGCCCCGTTTCTTTCCCTGACTGACTAGGAGAAGACAACCCATTTTCAGAAATTTGCCATATTTCATTACATAGCTACACGATAGTCAGAGGTAGAGGGCTCAAACTGGGAAAGAAAATGAATGCATAGAGTCGCATTCCTATTTGCGAAAGCATGGATGGACAGATAAACACAGCTCGCTATTAGGAAGGCAGCCGCGTCAACGGCTTTCCATCGGCACTGGCCATAGGCAGTGAAGAGGGGAGGGGTAACCATAGACCCATAGGCGTGACAGAAAAAGAAGATCCGCTTGTAACAATCCGCTTATCAGAGCCCTCAGTCGGAATTTTCATTGATCACCATCACCGCTTGCACCTGGAGAGTGGAAGGGGAATCCTGGGAAGGTTAATTCGAACTTCACCAGAAAGTGCATCCACTGTTTACAGCGTCACATCGGCGGTAGCCCAGTGAGATCCGACCAGACCCGTGTTGTCTGAACCAGAGGTCTCTTGATGGGAAGAACCCTGGCGATCTTCGCCCAGGTTGTCCTCGTTCTCGTGGAGATTTCCAGCAACCCCAGCATCGTTCTCATCGTCGCCACTTTCGGTATCGGTGTCATCGTCGTCAAATACAGGACGACTACCGGCCGGAATGTACTCCTCAAGGAAATCGGGAACCGGCTGGTTGCACTCCAGCAAGATTCTCACCAGATCAAAGGCAAGGTCTCGGTCCTTGTCGGTGTAAAAAGAAGTTGCCAGCCCTTCGTTTCCGATACGAGCGGTGCGCCCTAAGCAAATAAGAAACATCAGCATCCACACACAGGAGAAACTATGTGCGAGGAACAAAGAAGAAAACAGGCAAACATACCGATGCGGTGAATGTATTCATCAATACCACCATGATTGGTCCTCGGAAGATCATAATTGACCACATGCATAAGGTTCGGGATGTCCAAACCACGGGCAGAGAGGGCCGTGGCGACCATGATCGGACACTGTGCGGTTTTGAAAGAGCGGCTGTAAAATCAATTAACAATGTGTTATAACATCCAAAATTTGAAATACTCACATAGCATCCTCTCGCTCACGTTGAGTTCGATCACCATGGATTGAGGTGCTGGGGAGACCGTGCTCGTAAAGGAATGCGTCGACGAAGTCGACCTGCTTTTTGCTGTTGACGAAAACGAGAATTCGAATGGGGCACATGCTCAGTAAGAGGTCATAGAGGGCGTCGTTTTTCCGGGTTTCCTCGACGTAGATGATCTGATAATACAATCAGTGTGCAAAACTTCCAATCAACATCATGCAGGGGTGGATAGGTTTACCTGCTGCTCAACATTGAAATGTGAACTGCCCGGCCGGCCAATGCTGATGCGAACATAGTTCTGACTGAGATACTCACGAGCAAGCTTTCGGCAGTCCCTGTTGAAGGTGGCAGAAAACATCATGTAACGATGATCATCATCTTCGGTGGCATCTAGAGAGTGTAAGTCACCGAGATTGTGGACTAACGTTGATACTTGCCTCCACCTGACATAATTCTTTTGAAATCGTCCTCCCAGTCAGAATGAAGCAGCTCGTCAGCTTCGTCAATGACGGTGTACCTTCATTGGGGTCAGCTTTTCAGAGTCAAGGGTTCGTGTTAGTGTCCGGGTAATTCACTTGACACGATTAAGTGACAGGACGTGGCCCTGTCCCATGAAGTCAATGATCCGACCAGGAGTGCCGATCAGAACGTCACAGCCCTTATGGAGCTCATCACGCTGGAAACGTGATGGAACACCGCCATATGCGACACAAGGACGCAACATGGAGCGATAGCACAGGCGACGGGCATCGTCAAATATTTGAGTAGCCAGCTCTCGTGTGGGACACACGATGAGGACCAGAGGCTCCGCTCGGACCCCGTTCAGCTTTGCGTCAAAATCAGGCCCGACAATGTCAGGGCGCGGGGCGGCCAGCTTCTTTGCCTTTCCCATCAGCTTGGACAGGATTGGAATGAGGTATGCGGCTGTCTTGCCGGAGCCTGTATCTGTTAGCAACATGATCGTGAAAAGTGATGTTTTGAATGCCGACCAGTTTGAGAGATGCCAATCAGATCTCTGTCAGTGAGAATGGCAGGGACAGTGTACATTTGGATAGCTGTAGGGGTAGTGTAAAGACACAGATCAATGTTCTGTCTCATGATGGGGTGCAAGCCGGCGTGATCCCACTGTAATCGATAATTAACAGAGATCAATTCCAGTGGTGAAGATGAAAGGACGGGTGATTGATACTAACACTGACAATAGGGAGCACACGATCCTCGCTTTCCACTTTAACGTCGATCTCGTTCAGCCTGAATATCGATGCTGGTCAGTGGAACAGATATATACGACAGGTCATTAGACATACCGGTCAAGTTGCAGTCCAGCTCGGGTCATATTGTCCGCGTTGAAAAGCTGCTTCTCGAGCTCTTCATTCTTTGGACCAACATCTCCAAATTCGTCACTCCATTCGTAGCACTTGGCGTTGCATGCCCATTCGGCGAATTCAGGGTTCGAGAGGTTAGCATACTCGAACGGAATACGATCAGACCAGCCCCTGGCGGCAACATCCCTGATAAAATCACCAGAAGGGCCAGTCCACTGATTGGGAGGGTGATTGAAACCAGCGAGCTCACTCGCTTCACTGAGTTCACCTTCTTCAGTGATGTTGACATCAGCCATTCCAGCAATGACAGGGTCTACAGAGTCGGGAGGGTGAGAGTTGGAACTCTCAAAGTGATCCCAATCCGTCATCTTGGAGTGGTGGAGAGAGGTCTTTCTTGTGAGGGAGGCGAGGAGAGGACGTGGATGTACTGTACTGCCTTGCGAGCAGCTCACACAACTGAGAGAAACAAGAGTGAGTAGACCAAAGTGGTCCACGAAACTCAAAAACAAACAATCCAGCGGGGCAAGAAAGGTGGAAGGAAGAAGGGAGAAAAAAAAAGAAGAGGAGGAGAATAAAATAGGGCCACACGTCTACAAGCAAACGCGGAGATAGTACACTTACTTAATTGGGAAGGCGCGAGAGCAACGTCCTGCTGTTTATCATTTTACGTGTTCATTTCTCTGGCTCAAAATTATTTAGAATCATCTTAGTCCTATGGATTGCTAATGGCCTATCTATAAATCTGCCTGGGATACTCATAGCATGGGGTACATGGGGTTCAACTCACCTGGCGACACTGTCGAAGTGTGAAATACATGTATAGACTTCGGTTCTCTAGCTCATGCATATAGTAATAGAGAAACATTTTGTGCTCTTTCACATGCACAGGCTCGAAAATAGCTCCCTTTTCATCTAATACCCGTGCCCCGGTGTGATCTGAATGCATATTTCTGGATTGGGACTAGCTTGCGAGATGCCAGAATAAGTCCGAAGGTTAATCTAACGGCTCACGGGCTCCTTATATATTTCAATGAGACCGAATAAAGCTGCGAGTTGGACCTAGAGTATAATCAAGATGCCGCTGGAGGGAATTGGATGTATTTACATGTCTTCATGGGTTTCCACGAGGTTCCGCGAAGAAGTTTTTACGTAGGTGACCGCTAGATTTCACCTTGGAAAAGTTCTTGAAACTACCCAGGTAAGTATCTTGCTACCTACACCCGGCCATACGCTAGGTGTAGTATTCAATATTGAATTTACTGCAGCTAGTCTAAAGTCTTGTACCTGAGCCCCAGATGTAGAGCGTCCTGCTCCAGGCCACATGTCAGTGTATGGAATTGGTTAGGTAGAATGAACAGAGGAATATATAGTCTAAATCCCGATTTGAATCCCGAGGTGCTCACTACCTGGGTACTTGACATAACAATATGGAACAAGGTAGTATGTAGGTTACATTCAGGGACCTCGGAAAGGAAACTCCTCGGCACGGATTTTGTTGAGTGGATCCCGATTTGGCAGCTCGGGCAGAAGGAGAAGTACGCCGTAAGCCTGGGCACGAGCATCTCCTCCCTTCCTCTTTCTCCTGACCCTACAATTACAATCTAAACATGGCTCCCTCCGATTGCAAGGAGTCTGATCCCCGCCGCAAGCGCCCTGGGCGCGTGCCTAGGGTGGAGGAGGCCATTTCCAACCCCGGCGCCGTGAAGATCAATGTTACAGGCGCTTTCATCGTCGACGACGACGACCGCTCCCGAAGCCCCGTCGAAGCCGACGGGGTTCACTACGAGAACAAAGATATTCGGCTTCCTCACCATACCGGTGTCGTGAGCCACGTCGCCGTCGACGTGAGTCTTGGATTTTTCCTGCCCCGCACTGCGACCGGCACCCCGCAATTTGCGAAAACTTTTGAGGACGGCGTGACTGACCACAATTGCTATATAGATCGGCGGATCGCTTGCGAAGCTCGTATACTTTACTCGGGAGCTTGACGCAGAAGACAATGGCGGTCGTATGAACTTCATCAACTTCGAAACCCACCGAATTGACATCTGCATCAACTTCATCCGCCAACTCAAGGAGGAGCACGAGCAGCGCAATAGCAACCCGCGCGACGAGCTGTGTGTCGTGGCAACTGGAGGGGGTGCATACAAGTTCTACGATAAGCTTAAGGAGGCGCTGGACGTCAACATTCTGCGAGAGGAGGAGATGGAATGTTTGATCATTGGTAGGTCCCCGGCTCACCGGAATTGGATCTTGGGACGCCCTAACCCCTCTCCCCACCAGGTCTGGATTTTTTTATCACCGAGATCCCCAACGAAGTATTTACTTACAGCGACACCGACAATGAACCGATGCAATTTGCCGAGGCTCGACCGGACGTCTACCCCTATCTCTTGGTCAACATAGGGTCTGGCGTGTCCATGATCAAGGTGTCCGGCCCCAGGCAATACCAGCGCGTCGGAGGTACACATCTCGGTGGCGGAACATTCTGGGGTCTAATGTCCTTGCTGACAGGTGCTCGTACCTTTGACGACATGCTGGCCATGGCGGATCGCGGGGACAACAGCGGCGTGGACATGCTGGTGGGCGATATCTACGGAATGGACTACACCAAGATTGGTCTCAAGAGTACAGCAATTGCCAGCACTTTTGGCAAGGTCTTCCGCTTGAAAAGTGCTGCCGAGCGAGGTGCCGAGGACGGCGAGGGTCTTTACCACGACGATGATCCGGAACAGACCAACGGCGGTGTCAACTTCCACCACGAAGATATGAGCCGGAGCCTTCTTTATGCCATTAGGTACGTTTCCCTATTCTTCAGCCTGAAAAGCACCAAGCTAACATACAACAGTAACAACATCGGCCAGATCGCCTATCTTCAGTCCGAGAAGCATGAGGTCAAGCACATCTACTTCGGCGGTTCCTTTATTCGCGGTCACCGCCAGACCATGAACACCCTCTCATACGCCATCCGCTTTTGGTCCAAGGGCGAGAAGCAAGCGTACTTCTTGCGACATGAAGGTTACCTGGGTGCCGTCGGCGCTTTCATCCGGCGACAGCCTCACAACTGGGGCCGCAGGAACAGCGTCGACGACGTGGTGGTGCCGCAGGCGGTCCGCAACCTCGTGCAAAACAATACATTCGACCAGCCGCAGAACAGCCAGCCCAGCTCATCATAGCGGACCAGGGCGACCTTTCTATACCTTCACCCACTTCTGAAGCACTGATACCCCTTTCTATACTACACCAACTTTCAACCACTCGTTGGTCTTTCTAGACTTAAAAATAGCACGTCTCTTTTGGTCCGATAAATGTGCTGGAGGCATCTGCATGGCGTTCGTCACTCCAACTACCTTCGAAATCATATTCTTCTATTCCAACTCCGTTGTTTCTCTGTGGGGTTCTTCGCAGAAATTCGGCGATACACTCCTGGACCTCCCGTTGTTACATATCCCGTCCGTCTCGTCTTAGAAAAGCTGTCAGCAGATAGAATGGTGGCAGGATGCGTGTTTTATCTTGGCAAACAGTTATTTATTAATTAGAACACAATTGGTAATTTTCACGAAGATCTCGTTCATATGGTTGAGTATCCTGAGGAAGCTCCGTTTCTACTTCAACTGTGAGCAAAGCGATTGCTCAACTATTGCAACGTGGGATACAGCTTCTTAGTATCTATGTTCGTCTACTTTCTTCGCTCATTCCCTTTCTTTCACCACCGTTCACCACTTCCCGCTCTTCTTTCCTCGGGGCTTCCAAATACTGATGAAGATGCCGTTCGGAATAATTCTTTTGTCTGCAAAGAGAAACCGCTATCTCCCACGTGGACCAGGAGGACAAAGATATGCACCCTTCTCTATCTGGTAAAGTGATATTATTGTCAGATGTCCAAAATGAGCTCCCGGAACCTGAGCGCTTGCGATTTTCGGAATGAAGTCCACAAAGCTGTTTTGCTGGAGGTACATTTTAACGTGTTTGGTTTAATGCGAAATAAGTGTTATCTTACAATTCAAAAATGTCTTTCTTTCTCTGAAAACCATTCACGGGCCCAATTCTCAACTACTAGACTACTAAATATTTCCTCAAATATAGATTAGTTTATGCCTGATTGGCGAGGCTGCAAGAAGCTTTAGATCACATGACCTCAACATCGCCATGCACGTGGGATTGCGCGTTCCGCATCGCGAATCATCTGGACAATTAAAGCCCAATTGTTCCTTTTCCAACGCCATGCT
This sequence comes from Penicillium atrosanguineum, assembly GCF_028827265.1. Lineage (NCBI taxonomy): Eukaryota > Fungi > Ascomycota > Eurotiomycetes > Eurotiales > Aspergillaceae > Penicillium > Penicillium atrosanguineum. Next base: position 1,947,149 of record NW_026623138.1, on the reverse strand, counting down.
CCAATGCTAGTCGCTTCAGCTCGATGACTCCCCCACCCTCATCGCGGTCCCCGTTGCCCCCACCCATTCCCGTCGACACACACCCCTATCGAGCCCCGGGGTCCAACGCTCCTGAACAGGAGCGCATTCCCGATCCCAACCGCCTCGCGCCCGAGGATGCATACTTTGGACCGTCATTATCAAGGATTCGCTCAGCGCCAGTCAACTATGATGAGAGTTTGCGGTCTTTGAATAGTGATGGGACAGTATCTACGTTACGGCCTCCGCGTGGGGGGCTTGGCGGAGATTCTAGTCAGAAGGACGTGAGGAAATTAGGTGCTGGTCGTCGAAGACGGAAGGGTGCCTGGAAGAAGCTTCTATGGGTGAAGCAGTCTTGTATGTTTGCATAATGTGGATTCTACGGGCTTGTACTGACGGGGTGGGACAGATCCCGACAACTACACCGATACGGAGACCTTTCTTGACCATCTTCAAAGAAACCCGAGAGTCCGACCGTATGACTTCTGGCCACTAGTCACAGACTCGACCGTTATTGTGCAACATGTGTGTTCGGTTGTCATATTCGTTTGCTGCTTTGTCGGCATCGTCCAAGACCGTGTGAGTCCAGTCTCGATTGTCTGCTGGGGGAGTGTTGGAACTGCCATGGGCTGGATCCTTTGGGACAATTGGATTTGGATTGAACAGAGAGAGCTCTCACAAGGGACGAATGGTGTCATCGGTGACGATGGTTCTAGCTCAAGCTCCCTGACGAGCGCTGTCAACCCGTCCGGTAATGACACTCAGCCCAACGGCACGAATGAAAGTCCAATCCATGGTCTTGGATTATCCATGGCAGGCAACGAGTCCAAAGAGCATTTACCACAGCGAAGTCCAGTAATAAATGGCTTGCCGGATCCTTCGTCCCACACTGAAGCTTCGACTGCGCCCAGTGCTATGGATAGTAGCGACGAGTCTCAGATTGATCGCTCGTCATTATTCTCATCACGCAACCGCCAGCGACTATCTACGGTCAAGTCAGCACTTTTGATCTACTTTTCCTTGCTGGGACTCAGTCCTATTCTCAAATCCCTTACCAAGTCAACAGCCAGTGACTCTATCTGGGCGATGAGTTGCTGGCTCTTAATCATGAATATATTCTCCTTTGACTACGGACGCGGTGAAGGCGCAGGCGCCACCAAGTTTCCGGCTTCCCTCTCAACCAACGCGGCTGTGATGGCCTCAACGGTGCTCGCGTCCCGTTTACCATCTACCACCCATGTGTTCAGTCTGATGTTGTTCTCCATGGAAGTTTTCGGACTGTTCCCAATTTTCCGTCGCCAACTGCGGCAAAAGTCGTGGACTGGCCATGTTCTTCTTTCCCTCGCTCTAGTCATCATTGCTGGAGGCGCAGTTGGCATGACTCTGAGTGGTGGATGGGCATCCGCCATAATTGGGTCTGTCCTTGGCAGTATCCTGACTGCACTGACAATGGGAGGCTGTAGCTGGTGGCTCATCAGCCTGCAGAAGTATAAGAATGTGGTCATCGGGCCTTGGGATCCAGCGCGTCCCATTATTCGGCGGCACTGGAACTAATGCTATTGTCCAGTGCTGCGAACATTTTCACCAGTGTGTCATAGATCCGGCGTTTTCTGGGCTTTCTTTATACCCCTAGATCACTGTATACATGCTTACAGAATCTCATGCATCCTTTAACATCGCCGCTATCACCTCGTAGTAAAAACCCCCTGCCAACGACCTAAGCTCTCGGTCTACTGGCCAGGCTCAAGATTTTCAAGATCGAGTCGAAATTCCGAGCAATACTTCTTACCATTCGTGTATCTACGCAGATAATCAGCTCCGCAACGGAATGCTATTGAGAGGGGGATGAATGCACAGCAGATCTAGCATTCCACCCGAAGTCTACTCCACCCTCAACCTCCAACTGACCACCAATTCGGCGCTACAATTCGTCGGCAAAGACTTACAAACAATAGATTCACCTTAAATGCCTCGTGCTAAGAAGACAAATCGTGTTCCAGCTGATGGCCCCCGAGGTCCAAGCCGGCGCCACCCGGTTCACCCGGCATTCCAAAGCCCTTCATCACCAAGAGCTTCCCTTTCCCCAGCATCGCTGGGCAATTGCCTTCTCTGAAAAACCCACTCAGGGACAGGGATGAGCCACGAGCCCCGCACCTCGAGCCTATCGAGGCATACTATTCCTCGTATAGGAAAAGGCATGACCCCTTGGGCGTCAAGGCCAATACCGGCACGGTGATCATTCTGAGCATGTTTTGCAGTATATAACCGTGTTATTTCCATCAGCGCGCGTGGCTTTCCATCCTCCTCTCCTCGTCCATTGTCCTTTGTGAAACAGTGCAGCTTGACGCTGCCTACCTGTTGTCGAACGCTGGGTTATTCCTTCAGCTTCCGGGTCTTCTCTTCTTAATACATTCTTTTCTCTCCTTCTCAGCACTGCTTTGTTATCAGCCTCCACTATGCTGAAGCAACTTGCCCTCGGCCTTTTGGCCGCCCAAACCGCTGCTAGCATGCGGTTTGCCATGTACATTGATGAGTGAGTCAACTTGGAGGAATGTTCTTGCCATCTATCTAATGCATTATGCAGATATCACACAGTCGATCTTCCCAGTGTGAATCAAACAACAAACATTGACCATGCTATCATGAGCTTTGCTGCTACAAAGCTGTTCAACTCGGACTCTGCTCCCTCATTCAAGCCTTTTGAGGATGTTGAAACCATGCGCAAGCGCTTCAGCCCTAATACCAAGGTTATGATCGCCATTGGTGGATGGGGCGACACCGAAGGTTTCTCGGAGGGAGCCAAGGACGACGCCAGTCGTGAACGTTTCGCGAAGAACGTGGCATCCATGCTGGATGCCAATGGCTTCGACGGCGTCGGTATGAAAATCCAATGACAGTCAATACCTCAATGGCGATATTAATCCACTATTAGACATTGACTGGGAATACCCCGGTGGCAACGGTCAGGACTACAAGCAAGTCCCTAACTCAGACAAGGTGTCCGAAATCGAGACGTATCCCAAGTTCCTCGCTGCCATTCGCAAGGAAATCGGCAACAAGACCCTCTCCATCGCCGTCCCCGGCCGCAAGCAGGACATGATCGCCTGGAACAAGGAGACGGGCCCCGAGATCTTCAAGTCAGTCGACATGGTTAACGTCATGAGCTACGATCTGATGAACCGCCGTGATAATGTTACCGCCCACCATACCAGTGTCCAGGGATCTCTGGAAGCTGTCCAGGATTATCTTGACTTTGGCGCTGACCCTGAGATGCTCAACCTTGGCTTTGCCTACTACGCCAAGTGGTTCACGACTGACCCTGACTCCGACTGCGATAAGAATCCTCTGGGCTGCAAGGTTGTCAAGCTTGAGAACGATGACGGCTCAGATAACGGCAAGTCTGGTGCTTTGACGTTCGAGAAGAGCGTGATGAGCGCTCCCCCCAGTAACCTGGCTACCTCTACGAACGGCAAGTGTGGTTCCGGCGAAGGCAAGTGCCCTGATAGCCAGTGCTGCTCCGCCTACGGAAACTGGTAAGCCAAATCTCCCCTTCACCTCCCCTTAAAACCAAACTAACAGCAAACAGCGGCTCTGGTGATGACTTCTGCCAAGCTGGCTGCCTCTCCGACTACGGCACCTGCAAGGGCATCTCCATCACCGATTCCTGGCGCCGAGCCGAGAAAAATGGCAAAACTGACGAAAAGGAAGGCGGCCAGTACTACTGGGATAAGGAGACCAACCTCTTCTGGACCTGGGACACCCCCGAGCTGATCACCCAGAAGTTCACCGACATTGTCCAAGCCAAGAAACTCGGTGGTGTTATGGCCTGGAGTCTGGGTGAGGATACGTACAAGTTTGCGCACCTTGATGCTATGCAGAATGGTGTTAAGACTGCGACTACCGAGCAGGATACTAATGGTGCCAAGATGCCCGTTATTGCGGGTGGAGAGAAGCATGTTGATGGTGGCAAGAAGGTGACGGATGGTGCTAAAAAACACATGCAGAAGGGGGCAGAGAAGCTGGCACAGAAGGGGTTGACGCCTAAGAAGAAGAAGGATATGGTGAAAAAGTTGGCTGCGAAGATGGCCAATATTAATGCCTAAGAGCATAATTGTGGTTCGGAGGCTAGGTTGTCTCGCCACGCCCCATGCGTGAAATGGTTGGTGTTTGTTTTCGAGGTTTTCTGTGGAGGTGTTGTCGGTTGATGCTGTTTAGTGTTTCTTACTACTATATTCTAATAAGATGCTGAACTGGTGTCACAATCTAAAATATCGGTATTTTCATCCCATCTGCCGGCATCTAAGTGGTTTACCTAAATTGTGACGGAGAACAAATATAGAAAGGCAGAGCCTACGCTCTGCAAAATTCATTGCACTAAGTGGGTATCGAGAAAACAAAAGAAGAACATATCATGAAAACCTCCCCCAGCATAACAGCATAAGCTCAATATCTCGCCCGCCTCGCCTGCCACCAATGCTTCTCATTCTCCACCAGCATCTCCCGATGCTGATGACTCCACGCCCGCAGCTGTCTTTCCGGCCCCACTAGACGCACACGATCACGACCTCGGTGTGGATATCGTTCCTGGGTACAAGACTTGATCGCAAGCTCAAGCAGCTCAAGAATGAAATAAGCGATGGGGACTAGAACGAATAATCCCAGTGCAACGGACTCGGGTCCATGATTATCGACAAAATCGAGCAATTCCGCAGGCTTGAGGTATGTGATGATTCGGGAGTGACAAGTATTCGCGCTAGATTTCGCGTCGTCCGGCTTGTCATTTGACATAAACTTCCCCACCCACGAGCCATAAATGCTGTAGTGCGAGTCGGAATGTGAGGGCACGGTCTTGGCCTCGGCTGTTTTGCTGTCATCTGAGATGCTAGCTCCAGCTCCAGCTCCAGCTCCGGACCGTAGGCGAGCAATGTACTCCTGGAACGTCGGGCGTGGGGTATGGATATGTGACTCCTGTGCAGCGAGGGGTCGTTGTGTGCGCAAGATTTCACTTCGCTCGGCGACGATGGTTGGCGTATCGCCCGTGAGCAGGAGTTTAACCGGGAATCCGACGGCAATGGTCGCGTATAGGAGCGCAACGCAGTGGGTGACCTTCATGGTGGCCCCGAGGAAACGAGGTAAAAAATGAGATGAGGAGACATGACAAAGGTCCGGGGTCAGAAAGGGTCATCTTAATGAAGAAGAGCAAGTACGAGATGCAAGTCGAGGCCAAAGGCCGAAATCCAGCAATGAAGGCATGTGGTGGATTCGGGGCTGTGATTGGTTGGCCGGGGCTTGCTATCGTTGCCCTTTTGGGTGTTTATATTCGGGCCGATGATGTCCAGTTGCAGCTAGCGGCCACTCTATAAGCCACGGTGTAAGCCACTTTATAAGCCCATGTCCGCTAGTTTTATTATTACTGGTGTATTTAATTGCTAGCTCTGATCAGGGTCTTGGGGCTTCCGGGCTCCTGTTCGGATAGAACGCGGGGTGCCCGACGGCGCATATCAAGCCACAGGCTTGGCTCCAGCATTGGGTCGTGAGGCTGCCTACTGCGAGGAAGCCATGAATTCTTGGTTATGGAAAAAGGTACCTACTGAAACCTATTGGTGTTTCGGGTAAAGGAGGTAGGAATCAACAGACTTGACATGGGCCCACGAAGCTTGTCCGGGCCCACAAGTAACAATACTGTGTAAGATCATCATCTTCTTCCTCGAATAAGCACCTTATCTACACCCAAACGATCCATGTTGGGACAAACCACCCAGAAATTCTCTAAGAGGCGGTTCCTTTCAAAACAACGTTCTGCATCAATCCAGTGAACCCCTCTCCAATCCTCGCCAACGGCGCCTCCACCGCAATAGGCGCCCACACATGATACTCCCCATTAACCCCAATCTTCGCCAAAAACTCCATCGTCGTCGCCTTCTTGCCATTGCCGACAGTCAACATAGTCTTGTTCCCATGCGCCATCAGACTGACATCAGTCCACTGCTGAACAGGCAACGTATAGTTCAACGAATACGCACTCCCGCCACTGATCAGAGTCGCGTTTGTAATACTTCCGTTGCCGTTAACGAACATTGAATCTGGTCCCGCGAACAGAGTTCCAGGTGTACTGGAGGTGGGCTTGACTCGGAAGGAGAGCGTGTAGTCGCGCCCCTTGCTGCCGAGGGGTGTTTCTAGGTAACATCCGTCTGCGAGGTGAAGCGTCGAGTCTGAGACCTTGCAGCCGTGAATGGTACCATGATATCCGTTGCCGGAGTGGTCGGTGATTGTGTTTGAGGAATCGTCGAAGGCATACTTCAAGATTGTGTCTGTCTTGCTGGGGATTTTGCGATCCAAATTCTGCCCTGGAATCAAAGCATGCAGGGTATCGAAAACCGAGTTATACTCATCCTGGGTGATGTTGCCGCCCCATTGCTTATCTGCCAATGCGGGGAGAGCGTTGCGCCAGGAGTAGTAGGCCTGTAGCACGGTAGTTGAGTTCTGGCCGTAGTCGTTCCAGATTGCGGCTATCTCGCCGAGAACGTGGGGGTTGTTGCGCGCTGGGTTGTCGCCCTTCTTCTTGGTATCGAAGGTGACTGGGGAGTAGGCTTCACCATATGGGCCATTGAAGACCTTGTCCTGGGTTAGTGTTTGTGGGAAGGACCCGGACCACCCGCCGACGAGGTACATATAATCGTCTGAATTGAGGACGTTGTATCCGTTCATGATATAGTCGTAGTACGGTTCGTCGGCGCTGACATCCCAGTGCTGGTAAGAGACAGACTTGGAAACATTGGCACCCTCCTTAGGAGTAAAGGTGCCCCAGATGCGCATCGATTTTTGACCGTTGGACTCGGACCGGATGAAAGTATTCATCTCATTGACGAAGTGAGTATAGTCTGAGACCAGACTGCTGTCATATTCATCCGCACCAATGTGCACAACCTTGCTGTGGAACCAGGGCAGGAAAGTTTTCCAGATTGTCTTCATCGTGGGGATAGTATCTGGGTGGCTGATGTTGAGCATGCTCACGTCCTCAAGACCAAGTTCGGGCTTCCACTGCACGATGACCAACGCATGACCAGGGGCCTCAATCTCAGGAATGACAGTGACTCCACGACGCGCACACTGGGATTGGATGTTATCAAATTGCTCACGAGTGTACGACTCATTGGCTCCGTGGCGGTTCAGACCAGCTACTGCTGGGTCGTCGGTCAAGAGACGGAACGCGGCTGCCAGATTCATCGACTGTTCGTGCGAGTAAATATCTAGATTGTTGTAGAGATTGTCGCTAAGATGGATGTGGAAAGTATTCTGCTTGAAGAATGAAAGGTACGAGCACATCTCAATCAGGAAGTCAGGCGGATAGTAGTGTCTGCCGGCATCGAGCTAGATAGGCGTGTTAGCTATGTAGAGCAATGGACGGCGAACAACTTACAAAAGCACCGCGAGTACCCCAGCCAGGTGCGTCTGCGCCCAGCCCCTTGGCAATGGTCGAGTCTCCAGCAGTTGCCTGGATGATTGACCGGGTGGCCCACCATGCGCCCAAAGGACTGGCGCCAGTGATGACCAGGCCCCTATTATCGACCTTGAGAGAGTATCCTTCCGAGGTAGGCCGTCCAGCAACATCCTTGAAATCGGTGTTGTTCCCTAGGGTAAGAAATATCGCATTAGGTTTGCGCTTTGTGCTCTTTGCGAGCTGCACAGTCAATCCTAGGACAGACTTGAGGTCCTCTTGGAAGGTCTCCGCGAACTGCTGCAGAGTTGGAGGGATCCAAGTCTGGCTATTGTGGTCGACCTCATCAGCATATCGAGAATCTACCACAATATGTGTAAGCTGAGCAAGATCGTAGGTGCCTCCTGTTTCAGTGAACGGCGTTGTCGGTACGGTCAGTAGACGAGCGGAAGCTAGACAACGTTAATGTGTTTCAATCAACCGAACCAGCTCATCCATACCTCCAAGCCAGGCCAAGGCGCTAGTAGTGCCCAGAAGTAAACTCCTCAATTGCATGATGTCGTGTGTCGTTACGTGTACCCACTACGAAAATCCCGCATTGGGTGACTTCGAATATTTAAGTCCAGACAGAATTTGGGTGCGGAGAAGACATGTAACCGTGCAATCATAACAGAGTCACATTGTTTCGAAGAGACCTTGCGGTACAACATGAAGAGAGGGGGCGATCGGCCGTGTCTTGCAGAGAGGCGATAGCACCGACGATCGTCGGCTGCGGGCCAACCAGCGCTCTGTTAATTATCCGGGGAACAAGCGAGGTTAGAAGCGAGGTGTTAACTACTCGCTGGGAAAATTGAATTTGATGAAACCGTTTGATATTGATGTGCATTGCATGACGTTCCACGCACGGGGGTGAAACAACGAGGTTGGGTTTGGTATTGGGATCGTTGCCCAAAAGTAGTGACCTCGGATGTGGCGTATGCCCACGGGAGGCACGGCTTTGGCTTTTTTACACTCCCATCTAGCCATTCCAAGTGATTTTGTTACGACATCCGAGAATTTCCTTCTCTTTGCTTCCTTCTTAGCTTGCTCTAGAGGATAAGTCCTTGATTATCGTTCGTCGCGTAGGCGCCTATGACTTTTTTTTGGTAAGTTTGCTAGTATTAGTTTCGGCTATAAATACTATAGTGTTGGGGTCAGGATAGCCTATAAAAGTACAAGAGAGATGTTTAAAACTCGGTAAAGAAGGGGGGAAAACGATGACGGTATCCTTGAGGGTCGAATTGGATGAAATACGGCTACGCAAGGACCGGTGAGTAAAGTGTGAGCAGAGCTACGATTCTCTTCCCAGACGATTTAATTTCTAATCATACAGACTGCTCCATGATTGTTAGAACTCAGGTATATGCAGCATGGAATCTATAGTTAAGCTTTTGACAACACTACACGGGCGATACATGTCCCAGGTTAAACGCGGCACAGACGACCGTTCTGGTCTGGAAGGCCGTCCTCGCTGTTTACAACCCAGTTGTCACTACCGACACCAGTGGGAGCGTAGAAGAGGAAGGTAGGGTCGTAGATCTGCTTCAGCTTCCATAAGCGGGCGTAGTTAGAACCGTAGAATGCCTCCTTGAAGTTGGGCTCGAGAATGTCGGACTCGGACATGTAGGCACCGGCGTCCGGGCAGGTAGCACGCCAGATACCCATAACATCATTGGTGAAGGTCTCCATCTGGTCCTTGATGGCCGTGTTGTTGGCAGTGCTGCTCCAGCTGGTCGAGGTGATGGCATGCAGGAGCGTGTTGCGGAAGGCCGGGTTGGCAGAGTTGGAAGGGTAGCCATCCTGCAGTTCAGCCTTCATGTTGAAAGCGAGCAGGGCATACCCGGCAGTGACAGTCGTGCGCAGAGCGTCGAAGGTTGAGTTGAACGAGTAGGTGGTCTCCCAGTTGGCACGGGGGAACAGACGGGAGCCAGTCATCATCACAGAGGATGCGACGGTCTCGAGCGGGAAGCCAGCCATCCAGGCGTCGTAGTAGTTATCGTAGTAGGTGGAGTTGGGGGTGATGGAGATTCCAAGATCCGCGAGATCCTTATACCACGGCTCCACGAGAGCGTTATACTCAGCCAAGGTGTGGTTAGTCGCAAAGAAGGGGTTCATCAAGAACTCGAAAGAGTCAGTACCAGTCGCAATAACCCAGAAATAGGCGTAGGTGCCAGCGTCGGCGTAGGCAGGGAATCTCTCAACGTAAGAGCGGATGCCAGCCCAGAAGGTATCGGCGGAGACGTTAGTGCTAGTGGCGAAGCTGAAGGTCGACACAGTCACGCCAACCTTAGGGTGGACACGGGAAATGACCGAGGTGACAATACCGAAGGTACCTGGTAACAAAGTCAGTCAAAAGAAGATATCAGGATAGACAAAAGCGAAGACTCACCACCACCGCCACCACGGATAGCCCAGAAAAGATCGGGATCGGTCTCCTCAGTCACGGTAACGAACCGACCATTGGCCAAAACAACCTCGAGCGCCAGGACCTGATCAGCAGCCAGGCCATACATGCTGGACATGGGCGAGTGGCCGCCACCAAGGACATAACCACCGGCAACACCAACAGTCTTCATGATTCTCCATTAGTAATCAAAGTCAATGCTATGGTTTAGTAGACATACCTTGCCTTCACCACCAACGGCGGTGAAACCAAGCTCGTTGGCTTTCTCATAAATCTCATGAGCCTGCACACCAGCGCCCATTTTGACCGCGGGGCCCTGGTAGGTGCGGCTCTTATAGTTCTTGATATAATCGATGTCCTTCAGGTGATGAGTCCAAACACCCAAGGCACCGGCACCGGTGGACTTGCCATTGAAGTCGTGGCCAGTGTTCTTGACGACTAGACGGAGATTAGCGTTACGAGCAAAGTTAACAGCCAACTGGACCTGAGCCACGTTGCTGACATTCACAGCGTAGCTGCTATAACCGCCAACCGTGCAGGAGGCAGAAGCATTCGTTGTGGGGAGACAAGTTCTGCCCTCGAACAATGGCCACATCACCGAAGCCGGGTCCGCCGCGCTTTCCAAATAGTCAGTGGTATTTTGTGAGTTCACAATCCATCTGATCACTCACTGAAGGTTGGAATCTGTCCAATCCGCAGTGATGGTGTCACACTCATCACTATCATACTCGGGCCAGGAAGAATAACAAGCAGCGGCCAGAGGCACTGTCTTAATGAGGGCACCACCCAGTAATTCATCAAACAGGGTCCACACAAAATTTGAGGGCCATGCGGCATCTCCAGGGTAGGCCTTGCACTCATTGCGAGACCGGACGCTTAAGCTGCTGTTCTTGGCGAAGTCAAAAAGAGCGGTGTGATTGGGGGCTGCAGTGGACAGAATATGTTCAGTCAACTGGAGTTGTTCATTTGTGAACAGCGGAGCCCCGGCATCGGACACCGATGACACTTTCTGCACAGCAGCGGCACTTCCTGGGGTTGCCAGGTAAAATGCGAGCAAAGCTCCTGCAAAGATTGAACTGGGCGCCATCACCGAGTTGAGTCAATTAATGATTCAGTTGGATCCGCAGGAAGGTTACCAGAAATGTGGCGACTCAAGCCTTTAAAAACACCAGAGCCCACGGCTATTAGAAGATTCACTAAGACAAGCTCGCACATTGTCCAGCGACTCTCGGTACTGTTATTATGCTTCGCCACGGGGGAAGACCCACAAGGATGCTTCGGAAGATTCCCTAAAGCCCTGAGTGAGCTCCACCTCTGCCTCGGAACTTGTCATCGATAGTGAATCTAAACCTTCTTGGATATCGCAGCCGAACTGATCTCCGAGGTACAATGGTAGTCGACAGTTTCGGAGGGTTTTTCAAGCCTGCTGGAGCCCGCTACATTGGCACTATCCAAACGCTATACTATTTGACGTCGAAGTGTGCGCCACACTCAATCTGCGACGGTCGTGTTGGTTCTAAAAGTGACTAGAGTGACAGGGGTCCTCGGATTTTCCGGCTCAATGATCTCGAGCCATTCATATCCCGATGGGCCCCACCTTTGCGTGCATCGTCGGCTTTCTCCCGTTAGCCAACAATCTCGCTTACCCTGCAATAATCCTTGTGACCCCTGCATTTGACTTATGTACACGGAATAATAGATACAATTCAACTATGTGGCTTTGGACTATTTACCCCTCGATCAAACTTGTCTAAAGGTAAATACGCCAAAGTGTCAAGGGGAATCAAACGTCTCAACAGCCGTGAATTGGCCCCCGAATTGGCCCCCGCGGAACCATCGAAGGTCCACTTGGACATTCCCGATCCACCCGAATTGACAGTGGAGGATCCCGCTTGGTCGTTCTTGCAGAGGCTAGATATCATACGACTTAATTTTATTTTCTTTGAAAACATTTGGCCGACATGCCCCGTACAGAGTTTCTCAAAATCAAAATAAACTCGCGGCTGTGGCTCCCCTGAACCATACACTCAAAAAGGTAAACCTGGACGGCAATCCAAGAACGGCATATTTCCGAGATCTGAAATGATGTGGTATCTCAGCCGCCGATGGAATCCTTCGGAAGTTAAATTAATGTTCTCTACTGCTGAATTGGACGGAAAAATATTCATTGTTCATTTGCGATGGCTCGTGGAGCCCGCGATCAGACCCGAATCGATCGGGGATAAGTACGAAACTGAATCATTTGCTTGTACCGCACCGAGATTGTCTCACTACTCCGAATGTCGGACACTATCACTCCAGCCATGAATCCTTGCTGGACACGAGGCTTGCTCCTGTGACGAAAAGTCAAAGCAACGAAGAATTTTCTCTCTGCGTTCCTGCAGGGCGCGGGCTCTCACGGCGGTATTTTATGTGACACGGAGTCAGTCCCCCACAGGTTTGTGACAAGGGTAGCGCTCAGGAATCCTTTCGAAGCTTGATATTGTGAATTAGTGATTTGCCATTCAATTGGATCCTTCCAAACCCAGAGTAGCTCCATTCTCATATCACTGCCGTGGGGGGTGAGCGAGCGTCATCCATAATTGGCCGTCGGAGCTCTAGGGCCATGCAAATGCCATATGGTAATAGTAAACGGGCCTTCCGGGCTGGAACCCTATTTATTCTGTAATGAAAGCTGACTTAATTAGGAGTGGCGGGTTTGCTTCTTCTTAAAAGAGTACAGCCTCGGCCAGCTGCCCCCTCTCTGCTGCAGGCTTCTGTAAAATACTTAAGGATGATTGACACCAGTCGCCAGAATATTGCACTGGGAATCGTGGTCGCGTTTCCGATTATCGGTGGTCTTTCCATTATCTTGCGACTATGGAGTCGCTATTTGAAGCGATCTGCACTATCCAGCGGTATGGAACTTCCTTGTGGATCTACAAACACTGGTTGTCGAGGGTATATTGGTTGCTAACGAAGATACAGATGACTATTTGATTGTTATAGGCTATGTATGGACTTTCTTCCCCGCACAGTACTGGCCATATTCTAACCTTCACTTGTGATTGAAACAGATTTTCGCAGTTGCACAATCCGTCACTTCATGGTATTGTGAGTGCATCACTTCCACTAGAAAATCGACTTAAAGGTTGTTAATTGGGTCGAACAGATATCAAAACCAACTATGTTGGAATCTACGAGTGGGAAATTCCCTTAGATTACGATGTGAAGAAGGGCTTGATTGTAGGTATCGTTGCAGCAATCGCAAAGCGAGGACTAACACAGGATGGCAGTGGAACTTTGCCAACCAGCTTCTGTATAACCCGACCTTGTCAATAATCAAGCTGTCCATATTGGTGTTTCTACATCGACTAGAGTCACGGTCGCGACTCGTAAATGGCCTCATATACATCTCCTTGGCTCTTGTCATCGCTCTTTTCATCGCTGTGCTCTTCGTCGATATTTTCCAATGCCACCCTGTGGCGTATATATACGATATGTCAATTGCAGGGGGCAAGTGTATTGACGAAGGTGCATTCTACGTATCGACCGCGGCACTGAATCTCTTCACAGACTGCTTGGTCCTCTCGATCCCAGTCATCATTACCGTGAGATTACAGATGCCGATCAGGAAGAAAATTGCTGTCTGTCTTATTCTGTGTCTGGGAGGAGTGTAAGTCATTCAACCCAAGCGCCGCTCTCTATAGTCTAACCAATGTTTTCTCAATAGTGCGACCGCCATCGGCGTCTGGCGCATCATCATCCTCGCACAAGCCTTCCTCTCGAATACAGTCACACCAGACGCCACCTACTCAATCGGCTTCTGCAGCTCAGCCATTGAAGTAAACGTCGCCGTCGTCACAGCTTGCGGTCCATCCATGAAAGCCATCGCGAACAGATACCTACCCCGACTCCTCGGCACGTCGCAGAATGGAGGGACATCGGGCTACGGAGCGGGAACGAGCGGCTCTCGCAAGTTCCCTGGATCACGCATGTTCTCAAGTCACAAGGCATCGCAGCTGCAATCCGATGCAGATGATACCTATGAAATGGCGGATCCCCAAGGCGTGAACCGCGTGGATATTAACGCCAAACGCGACTTTGACATGCGAAAGTACAAGCGCCACGGTGATAGTCCTAGCGTTTCCAGTGGGAGTGAAGATGGCGTGATTGGTATTATGAAAACAACAAATGTCTCCGTTCATTATACCTCTGGAGAGATTACGCATACGCTCGATAATACTCGGTCGCGGGTTGAAAAACATTCCAGTGTCGATAGTTTGGTTTAGATAAAAGAGTCGAAAAGTTAGCGCCTACTACCATGTTTTAGATTAATTTAATGAAAATCTCCTTTGTTCCACGGTCTTGTTTATCACTTCCTTCTGACTATGCCTTTCTCTGCGTGATTCAAGCTACTGGAATCATCCAGGTGCCTCTTGGGGTTTTAGGAAACGTCATCCCTTGAATTGGCATGCCAGTGGGTTGGAAGACAGGGCCGAATATGGAATGAAGACACAAACAAGACACTCCTTGATGAGTTCACCTTCCAGTGAAAACTTCTACCACAGTTCATTTCAATCGATGAGGAGAGTCAATCTCTTGTCACAATCAGAATGTCACTCGATCTGACCATTCTCGACAAGGGCCTTGCTCGGTTCCTAGAAAACGATCTCATCCTGATATATCATGCAGGAGTCACCATTGAGGAGTTCGAAAATGCAGCCCATGTCCTCCTCTCAATTTTGCCGGTGCTAGGCGGAAATTTGAACTTTCTGGTGAGTGGACCTCAGTCATCAAGTCTGTTCTCCCACTCACTCACTATGTTATAATTAGCGAACCAAAATAAAGCCCTCGAAGAAGGTTGATAATTTATCCGAGCTCTGGCAAGGCACTGAACTTGATCTACATGTTGAAGATGTTGTGAAGACACCATGGATCAACGATGTTGTGAAAAGCGTCGAACTCTCGCACCTGAAAAATTTCCTGGATGCCAAATTCAATGTTATCAAATTACTCCGTCAGTGCGTTGTCACCATTCAAACCGTGGCTTTAATTGACGGAAGCATTTTGCGCTTCAAAGTCCAAGGTCCATTTGGAGATGTGAATGGTATATTACCCCAACGTTGTGCATTAGAGCTGTGACCCAATTTTCTGACCTGCTTTCCAGCGATGCTTCATATAGCACGAGCATATTGCTCCATTCTGGACGGTTATCTACCGACAATGGTATCAAGCTTTCGTCCACCGCTAAAGCTAAAGGAATCTCTCATTGAGAAAGCGTTGGAACAGTCAAAATATGTCAACGATATTCCAATCGCTCGGATGCACGCTGAAAGCTTCAGAACTGGCTGGTTTCCCTTTCTAAGACGTGGACTCAGTTCTGTCATGCATAAACTGCGAAACAAAGCTCGTCATACTTCACCTCGCGTTAATATGGCGCTTCATATACCCCAAGCCGCAATCAACGCCTGGTCCAATGAGGCTGAAAATCGAAACATCCAAGTCACAGAACACGACCTCGTCCTGGCTTTCCTTTACCAGCAAGCCTCGATCGATCCAGCGGACCCGTCTACCGTTAGTATCGCTGTGAATATCCAGCGCCATTTGGAGACAGAGGCAGCTTTTGGAAACCCTTGGCTCCGGATCCCTGTGCCATCACGGCAATTCAACGGCCTGAGATCCCAAAATGATACCACGGCTTTGGTAGACAGGGCAGTACATATCCGCCACACTATCGATAGTGCTCGAGAGCCATTATGTCTCCATCAAATCATGGAGCAACATTCTTCAATGAAAAACAGCCCGTTCGTCATTCGAAGGTTTGCTTCGAAATCTACACAGCTTGTTGTATCTTCTTGGGCGAAGCAGCCTTTCTTTGATATCAATATTCAAGGAGGCAAGCCGGTGCTTGTGGATGCTAGTGTGAGCTTCTATGGGGCTCTTAGGCGTCTTGGCTTTGTTGTGGATGATTTATTAATTATGTGGAAGGGAGATAGACATGAAGATGGATACTGGGTCCAGGGTCACCTTTCTACTGGGTTATGGGAGAGAATGACAGACACCTTGGCGGATTACTTCTAAATACAATCAACACTCAAGCGGAGTTTTCAAAATACGCACACACCTGCTACCATCTGAGGGTCCTAGGCTTCCTTCGCGAGTTTTAATTCTAAGGCCAAAAACGGTGAGCAGGTTTAGCTCCATGACATACTATGTGACTTTCGATGAGCAGATGAATATCTTCAGGTAGGTTAAACTAAATTATGAGATCGGAACAAGCATTTCTCCCTCTCTAGTTAATTCTGTATGTAAACATTCAAAGCCTTCACAGGCTGAATCGCTAATCAAAACAAAAACTTATTGTCAATTCACCCTCTCATCTCAGCGAGTCTGTACTCCTCAGGAATGGTCGGCCACTTATCAACCCCATCAAGAAGCGCAAGCGCCATACCGCCACTCAGATGGACCTGAATATGGCAGTGCAGCAGGAATGCTCCTGGGTTGATAACATGGTATCTGATCGCCAGCCACGTCGGGCCCGTAGCGGCAGCGGGAGTCGCGAATGTATCTCTGTACTGTGGGGTCTCGAGGTTGAAGTTCTCGGGGATGTGCTCCATAGCTTCTGCCACGGTTGTATAGTTCCAAATACCTTGGCCCTGGCCGATGACATAGTACTTGTTTGAGTGCTTGTGGATAGGATGAGGAGGTTGCAATGGAGAGCTGACGTAGAAGATGAGATCGACCCAGGTGTCGTTCTTTGTGTGCAGGGTCAGGTCACTGTGAGCGACTGAGCTGTTCGGGTGGTAGAGTAGGGGCTGAGCATGTTCGAGGGCTAAGGCGTAGCTTGAGTTGCCTAGTATCCAGCGGTAGGAGGTGTGATAGTGGCCGATATTCAAAACGTGGGTCTGCGCGATATCTTGTGAGGGGACTGTAGCTGGGAATGGGACGATATTCGATTCGTCGAGGATGACGGTTTCAGCGGTGGTGTTCGATCCGGTGATGCTAATTGACGGCTTCGAGGGGCCCTTCTTCATCTTTTGT
The DNA here is from genome assembly GCF_028827265.1 of Penicillium atrosanguineum. Classification (NCBI taxonomy): domain Eukaryota; kingdom Fungi; phylum Ascomycota; class Eurotiomycetes; order Eurotiales; family Aspergillaceae; genus Penicillium; species Penicillium atrosanguineum. The sequence continues at coordinate 1,930,227 of NW_026623138.1, read as the reverse complement.
TGAGGGGTCCCATGACCTGTCTCGTATGAGAAGGTCGCGGTGGTGTTGAGAACCTGGTTGACACCGTAGTTTGACAAGCGAATCGAGTAGTTACCCCAGGGCTTGTTAAGCTTCACCATGACAGAGTATCGATTCCCGTTTGTTAATGTAATAGCATCAACCTCGACTGGCTCAACATATTGTCCTTCCACGGCATAGACGACCATCTTGTGCTCGTCAATAGAGAACATCATGGTCGCTATACCGGCAGAGCTGATCAGATCATAGCTCACGTAGCCCTTGATTGGGTCAACCTTGAGCACTTCACTAGGACCCTGGTGAGATTTACATCCAGAAAAGACGGTAGGTGGGAGGGCGCTAAGGTTGTGAGAATAAGTCCCTTCCGCGAGAACATTCGAGGGAGGGAGACAACCAATATCGGTCAGTTTCTGTCCTCCAAGAACAATTTTCTGGGCTGCAGTCGTGTATTCGTCAAGCGCACTCTGGCTCAAACACTTAACAGAGCCCTTTCCGTTAATCATGAGTGCATTGGAGCAGAAAGCGTCGCGTCGGCTAGCCTCCTCGGCGTTCCACAGCTGCTCAGAAGTCAACTGGCGCCAATCGGAAAGCATTACAGGCGAGGTCCGTTTCTCAGCCCTTTCCATCAGTTTCTGTTCCATTGTGTTGTTGGTGATCAGGCGGAATGGCTTCTCAATAGATTTATCTGGGCTGATATAGATCGGCCCATAGAGACCATCGTCGATTTGGCCCCGGGTATGGGCGTGGTAGAAGTAACTTCCATATTGTAAGGCGGTCCATTTGTACAGGAACTTTCCACCGGCAGGGATAGGCTTCTGTGACAAACCCGGAACGCCATCGGACCATGGTGTGCCCATTTGGTCAATTCCTATTACGAATCAGGTATGAACGGTACAATTGCGTACGGGTCAGAGTATCTACCGTGGAAGTGGATCGTTGTTGCGTTGGGAAGTTTATTGTGAACGTAGAACTCCACGTTATTACCTTGTTGCAATCGAAGCTCAGGGGCTGGGAATTGGCCGTTGGTGAAAATCATTTTTCTAGGAGCACCCGGAGCTTCATGCCAGTCCGCCCAGGTCAAGTTGACTTCGAATCGAACCGTGCTCACAGAGCTTACTGGCAAGACCTTACCCTTGGCCCATTGGGCAAGGCAGAAGAATACCAGAGCCCCCAATTGGCAAAAGGAGTTCATCTTGCTTGATCTGGATGGAAGACTTGCAAACTTCCAAGCGGCAATAGACCCAGGAAGAGGTTTTATAACTCTGCGAGGGATAATCAAGAGCTAAATTATTTCACTGGGAATTCCAATCGGGTGGATCGGATCATGTTGTTGTTCAAAAGAGCCCCCCCTTAGTCAACTTTCAGGCCCATTAGTCTGTTTGTCCCACTGGCGGTGAGGTAGGTACTGGGCCCAAATACGAAGCAAAGCTATTCATGGTAGGCCAGACTTTTGTGGATCAGCTGAAAGAACGGGTCTGTGATCTGTTAGGTTTGGTCGATCTGGGACGCCTGATCAAGGGGTCTTTGCCACTCAACACGATCGTATTTCCGTAGGTGGGTAGCGCAGCCTCAATAGTTGGATCATGGGCCCCTCCCTCATAGCGGCAAGGCTATGCAGATCCCAACCCCACCGTGATGGAGCTGGTCGTTGGAGCCCGAAAAATGCCCGACGCACTCCTACATATGTCGAATTATGAATTGTGGTGTGATTGATTGGCCATGGAATACAAGCAGTCACGTGAATCTCCTGCCAGCATTCGGGGAGCGAAGTCGGGGTTCAGCTTCCAAATTGTCCTGCAGATGTTAATACATTTTGGGCTGAGCTTCGCCCCTTTTCGCTCAATCCCTTTTGCACCAAAGGACCGTGGATCCAAAGAGCTGATTTTTGAATGTATCTGTATAGTTACCACAAGCCTGAAAATTTTGAACGAAAAAGATCTTTTATAAATTATACGGCCAACGATTGACCCTTCAAAAACACCAGGAGTCCTGAGCCAGATGGGCATCATCGTTTGCTCAGCCCTATAGTCCCCTGAGACCATGCCCCCCCCACACTCAGCTTCAATCGGCCTGGGCTACTTTCAAAGTAAGCCGTACACGCCACTCGTGGGTTGCCTGATGTTAGTGGACTTAAGAAAACCGAAGATCGATCGTAATATTTTGAACTGGTGGAGAGCAATCAATACCATTCGGACCGTAAATAATGATAAAGCCCCAACTCCCCAAGATCATAGCCGCCTTCAAGGTAGTAAAGCGCCGTAAGTGAGAATGTGGGTCCCACCGGGACTGAGAAGCCGGCCCTCTAATCGCGGTGAGATTGAAGTGCTGGTTAGCTAGGTTATAAGCACATAGTCTATCTGAGCACCCCTTATCAGCTTATCATGGAGCGACCCTCATCCGCTTTGAAGCAAGTTGAGAATGGTGATTCTCCATCCAGGCCGGGCTAACAAAACGATCAATTGAATCTTACAAGATTCCTAGCTGTCCGCGCACATATTTACTACGTTCCACGGGTACCTACTTTGGGGTCTTAAGCTCAAGATCCGCTTCATCAGAGATAGTCTTTCGTGAAGGAATAAAGATAAAACTGAAACTGTCGATAAGCTTCCGGCGGGATTGATAAAGAAGCCGTCTTGCGGTTACTTGCCCGTCATACCGGCCCATGTGTTGTTGATGAGGGGTCTTGTACTACCTCGGTGATGATCTTCCCCTCATGAACGTTAAGAAATCAACCCCGCCACCTTGAGGTACACCTTCTCTCTTTCTGAAAACACACATTGGAGTCTACACCATGGCGACCAAGTACAATTTACCATTCAAGGTGTGTCTCTCTTTGCTTTCATTCCTCTACTTTGTTGGAGCTCAGTGGAAGCGATCGGCGAGATGTCCGAGCCCCGCGGATACTCAACGGTTTCCGGGACCTGTGGTATTAAGAAATTAACTGACCTGCCCCTAGCTGAGCGACCCAACCCTTCTACACTTCGACTCTTTTATTGGAGACAAATGGGTTGAAGCGAAGAGTGGGAAGCGATTTGAAGTGCTCGGTAAAGCTCATTGTTCACTTCCGGGAGCTCTGCACAACTGACGACAAGGGAGACAGATCCCGGCACCGACAAGGCATGGGCAAGCTGCCCCGCAAACTCGACAGATGATGTGAACGCGGCAGTTGAGACGGCGCACTCTGCTTTTGAGGACTTCCGGAAGGTGAATCCGCGCCAGCGCGCTAAATGGCTCCTCAAATGGTGGGAGCTGACAACAGCCGCAAGAGATGACCTGGCTCAAATCGTGACCTACGAGACGGGAAAGCCTATTGTTGAGGCTTATGGAGAGCTGGATTACTCACTTGGCTTTTTGTGGTGGTTTGCTGGCGAGGCAGAGCGCATTCACGGCAGTGTGGCTGTCCCTGCCGCGCCCAACCGCCGACTGTTCACCATCAAACAACCTATTGGTGTTGCGGCGGCGCTGGTGCCGTGGAACTTCCCCGTGGCTATGGTTCTCCGTAAGGTTGGTGCTGCTATGGCGGCTGGTTGTACGATGGTGGTGAAGCCTAGTCCCGAAACACCTATTTCGGCACTTGTGCTGGCAGAGTTGGCGCGTCGTGCGGGCATCCCGGCCGGTGTGTTGAACATCCTGACGACAGACTTGGAGAACACGCCTTCCCTCAGCGAGGCACTCTGCAAGCATCCACTCGTAAAGAAGGTGACCTTTACTGGATCGACCCGGGTTGGCAAGTTGGTGGCCATGCACTGCGCCCACGGTCTTAAGAAAGTTACTCTTGAGCTGGGCGGTAACTGCCCATTCATTGTCTTCGACGACGCCAATCTCGACCAAGCGATCGAGCAGCTCATGGCCTTAAAGTGGCGCCACGCCGGACAAGCCTGTATCACAGCAAACCGTATTTACGTGCAAGCGGGCATCTATGACCGTTTCGCCGCTCTGCTAAAGGAGCGCACCACTGCTCTTGTTGTCGGTCATGGCTCTCAATCTGACACGACAATGGGTCCATTGACCACCCCACGCAGCATCGACAAGGCCTTGGCCCAGGTTGAAGACGCGCGACGCCTTGGTGCGGACGTACTTTTGGGCGGCAAGGCAATGACCTCCAGCCCGGGTTACTTCTTCGAGCCTACTATCCTGTCAGGAATGACAGAGCAAATGCAAATCTCACAGGAAGAGTCTTTTGCTCCTATTGCGGCGCTCTATCGCTTCGAGACCGAGGAAGAGGCAGTTAAGATGGCCAATGATACCAGTATGGGCTTGGCTAGCTACGCTTTCACGAAGAACATTGATCGTGTGTGGCGTCTGTTTGAAAATCTGGAAGCTGGTATGATTGGAATGAATACCGGAAACCAGTCTGCTGCCGAGTCGCCATTTGGAGGTATCAAGGAGTCTGGCTACGGCAAGGAAAGCGGTAAAGAGGTTGCGGTTAACGAGTACTTGGTCACCAAAACGGGCACATTGACCATTGAGGGACAGTACTAGATATTTATTGTATGACTCTGGGCCTATTATACTATTTCGGTTTGAATAGCAGTCGCAGTTTAGCAAATTGAAGGTTTTGTACTGTGAACGCTCATCTACCGATTCGAGTGCATATCATTGTTTTTCCACCACATCAGGGCTTGGAAGGGACAACAGTCATGAGTGAAAATCATTACAAAATGAAGATAATGCATCATCAAACCTCCCCTCTCCAAAAAGCGAGGTCTCATCCGACTCTGTATCTGTTGTTACTGGGGTGACAGTGCTCATTACGTGGCCCTTGGTTGCATTGATGATCGCATCGCGGATGTTGACCGGACGCCGAGATCGGAGTGCCTGCTGACGGAAGAGAACAACTTCCTTATATCTACACAGTCAATTAGAATTTGCAAGTAGAACCTCCAAGAAGGTGAACTTACATAGCGGCTTTCCAGGTCTCGATAGATACCTCGGCGTTATCAAAGCTCCAATCAAATGGTGTCTTGACTACTGGCTCATCTTCAGGGTCGTGGTAAGGTGCCAAGTACGGGTGAGACAGCGCGTCCCGCGCGTTGGTCCTTATTTCCACATCGAAATTCAACATTTGTTCGAGGAGTCCCATTGCTGTGGGTGTCAGAATTGGGGCGTTATCAGGGAACAGAAGGCAAACGACACATACCATCTTGGTCGAGATCGGGGAAAACATCAGGCAAAGATTCACGTTTGCACTTAGGCAGAGACTGAACAAAGGATCTTGTCTGTCTATAGGTTAGCCTATGCGATCCACATACAAGCTCCAACAAGGGCAAACCCACATGTTTGTTTTTAATCGTTTCCACCATTCGCTCTTCGGGATTACCCAAAAGTTTTACGAATAAAGAAAATTGATCGGCATGGCTAGTAGCCGGGAATAAAGGCACGCCTCGAAGCATTTCCGCAAATATGCAACCCGTGCTCCAAATATCTACCTTTTCGGTGTATTCTTGCCATGTGAGCATAATCTCCGGAGCGCGGTAATATCTGGTAGAGACGTAGCCTGTCATCTGGTGATCCCGCAGTCGAGCGTGACCAAAGTCGCCTATTCGCAGGTCGCAGTTTTCATTGATGAGTATACTGCTCGGTTTGAGATCACGGTGAATGATGCCCGCAGAATGGACGTATTTTAGCCCGCGCTTGAAGGATTTTTAGTCTGTGCATGCCAAGTGAAGTGACTGTTGCAACCTACCATTATTTGGTAAAGGAAATATTTCGAGAAATCATTATCGATTGGGCCTTTCCCAATGATTCTTTGGAGGTTGGTCCACATAAGCTCCGTAACGATATAACTGTAAAGGTCAGTGAAAGAACATTGGTAGTTGGCTTCAACTTAGCATACAGGTCTTCCTTGGGTGATATGAATACGTCCACAAGACCGATAATCTGGCATCATGTCAATAACGTTAATAGCTTCGAAGGCGCAGTTTTTAAAGGTAAGACCAAACATTTTCATGTTGTAAATGTGTTGACAGTTTAAGTTCGCGGAGAGCTTGCTTCGCCAGCATAGCAGAACCAAATGGTTTTGCGAGTTTTTTGATGGCGACTAACTGGTGCGAAATACTGTCTTTTGCGGAGCTGGCCGAAAGGGTCAGTACTTAATCTTTGTTGAATTCCGAATGAGCACTCCTGGGCGTACCACATGAGCCCGAAGGCATCCAGCTCTACTGGCTGTGGCTCTGAGTACCTGCAAGAAAATCCAAAGTGAGTCACTTGTCACTGCAGATATGTAGGGATAGCTTACCTTGCAGTCAATTCGAAGTTCACTCCCACCACTGATGTGCACGAGAAATCCGACATTCTGCAAAAGCTCAACAGATTTGAGGGTGATTAGAAACTTGAGAGGGAGACCGGTCGTCAACGCTGATCAGAAGCAATGCAGGAAAGCTGGAGTGTGCAGCTGGAAGAGGGGCGGGTGCAGGTAGGAGGCCGCGGCAATTTCTGGTAGCGGTGGATGGCGGTGGCGCTACAACCAGAACGACATACGAACTGGACTTCTTATCCCTGAGACCCTATACCTTGAACGGGGTATAAGAAACAAGATTCCAAGGTGGATAAACTGACTGGTCAACACTCTCTGCAGTGTCTTATATCTCCCATTTATGAGCCTGGAAGACAACACCTAAGATCCGTCACTCGGTGCCTCTATTACCGAGCTGTGGTACTTTCGCGACTAACTTTCGACAAGAGGTGTTTAAACAGGTTCCAAACTCGTACCCAAGCAGTTGAAACCGGCTACTACTACACATCAAGACAAAATTGTGTCCCGCAATGTGATCCGATCACCTCGGTATCCCGTGTGAAGAATGCATGATCGAGACCTTTTCGACCGTGACTGTATTGAACACGTTACATCCCACACCTACGCGCGATAAGAGGCTCTAAGACACGAGAAGTTTTGGTTGCACAGCTCCTCATGATACTCCTGGAGCTCCCATGGGTTCTAGCTACTTCTCTGAAGCGCAGAGGCACTAGAAGCCATCTCCAAGATTCAGCAAATTCTTGATGGGGCCTCCGCAGATCACACCGGAGCTATATAATTGGTGGATTCTTTTGCCGTCAGGTTTGATTGGTAGCTTGTTTCCCGCACGCTATTCCTAGAATAGCTTAGTGGCTCGACGACGCAATGCACATCCATACCTGCTATGGCCTGCCCTGAAAGTGGTCTCCACGATGTGTCTTGGTTCCATCGGGCGAACCCACCCCACGGGCCGTTTAGCAACCAGGGTGGAAGCGCCTTTCTCCAGTCTTCTGTAACACATCATCTGTGATTTTTATCGCTTCGTCTTCCGCCAATCGGGTTAGATGAGGCCACTTCCCCAACACCTGTAGACCCAACATCCATAGACCTATGACATTATACGTAACTCAATCCGGACATGGCATTGTTAACCGTTAAAATATGATTGTTGCATCGTAATCCGATCGGAAAATGCCTCACCCGTTCCCTTACTTTTCGTGCTTCTTCTTCCACATTGTTTACTCCTAACTATATCTGGTTTTCTCTTTTTACCAATGCGCCATTCTTTTGAGAATCGACAACTAGACGCCTTGACTACACCTTATTTGCACACATACTGTTTACCTGGCGAAGACTGAGCCTAAATAAATTTCTGAAGAAAGGGTTCTCCAACCTAAAACCTCATACACGATGGAGGCGGAGGCGGCTGGGGATCCTACTAGGGACCCCACGAACCCGGCAAAGGACGACGACTATGGCGCTGGTCGCCGAGCGCGTGAAGTATACCGCTACTTTTGACCTGAGCGTCTCTCTTCAATCGACGAAACCCTCACACCAGTAGCGAAGGAGGCTCTTCTCTAGGCCTTCCGCAATTCCATGACTCAACTTCCGCAAGAGACTCGCCATCTACGTCACCACAGCCATCATCCATGTTTTTAGTACCGCAAGAACAAGTCGAGGCCACTGCGAAGCCCACACCCGGGTCGCTGGTGCTCGGCGGACACAACGATACCTTAACATCGCTGGAATTATTGGCGACTTTGCGCTTAGACGTCGATCGCGTAGTTATAAGGCGAGGACCGATGAGCTCACGATCGGGGAGGTATTCCTGACCTTGCCTTTTCAGTGTATCAGATCGTGGCTCACAGTTCATCATAGCGCAATCCAGCAATTCAAATAAAGATGAGATCGATCAGCTAGGGTGTTCAACCCTTAACGTGAGCGACTGGGATATGTGCCAGGTACGTTTCAAGATTACAATTCTAGTTCATCCGAGCTATTGTTGTTTAGACGTTAGTAGTGCAATGCTCATACCACGAATAGGATACCGTTGCTCTTCCATCATCTGACCTAGACCGAGGCGAATATAGCTTCCTGGTGGTCAAGAGTCTAGCTCGGACAGCGAAGATTCTTCCCCCTCGCGTGAAGGCCGCCCTCGACCAAGGGCTCAGATGAGCTCGAAAGTCCCCCAAGAAATGGAAAATCAGAGAGACGGCAATGCTCAACAGGTATTTTCCAGGGGCGACTCAGATTCTTTTTGTACCTCCGTGGAATGCGGCTAATTCCCAGTGGTTCGGTGGTTGCTTCTGCTGGAACAACATCAAAAGCAATGTCTTTGATCCAGCAGTTGAGCTGAGCTCACTATTGGGCTTTGGCTCTTCTCTAATGGCCAAGTGTAACCTTGTCGAGTCACTCATCTCCAATCGTCAAAAGGCCGACTTCCTCGATAGCATATCGTACGTCATTGCGGAGGCAACACGCGCGAGGAATATCACCTACAACATGTCACAGAGACAGTCTGCGTAGCCCTCTTCATTGAATGATGACAGCGACCGAAATTCTGCAGAGCACGAATTTGAGACCTTGGTACTGTGGATGCGGCCGAAAATGGCAGTTTTGCAGTTTCTGCCATGAAACAAAAACAGCAGGGCTACGATTTCATTTTAATGGGTAAGACATAAGCCCATTATTCTGCTTCTCCCGGTCATTTACTCAAGAAAAACTAGATATTTCCATGCCGATAATGGGCGGCTTTGAGGCCACACGCAGTATTCGCGCCTTCGAGAAGTCGCGCCTCGACAATTTGAGGTCGTCCACGATCATCGGCCTGACCGGACTGAGTCGTTCTCATGAAAAATCAGAGGCCATAAAATCGGGCATGGATCGGTTTATGACGAAGCCGGTTGCTTTCAAAGAGGTCAAGAAGATCCTGGGCCGGTGGAAATAAGCCGATGTGCTGCGCTGCGCTCGTGGAGATGACCGCGTTGAGTATAGTTGACGAGTGACGTGGGTAAACATGATTCCTAGGAGGTGCGATTTTCACGCTGCACCTTAGCTTTGTACATTCGATACGTCCAACAGCAGATAGCTAGATGCTAGTCCAACAATGTGTGCATGGATGGATCCCGGCCGCTGGCCAGACCGAAAGATGTAGATAAATGCCGCCGTATCCTTCTTCCCTCTTCTCCGCACCACCCTGCCGCACATGGCCTCCCTCAATTCTCTCCGCCATCTGGTGCAAACGCACCCGATCATCGACAACCATGCTCATAATTTGCTGAGTCGTGATGTGGCTGCCGACTACGATAGCTACCCGCTTGAATCCATCACATCCGAGGCCCACGGTCGCGCGCTGGAAAATGCCCGCGCGACCCTGCCACTTCTACGAGCCACCAACCAGCTCGCCGAGCTTTACGACACGCCTTGTGCAACTTGGGATGATGTAGTCGCCGCACACAGTCTCTGGGTAGAGAATGACTACGATGGTCTGATCCGCCGCAGCCTGGAAGGCACGCAGGCTCTGCTCCTGGACGACCTGCTCAGCGACGAGGATGTCGAGTCCTACGACTGGCACGACCAGTTCACCGGCTCTGCGACGAAGCGCATCGTCCGGATTGAGGCGGTTGCGGCCACGATCATCGGAGATCTGATGAGCACTGAGCGTAAGGAAGGCGAAACGGTGTGGAGCAAATTCCGCCAGCGGTTTCTTGATGTGATTGATCGCGCAATGGACGAGCCAGCCGTGGTCGGTTTCAAATCTGTGGTTTGTTATCGCACCGGGCTAGATGTTGACCCCTACTCGGGTGATGAGGATTTGTTGACGGCTTCGTTGCATCGGGTACTTGATTCGGGCACTCGGAGATCTGGCTACCGCGTTGAAGAGAAGCCGCTGAATGACTGGCTGGTTCAGCAGACACTTAAGGCTATTTCTTTCAAGAAGAGGGCTGGTATTGTGAAACCTATGCAGTTTCATACGGGCTTGGGAGACAATGATATCAGTCTTGTCAAAGCTAACCCGGCCTACTTGCAGCCTTTGATCGAGCAATACGAGAATGCGGACATTGTGCTACTGCATTCTGCTTATCCGTATACGCGCGAGGCAGGATATCTGGCATGTGTATACCCCAATGTCTACCTAGACCTCGGTGAGGTGTTTCCTATGGTGAGCCGAGAGGCCCAGGAAAAGATTTTGCGGGAGAGTCTCGAAATCACACCCACCAACCGAATACTGTGGAGTACGGATGGCCACTATCACCCCGAAACTTTCTGGTTGGCCAACAAGCAATTTCGTCAAGCTCTTGAGAAGGTCAGTACTACCTCTTGGCCCGATTTGATCATTGCTCATCTTTTTATTAGGTGCTTGTCGAATATGTTCAACTTGGTGACTATAACGTTCCACAGGCGAAGATGGCGGCAGCAGACATTCTCTTTCACAACTCAAATCGACTATACAAGTTAAATCTGGAGCCGAATATTGTGCATGACGCTGCGGTATCGAAAGTCCAGCCCTCGCTTCCTTCTGACCCCCTGGATGCCTTTCTTCTGCAAAATCCGGATATCGAATATGTCTGGATGCAATGGCTCGACTATACCGCAACAACTCGTGTGCGCATGTTCCCAGTTGAGGAGTTCGTTCGCATTGCTCGCAAAGAACGCCGTGTGGGAATTTCACAGGCAGTCTGTTGCATGTTACACGATGACACAGTTCTCCCGCAAGGATCCACTACCGGTCAATTCTACATGGAGCCAGACTTGAACAGTCTCTACCGCAACGGGGGACTACCATCAACAGCTGCACCTAGTGCATCTGTCATGACATTCTGGCGATCGGAAGACGGTACAGCATTTGAGGGTTGCCCGAGAAGTACCCTTCAAAACATCGCGGATAAGATCCACAGTGAACACAAGATGCAATTGAAGTTTGGCTTCGAAATCGAAGTAGTCTTCATGAAGGCAGCCAAGGGTCAACGCACCGGTCACGTCACTGAGTATAACCCGGCCACGACCAATCACTCCTGGTCGCAAATGACCTCTGAGACGCGACAGCTCATTCCCCTCCTTGAAGAAATCACTCGGACGCTGGCTTCCATAGGTATCAGACTAGAGCAATTTCACGCCGAGTCTGCGCCCGGCCAATTCGAATTCGTTCTTCCTCCGGCAGCACCTCTCACCGCTGTAGATTCCCTATTAGCCGCTCGACAAGTGATCACCGCCGTCGCAGAACAGCACGGCCTCCGCGCGACTCTTCATCCACGGGCTGTCCCTGGTGGTTTCGGCAATGCAGCACACGCCCATGTCTCCATCGATCCACCTACTCACGAAGACGCATTCCTCGCCGGCATCCTCGATCACTACCCATCCATCACTGCCTTCACACTCTCCTCGGAAGCCAGTTATGAGCGCGTGCGTTCTGGCATCTGGGCCGGCTCTGAATGGGTCACTTGGGGCTTCCAGAACCGTGAAGCGCCCATGCGGAAAATCGGGCCCGGCCACTGGGAGTTCAAGTCCTTAGATGGGCTGGCCAATATGTACTTGGCTATGGCCGCTCTGCTCGCAGGTGGCAATATAGGGCTGGATGCGAAATTGGCCTTGACGGTGAAAGAATGTACTGTGGATGCGGCGACCTTGAGTCATTCCCAGCGAGCTGATCTAGGTATCACGACGATGATACCTAAGACTTTGGAGGAAAGTCTTGAAAATCTTGAGTTGCATACCTCGAATACTTTCAAAGATCTTCTGGGAACTGAGCTTGTCAAGAATTATGGTACAGTTAAGCGTGCCGAAATCGTGCGTTTAAGGGAGATGTCGGAGGAGGCGCGTCGGCTGTGGCTGTTGGAGCGCTATTGATTTTCGGGCATTCAGGGAAGGCTTGACCGTGATATAAAATCCATACCGAGGACTGCGCATTTGCCAGACTGTGCAAACGATGAGACTGTCGAGCTGCATTTCGGTCAGCCTATATAATCTGGCTTACGCTTGGCAAAGGCATTGTCTGATCAAAATATCAATTACTCGTCACCTTGCAGGCTCTAGAATTGTCTAACGCTAACAAACTAGCATGACCGAGAGCAAAAGTCAGCTCAGTAAGCACTTACAAGCACCCATCTTTCTTCCTTTCGAGCCAAGACCAAGCCTCCGAATCTTCGCTTACAACTCCCAACCATTAGGAAGCCTCATCAGTGGCACCCCTATTGGAAATTCCGTGAAATGTGGGTTTGTGCCTTCAGATGAGAGCCACTAAGGATCGCGTCAGTATTTGGTGATCCACATTTCGGCTTGCACGGGTCGGGCCAAGATTTTAGGCTTGTACACTAGGTTGTTTGGGGCTTTCAAATAGTCGAATTCCTTTCCAGTAGCCAATTGTCGAATGGTCCACGTTTCCACCAGCTGTCCGAACTCCGTTGTATTATTGTACGTAGGCTAGACTCTCGAATCCTTCCTCGCTTTGAAGGATGTTTTTTTTTAGTCCATAAGATACCCACGTGGTCTTTCTTGGATGCTTCGATTTATCTAAATCTAGAAGTTTATAGTCGATCAATCGTGGGGTCAACTCCCTGAAGATGGAGAATGAACTGTGATTGAATATGGGAAAAAAGCAATCGGTAGGCACATGTCGGCCATATTCTCAAGTAGAATTTGTGAAACAATGCAGGTACTTCTTCGACATTTCTACTGGTGTTCATTGAATGGGGCGCAACCCACTAACTTAAAGCTCCTTCGGCCGCGTCACCGCGCAGTAGCCCCATCATAGCACCAACAATAAGGTCCGTCAGCATAGCAGACTATAGCTACTGTAGAGATATAAAAGCTACGTAAGGGGCCGGGATCGTCAAGATCAGGGCTCCGCACTTTGATCGCAACAAAATGAAGTTTAATACTCTTGCCACCTTTTTTGCTCTGACCTCTGGCTCCCTGGCTGCGCCAGCAGGTGAAGCTCTGGAGAAGCGTAACCCGACAGGCTCTTTCAGTCTGATCGCATACGGAGTCGCCTCTTCTTACATTAAGATTTTCTACTCTGACGGTCGGTCTTGCGAAGTTCAAGCTGTGGCTCAAAAATCTAACTTTTTGGCAAAGGCCTTGCATATGCCGGCGACTCGTCGCTGTGGACGTACGGAAGTGTCACAACAGATGTCACATGTAAGTCCTCGCGCCCTGAGTGTGGGTTGGAGCCTGTCAATGGTCTCAGGCTGGAATGAACATCATGTGTGGTTTTGAACCGTCGCTCGGATCTGTGTACTGACTTTCTTTAGTTACGATCGGCAACACCGAGCTACCCACCACCGCCACCACCTCTGGGGTCACCTTGGACGCAGACACCCTTTTCTACATCCAGCCAACTGCCGATGCGATCACTGAGGTTGGGTTTACCGGAAACGGAATTAGCACTCCTTCTGCTGCGACGACTGAGAGTTTCCTCTTCTACGGGACCTATCTCATGTGGGAAGAGTCTAATGGGAACCTGAGCGACTCCTTCCGCCTTAAGGAAACCAACGTGTCGGGCGTTTATCAGATGTACTGGGATCAGTCGAACCTCTATCCATCTGGCTATCTTCTACCCACTGTGAAGTCATTGTCTTGAGAGCGTGGAGTGGGGAGTGTCGATCATCCCTGAACGCGGAAGGGCAGGTTCTTGGAGAGATCTAGTCGGGTCATCATTGGTGGAATGCTCGAATGCGGTTAGACGCCAAAGCCAAGGATGCCCTCGGAAGAAGGATACAGGGCGTAGCTCGTACAGTACCTGAGAGTTGATCAGCTGACCAGCGTGGTTGACGATCGTTTCATCACGAATCTGCCCTGCGGCAAACACTCCGCCAATGGCAGGGACCACATTATTCGGCTCCGCCTCGGTCTGTAGGACCAGCCAATTACAGTCCCATTTGATATCAAACCTACCCCTTGTTTCCGAATACAGTATGATTCCAAGGTCGCCACTGCCTAGCATACCCAACAGATGACGTCCAATGAGTAGACTCATCACCTGCGATAAGACCCCCAACCTTCCACGGCCACCATAAGTGGCTGAACGGCAGCCCGAGCTTGGTAGCTGCCTATTCTTGAACAGCATGCGAACGGGAAGATCCTGGTGGCAATTTGCGCGTTTCGTTGGGTTTTACCCCACAATCATAGACTTTCCGCGCATTAGCTCCCCTAAGAATACAATTACAGTTGTACATGACGCGGCTAACAGGCTTCCGAGCGCCCAAACAAGGTACGCGGCTACGTCATATGCCAAGCCATCCCTTGTTATAGGCAGACCATTTCACTTAGACAGTTGGATTGTTCATCAGTTCGTCTAGAACCTTTTCTCGTATAATTACTCATGTCTACTACTACTACCCAGACACGGACAACTGGTACAATGTCCGGCTCGTCCGCTCGTGGAAGCGTGATCGAGCGTATTCGCGCCAAAGCTATAGAGTCTCGTGAGAATGATAGTGCGCGGCCCTCCAATGGGGGCTCAAAGGCCCAGTGTGCCGCGAACAGTATGCCAAGTTATCCTGGTCTTGAGCGCTGGCGCTTGATTGAGAAGATTGGGGATGGTGCGTTCAGCACGGTCTATCGTGCGAGCGATACCCAATCCGAGTACAATGAAGTTGCTGTCAAGGTCATGAAGAAGTACGAGATGAATGAGACGCAAGTAAGTAAATAGATACTGTTGGAAAAACTCAATTCAGCTGACCCTATCGCAGAAACAAAAGTTGGTCAAAGAGGTTGAGATTGCTCGGAAACTCAAGCATGAGAACGTCGTCCATCTTATCGACGCTTCCGAAACCCGCCAATTTAGCTATATGATTATAGAGCTTTGCCCTGGAGGCGAACTATACGACCAGATTACCCAACTTACCTCTCTGGACGAGAACTTAAGCCGACATGTCATCAAGCAAGTCGGCAAGGCTGTTGAATATTTGCATGAGACCATGGGCATCGTTCATAGGTAGGACCAGTCCTGATTGAAGCTCCTTCGTGGAATAGCTACTAACATCATACCACAGAGACATTAAACCTGAAAACATTCTATTCTACCCACGGGTCGGTAACGAAAACGATGACGAAGGAAATATCGGCGTGGTCAAGCTCGCAGACTTCGGGTTATCAAAGATGATATGTGGTGTCCCAACTATGACACCTTGTGGCACCATGGGCTACGCTGCCCCCCGAACTCTGCAGCGAACAGAAGTATACCACTGGTGTGGACATGTGGGCTCTCGGCTGTCTGCTTTATACCATGCTAGGAGGTTTCCCTCCATTCTTCGACGAGGACTTCCAGGCTATGGCCCGGAAGGTCCTTCGAGGAGAGTACGAATTTGCATCTCCAAATTGGGACCCCATATCAGAAGAAGCAAAAGATTTGATCAATGGCCTCTTAGCTGTCCATCCCGAAGAAAGATTAAACATTAAGGAATTCCTTGCCCACCCTTGGATTCGTCAAAACTCCGATAGCAAGCCCGCGAGTCATGCTTCCACGCCCGCAATAGACACTCACGATTTTGGATCTCAAATGAGTGCAGGGGCGCAGACGCCCCCGGACTTATTCCAAGAAGCCATCGAAAGCGCCCCCGGAACTCCCAACGCCCACACCCCGAACATTCGAGACATTTTCAACGTCGCCCTCTCTGTACAACAATCAGAGCCCCGACGTGGACCGAGACACATGTCGCAAGGTCCCAGGCCAGACATGAAGCCAACAAGACCAAAGCCCATAACCCGGTTTTCCGATATGACCATGGATAATTGTACGCCTTCTGCGCTTGCACGGAGTCGACCACAGGCAGTAAATCGCGCGAAGAGAATGCCATCGGCGAACGAAACTACGGCGGGTGAACGATTCAACAAAACAGTCTCCACGCTCTCCAATCTCAATTTGAATAACAGCGCGTTACTTGAGAAGAGGAGGGCGCGTGGCTGTGGCGGTACATCCACACCGACTCATTACTAGGTTGTGTTGATCGTCACCTAGCTCCACTGATCCGTGACCTGCAGGTTCAGAGTCTTGATCTCTCATTTTGTAGGATCACAACACGTTTCTCCATCGAGAACCATATACATCCTCCCTGTACTTTTATGTCCAAATATGATCACGTTGTATGATAACGACCTGTTACGAGAATGCATACTCTTGCCAAAAATTGTTCCATTAAATGTTCAAAGTTCCTTCTAGCTAGCATCCCGTATATGGTATCAAAAAAAAAAAAAAAAACTCGCGTATCAATCTAGTACTCCCCAGATCCCGACGTCGCACTATGAACCGCAGTCGTCAAATCGACATGGAAGAATGGCCGATTAACACCCTCAACAATAGCCTTCTTCGCACCCGACTTGGAACCAGCACTGGCCCGACGAATTTCCGAAGACAATTTATCCACAGGCTCGATCTCGCTCTCCGTCGACTGTGCAGCAGCTTCTTTTTGGAATCCGGTCTCAACGTCTCGTGCCAGATCTTCTGATCTCCTCTTATTTGCCACGGTGAAGGGATCATCGTGAAGAGCCGCAACGCTGAAGATGGGCTTCCACTTATGCGTTGTTGCTAGGTATTCGGGTGTGGGGTATCCGAAGCCCGCTGCGGCTAGTGCGCGCTTGGTCCAGCGGTTGTGGATGTGCGCGAAGTGCCATTGTACGCGGCGGGGTGCGGCGTAGCGGTCCAGTTGATTGCGGACGTCGATTAGGGTCTGGACACAGGTGACGTCGACGTTGTTGACGGATGAGAAGTCAAGGATGACGGCACGGAGGGTCGGGCGGGTGAGGATCTCGGCCTCGTCTTTGGCTTTCGGGCCCGGGTCGTTCCATGGTCGATCGCCGGTTTTGGTGTTTGGCCTCTCGTCTGAGGGACGGGTTGTCGCAAAGATGTGTTGGACGAGATAGTCTGTGTAGTGGTTTGCGTTGGGGTAGTTCAGGCCTTCGGAGAGGCGGAAGATGAAGATTCCCGGGGATGGTTGTTCGATCTTGACTTCAGGATTGTGGCCATCTTCTCGGGAGATGGGGAGATAGACTGTTCGGTCGCTTTCGAGTTTGGCGTTTGTGATGGTCGCTGCGTCGTCTAGGACGTGGTCGCCGACGACGGAGTGGATTCTGGCTGCACCGAGGAATTGGCCTCGGGCTTTAGCGAGGCGGAATAGAAGGACTGCGGCTGAGACGCAGATGGTGCAGTAGATCCCGATCTCGATGGTGGAGAAGATGATGACGATCACGCCCATCAGGAAGATGAGCGCATCGATTGGAGACACGCGCCAGAACTGGTATGTTGTGTTGGGAGGAGTGACGAGGTCACCGACGGCGTGGATGATCACAGCCGATAGTGATGACTTTGGAATGTAGAAGAAGACGGCAGGGAGGGCATAAATAGCCAGAAGGACCACGATCGCAGTGATGACACCGGCAAGAGGAGTACGGACACCTGACTTGGATTTGATTGCAGTGCGAGAGAAGGACCCAGTAGCGGGATAGGCTCCCAAGAATGGACCCAGGAGGTTCGTGATGCCAATAGCAATGAACTCTTGAGATGGGTCGATCGTGTAGTTGTTGACTCGGCCAAATGACTTAGAGATAGCGATATGCTCAATCAACAGAACAATGACCGCGGCAGGAAGCTCGCTAGCGAAAGCACTAATAATCTCCTTGTCGAGCCTGGGAACGTGCGCGTGCTTGAAACCTCTGGGGACGGTTCCGAGGATCTTGAAGGCCGGGTGCTCCCGGCGGTGGAGGTTGACAGCAGCGCTGATCATGACATAGAAGAGGATCACAAAGGCGGTTCGGAGAGTGGAAATGAAGAAGAAAATCTTGGCTTTTGCTGGGTGCTTCTTAGCTGCGTAGTTGCACCCCCAGCGAATCGCGTAAAGTAAGCCGAGGGCAGTCATGCCCATTGCAGCATCCATTTGGGCCGTGGGCAGATATTTCAGTGTATTGATGATCACCTCATAGGTGGCTCCTCGTGTTGAGAATTTTGCTGTTTCACCGAGGAGAGTTGGGACTTGTCCAGCGACGATATTGATCGCAGATCCGGTCATAAATGCCATGATCGCGGGCAAGGGGATGAAGTCGACGATGAATCCAAGACGGAGGAATCCGAGTGCAGCCACGATGGCGCCGCAAATTATCGCAAGCGCGGAAGCAATGTCTGGAGCTGAGAGACCTGGGTGTTCCTTTTGTGTTTTGATGATAATCGTACCGACGAGAGTAGACATAACGGCGACAGGCTAATAAGTGTGAGTCTGCTGTCGGGAGATCGACATGGGGATGATCCACTTACTCCGATCGTGATATCTTTGGAAGTCGCAAAGAACCAGTAGATGAGGACACCCATGAAAGACGAATAGAGTCCATACTCGGCGGGCAAATTAGCCAACTCGGCGTAGGCCATGCCCTGGGGAATCACAACAGCGCCGACAGTCACACCTAAAGCGATGAGTATACCTTCTGATACGGGGTCATTTCTCCATCTCTCGACTTACCTGCGATCAGATCACCAATAAACCATTGCAAATTGTAGTACCCGATCCAGTGAATGAATGGGAAGATGTTGTAGAAGTAGCGTCCCACTTGTTTGGTTGTAGGTGTATGCGCCGTGATCCATTCTCCGGTGGTCGGATCGGGCTCAATGTAGGCATGACGGCCATCGCCAGATGTGGAGTAAGATTCCGATCCCAGGTCAATCCTCAGAGCAGCCGCCAGAGCATGGCCAACCTTGGTGGATGTTTTCCCACTCATGGTCGAAGCTCGCCCGGCTCAACGCCAAGTTCGGAGAAAAGGGAAGTTTGAAAGTGAAGAAAAGTAAAAAGCGGACTTGGAAAGTGAGACAGGGGGTACTTGTAAAAAAAAAAAACCAACCAGAGAGCACACTATTGATGAAAAAAAGGCATGACGGCCACATGGGCATAATATAGAAGTGTCACAGAGCTTCCCGAAGCTGGCGAAAACGCAATCCTTGGCGCGATGTCGTGATATTAGAGTATAATCGCAAATGGGGGGTTCGAGACACCACTGCTTTTTAGCCGAACGCCTCAACTCTTGTTCCCGCTTCGCAAATTTGCCTTGAGGCGATTGATTCGTATTTATAAGATCGTATTTACCTGTCATGATCGGTAGTCTCGAGCTCGAGCACCGCTCTGGTCGCTATCAGACGAGCGGCGCTAAAGATACACTGACGATACATGAGATTAACGGGCCCACAGGGCCTTGAAGAGCGACCCACTCGAATTCAACTGACACGCGGGGCAGAGCATGCCAGGGTTTTTTTGAAATTTCTTTGGGTCTCAATTTGCCTTCTTTGGCCACCCAAGTCCACGCACACGGGATGCTCACATTTCTGGGGTTTGAAGCACCATCCTAGCTCTATACGACCAGGGCAACCGAGCCCCCGCTATAAAGCTGCGTATAGCCCGCTACACCCATCCCAATCTGGCTAGGCAGTCGTCGTATCTGCGTTTTTGCTTTTGATCCTCGGTCAGTGTCAATTACCACGAGATGTGGTGCAATTCGCGTAATCCACCTTACCACCCAATTAAACTCCAATGTTGACTCTAGGCAATCTCTAGGCGTTCTCTAGGCGGGCTCTAGGCGGGCTCTAGGCGGGCTCTAGGCTCTCTGCCATGATCTCAAAAGGATCTGGTATTTGTCTGAGCAAATTTGGAAGCCCCCGCACGTAATCGAAGCCAAGTTAAAGTTCCATAGACCACTGCTGGGTTTTTAAATTAGAGTGCTCCACCTAGATATGGAAGAACAGAGATTTATTCCCGATGGAAGACACAACCTTCTCTTCCTCTTGCCCTTTCCTTTTGAGTTTTATTTCTATTCTTATCGCTTTTCTTTGTATAGGACTTTCAAGGATATCAGGTAATTTTCGAGCGACGGCTAGATAGAAATAGAGTGTATTTTTATTCAAGATCGGAACACTATCCCTGGCCGCTTGTGGTCGAATTATTGGGTATATGACAGTTAAAGAGCCACATTTTGAAGCACTGTCTCATCGGCTTTGAGACCAACCCATCTCCAGCATGCTGCCCACAACACCTTCTGTTCCTTCTCATCCGTACTGACCGCCGCTGGAGCATCCTTCTTTTGACCAACGTAATAGCCTCCTTTTCCTTGAAAGGTCGGATCCATGCTCACAGCGACGAGGTCTCGGCCGGCATCTTCCGTTGTGCGGAATACTGAAGTAAGGTACTTCAAAACAGGCATGAGAAAGTTGATTGTAGCAAAAATCATTCGAATGGATGATTTTTGTTTCGCTTGAGCTCTCGATGCAGGGAGGCCTCCAGGGTCCATCGCCAGTGCAGTCATATTTGACAACTTCGAGTCCTGGTGTGCAATCGTTAGTGTAAAGATCTTTCCTCTATGTGGCTCTCTCATACCATTCGAAAGCGTTCGTTCAGATCTTCTGCAAATATCACGTTTGCAAGTTTGGCGGTGCCGTATCTCTGGTATCCTCTGTCGTGGACTAGTGACAAAGCATCCGGAGCTGGCTTGATGAGATCTTCGATATTCTCAGGAAGCCCGGGTCTAAGCGAAGACAAAGGGTTTGGCTTCTCTGGATAGTGTGTGATTGAGCCGAGCATGACGATACGTCCAGACCCAAAGTCCATACTTCCGAGGAGCTTCAGAATCAAGAGGTAATGAGATAGATGACATACTTGGAATGTGGCCTCATTCCCATCTGATGTGAACTTCTGTCCGGCCTCGAGTGATAACGTGGCCGCGTTACAAACGATGGTTGAGATACGTGGGAGCTCTCGAGAAGATATCTTAGCATTGAGCTTCTCTGCAAAAGAGCGTACACTAGCAATATTTCCAAGATCGAGAGCCTCGATGACCACTTTGGGGTTCGAATATTTCGAAATCAATCGCGTGAGCTTTGCTGTGTTGGGATCGTCTTGAGGTGACGGATTGCGCACAGTCGCGATCAATGTATGTTGAGGATAGCAGGAGAGGAATGTATCCACAAAACCAAGGGCCAATGATCCATTGGCTCCAGTAATTATGACCGTACGATCCATACTGGACAATTGATTATTAGATTGAGGTTGTTTGTGCTTTGATGGGACTAGAATGCTGCTATGAGACGGCTCTTTATAAGTGGTCTCGCGTCAGCACCCTCCCAAGTGATTATGAATAGTCTAAACAAAACCCCCTTAACCCCGGCTTATCAATCCAGTTTAAACACTTGGTTATAGAGTCATTCAGAGGCTCATTGCGGCCAAATTTGCTACGAACGCCAGGTTCCCGTCTTGTCGTCCAACAATCCCTGGGCCAAAGTGATGAAGGCGCCATGGAAGAGAGCAAGAAATATTAATTCTCAATCTGAAGGTTCCGTTAAAAGCTTTACTTTCATCTTCATCTACCAAAGATTCCATTATGTTCGAAATGCTGGATCGGAGGAGAAGCGTTCCAAAAACCGACGACCGGACTTAAAGCCGTAACTCCGCCATGCACCGTAAGAGAAACAAAAACTTCAAATTCTAGCTACTACTCAAGATCTAAATACCCTGAAAGAGAAAACCAATTTAAATGCCCTTTGAACAGCTCCTGGGACGCCACTACATAGATGTGCAATTCCATAACGGCGGGTTGACCGTCGAGGAGACGCTCATCGTTCCTGAACAAGGCGAGCAAATACAACGATTTGAACACTCAGTTCAATTTTTCACAATCAACGTCTAAATCGATAGTTGCTGGGTACACTTCTTCACTGAATTGTCTACATTTATTTGAACAACCATGGTCAGGAGAGTGAAACTTATTATGTTCTGAGGGACTCCCATAGAAATTTCCTCTGAGGCTTGCAGCACCTAGATCCTTAGATACTGTGAGACTTGGGAGGAAAACCAGAGTACCAGAAAGACACTGATGTTGATGGTTGCTATGTCTCTTGGGCTTTTCCTTCCTTGCCCAAGTGTGTCTGAACTAGACATTGAACCACGATCGATTTTCGCCAACTGGCACGAAAGGATAAAAGTCACAACTAACGATGAACATATGTCGACTAACAATCTGAGCATAAAAACCTTTGTCCAACAGTCCAGCTCAAGTTCATGATCAGCCAACCTCTAATTCCATTGAGTGGGCACCGTAAAAGTCCCAATCGGGCTAGACATCATGCCACAGCCCCTCTTTCAATCTGGACCACCTTACCACTTCAAACCTTGAATTCCGAAACAACCCGTGCTCTATAAAAAGTCGATCATCCATCCTCAGTATTCGCCATCACTCCCAATACCTCATCTTTCAAAGATCGCGAGTGATATTCAAACCATCATGTCTATTGTCTCTATCACAAGGTCAATATTCCCGCTTACCCCGCTTACCCCGCACCGACAAAATTGACCCGTCTTACAGCAAGTCGGACTTCATGCAGAAGATCTTCGGCTCTGAAGACCTCATTGTTTTAGACTGCTGGGCAACCTGGTGCGGCCCCTGCAAAGCCGTCGCTCCAGTTTACGAAAAGCTCAGCGAGAGTTTCCCGCAAGTCAAGTTTTACAAGGTCGACGTTGATGAACAGGCGGATGTTGCCCAAGAACTCAATGTCCGCGCTATGCCTACTTTTATGTTCTTCAAGGATGGGCAGAAGTTCAGCGAAGTAGTTGGTGGTGATATGAAAGCCGTAGAGAAGAATCTCAATGATCTTGTTGCGTGATTTCAGATCGTCCGATTCACGGCTTTTCTCACTTGACACTCTCGTCTCTCTTTAAGAGGATTTGTCCTTTAAATATGGCCTCTACTTTGGTGGAGTAGGATCAGTTTCGCTACTTTAGCACCCTATAATTGATATTGCTTCTGGTGTGGTATTTCAAATCAGTCAACGGGGAATCTTCCTCTCCTCGTTTCGAAGATGTCTTAAGATTCGCGTGAATTTGAAGATCTCATTACGGGCAGATCTGGTAGCTTCGCATCGCATTCTGGCAAATAGCCAGTTTGGAATTACGTCGCGCTCAACACATCACAAAAGCATCGAGCTACCAAATTGCCAAGGCTGGCTTGGCAGCCATTTGAGCCGCATCGATTACGTCATCCTACTTGAATTTGCTCCATATCCCACGGTCATCACTATTTCTAAAGGTATGGATCAAAAATACTGTCTGTAGAAGGTGACCATACTGGGTTTATGTTGAAAAGTTGAGCGATTTGATTGTAACACATGCAATTGCAGTAAATAAGTCATAACATCATGCAGGGCCACCCATGAGAAAGTATGAAAAAAAACTAACAAATTGAAAGGAACAGCCCATGTCTAGTCTTTAATTATACACACTGAAGAGAACACCCAGAATGTACACTTTTGTCCTGTTGCCATTAGGATTCAGCGCCAAAGAAAATAGGAAGAGGGGGGCACTCACCAAGACTAATTGTCAGCCATGTTGGGATAGCTGGGGTGGGTATAAGAGAAGGAAATTTTTATGAGAGATTTTGCACAGAGGAAAAAACAGAAAAAAAAATCATCAAAGGCAGACAAGCAAACAGTAAACCAAGCAACGGGGTATCATGAAGGGTGGGTGGCTCATGATGTTGAACTGCAAAAGAGATCGTCTAATTGTCCAAGCGGCGTAGACTGCCATGGTCTTGCGAATGGGCCAAGGACATGATCACGTACAGGATATATGCAGTGAGGTACTCGAAGAGTCGGCCAGGGTCCGAGGTGCACATGTCCGAAAGCATATCCATGGACGACCCACCTGTCCATTTCTCCAATTTGGAAAGGGCGGCGCCTAGGTCGAAGTTGAACTCGATAAGGATATCGCCATCATTGTTTTCTTCACTCTCACCGTCACTGAAGTGCAGCAACGAGTTATCAGACGAGTCCACCGGAGAGGTGGAAGAGCTCGACTTGGTGGAGACAAGAGTCTGGAGATCGGCATAGGAGGAGGATGTAGACAGTGCATCGGTGTCATCTTCATCTTCATCAAACACAGATTCGGCATCCGACTCATCCGAAACATCAGAATCATAGTTGGTGATTTCCTCGGCGCGGTCGCCTAGGGTCGGCTCGAAAGCTTGCGCGATCGCTGACTTGGCCTCTTCTCTTTTGGCCTTTGACTCAGTCACGGATGAGCGTAATTTTAAAAGCTTCACCACGATCTCAACCCGGCTGCGGAGATGACTGGTACCACGATACACAGGGCGCAGCTTAAATTTCATCTCGACTTTGCGGCCTGATGCTAGCTCAGCTCGGGCTTTAGCTCGACATGCACACTTGCACTGGCAGTCTGGGTTCACCATTGCAATTTTGCTTGAAGGTGGATCAAACTGGGTGACGAAGTCAAGACCTATTGGTGTTAGTTTCTGGGCTCGCCCATCTCGCCGGGTGTGTATATGGACTTGACTTACCACTGAGAGCCAATGACCCTAGTCCTTGAAGCGGCTTGCATAGCCACTTCTTGAATGGATCCAGATCTATCATTGGGAGCATTTTGAGCAAAGATCCGCTGAGCGAAGTTGTCTTGATATCAAGCGCCGATGGCCATACCATCTCGGACTCGCTGAAGACGGGCTCGTCAAGACCCAAGACGGGCATGGTCCGGTAGTTTCTCTGCTGGCCATCGAACCCTGGGCCCATGCCGCCATTTGGATTATAATCTGGGACTCTGAAATAAGTGGTACCAGATGGATACTGCCCTTGCATTGCTTGATTGGGACTTGGCTGGGCCTGATGTCCTTGGTTGAGCAAAGTTACAGTTGGGTCGATGAAATTTGGTACGCCTTGCGGTGGGCCACCCATCTGTTGTTCATGGTTGGCTGTAGCCCTGGCTAGGATCATAAGGAAATCCGGACATTTGTGGCAGAAGCGGGTCGATTTATTTGAACTGTGGCACGTCGGGCAATTGTTGAATTTGTGTGAGCATCGTCGGCAGCTCAGGCCAGATCCTTGCCTGTATGATCGTTGTTCCAGGTTCTGTGCACTACGATTAGGGAGCCCGGATTGGTGATGAGGGCGACGAGGCCCTGGGGTAGGCTGTCCGGTGTTAGGGCGGTGCTTTGCATTACCTGGGGGGTAGTTTGGACCGGCGTTGCCTCTGAATGGGGAGGAGGAGGAACTTGGAGGCACCGTGGGATGCGGTGTTGGACCATTCCCCCCAAAGACGGAATGATGGTAGCCGACCGCTCCAGGAGTGTTTGTTGATCTACTCGGTGCTTGAACCGGCGCAGGGCTCGGACCTGGCTGTGACTGGTCGGTATTGAGTGTATCCTCTTTTCCAACGGTTCCTTGGTCGACGCTTGTACGACGAGATGATATCCCGGTCCCGTAGGAACAGTGCAAAAGGTAACACTTATCAAAATCTTTCCACGAAGATGTATTGACAAAGCAGAAAGGGCATAGAGGTGGACAAGCATTATCGCGTCTGCATGCCTCGAGCTCTTCCTCGGTGGCCACACGCTTGTGTCTGAGCTGGATGTGATCTTTGAGCTGATGTTTTCTAGGTCTCTGAAAAGGACAGCTGTGTTCGGAGCAGATGAATTGGCATTTCGGGTGATGCATATCATTGACATGCCGCGTGAAGATTCCTCTGTTGTTCGTGTCACATTTATCACACTCCGGACATTTGTATCTGTTGACGGTCGACGACTTGGTGGAGGATGGCGGGGTATGATCAGGCGGCACGGTCGAGGAGTTCTGACGTCTCTGGAAGGCATCCAAATGGTCCCCCAAAAGAACCCACTTCTGTTTGGCTTGGCGGACTGCATCCTGACTGCACTCCTCGTCGAATAGAACCTTACAGTAATCAATGTTGAATTCCCTGAGGGTCTGTCCTGGGCCAGGGTCCCCTGTTGGCGGCTGTGAGACTCTTGCCTCAGCACGAGTCAATCCAATCAAAGCACTTGTCTCGTCATTCCGCCCAAGAGAGTTTGAAGCGGCAGACAGGTCTTCTTCCATGTTCTTACTTCCTAAATTCGCGAGCATGGCCGTGTTGATCGAAGACCCGCCGCCGGTAATTCCCTGCAGCATAGTGTCTTGGGGGTCAACAGGGCCAGTTGATGACATCATATCGTAAGGAAGATAGTCGACCCTGTACAGGTTCATGGGCGTATAGCTTGTGACAGATGAGGCAGTTTGGGCATGGTGGCTCTGGTCATAACATTGTTCGGAAGACTCGGAGGACTCCTATGGAGAGAGAGCTTGTTAGCTACCCTTGATGCAGCACACTTCGAAAGCTAGTGTGAATTGGTGGAGATGTGACGGTGTGGAAGTCAAACAGTACAACTTACGGGATAGTTGAATCCATGGTTCATGTCGAAGGGTGGCATGGCATTGTAGGAGCCACCGCTCACGGTTGATTGCGTGAGAATAGAGGCTGCCACGTCGCCGTCTTGGTCGGGGGGGACCCTGGCGCTGGGAAACTGGTCCATGTTGGCGGTATGGAGTAGCATGTAGATAAATTTACTTGAGTGATGTACCAGGACCTGGGCCTGGTGTAACTGAGTCGCCCTAAAATGGTGGGAAGGGGAAGTATATAGAGGGGAAGAAGGAGAAAAACCGCTGTTGGCAATCCGTAAGGCGGTAGGGGGGGGGAGGGAAGTCGGAATTTATACCTGTGAGTACCAGGTAATAAACGAGCCTTCCTATTTGCACTAGCTTCACCTGGGTAAAAACCCTAAGGAGAATTACCAGTCGGGGGTCTTCACGACCGGGGAGGCGTATTTTAGCTATGCCGACCCGCGGTGGATAAGAGAGGAACAGAGCGGAAAGAAACCAGCCTGTGCTTCAACGCTCACATCCATGATCTTTATCTCCTTGAGTTATACGCCCTCACGATCGGGGCCTGGGGCCAAATTTGACGTCAGGTGGAGGGTTGGAGCCTGAGGGCGAGAAGAGGGCTCAAGTGCCGATGACAGCATCAAAGTAAAAAGAGAGAAGAATCGGTGAGCAACACCCGGATTGAAACGTCGTTCCAACCTCGAGCTTGTAATATTCCGTAACTTGGGTGATGGAGCTTGCTTCGCCTCATTCTAGTGAGGGGAACGCGCACCGCCCCAGACCAAGAGCCTCAAAAGACTTCCGCCCAACAAGCGTTCGCCGCCCGATCGATGTGGAACGTGATCCATGTACCTCTAAATGCAGAATAATCCTCTATTTTATTGAAAATTGTATGCTGATTGGTCCCCAGGTACGACCATTGCCGGTGTTTCACCTGCGCACATGGAGTCCATGGATTCTCATCTTAGCGACTACGTTGAGCAACCCTTTCTTTTTCGAACCCTATTTCAATTATCGTCGGCCTGGATTTCGCAATACGTGGCGCCTTCTTTCCTCTGTCTATTTCCCACGGGATACGGGATTACTTATCACCTGCCACTCTACTACCTCCTTGTCGGGGACTCGCTAGTCGCCCTGCGACGATAGCATAAAACTGGCGTTGCCAACCTGGCGTCTACAAGGGGGTCCGGCATATATTCAAGGGGCTTAGAAATCCCAAATCCGCCAGTTCATTATTGGGCGCTCAGGAAACTGAGTGTCTGTTTTCGGTCACGGGACAGTGAGGCGGGTTCACCGCA
This sequence comes from Penicillium atrosanguineum, assembly GCF_028827265.1. NCBI lineage: Eukaryota > Fungi > Ascomycota > Eurotiomycetes > Eurotiales > Aspergillaceae > Penicillium > Penicillium atrosanguineum. The sequence goes on along the minus strand of NW_026623138.1, from coordinate 1,902,497 downwards.
AGGTACACTGGGACAGCTACAGTGGATGGTTCGGGATCTCCGTCTATAACCGCATGCCCTTGATATGAGTGGTAAACACAATAAACCAATCATTTGCCATGGTCAATGTTGGTTTCCCAAGGACAGATGCAGGCTCCGTCCCGGTCATCTTCGGGACTTTCTTGACAGCGTTCGAGCATAGATCCCTGCGAATGACCTACGAAGCGAGATCCATCGGGCCCGAGAAACACTTCCGGACAAATCGCATAGGATATGGGATCCGGGACAGCTCCCCGAAGTCCTATGACGGAGGAAGTCAGACGGGCGTTCAGAGGTGGGGAGTGCGGGTACACCTTTCCGTGTGGCCCCGGATGATCTGAATCGGGGGAGGAAATGAGGTAGCAAAAGACGGACGATTCCATAATCGTATTAAATATCCATGCCGCATCTCTCAGGCTGTTGACGGTTCTTTGTACACTTATCGCGGCCCGAGAGAGAAAAAAATCTGCTCCCACCTGATCAAGCAGGATGCGGGCAGGGGTGCAGGAACGATGATCAACGGGGATCGACTGGAAAATAATGGAAATTATAACCAGAGTTCACCGACTGGGGGAGATTTGAATTAGGTCGATCATTAAGCTCGCTTGTCATCGCCACACGCAACGGTTGACAGTCTTACTCGTTTAATCTCGATCGACATTGGCCAATAGCTCCTCAGGTCGGGCGTCCGGGCACGGTGGCAGATAGGAATAGATTGACCATTCGTATGATGTGCAGATATCGAGTATCCTTATCTCAGACGTAATGGAGATTCTCCCTTTCCCTTGGGTCGACCAAGAGAGTTTTGCCCAGGTACGGGAGAGACCAGCTGAGCTCGGTGCGGAGCACTGACCCTGAGAAATAAGGGACTCGTCAGCCTTACGCGTGTGGGATCATGTCATATCCTTGGGTTGTGTAATTGCTTTGTCGAGGTTGGACTGAGACAAAGAAAGAAGACGTCAAAGTCAATCTAAGATCTCAGATCCACAACCTCGGTTCTACCCGTTCTATGTACCGTGGTTAAACCAAAGAATGTACGGAAGCTGGGCAGAAGTAAGGAGGCAACTCTACGCCCTCAACTCTGACCTCAAGAGTGACAACGGAGGGGAATTTTTCCTCTTGGATGATTGGGGGTGCCTGGGAAGATGTACAAACCAGGGGTTGCATACTGCAGTCAGCTCTGGAGGGAAACGACAGAGTTTTCACGAAGCCAAGGCCAATAAGAAATCTACTTTTTTTTTTCCATCTATGAAAATCTTTGCAAAGCCTATTCAGGCAAAGTAATCACAGAGAAACCAAGGAAAGCGAAGGGAAAAAATACAAAGATTCAGACAAAACAGCTCTCCCCAAAGTCCGCCACCGACGCTCGGAGACTTTGCCCCACCGAGACCCGATTATGCCTCGCCGCAAACACCAAACCCGATCGAACCCCAGAGATCCCCGTGACGCATGACCCATCCCCGACCCAGAATTGTGAAACCTAGCGCCTTTGCAACCATCTCCGTTTCCTAGTATAGCCCATATCGCTGATGATGATGTCGAAAATGACGATGGTGGCAATCTCTACTGAGCGGTGACCTTCAGGTGCGACCACGACAGCGAGGTTGTCGGCGAATTCTTGTAGGCTTCGAGCATGGGGGAAGGGCCCTGGCCAGATTTGCCGCCCGAGCTGGAAGATGAGGCAGAAGTCGAACTGCCGAAGGTCAGGGTTGAGGAAGGACCACCCTTTGGAACGGTGGCCCATGCGCCCATGCCGGCAAAGTCGTTTTTTCTGTCCGACCATGAATTAGTATGTGGTTAGACTCTTGGGCAGAGGCAAAAGTCAAGGAGGTTGGGATGGGCATGCTGCATGATACTGCGAGCTGCTGCAGAGTCGGCGCAGAGAGAGCTTACTTGGCTGGGGGTGTCATTTTGATGGGTCTTAGGTGTGGCGCCGCGGTATACAAGGCGGGAGTGGGCAATTTTCAGAAATAATGATGGGGTTATTGGTATAGAGAGATGCTCGCGTGGACAGTGAGGTCAATGGAGCAGCGTGGACAGGTGGCTATGGTTGGAAAGCACAATGTTCTTGACCTGGGCAGCTATGGCTGTCTGCGATGGAGGTAAAGGACGATGCGGTGGGATGATAGACTACAACTCAAGTGCTGGAATATGGAGTCCGTTTATAACTTCTTTACAGAGCTATCTGGCAAGGCACAATCGTGAGAATTGGAGCCTACTCAACACCCGGGTTCAAGCTCTACCCGGGGGGCATCATTCACTTTCCAAAGGGTCAGTAACTTTCCTCACCCTGAATCGGGGGGATCCACATTCTGTGGGCCAAGACTCTTCCGAGTTCATCTTGAGCTGGATCGCCCCACCATTGGCTGTCTTAAAGCGAATAGAATCTTTTTTTTTGATTTCTTCTAGAAAGAAGCTTGGACGATCATGGTCCGGTTGCCTGAATAGGCCATGGTCCCGAAAATAAAATAAAAATGAATTTGAAGAAAATGGGGGGAAATAATTGACCAGGATAACCCTCTGTGCAGATGTGGCTACTCCAGGCACAAGTTGTCAGGCCAGGTTCGGTAAGATTCGTTCGCTGCAAAAATTATCCCATACCACGGGAGACAAGGAGACCCCGGGGTGTCACTTCATTTCATGCATTCGAGCCTCTCGGGAAGCTGCAAGCTTGACTTCTTCTTTGACAGGCCCGCTCATGCGAACAATGGCAATGGCAATGCAGAAAGTCGGTGTAGTCCATTGTCCACCGCTCCTATGGCCTAAGGGAGCGAGTTGCATTATGGTAATAAACGTCCGAACGGCGGAAACAGCAGGGGGAGGGCCCATACCGCCAGGAACGGAGCCCGATTACCTTAACCTTACCGCGTATTGATCATCATTTGCTCCGTACGTACATCTTGAATTTCGCACTCGAGATTTGACTGTGGCGGTGTCACCCTTCGTGCGAGTCACGCGCATTCCCTCGTTGCCCTCATCACCCTTATCACCCTCCGCCTTGGAGCATACCCTAACCTGGGTTTCAATCTATGGGAAGAAACAAATCGCCCTCCAGTCTGTTTTTACGCAAGTTTTACCTGGGCTTGAGCCCGGGATCAACCGTAGACATTGGAGCCCAACGTACCCTCCATCTTGACTCAGAGCGAAGGTCGCCGTTCGATGTGCATCGCGCTACCCACAAGGAAACAATAAGACGCAGACAAGCATGGGACCAGACCGCCATTGTCGAACCATCATACTCGAATCCCAACCTTCCACGTTGGTCTCGACCCAGAGGGGCCGCGCGCTACCATTCAGCCGGGGATGGGAACGGGAATGATGTCGATCGGCCATCGAGCGGGCCAGACTCCACTCTCGAGAGTTCGAGACAAGCTATTCCTCAGTGGATGCCTGATCTTGCCAGGGTCATCCATCAAATATTGATCGAGTAATAAGAACTGGCCCTAGTCGGCGGGTGAACGGGGGCAAGCCATGACGTACGTAGCGCCTTTTACCCTGCGTCAGCATCAGCACCATGTGCGACTGCGAGCACCTGGGGAGCAATTGCTTGGATCTTGCGATGTATCACAAGAATGAGGCCTCGAGATGGAGGCAAAAAAAATTCTGGAGCTTCCTGATATCGACCAAACGGATCGAAAGATGCTGTAATGACAGATCCGATCCGATATACAGTGGGCGTTCGTGCCATAGTGGCTGTGCAACCAAGTGTGGCTCGCCGGGCATCAAGGCAGACCCCGCCATGAGACTACGATTTGCTCGAGGGCTTGGATACGGGTCGTGTTTGGCAAGATTCCCGCCCGTATACCGTTAAATCATTACTCCCTATTCCTCTCGGACTCGCGACGTGGACATTTCGACCATTCACAAAAAAACGCGCACCGGTTGCGCCAAGACCATAATATTTTTTATAATATCTCTTTTTCCAAATTGGCCCAATCAGACCAGTTCTGGAACATAGGCTGCATGACGATGTGAAACGCCGAATAAAATAGACAAAATGATTATTTAAAATTAGATATATCGTATAGCTCACCAGGCCAGATCACCGAGGGACGGGTGCCCCGTTCACCATCCAATCGAAAATATACAATCGCTAAACAACCTTGAATTAGGATCTGACCGGGTCAGAGACTCGCAGTACACCCTTTCCCGGGCTAGGAACAACCTTCCCGATAAACCTCGCTCTTCGGAATACCAGATCTAGAATGCAAAAACCCTGGAGCCCAGATGAGCACGATCTCCGGGGCTCATCCGCGTCATCAACGGCACCCGGACCCTGTCCAACCCAAAAAGCCCCGTCACACTGAACCACTAGTTTGGTGCTTCTTTGAAGTGGCAAAACTTCTACACGGCGTCAGAATGGAGGGGGCAGCCTCTTCCCTGCGGTATTTTCCTTATCTTTTGACCCTTTGACAAATTCAGCCCCGTTTACTTTATACCCACGCTACCCCGTTGCGGATCTCGTAGATCACACGTCCACCTGACAGGACCTCGACTCGGCTACTAGAATTCCACTATATTTTCCCTGACAAGCCCTTGTGAGCCCTGTGAGCCCTGCGTCATGGTTCGTATGGTATTGTCGTTCTACCGCTTCGGACTCGGCGATAATACACCTCCGTAGGGTCATTACAGTCCTGCCGGCCGATCCGGAGGAAATGAGGGCGAAGGAGAGAGTACCATGAGAGAATGCTCGGACCTCCTGGGATTTTCACCTTCGCCTGGGTAAGACGGGTTTCGTTCTGCTCTTGGCAGGTGAATTTGGCCATCGCAGTGACGCACGTAGAAAGACGGTGTGGCGCAGTTGATAGATGCTCGGCCGAGGAATTTCTCTATCGCGAGATTACCATCGAGACGAGGCGGACCTTGCATGGCGCTGTGGCAGTGCGTATTTTTGACAGGGGAAATCTGCAGTGTCAGATCAGTGCAAGGCTCGCGGGAGCGGTGACGATGGTGCTACGAGAGAAGGGATTAACGGGGGTGTACTATGGAGCTCTAGACCTTTCTTTTCTTTTCTTTTCTTTTCTTTTCTCTGTTCATGCCCCGAGGCATGTGGTCATGCGTGGCGTTTGTGAGTTTCGGGCGAACTACAGGCCCCTGTGGCGATCTGAAGTCTAGACTTGCACGGATGTTGGGCGTTCATGTTAATGCTTTGCGGAGAAGATCTGAGCTGTGGCCGTTGAGGGTCAGACCCGAACATGGCTAGGGTTGATTTTGACTAAATGTCCGTAGGATCGGAGGTCTAGACTCTTACAAGGGTTGTAGGCTTCCCTTTAACCGCCTGTACATAGGCTATCGCGGCGTTGTTGGGCGCTTGAGGGGCTCATTCGACTGCACTATGGAGAAGATCTGAGCCGTGGCCGTGGAGGGCCAGACCTGGGATGGCTCTCGACTCACTCCTACATGTTCGTGAGATTGAAGGTCTAGACTTTGACAAGGTTTGCTGTCTTGCTTCTCATCACCTGGACATGAAGCTATCGCGTAGTTGTCGGGCGCTCGAGGGCCAGGCTTTCGGTTCGGCTACAGGATCTGCAAGAATCCTTCTCCCCGGACAAGAGGCGCTGTCGTTGCTTCTAGACTGTAGCTATGTAAATAGAAATTCGATGGGTGGTCTCCTTCCGGCATTGCCAAATTTCATTACAAATATAGCACGCGGCTGGTGCAGCATAGGCCATGCGAAAACGTGCCTGATCACCAAGACGCTCCAGACGGACCGCTTTCCAGTCTACTTGGAATGAAAGTAACTTGTGAACTCGGAAATTTTTGATTTTGTTTCATTCAGGGGAATCTAATGCACAGGCGAGATATGTGCCGGGCATCGGAGACCCTTCACGTGTCGTCTCATGCAGCCAAAATCCATTCCACCCTGTCGGATGTAAAAACGGAGAGTAACCCAGATAAAAAAACACCAAACAACCACGCGCACCCGGAGCCAGACCCATTCCTTGCGAGTCCCTTAGATGTGGGTGTCGTAGGCGATGGGGACAACGGTCTCGGGGACGTTGCTGGAGACGGAGACGAGGTGGCCCTCACGGGGCTGGACAGCCTGGCGCTTCAGGTGGACGTGGATACCCTTCTCCTTGGCCTCACGCTTCTTGATGGCGTTCTCCTTGACACGGTTGATGAACTCCTCGCGGGAGCGGGAGTGCTGGACGTGCTCGATGCGAACGTTGATGCGCTTCTCGAGGTAGCGGTTGTCGACACGCTTGTACAGGAGGACACCGACGGAGGACTTGGTAACGTTGTAGACAACGCCGGTCTTACCGTGGTAGACCTTGTGGGGCATACTGTTCTGACAGTCAATTTTTCATGTTCATGTTCCTTCTCATTCGCAAATTGTAGATAGTGATCATGGGGAGGTCTCGAGCAGAGGGGATTCTCCGGCAAAGTCGAGTTATCGAGTGTGTCGCTGCTGGGCGAGTGGGGAGAAAAGAAAAAAAAAATCGGATTGTACTGACCCCTTCTGGACGGCACCGTTGACCTTGACATCGACAATGTCACCAACACTAAAAATTCGTCAGATCTCATTCCTTTTATCCAAGTCGATTGCGGGTTTTCGTAGATTCGTACCGGAAGGTCTTGAGGTAGGTGGACATGCGAATCATACCATGTTCCTTGAAGGCACGGCTGAAGGCATACTGTCGTCACAGTTAGTATGTCATCTCTCTCGAAACGGGCGAAAAGTAATCGAATATCGAAAGCGCAGACGTACCCGAGTGCCGGCGCGCAGACCGTAGGAGTGAGGCATGTCGGCGGTTGTGTGGTTGGTGTTGTGGTGAAAATTGTCGACAACGGGCTACCTTAGTCGAAAGTGAAGCGGCAACCCGAACACTCGATGTGTGCACGCACGTGACTAGGGCTAACAAGCCCTACTAACCATACCATATCGGGACTAGTCCACCACGAAGCGAGGATTCACGTCCATCCATCTGTGAAATCGTTTTCTAGTGCTTGTTCGACAACCTCTCGCGACAACCAGGACAACCAGCAGCCATGGCCCCGTGAGTATACTTTCTGCAATGCGTTCATTGCATTCATCTAACCGCTTTTTACACACAGTCGTGTTTCTTCCAAGACCTACAAGGTCCCCCGTCGCCGTGAGTACTACCTTCAAAAACCTGCATCTCCGTGTAATTGAGGCTAATTTTATTCTAGCCTTCGAGTCGGCCCGTCTGTTAGTACTCTCCGGCCACTAATCAGAAGCGTGCTTCTGGTTATGTCGTGTGTTCAATTCTAACCACCTTTATCTAGTGACTCGGAACTTAAGGTTGTCGGAGAGTACGGCCTGCGCAACAAGCGCGAGGTGTGGCGTGTCCAGCTTACCCTGTCCAAGATTCGTCGTGCTGCTCGGTACGTGAAGGATAAATACCCAGTTATTGAATGAAATGTGAAACTAACGGTCGCATAGTGAGCTCCTCACTCTCGATGAGAAGGACCCCAAGCGTCTGTTCGAGGGTAACGCCCTGATTCGCCGTCTTGTGCGTATTGGTGTCCTCGACGAGTCCCGCATGAAGCTCGATTACGTCCTTGCCCTTAAGGTTGAGGATTTCCTTGAGCGCCGTCTCCAGACCTGCGTCTACAAGCTTGGCCTCGCCAAGTCCATCCACCACGCTCGTGTCCTGATCAAGCAGCGTCACATCCGTGTCGGCAAGCAGATCGTCAACGTTCCTTCCTACATGGTCCGTCTGGACTCCCAGAAGCACATTGACTTCGCTCTGACCTCGCCCTTCGGTGGCGGCCGTCCCGGCCGTGTTCGCCGCAAGAAGGCCGCTGCCGCTGCCGGCGGTGACGGTGAGGCCGAGGAGGAGGATGAGGAGTAAATCATCTCTTAAAAAAATCGGGAGTACGGTCGGGTTTCGCTTTTGAACACCTCAAAACTTCTGGGATGTTCGTGATGACTACAGCATATCCACATTTTGTATGATCATGCAAATTGAATGAATCAAAACAGCCAGACGGCTTCAATTCGGAACCCGAATGTTTATCTTCCCATGCGTCTGCCATAGCCTGGCTTCTATCTGTACAGTAGATCTTAATGAATATAACGCCGATCCCCCAATTCCCCAGATTCCGTAATCGTGTAATCGTTCCTAAGATTGTCGGGCCCAGACATTCATCCCTCTACGCCTACCATTTCCTTCAAGGTCTCTTCGGCGCCTCGGTACCACCGACCCATCTCTTCGAGGCCGTCGCTCTCTCCCTCCTGCTTCTTCCGCTGTGCCTCACGAGCTTGTGCAACCGCCTCAATCTTGCGTCGCTCGAGCACTGTACACTCCTCTCAATCGCCTCGGCTTCTCTTGTCTTCCGAGGCAATGTATTCTGCACAGCAGCGATCTGTCGGTTGAGCGCCGCCAATTCCGCCTCTCGCTCAGCCAAGAGGCTCAAAGTCGCAGGAAGAGGGAGGTTCTGGGATGAGCGTGGATCCGAGGTATCCATTCCAGCGACCTGTTTCGCGCGTAGTGCTGCAATGGTCCCCTCGAGGTTCTCGATGGCATCTGGGAGAGTCGACAGTTGTTCCATTTGCACCTCGACGTTCTTGTAACCTGTCGCACCGCACCTCGTTAGCCAGCACAGGCAAATACCAACGAGTTGAAGACTCACGGCTCGCCAAATTTCGGCCCATTTTCTCCATCTCCTCAATCATCAAGCGCGCTTCTTCTTTACTCGCCTTCAGCTCTGCTTTCACTTCCGCCAGCTGTGTCTCCAATTCCACATTCTCGTTGTGACCGACCACGAGGGGTGGATCGCCCACGATCGCTCGGAGGAATTTCTCTTTTGTAACCTGCTCGACGTAGGAGAATCGTAGTTTGGAGAAGAGTTCCTAGTGAGTAAATCACGTCAGGATTTGTTATTCAATACAGACATGGTCTGGCACGGGCTCTAGAACCTTGTAGTGTGTGAGATCAGCCTCTAGAGAAGCTGGAGTCGGATCATTCAGATTGGACAATGAGACATCGGAGCCTCGCTTTGAGGGAGAGAACTTTGCATCAACAACGTCGGAGATGGGTTCACTGATGCGAATAATCGCGAGCTGTTTCTTCAGATCACCCTGGTCAGTTTCGAGCTGTTGAAGTGCCCCTAGGGACTCGAAGGTATTGTTCGCCATTTTCAATAACGCGTTTGGCGACACTTTAAGCCTGGAGGAATCAACGTGAGGATGTTTGGAAGTCCCGCATGCAAACATTCGCGGGAACATAAACACCCTGCGATAACAGATACGAAGGCGGTAAGAGCCTCGATATTGGCAGGTGCAGGTCGATCTTTCAACGCCACGCCTTCCCTTTGCTTCCAACGTCTGCCTTAATGATAATGAGACGGTAATTTTTGATCTTATTAGTCCTGGGCCCGAATGATCTGGTCGCTCCGAGGCCTCAATCCAACACCGCACGCTGCGACTGCAACTCGATTCAACGCCCTGTTTTGGCGACATCATGGACGACGATTACGTTGCGCAGGTCCTTGCCAAAGAGGCCAGAGAAACCTCTCAAAAGTACTCGGCTGAGGGTCTTTCAGCCTATATGCCTCGGAAGTATGCGCTTTCCCGAACGCCCGCATCAACCCCAACATAGAATGAATGCTTACTTGGCTCGTTCGCAGGCCCGCAGGCAATGCTCCCAAGCCCAACACCCGATTTTTGCGACATCTCATCAAGGAAACAGACAATCACAACACGGCGTTGAATCGAAAAGAGGAACGTGAAGCGCGAGACCGAATGCGCCTGCTGAAGAACAAGACCAATGGTGACTCGACCTCTACATCGCAAACTTTCCGAACACAAAATCGCCAGAGCAGTATACGAGACACCGATAGACATCGCAAGGATGATCGTGACGATCGACACCGCTCGCATCGGAGACGGCACCGGAGTCGCTCTACATCTACGGACCGAGATCGCTCACGGCGGCAGCCGCGGAGGGACGACGATGAGCGAGTGAGAGACGAGCACAGAGATGGTGATCGTACAGATCGACGACGAGAGCGTCATAGGCACGAGTCATCACGGGCGGAGCGGCATGGTCGGAAGCGATCATACTCAAGATCTCGCAGCCGGTCTCCTCGCCGGGATCGCAGTTCTGAACGCCACCGCAGCGAGCGACGTTCTCGACGATCCAAGTCTCCCTCCGGCACGCATTCATCACGATCACACAGGACACACAAGGACCGACGGTCTGAGCAGGACGAGGCGCCCCTTCGTCAAAGCCGTTCATCTCGAGATACAACCAGGCATTCCGAACACAAACCATCCTCGACTATTCCACCGCTACGCCATAGATCCGACGACGAGTCGGACCCTCTAGAGGATCTATTTGGGCCGCTTCCTCCGCGGAAAGACTCAGAACCTATTCGCTCGCGAGGCCGGGGCGCCTACAAACCCAGTGCAAGCGCCATCGACGCTCACTTTGCTGCGGACTACGACCCTCTGCTCGACGTACAACCTGCCGATGACGCACACTCCGAAGATAAGCAATCATCTCGCCGCCCTGTCGCAGGTCTCATGACCAAGGAGGACGATTGGGATATGGCCCTCGAAGCGCTCCGCGATCGTGCCAAGTGGAGACAAAAGGGTGAAGATAGATTGCGTGCAGCTGGCATGAATGATGCGACCATTGATCGGTGGAAGAGTAATGCCGCCTTCGCCGGGGTGGATGGCGAGCGCAACCCCGATGAGGTGAAGTGGTCGAAGAAGGGCGAAGGTCGAGAGTGGGATCGTGGAAAGGTTATGAACGACGATGGTCACATTGATGTCAAGGCTGCTTGGAAGTAGGCCTCGGTATAGAGTTTCCAACAGCAGCATTTTAGATACCAGGTGCATTTTTAGTTTCCTAGCGACCTTGGAAGTCTTCGAATTTTCGGTTTATGATTATATGAATGCACAGCACATACTACTTCTTTCTATATTTGTATTCACTTTAATCATTCCAACATCGAATGAGATCTTCAATCTTTACAAAACAAAGGTCAAGAATGGACCCGCCGTGTTCCGCAGCTTTGTCAGGAGTGCGGAATTGTGCGTCGTGCACGGGGCGATACGGCCCTCCAGGCCTCCGAACTGACGACATCAGTCATCGAGCTTCGCAATGCTTAGATATCACTTGTGCTATACCTCATTTAGCTGAATTTCACCATCCAAGACCAGGCGTGCCGCTAATTGATAAGACCGAGTGTCCCTCGAATTGCGGGGCTATCTCCGCCAGATATATAATCGCTCTCGCCCACTCACAGAGCTTTTTAGCGACCGAGCAGCCTCTCAACTTACACAGAAGGTCCTATACACCACCTGAGGGCATTAAGTATACTCACAATGACGGATCAATTTGCTTTCTCGTACCCATCGCCATTGGAGGGCTATGAGGACCTCGAGCCGCTGTCTGAGTAAGCCCGAGTCAAACAAGGATCAATCACCATAGTGAAAACTAATGCCGAGCAGAGAGAGAAACGACGACGGCAAATCATTCAAAAACCCCCAGCACGGCGTTCTCAGCAAAGCCTACGAAGAATTCCCAGACCCGTTGGCCAAAGACCGACGCGGCGGATTCGACATCCACATCTACCACTTCCAGGTTCGAAAAGCCTCACCTTCATAACCAAAACAAGGCCTAATTTTCAAATAGAGCAACCCAGATCAAGCCGCATATGCGCGGGCACTATACGAACGTATCCGTCGCGAATGTAAGCATCCATCTCATCCCATCCATACCAAACCTAACCTCTTAACACCCATCAGTCCCCGAACTACGAATCTACACCTTTTTCGACAAACCCATCGGTCCCCACCCGGTAGCCATGTTCGAAGTCAACCTATTCACGCCGGCGCAGTTTGGCGCTTTTGTTCCGTGGCTGATTATTAATCGCGGTCCTTTGAGTGCACTGATCCATCCTAATACTCATGATGAGTCGGAGGAAGAGAGGAATCATACGCAAAGGGCGACGTGGTTGGGAGATCGGATTCCGTTGGATTTGAGAATTTTCAAGTTGATGAAGGAGCGGGAGAAGCAGAAGGAAGAGGAGGCTGAGAAAGCGAAGGGTGAAAAGCTGTAAGCTACACAGGTGGGTGTTTAAGGGTTCTTTTTAGCCAGTGTATGATGCATGTGTGAGATGAATTGCATATGAATTTGATCATCTCCTTGTGTTAGATGTGTGAACCTGTTGAATTTGAAGGTCGCCAGGGCTGATCGTATTCAGGCTCGGGATTGGCGGATTTCGCGAGTAGTTATTGCAGAGGAGAAACTTCACGAGATGATCGTGGATGAATTAGGATTTGCATGACGGGCGCAAGGGTCCAGGGTCTCTTTAGATCCGAAGATCTGGTGATAAGCATCTTATCAGATGACCATGTCATGAGCATTGGGGTATCGTCACCTGCGAATGAACCCTGCAGCCCATGTCACTAATTTAGTCCCGTAACCTTATTGCTGTCAAATGGGAATCTCTCATGCTGGCATGTTCCTGGAACTGTCGATCTGTGGCGCAGCACTAGGTTTGAATTTGGATACATTCCAATGCATCCCTAGAGGCCACCCACCTCGCCCCCGCCTCAAGAATTCTCTCCCTGTGCAGTCGGACTCTCCGATGATGGAGAAAAAATCGCTATTTGGAGGAATCTCGGCGGTGCAAAGACCGTGTGATGGCCCCGTGGCTACATATCAACTCGGACTGATTAAAAGCAATGTGACGTTAAGGGGCGCTGGTTCAGATCGTACCGGTAATCACTCCTGATTTATCAATCAATTGATCAAGGGCCCAGGATTCCCCGTTGAAGACCCTCGGTCTTGGTGAGCTTTTTTGCTGCATCTTGTGACTATATCATGCTGATCGCTATATAGATAAGAACTCGACTGGGACGCGACCGCTTGAGCCCTTCGTTCTTGAAGAAAGTCTTTGACTGCCTAGTTGGTATCTGTATAGCAATCGATATTTTATCACCATGCGCTTGGCATCCAATCTGGTGGCGTTCGCCCCGCTGACTACTATATCTACGATTTGCCCAGTCAGTGCGGCTACAGCTATCCCGCAGTATGTGTACGACTATGGTAAGACAAAAACCTTTTGGGACTGTAACCACAATCCTAACTATGCACAGCTCCATTAGTCTGGCTGCATAGTCAAGACCCTTACCGGCCAAGTGATCTTCAAGCACAATTGGATCATACAACCCCAGAAGTGAACTGGACTGCGATTAAGACTGCCCCGTCACCGTTGACCCTCAATAATCTCGATCAGCTTAATAACATGGGTAATACCAGTGTCTACCTTACATCCCATGGGGGCATCGCTGCGACCCCTGAGCCGGCCTGGTTCCGTGGCATCACCCCCGATAGTGACGGGCGAACTGGCAACGGCACTGGATGTGCGATCGTTGTAGTTGATCACGGTAGGGGGGAGGTTGATGCGTTCTATTTTTACTTCTATGCGTAAGTCTGCTGCTTTGAAGGAAGAGAGATCCACTAACCCACCCAGATACAATAAAGGGGATAAGGTCCTGGGCATGGAATTTGGCGATCATATGGGTGACTGGTAAGGAGACCGATGCAACCTGCATGTCCTATCGGACTGACATAGACAGGGAGCACAACATGATCCGTTTTTCCAACAGCACCCCGCAGTCCATCTGGTTCAGTCAGCATGCCAGCGGCCAGGCATTCACTTACGGCGCACTGGAGAAACAGGGTATCCGACCCTACTCATACTCTGGCAATGGTACCCATGCCAACTACGCAATTGCAGGGTAACCACCCACCCCAGATCGAGTACACATTTAGAAGCTAATGAATCAGACAACACGACCACACAATCCCCGGCATCAACTTCCCCACTGGTTTCCTACTAGACTACACAGACCGCGGCGTCCTATGGGACCCCATCCTTAACTCCTACGCTTACACCTACGACCCATCAACAGCGACCTTCTCCCCCGGCAGCGCCGATTACCCCGTTTCCTGGCTGAACTTCAACGGAAAGTGGGGAGACGACAAGCCACCGAACGAACCATCCATCTTTGGAGAAGCGAAATATGTCGCCGGACCGAACGGACCCAAGTTCAAGACTTTGAACCGTACGCATACGTGTCCGTCTACGCCTTGCGTGGTATTGCCCTTCAAAATCTGGGCGGAGAAAGAGAAAGAGGCAGAGAACGAAAGGGAGAAGGAGAAGAAGACGACGTCCTAATCTGCTGATATTGCATGGTAGTATGGTGTATAGTATAGCACCTAGAAATGGAATAAAATACCCCACCAACCAAGATAATCGATTCCAGTAATCGTCAGAGTCCTGGCTAATCCATAAGGAAGAGAATAAAGCCAAGTAAAAGTCAAAAACCAGACCAGAGCTTTCCAAGATCCCAGTTCACACATGGCTTTAGCTCCATTGGCGAAAGGAAAGGGAAAAAAAAAGCCACGCTACCACGCTACCGCTTAATCCTTCCACTCTTACCCAGGTAGGAAAGATGGGAGAGGACAAGACCATGCACGCGACGCCCCACACCGGTTCCACACATCTGTGCCGCTGGAACGTGCGCGCAAGCAATTTTGCATTTCTGGGCTCAGTGGGCTTTTCTAAGGGGGGTTCGGATACGAAGAACACAATCAGTTGTCTGGCGGGGGTACTACGCGGGAGGGACCCGTGGTTGGGGATTCGATAGTTGCTCCTATTCTGCTTACCCCTGGACGTGTTCCAAAGGGGGAGGTTCCGCGGTTACCATGTCAGGGCCCCACGTCGGCATCGCGAATTCGCGAGATTGAGGGATGCTTTTGGGGGAGTCTGGTGTTTTGCTGGGACTGACTCATTCAGTGTTTGTTTGTTTTGGATGTGGAGGGTGGCTCGTGTTTATGGGATGAGTTGTTTTTTTGGAGTCGGACGTTGGGCGATAGCTGCAAGTTTTTTGGCCGAGTATGTGTCGTATCGGCTGATTTCCACATGGGTATTATATCACTGGAAAAGGCATTTTATGAGGCTGATTGTGTTTCTAGCTACTATATGCAAGGTCAATCATGGGGCTCTGAGAACGTGGTGCTGCAGCTAGGATCAGCTTGGGCCCCAGTCAAGACCCAAGTATGGAGCCGCGAGCGCTGGTGAAGCTGTGCCCACTCTCCATTATTCTTATCGGTCGAGGGCTCGGGGTATCTGATCCGCGGTATCCCGAGTGTGCGACCGAAGTGAAGGTAGCTTTGACGCAAGTTCAGGACACCAGAATGGACGGGTCACTTTACAAGGCAAAACATGGCGATCTCAGTGGAGACCAACGGCACCCGTTACGCACGTGCCAGTTCAGAGGCCTCGTGGGTTCACATTTCCACATGGTCCTTGTATGAATGAATAATGTTCAGCTGCGAGTGAAAAGGGAATAGCGAAGTAACTGGACAGGAATGGCCCAGATTCCGATTCATCGACAGTCAGACTTCCCGGTCTGGTCTTAGCCCCCGTGGAACGAACCGCGTTCAGCTCTGAGTGGAGGAGCCTACTCGGGCTCTCGACTCGTTCAATTTACCCCTGAATCCCTTCTACCTGGTCTGCGTCAACAGTCTGTACAACGAAGCTTGCAACCGTGATATCTCGTACAGGTAGTGCACAGTATCTGCACCTCACCATCTAATGACCAATGGATCAACTGATCAATTGATCATTTCAATTGATCATTCGATAAAGCGTCTAGGAAGAGTCCAGTAAAAGCCGATTAAAGCTAGAAACCCGTATCGATAAACTAAGGCTTCTCCGCATCTTGAATCTCTCCCATCCGTTCTTCCACCTCTCCTTTTCTCACTTTTCTTCACTTCTCTTCTTCCCTCCATGCGCCGCGATAGCCGGACGCTGTGAGCAGGCCGTTTCTCAATTTCTACCCAAATCTCCCCCCCAAAGACCCGCCCCAAAAAAAAGAGCTAGAAACTTTGTCCTAGCCCCGAATTTCAATTCTGCCCCCCCCCCTCTTCGACTCTTCTTCCCCTGTCTCTGTCCTCCAGTAGCGACGTACAGCGGAGCATCGACATCTCACACTGGCTGCGAGCTCGTCGCCCTTGTTAGCCCACTTTTGCTATTTCATTCGTTTCAACCCCCAGACCGGACGTGAAACCGATCCCGGTGAGCCGATATCGACGAATTGAGTTCGCCGAATAGCGCGCACTGCAAATTGGACTCAATCTTTGAGGCCTATACCGAAGTATTCTGTGGGTACTTAAGATATACTAGATTGCTGTATCCTGTATCCAGTCAGTAAGTGCTCCGGTGTGGACAGGAAGTAGCTGTACCTGAAACAGCCAACACCAAAAGTACAAAGAGAGCAAAAGGCTGATTGGAAACAAGCTACGACCCAAAATGGCAACCACCCCCTCTTCGCGCACTCCTTCCGATGCGCTGCCGGAAAACGCCCAAACACTGAACGCGCGCCGCACCTCCCTCGGGTTCCTCCGTCGCTCCAAATCCACTGAGCCTCTCGGCGAACGCAAAGTCTCCGGCCGTAAAAAGATGTCCAAAACCGAGAAAATGGAGGATGATCTACGTCGTCAGCGCGAATCTTATGCGCCCCGGAATGCTCCCCGGTTGCCGGATCTCTCGCCCGCTCCGCAACTCGAGACATTTGGAGGTGAGGAACGTGGGAACATTCCTGAGGTCCCTGCTGTGCCTCGCCCCAAGTCGAGCTTTGCGGCCCCTCAACCTGTGGCCTCTCCCGTTGCCGATATTATCGACCCCTATGCCCGCAACGAAAGCATGACCCACCGCGGCCGTTACAGCTACGCCAGCAGTGCCGTGAGCACTGTCAACAGTCCTCGCCGGGTTCGCCGTCGCAAGGACCCCACTCCTTACAAGTGAGTCCCCGCAGAGAGATACAATCGAGCTGAATGATACTAATCGTGAACAGTGTCCTGGTCGTGGGCGCTCGCAACTCGGGTAAGACATCTTTCCTTAACTTCCTCCGCCAGTCCTTGACTATGCCCGCGCATAAGCACCCCTCACGCACTCCTGAGGAGCTGGAGGAGCTTGAGAGCCAGACATCCACCTACGAAGGGTTTACTTCCCAGTACCTGGAGACTGAGATTGATGGCGAGCGTGTCGGCCTGACCCTGTGGGACTCAAACGGACTGGAGCGCAACGTGGTTGATATACAGATGCGTGGTGTAACCGGTTTCTTGGAGAGTAAGTTTGAAGAAACTCTCGCAGAGGAGATGAAGGTCGTGCGCTCCCCCGGTGCTAGGGACACCCACATTCACTGTACCTTCCTGCTTCTCGACCCCGTACATCTGGACGAGAATATTGCTGCTGCTGAGCGTGCCGCCAATGGCACTCCCAAGGCCACCGACTCTCCCGTAGTTGGCGTTCTGGACCAGAACCTGGACTTGCAGGTGCTGCGCACCATCCTGGGCAAGACCACCATTGTGCCTGTTATCAGCAAGGCTGATACTATCACCGCGGCCCACATGGGATACCTCCGCAAGGCGGTTTGGGACAGCTTGAAGAAAGCCAACATCGACCCGCTGGAGATCTTGACCCTGGAGGACCAGGAAGAGTACACGTCCTCAGAAAGCGCCGACGAAGAGTCTATCATTGATGTGCCCCACCCCACCGAAGGGGCCTCCCTCACTGAGGGGACCGAAGCCACAGAGTCTGCGGAAGCCACCAACGAGACCAAAGAGGTCCAGGAAGACAAGGAGATCGACACCGGGGAGGATAAACAGACTATCCCCCCCGTCCCCGCCTCGCCTACCAGCTTGAAGTCCAATGGATCTGGACCTGCCAACCCACACGTGCCATTCTCAATCCTTTCCCCGGATCCCCACTCCCTGGCATCCGGCGAAGAGCCTGTGGGCCGACGCTTCCCCTGGGGTTTCGCCGATCCCTACAATGCCGAGCACTGCGATTTTGTGCGCCTCAAGGAGTCCGTCTTCACTGAATGGCGATCGGAACTGCGCGAAGCCAGTCGTGTGGTCTGGTACGAGCGCTGGAGAACCAACCGTCTCAACCGTAACGGCCAGCCTGCGCCTTTGCCGTCCAAACAGTACAAGCAGTACGGTGGCCGCATGGGACCTATTCGCGACGGTCGCCGTACGCGTTAAACGGCCCTGTCTCAAGCACTCTGTATCTTTCTTCGTCTGTTCGCATAGCTTGCCTTTTCGCCCATACCCCGATCTTCTTCGTCTCGTCTGTTGACCCCTTTTTTCCACTTCCCCAACTGTCTCTCCTTCTGTATTTCCCTTCTGACAAAATGTGTCGCACTATCGAGTGTCTCCAACCTGTATTCAAGCCAATCGAGCTTTCTATGATTTTGCCAAACTCACAGCCTGTAGAAAGAGTAGAATAGACATAGAATGTAGTTAACCATAGAGGGTAGAATGTGGAATGTAGAAAAGACAAAGTAACAGAACACAATCCTTGGCGCCTTCGCCCTACGAGCGGCTGAAGATCTTGTACCGAAACCAATAAGCGCTTGCATCTTGCATGGGGCCGTTTATGAAGTGCAGACTCACGCGCTACACGTCTAAAGACTCGGGGAAAACTTGCCGCAATACGAGCTGAACTCTTTTCTCTTTCTCTTCTCCCTTTTCTCTCGATCTTTCGTGCGGGCCTGAAGTCCATATTCACTACACAGTACTAGACCAAGCCTGAAGATCAGCCAGGACCCTGCAATTCCCACTCTGCACCCCGCACAGATCAAGCTCCCACAGTTCGTACGAGCTTTGCTCAATTCCTGAACTCCAGAAACCCCCCTATACTCGGTGAATAAACACATCTCCAGATCCGGCACCATCTCCACCACCGGACCTTGGAACGATGTCGCTCCAGGTCAATGACCCACGGTCGCGCACCCGCTCCAAGTCCCCTGGTCGTAGCCGCGAACGCTCCCGGTCGCGCGACAGTCGAGTGCCCTCACCCTCTCGCGAGCGTTCCCGCGCCCGTTCCCCCGCGGTCGAGATCGCTCCCAAATCCTCCAAGTCGGTCAGCCGCAGCTATGGCTCTGACGAGGAGGCCGAGATCGAGCGCCAGTACAAGTTGCTGAAAGAGGGTCGTTTGCGCGATCCTCGCGTCGAGACCGAGGATCCGCGCAGTCTGGTCTCCCGTGCCCCTCGTAGCCCCGCTCGCTATGATGCTCGTTCGGACTCGGATGATTCGAGACGTCGCGAGAGGGGTGCGGATAGTTCGCGCCGTCGTGATGATCGCTATGAGCATTCAGATGATGATGTGAGGGTTGCGCACCCGCGTGAACATCCCAGTCGCTCGCAGCAGCGCATACCTGTTGCGCCTGCTCGTTCGAGTCGGCGGGATCATTCGGACTCGGAATCAGATTTGGATGATGACTTGGCCTATGGCGATGACCCTGGAAGTCATCCGAGCTATGCGCGACCGGGAAAGTACCAGTATGCGCAGCCGTTGGGCTTCCCACCTTCTCAACCTGGTGTGCGCAAGCCTGCGTACCCCGGAGAAGGCACGGACTGGGCGGCTGTTCCCGAGTGTGAGCGTCCGGGCTTCGTCCCGCCTACCACGCAAGCTGGACCGCCAACGTCTATGCCTGGTGGGTTCCCCACGGGCTCGGCGTATCCCAATGGCCCTGCGACGACGGCACCAACATATCCCATGCCGCAGTATGTAGGTCCTCAGCAGCCTGCCTATGCGCCATCTTCGTCTGGTCCGTATGTTCCATCGCATTACCGCACCGCCTCTGCTGCCGACGCCCACGCGGCTCCGGTGAGCTATGCCCAGCCCGGACAGTACCAGTATGCGCATGTCGATCCTAACGTCCGGTATACTTCCAAGGCAACGCCCGTACAGCCGTACAGCGCTTCGCCGCAGGAGCAATTCTCTAAGCCGCGCGATTCATTCTCCAAGTCACAGCATGGGGATCAACCTGTATATCCGTACAGGTATAGCAATGAGCCTCAATTCGTAGACAGGTCGCACCCGCACCCGCAGCCACAGCCGCACCCGCAGCCTCTCCCGCTTCCACATTCGCAACCCCAGCCGTCTCATCATCAGACTCAGGTCGTTGAGATCACTCCCGGAGGCGGGCGTGGTCGGCCTCATAGTCTCTCTGTTTCTTCAGGGAATAATTTGGCTGTTGCTGGAGCTCATAGCCATGTTGGACACGGACATCCGCCGGCGAGTCCTTTACTGGAGCCTTACCGTGGTACCTATCAATCTATGTCGCCCATGCCGTCTCCGATTATGATGCCTTCGCGTGACGATGACATTTCCGACTTTGAGCAGTTGGATGGTGGTACCTCGAATTCCGAATCAGGGCGTCGCAAGCGCAGCTCGAAGAGCGAAAAGGAGATTCGAATCCGAAGTAGCAAGGACAAAACCAAGGAGAAGGAAAAGGGGAGGGATCGCGATCGAGATGATCGCAAAGATGATAAACATCGCAGCCGATCGTCTGCCCATGAGCGGCACGAGTCAAGCTCATCCATGCGCGGCGACGCCGTGGTCCTAATCTCCCCTTCAAGCGACAGAAAGCGCGTGTCATTCTAC
Organism: Penicillium atrosanguineum; assembly: GCF_028827265.1. Taxonomy (NCBI): domain Eukaryota; kingdom Fungi; phylum Ascomycota; class Eurotiomycetes; order Eurotiales; family Aspergillaceae; genus Penicillium; species Penicillium atrosanguineum. The sequence goes on along the minus strand of NW_026623138.1, from coordinate 1,882,034 downwards.
GACGCAGCATCAGACGCCGTAACAATGCAAGCCGCCCTAAACCACACCCGCAACATCGACAACAAAGCCATAATCCAAGTCCTCCCCCGACTAAGCACCGACGAGATTCTAATCCTCCGACAAGAATACAAAAACAAAGTCAAAATGCATGGCAAAGGAATCAATCTTGCCAAACACCTCCGCCTCAAACTAGGAAACTCCAACTTCGGCAAAGTCGCCTATGCAACCGCCCTCGGCCGTTGGGAATCAGAAGCATACTGGGCCAACTGCTACTACCAAGCCGGCACATCCCGTCGAGAACTCCTCATCGAGTCTCTAATCGGTCGCTCCAATGGCGCCATCCGCGAGATTAAGTCTTGTTTCCGCGATACGAGATACAACGATAGTTTGGAGCGCTGTATGCGCGCTGAGTTGCGCGCTGATAAATTCCGCGTCGCCGTCTTGCTTGTTCTCGAAGAACGCCGCCAGGATGAGCGCGAGCCGATAGATTCTAGACTTGTTCGTCAGGATGTCTCGGATTTGCACCGCGCGCTTGTATCGAAGGAGGGCGGCGAGACGGCCATGATTAATATCATTGTCTTGCGAAGCGACACTCATCTCCGTGAGCTCCTGCGTACTTACGAAGGACATTATGGGCAAAACTTCGCTCGCGCTATGATCGCCAAGTCGCGGAACCTGGTGGTATGTAAATCATCTTCTCCCTTTCTTCCTTCACTCAAACTTGTTCCCTTCTCCCTTGAATAACACATACTAACAATGATAAAAGGGCGAAACCCTCGCCCATATCTTAAACGGCGCAATTAACCGTCCCATGCGCGACGCCCTCCTTCTCCACCAAGCCCTCCGCGAATCTAGTTCCGGTCGCGAGCGATCCGAGCTTCTAATTTCGCGTCTGGTCAGGTTGCATTGGGAGCCAAGACATCTGGAGCTGGTTAAGGCGGAGTATCGGAGACGGTATAATGAGAGGCTAGAGGAGGCGATTGCTGAGGAGGTCATGTCTTCTAGTGGGGGGACGGAGTGGGGAGAGTTTTGTATTGAGCTTGCGCGCTCGTAGGCGGGTGGTTCCATTGGAATTGAATGGTTGTGGTAATGTTTATGTTTATGTTTATGCTTAGTGGGTACAAAGGCAATGATTTGGTGCTTTTAGTATGTTTCCAATATATGCCTGGGTGCATCGATTTGCAAACGTGAGTGTGTATGGTGAAAGTTTCAAGACTCAGTTTTAGCAGGAGGTTCCGAGCTCTGATTGTGTTGTGGTTGTTATGTTCCTGAGCCGGACCAGAGAATGCTGCACCACGGGATGGCAAACCTTGATGCTATTTCTCGGACATAGATATCCCAGCCCGAGTGAACATCTCAACCTCGGAATACATATACTAGGTCATCTCCGACAATTCTCCGCCAGGCCCCAAATTTGGATCCCTAGGTCATGCGTGGCTCAATCTCGGCATAATGCACTATGTGTGAATTGTCTCATGCAGATGCTCACGCCGACCTGGTGGCTGTTGATAGTTGGACGCCCACCCGGCGCAGTCTCTCGTGCTAGTTCCGGCCCATGAGAAACATGCAGATATATTGCAGCTTGTCCACGTTCTGAGATCTTGGATGATCTTGGATGGCAGCTTGCATCGGGCAAGGGGTTACTGCTGAGGCAAGGTCAAGCGCATGTGGAGCGAAAGCCCAGAGAAACTGCAGAGAAACCGTGGAAATGGAACGGTCCGGCAGTGCCGTGGCTTGGGCCTTTTTTTATTTTAATTTTTTTAATATAAATCTCCACTGTTGGTGCTACTGTGATATCGTTCGGAGATGGTATATCTCATATTCGTGGAGAGTCGGTCTGCACGGTGCCGACGCCCACGGACCACGAACCATGCAGACGGTCCCTAGATAGGTGAATCACCGAGCTGCAGGTCTGCGGATAGTGCATAGTCCGGTAATCAGAGATTACATCGGAGATTGGCATTTCATTGTGCAAGTGATATACTCCGTGCCCAGATGATATTGGGCCGAGCCCGGCCAATTAAACATGTTACATCGTTCCTTTTGATCATTCATTTCCACCCCGCACATTCCATGAAAAAAGAAAAAGAGAAAAAGTAAAAAGTAAAAAGTAAAAAGTAAAAAACAAGCTAGGCATTTAACTCGTGGGAACAACGAGCAGGTCATAGCCCCTGAGTGCCGAATTTGTGATGTCTCAAAGGAGATCGGCAAGGAGGTCTACGACGTGGATCTACCGTGGTACCCGGTACTTGCCAAATATGTTGGCACACGACAACAATATAGGTCCTGGGTACTTAGTCCCACGAGCTGACGCGTAGGGATAGACCTCCCTGCAAGGGGAGCGTCTCTGATTTGAACACCCATTCAAGCCATGAGTCTACTCCTGCAGGTCCCCGAGATTTGATCTCCATGTCGTACTTTCCCTTATGGCGATGTCGTGCCTAGATGAGAAATGAGAAGAAGAGGTCCGAAATGAGAAGACTCGTCGTAGAGTCCAACTCAAGTGCCCCGGTGATCGTCCTTCCCCGCAAATTTCCGATTTCCCGATTTCCCGATTTCTAGTCTCGATATACTTCTATGTATTCTGGTCGTGTGTCGCATGATGCCATCACACCCACCTGGCACTTTCCCTGGGGTGTCGCTTGCCCTGTAGGTCGACCACCTGGACACCAGGACACCTGAAACTTCACTTTCTCCGCACTCCCACTCTCCTTAATGAACCACACTCGTTTATTTGACTCCACATCTTTATTTGCGCCATCCCGTGTGTCCAGTCATCTGCAGGACGCTTCGGCCTAAAGACGCCCGCTCTTTTGACTTGTGTGGAGCTGTGGATCCATACACCGCTGCTTGTTCCATGCGATACATGCATGGTGCTTGACCTTTGGCCTTTGACCATTCTCGCTCTCGGACTTGGGAAAACCCCCGGTCTTCCTGTCTTGGGTTTACACCTCCTGTGCTCTGCCCCCTCGCATCCACTGAGATGCCCTCCCATATGGCCTAGCGCATGAGATCTCGCATCGGGCACTGACGCTGATCAGCCGACTTCGCTCGGGACTTCCAACAAATGCAGGTCTGCTGCTCGATAGAATCACCATCCCCATTGCGCTAATCCATTTCCACTCTTTTCGCCGTGGGCCGTGGCTACATTCTGGCATGCGGGCCCTGGGTCTCTCCTTTCTCCCCTGGGCGCTCAACTATAAAAATGTCTCTGGCATTCCGGTAAACACAACGTCGATCCTTACCTCCGCACACTCATTGCAAGCGTTGCTGCAGCATAGCTATCGGAGCTGTCTCATTTTTCTTATTTATTATTTTCCGAGGCACTCAGACTACAAAAAAGGGCAAATGCTCCTCGTTTGATCGGTTGTGATCTCGTTCAATCCTTTTTTCGTCGACAATATTCCGACCCCGTCACTATGCAGCTGTCCCGCCTCAGTCTGCTGGTTGTTTCCTTCATTGCCTCCGTTGGAGCGCAATCGACCTTTACTCCCGCTCGTCCCCCGGCTGCTCCATTAGCTGTCAAGTCGCCGTACCTGAGCACTTGGCTTGAGTTTGGCAGCGATGGAGGCGATGGAGGATACCTCGCCGGCGAATGGCCCGTGTTTTGGCAGTAAGTTGCTGTTCTCAAGGGCATTGGGGCTCTATCTAAAATGTTGGCACGTCTATAGAAACCAGGTCACCGGCTGGGCTGGTATGGTCCGTGTTGACGGTCACACTTATACCTGGATGGGCCTGCCTGGCACCACAACTGTCAACCAGACAGGGTTCGAGTATACCTCAACAAAGACTATCTTCACCATGAACGTTCTGGACAAAGTGGAAATGAACATTACCTTTATGTCACCGATCACGCCTACTGATCTCAGGCGCCAATCCCTGGTCTTCTCCTACCTGAATGTTGAAGTTTCTTCCTTGGATGGTAGCGAGCACGACGTGCAAGTTTATGCGGATATCTCAGCTGGTAAGTCAACTCAAAAACATGTCGAAGGTCATTACTGACATGATTTAGAATGGGTGTCGGGAGATCGCAGTACTACTGCGCAGTGGGATTACGGTACAACCGATAACGTCGCATACCACAAGGTGTACCGTCAGACCCAATTGGCATTCTCCGAGGTCAACCAGCAGAGTGAGTGGGGCTACTGGTACTGGGCTACCGATGCCACCGATGGCATGAGCTACCAGTCCGGTCAGGACGTTGTTGTGCGTGGTCAATTCTCCTCGAACGGTTCCTTGGACGACACCAGTGACACCAACTTCCGCGCCATCAACGACAACTGGCCCGTCTTCGGCTTTTCGTACGACATGGGAGCTGTCGATGACACTCCGGTCAGCGTGCTGTTCTCGCTTGGTCTTACTCAGGATGAGGCTGTTCAATTCCAGGGCGCCTCTACGTACGCTCCGGTCCCTTCGCTTTGGAAGAGCTATTTTGACTCTGAGCTCGACGCCCTGTCTTTCTTCCACAATGACTACGAAGACTCCAGCACTATTTCAGGTTCATTTGATAGCCAGGTTGCCAAAGATTCCCTTGCTATTGGTGGAGACGACTATCTTGTGCTCACCTCCCTCTCGGCTCGTCAGGCATTTGGTGCTACTCAGTTGGCCGGTACCGAGGATAAGATGTACCTGTTCCTGAAGGAGATCTCGTCTGATGGGAACATGAACACTGTTGATATTATCTTCCCGGCTTACCCCATCTTCCTGTACTCGAACCCTGAACTCCTCAAGCTTGTGATGGAACCGCTGTACGAGAACCAAGAGGCCGGCAAGTATCCTAATAGCTACGCCATGCACGACATGGGGTCGTCTTATCCCAACGCCACTGGCCACAGCGATGGAAATGACGAGATGATGCCCCTAGAGGAGTGCGGCAACATGGTCATCATGACCTTGGCTTATGCTCTGAAGGCTAGCGACGCTGACTATTTGAACACTCACTACAACCTTCTCAAGAAGTGGACCACATACCTGGTTGATGACGCGTTGTACCCTGCCAACCAGATCTCGACTGATGACTTTGCTGGGTCCCTGGCGTGAGTGCAAAGATCTTCTATTCCATGATCGAAAAACTAACCAGCATCATTAGCAATCAAACCAACCTCGCTCTCAAGGGCATGATTGGTATCCAGGCCATGTCAGTGATTGCCAACCTGACCGGCCACAGCGACGATGCCGCCAACTATTCCAGCATCGCGCACGATTACATCTCCAAATGGCAGACTCTGGCCATTGCCCAAAATGCCAACCCCCGCATACCACTCTGTCCTATGGAGATGACAACAGCCACGGTAAGCCACATTCCACTGACATTCCATACTCCAAACCTAACACTACCCCCAGGCCTCCTTTACAATCTGTATGCCGATGCCCAGCTGGGTCTGGGCCTCGTGCCAGATTCCGTCTACCAGATGCAAAGCAATTTCTACCCGACCGTTGCAAACAAGTATGGTGTTCCCCTGGATACCCGCCATACCTACACCAAGTCAGACTGGCAATGCTTCTCGGCCGCTATCGCTTCCACCGACACTCGCGCTACCTTCTTCAAGGACTTGGCAACCTGGGTCAACGAGACACCCACCAGCCGCCCCCTGACTGATCTGTACGACACGATCACGGGAAAGTAAGTCAAACCTTCAAACCCTGTCATCAAACCCAGCTAACAAAGCCCAGTTTCCCCACAACCACATTTGTCGCTCGTCCTGCTGTGGGCGGAGCGTTCGCTCCCCTCCTCGTGACAGCCTAAAACAACATTCACTTCTTGCATCTATTTATACTATTATTATTATTTTTCTCACGCGGCAAATTTCCTCTCAAATCCTTTGTCAGGTACGCAGGCTTGGGTTTTGATTGTTGTATGAGGAATGGTCGCGCTGGACCTCGACCGCTTGATTGCGGAAGAGCATAATACCCTTTTTGTTTCGCGCTTGATACCCTTCTGAGGAAGTCTGTGCTTCTTTGGTTGTCCGCTCATTTCGTGAGGGTTTCTTGTTATGTATACCGTATCAATATCTCATTTTGATGATATCCGTTTTGAGAGATTTTCTTTTAATTATTGAGAATCGTAGCTGAGATATCTATATGGTCGTGAGATGAATGGTTCAATACTGAACACCCTTGGCTAAAGTTAAGCATTAACTTGAAGGGGTAATTCATTGCTGAAGAGCTTAGAGCTCTGGCAGCTGGGCTTTTTGGTTTCTGAACACAATCTACTAGGATCATATTTTCATTTCCTAGGTCTTCGGTTTCGGTCTTCTTTCATACGCATCTTTCGCCTACACTCGCTTGACACAAAAGGTCTCCAAAACGGTGTCACCTTCATTCGTAAATTATTTCTCCTGCCGTAAACCTCTAGCTGTCTTAATTTATTCTAGCTGCCCGACAATAAATGTACCTGACATACTATGCGGTTCAAGCACATATACCTTCTTCCTCCTAGTTCGAGCGTTCCAACCGTCCAGCCGACTCTATATAAAGAAAAACAAAACATGGTCGCACCTTTCCTCGTATAAAGGCTACTTGGATAATTAATCCGAGACCCAACGGGGCGTTAGTGCTGCCATCCTCGATCCCGGCAAAAATATTGCGTAGAGAGCGAGTAAAAATTCCAAAGCGCTTTAAGTGAAATTTGCCAACTCCTCCCGCCTCCTATGCAAAACTTCTTCCATCTCAATTTCAATCTCAAGGCGTCTTTTGCGATAGTGATCGCCGACAAAATCAGTTGAATTTAGACTGTCCGCGTAGGCTTTTTGTGGTGCATTGACTTCTGTTCTAACAGAAGCGGGAGTAATTTGGTCTAGCGTTGGTGAACGAATCTTGTTTTTCTTTGCAGGATCGAGATCAATAAGGCAGAATGCAGCGCAGATGACCCTGCCGATGATATAGACGAAAAGGATAATTCTGATAAGGACGGCAAAGACCAAAAAGACCTTAAGCATTAAACGTGAAGCGGAGAATTCCTGTCACCCGGAAGACTGCTATACACCAGATCGCTCTAAAGAATTGGGCAGTTTCGCTGAGCATGCTGGAGTGTGTCCCTGCTGATACCGTGCAGGGAGGCCGAGTCTCTCGAGAAAGGGCGTGTGAAGACTTTGAGTTTCTGCGACAGACCGCGACCGCGTAGGACAGGCACTCTGTTTTGGCCCATAATCCAGAGGAAGCGCTGCGACAAAGCGCTGCCGGTAAGGATACAACGGCCCCCCATGAAAAGCAGCCATTTGACACCGAAAGCCGGAACGACAACTGAATTTCCAGATGGTTTGCGGTCGATGTGGAGGTGCCCGTTACCGTCGAAGACACCTTCGTACTTTTTGCAGGATGCCTGGGTTTCTAGCTGCTTAACGGCATAGACAAAAGTGTCGTCCATATTTCTCTTACCGGGTGGCAGGATGTCTCTATGCATCATTGTGGATTTCAGAGCGGCCAGCGTGTTCACTTCATTCGCACAAGTGATTATGGTGTGGTCTCTGTTACTGTACTGGTCGAGTTTCTTCGTGCACAAACTGACCATAACGTTGACGCGCGCCAGCAGGGTGTCCTCCTCCATAGCGGACCCCACCATTGGCTTGGGGCGTGTCTCAACCATAGAGGCAAACCTTGGAGGGATAGTAAAGGGCAGGTGAAGAAAAGAATCAGAGGTAAAGCTAAGAGGAGCGGCTTGAGTGAGGATAAAAAATAAGGAGAAGGTAAGTAAATAAAAGCAAGGAAAAAGATCAGGTAGCCAGGGCTGCCTAGCTCTCAAGTTTTTCCGCTCTTTATACTAAACATCGTTGGATCGGTGGATCTCTTTACCCTCATAGATAACAGAAACCATCAACCCAATCTGCCGAGCTGCCGAGCTGCCGAGCTGCTTTCATTTTTCGGGCCCAGGTAGCTTGAGGGTATTTCCCAAGTCGCGGTCGGAGCAGCAGCGTCGTTAGTATGCTCCTAACCACCATCACGAAGCCTAGCACTCGCACCGTCCACCCGAATCCGATGCTTGGCACAGCCATCGAGCCATCCCCACTTCAATTTATGCCTATCTATATAGCATAAGCCAGTATATTGTTCTTATACTCAGGAAGTAGCAGATGACTGGATGATGGATAATGCTATTTAGAATCGGGAACTAGCTAAAAATACAGGAGAGGTAGTAACGCGTACACACCTGAGCAACATCTCTCTCACACAAACATGGCGCTAGCAATAAAGCAATACTCCAGAAGCCTACCCGCTGTAGTTCTTATATGGCAGAGAAACTGCGTCGCTAAGATTCGGACTCGAACAAGTCTCTATTTGCCGCTGGTAGTGTGTCAAATTGCTTGTTCCGATTTTGTACATCCGCACTAACGATGGTCGAGCTCTTGACATCCGGTGGGAGAAGAAACCCCGCTTTGGCCAAGGCAAAATTTTTCGTATTCAAGGACGGACCGGCAAGGAAATAGGATCGTTGAAAATTCTGGAATACCACTGCTTTCGCGGCCGTATCTGATGGCCGCCCCAGGCATAGAGGGGCCCCAGACCACCCGTCAGCTGGTGTAAGTTGTGTACCTGTGTGCCATAGCAAGAACGAGCTTTGGGACTTTCTTTTCCTATCCCACATATAACCCGTGCCGAGAACTGCTGCCCTCTTAAAGAGGGTCGAATCCAGATTTCCTCTAATCACTCGCCATCGCGCAACGTTTGTCTGGTGACAGACAACATATACCTCCTGTCCATCGAGAGCCGCCGAGTAATCTGCCCATCCTGTTACTGTTGGGTAGCCTGGGGGGCTGCCAATATCTGGAAGCGTAGCATCTGAGATTAGACACAGGTCGTGATTGTACCCTTCTAGGTACGGTCTGATGCGGCTTGGCTGGTCATACGTGCGGGTTATAGCGCCAATCTAGCGGTGTCAGAAAGTACAAATAGGGTAAAGTTAAGTCGATGAACGTACCCTTTTATGAGAAGAGGCCAGCCATACTCCTCTACCGACCGGGTCATTCGTAAGCACTTCTCTAGGAATCACGAAGGCATCATCATTCTTGCCGACCCTGGTTGGCATGCCCCGTGTCAACGACCGCTTTGCCTTCTCAATCATTTTTTGAAACATATTGAAAATATTGACGGGGATCGAAGCCCCCGGACAATAAACAAATCCATGAGTGACGGTTGTAATGGCCATAGAACCATTCTGTAGCCGGAGCTTGAGTCCGAGGCACCCTGCACGAGCATGGTGTTCTCCACTTGGGTCAGTACTCACGCCTAGACCGGATTGGATGGGTGATGTCGTAAAGCCATAGCGGGTAATATCAAAGAAAACTCGAAGACCGGCTAGCTCTAACGGCCAGACCTCGCTGTACGCATCATGTACGTGCTGCATATTTTCGAAAAGAACAACCAGGAAACCCGCAAGAAGTACCTCCGCACCTACAGCCTCGGGAAATAGTTCTCGAAGGCTGTCAAGATCAGCGGGTCGCAGGAAACGCCTGGGGTTAATGTATCGAGCAAAGTGCTGATTGTATTTATCGGGGGATCGGGGGGTGAGAATCCCCAAAGGAATATACTCGTAATGGTCTCCGGGAAGGTAGTGAATAGGCCGTCCGCCGGCATAGACGCTCTCTCGTCCAAGTATAGGTGAATCGACGAGCCAGACAGTCTCACCGAAACCGGACTCCGAGACCCATACTCTCTCCCTAGAAGATAAACTGGGATGGTAGCTTCGGACGAGCTGCTCATTTTGTTTATTGACGTGGGTGATTGATTCCGCGCGAAACGTATCTGCTCTCAGCCTGTCTTCGGAGGGGTAGCCTGTAATAGATGAGACTTGATAAGCGCTAAGACGCAAGACCTTTTGGATCAACATACCTGGTATGAGCCGGATTGTAAACGGCTCGTCCGCAGTTTCCCACGAACCGATGTCCTGGTCGCCTACTGGAATAGCAGGATACGCGAACCCGTTTGACTTCCGGCGTTTATACCCTGAGATCTCCATATTGTTGTCTTGTTGTCTTGCTGGACAACGAATGCAAGCAGTATAGTGGAGCGAGTGGAGCGAAAGAGCACCCTCTGGATCGGAAGGTACTTGGCACTAACCAGATTTGGAAGGCGTGCCGACCTACTAGTTCGGCCTAATCTGCCAAACCAGACCGGTCGGTACGGCGTTCTTGGCACGACTTTATCAACCCTATGTGTTGGATGATGGGATGATAAAGTCTGGTTTATTCATCATGACCGAGTGCAGAAGCTATCCTACCGCACTGGTCACGTGTGATGCCTCACTAAGTGGCTATCCACGTAACACTATGGGATAGCCTTTAAGCAAAAGCTCGATGAGCTGGAGGCTGGCAGAAAGGCCCTTCTTGACGGAAAAATAAAGTCACTATGCAGACTCCATGGTACAGCATATCTACGACAATCGTATTTGCAGTTCCCAAGTATTCATAATGTGTTGACTGTTTCAATTCAAGGGCTTCTATGGCTCTGAGAGAGAATCTAATGCCGATTCTCAATATGCGTAAACTACACTTTTCGGATCCAAGTCCCCTGTAAATCGCTCTTTCTTGCCTTTACAGCTGGGGCAAGAAGATAATGCTGATGGGCCTAAACAGGCTGCCATAAGTCATCCGCGCGGGCGTGTATACAGAGTCTGCCGAGTGGACGGGATAACTAGCAATGCCTTTTCCTCTATCCACTTGTTTACTCGGACTTTTCATTCCAGCCATCGAACGAGCGGATCAGATCTTAAAGGCAGGTTAGTGGTACGTCAGATCAGATAAAAAAGTAAAACGTACCATAGTACAGCATCAGTCCCTCCAGATGAACATCCAACCGGATCCGCTCATCCACAGTGTGAATGTTGAAAGTACCACCCATACGCGAGGGACTCCAGCGGTAAATGTTCTCCGAGAGAGACCAGTAGAAACGGGTGTCAGTGTTTCCAGTCATGATATCACCCGTTACAACAACAGTCGGGGAAGACTCGGCCTTCGAGTCCGACTTGGCCAGAGGATTGGGGTGCGACTCGAAGACGCTACGAGCGACCCCAGAAAACTGAGCCCAGACCTTTGACGTGAGCGGATCCGAGGGAGAGATCGGAGCTGGGGACAGAGGCTCGTTGAGAGGAGAGAGGACCAGAGTACGGTCGCCATCACCACCGAAGAAGTTGTCCTTGCTGTCAGCAACGCCGGGGAAGGTGACATGCAGAGAGACATTGTGGCTCTTTGCGATCGGGCTAATGATGCGCACTGCACGCTCGCGCAGCTGATCGGGTGTCATGTGCAATGCCACCCGGTAGTTTACGACGGCCGAGATCTTCTCGGGCAGAGCGTTGGTCTTGACACCACCGCGGATCAGATCAGCGGCCTGTGACGTCTGCAGAGTGTATCGCACAGCCGGGCCACGCGAGCTGGCTACGGCCTCACCCAGAGCCTCAGCGTCGCCTTCGGCCAATTTGTCGGCCAACCAGGGTTCAACGTGCGACGGTGAGTACCGGGCCTGGCACTCTAGCATACCGTGAGATGGGTGGGAGGGATCCAGACGGGGAGAGAACAGTTCCTGACGCTCGAGCTCGTACAGAATCTCAGCCATGATGCCAATACCCGTGTGCGAAGGCGGGATCGAGCTGTGGCCGCCCGGAACAGCGAGTTCCATGACAAGGTCCAGGCTGCCCTTTTCGCCGACGCCTGGAAGAGCATACACCACCTCGTTAGAATCGCTCTCGAGGGACTGCAGTCCCATACCACCCTCGTCGAGAATGAATTCGAAGCTATCCTTGCCATACTTCTTCTCCAGCTCCGGAGCAATTGAGCCCGCGCCCAGGAACCCGTGTGATTCCTCGTCGAATCCGAATGCGAAGAGAACGGTGCGCGACGGGCTCCAGTCTTGTGTGAGCAATTCCTCCACGGCGGACATAAGTCCGATGAGCACGTTCTTGCAGTCGCTGGAACCGCGGCCCCAGAGCCATTCGCCGTCAAAGTATCCATCAAATGGCGGGTGAGTCCAATCAGCTGGGTCGTCAATTGGGACTACATCCTGATGGGCCATGAAGAGGATGGGCTTTTGGGTGGTGTCCACGCCTTGGAAGGTATAAACAAGACCGAGCCGGTTAATATGATCAACCTCGGCCTTTGCATGCACCCGAGGGAACATTTCTTTCAGCAATTTCTGGAACTGCACCACCGGCTCGAATGCCTCGTCATACGGATCCTCCATGAAGTCGCCGACAACTGTGGGCACCTGCACAGCCCGTGAGAGCCGCGAAGCCTGGCGGGTTCGGAAAGCAGCATCATTGAGAAACTTCAGTGATGATTCAAACCCATCCTCGGGGAGAGCGACCTTTGCTGCCTGCGGGCAGATCTCTCGATCAGAGAGCTCGGCAGAATTGCGTGATAGCTCGCCGGGGAAGAGAATCTGCTGGGCGGGGATGTTCAGCGCCAGAGCCGCTGGCAGCGAGGCCAATCCAAAGAGGGAGAATGTCTTCATGGTCCGAGTGTCCTTCTATACTCTTTAGGTGCGTACACCATTAGATGAGTTTCTGGGATCCTTCTATGATAAATAGTCGGGGTTATCTCCAACTATCTTATCTTCCCCTCTCTGTCGGCTGGCGGCCGCTGCCGCCGCTTGCCTCAACTGGCAAGTTTTGGCTGGTGTTTGCCGATAGGTTCGGCTAGGCATGATTTGTGGGATGTGTGGGATGTGTGGGATGAGTGCGATTATACCTCACATACACGACATGAGGGAATGGTGAGATCGCGATCGCGATTGATAGTTGTTTCTGGAGTCCTACAGCTCCGAGCCAAGGAAAGTGTTCCTGGCGGTGGACGGGTGTGGACCCTTGGGAAGAAGCTAAGAAGAAACGTGGAACCATCGTAACACACTGCAAGCGAAAACGCTGAGCTCCTCCAAATTCATGACACTCCCCAAAAAGGGACCTCGGGAAAGCTATGTGTATGAGCCATTTCTCGCCACCGAATTCTCTCTTACTCAGCTTATGGGGCCGATCACTTAGGATCACCAAGGGGGAAGCTCCTAGGCAGCGTCAAGGGGCATCCTCAATATTGTGGAATTCCCCACGCATGAAGCGATGAAACCCTCCTCGAACGAACCAGGTGGCGTTCAATAGTGAACAATCGAGGATCGGTTTCACTCGTGACTCGCGCGGCTCGTCACCGCGTCCTTCATAGGCGCAACACAAGCAAGGAATCCACTCCGGGGATGATGATCAGGGAGATCAAGACCAGGGCCATCCAATAGGGCCGTCACCCCTAGGCCGATAGGTTCAATAGAGCACTGGGTTAGTGTTTCAGGGCCCGATTGGGGAGCTTCGCGATGTCATCGCCCCCCGTTTCAACTCCACGAAATAATGGGTCCCCGGTTCATATGGGGCCGAAGGAATCTGTCAGATCAAAGAACTGAGACATTCTGACAGGGTTTTTTCTTCTCTACTTCCCTTCTAAATAGCTTCTCTTGCGTCCTTCCTTTCATCGCGCATTCCTCTTCCTCGACTATATATCCACTCCTTCGCGTTTCTTTTCAATTTTGACTTCCCATCTCAACACTCGCTGCAAAATGCAACCTCACCACCTATTCGCTACTCTTGCGCTCGCCTTGCCGGCCTTGGCGAGTGCCTCTACTTCCGTACTGGGCTGCTACTCCTCAGTCCCTAGCCTCAAAGACGAGGGCCGATATACCTTCCAATCCCAAGGATACTGCGAAGAAAAGTGCCAGAGTGGCGGTTTCCGGATCGCTGCTCTGACCGGGCTCCAATGTCTGTGTGGAAACGAGCTACCACCAAGCTCGGCCCAGGTGGACGATGACAAGTGCGATACCGTGTGCGCTGGCTGGCCAGAGGATAATTGTAAGCTTTTTGAACCGAACCATCCAATGCCATTGGAAAAACCTAAAATACGATGAAGCTAACATTTGACGTCTCAGGTGGTGGTCAAAACTACTTCACCGTCCTCAGCACCGGCGAATACACCGAAGTCTCCAATTCCAGTTCCAGCTCCGACTCCTCGGACTCCTCCGGACTCGACACCTGCAAGTGCCTCCACAGCCGCCGGCGGCATCGTTGTCGCCCCAACAAACATCAACCCATCATCCGTGCCGACCGCTATCCTGACCGCACCCAGTTCTACGGTCCCCAGCGCCAGTGCTAGCGCCATCGCCTCAAAGTCTGTTGCTGCTGCCGCCATTACCTCCGTGTCTAGCAGTACATCAGCATCGCCTACCATGAACGCCGCGAACTCAATGCACGCCGGGTCATCGGTCATCGGCGCTGCGATTGCCGGCCTCGGTCTGCTGCTGTAAGGGCCGATAGACTAGACTATACTACCTCTCTGTACACTGTACCATAATACCGTGTGCCCGACTCTCCTGCTATCTGGGCTCTAATTGATGTTAGAATGATCCGCTGGCGGATCTGACGTGTTTGTGTGCTAGTCGGGCTGCTGGATGGTGCTCTACACTCGTTTTGAGATTCCTAGTGAACTTAGTTGGAGCATTGACTCTGTCGCCTCTCCGTGAATTGGACTTCGATATCCTTTTTGACACAATATATAAATTCAGAAGCATTTATTGAACCTGAAGAATCCCGCAAGACTGCATTAGGGGTAAGATTAAAAGATATAGTAAGAATATTGACAGTGAAGTAAAAGTCAGCATCACCGCCGTGCTCTCTCACGTCTCCTGTACAATGAGTGTTGCGAGCATCAGTATAAGGTATAAGTGCAGCGAAACCAAGTCAGTGGGGGTGGAAGAAGACATCTTCATCACCAGCCTTCCCTGATTGGGAATTTCTTCCTGACCGCGCTGTCAATCGTTACCGCCTTCCAGTTATCATGAAGCTCATGCTCTCTTCCCTCCCTGATGTAGCGGTGTCTAATATTCCTGGCCTTGTCTTTGATGTCAGGTTGACTCAAATCCACCCAAAGCGGATTCGGAGCACAGCTGTCCTTTGATTTGATCTCCGCCCAGGGAATATGCCAGGAAGTACCCGTAGTCTCAATATACCACATGAGCTTGTCCTCCTCCGCGGGTGTCCATCTTTTGCGGGGCCTCTTCTTCGCTGGTTTCCCAATTATGGAACTTTGCGCGGTTTGTTCGCGGTGACGGGCTTCATTCATCATGGCCTGTGTCGTGTCAACTTGTGAGCTTGGTGGTGTGGAAGCAGGTGGTTGGGTTTGGCCGGCCGCATTCAAGCCTTGTTGGAGCTGAGCATCCGCAGACAGGTTACTTGAATTTCTCCGTACAGTTTGTGCTTGCTCGGGCTTCTGTGCTCGCCGACTTGCAGGGTCGATGGTGCGGTCATCATTGACGAAGAAATCGCCATCGTCATCGGAATCGTCATCGGAATCCACGCGAGGACGCTTGCGTGTACCAATGTTGGTGGGGGCAGTGAATTCATCGCGGCGTCTTTGTGCGCTCTCGGGGTTGCCATCGACACTCTCAGTCCACGAGATCCTGGTGGCATCTGCCTGTCGATCGATGAATGCGCGGGGCTGGGGCTGGGGCTGGGGCTGGGCTTGTTGTGCCTGAGGTTGAGTTTGGGTTTGGGTGAGAGAGTTCCAAATGTATTCATTTGATTGTGGCGGCGCGTCCTGGTCTTGCGAGCCTTGAAGTTGACCTCCACTCGAACTACTGAAGAACAGGTCCCTCGGCTTGGTACGTCTCATGACAGGACTGGCGGTCGCTTCGGCTTCGTTCTCCAGCGTGTCGAGGTTCAGAGTCTCATCATCGTTGCGGAAATTCAAGTCCTGATCGTCGGAAGCAACACTTTCGCGACGGGGGTATCTCGGCTGAGAGGATGCCGGCTCAGGGGATGGAGGGATCTCGTCGCGTGTCCGCGACACTGGCAGTTGAGAACTTGTGTGCTCACTCGTAGTAGACAGTCGGCTTGTATGTTGAGACTCCAAGTGCGACAGGTCTTGGTTGTGAAGAATTGTCTCCTTGCGCTTTGCGAGAGAATCGAGAGAGCTAGTCAACATGCGGGATCTGGAGTGAGAAATTAGAAATGTGCCACCAGAAAGTGAGCAGGAGCTGAAACATACATTTTTGCAGATTCGCGCCGCTCCGAATTCTTATGTGATTTCTTTGCGGGTTGACTGACAGGGCTGGAATAGGGCAAGTTGGACTCGCCGAGAGGCTGCCTTGTTCGCTCTGGCGACACGGTGGTTGATGTCTCACGTGGAGACTGCCGGTTCGGTTGCACTGGAGACTTATGCACTAAATGTTCAACCGAGGCAGGAACTGCTGACTCGTGAGGGTTGGGGTTTTCAGGAGTCCCATTCTCGCGACGCTCAATCTCCTTCATCAACAAATCGTGAACTTCATCCAATTTTGGTTGTTGTAGCAAATCTGATTTGATTTCTTTGTTTCGTGTGTGGATGAAGCGCGCGGTGCGCTGAACGAAACGGGTCCACGACGTCCGTTTCAGTTCTTGGATTTGAGGAGAATCCTCGTGGGCAAGCAGGTCGTACTCCAGTTCGCCCATACGGTCAATCACATCATCCTGGAAGCGATCGGGAAGACATCCATTTTCGTCCTCAAAGGTATCTGCAAGATTGAATCCCCGAAGGAAGCCCGGCTCAAGCTTTGAATCGACGTCTTCAAGAGCCAGCTCATCATAGAAGACCCCATTCAGGATTGCTCGCGGGTCAAAGTCTTTTTCATTCTGACGCCTTTCTAGCTCCAAGATGAAGTACTGTGTACGAATTTCAAGCGCAAGCTCAAATGTTTGCTTTTCAGCAGTGCTCGCTCCAATAGGCTTGGACTGAGACTTTTTTACTATGGCATCCATGAAAGGGGCAGGAAACTGGCTTTCGAGTCTTTCGATCGCCCGACGAGGGGACTGAGACCCAAGGGTTGCCAAAAGCACATCGAGAGCCAGCCGCGCACAGTTGGCTTGATGCAGAATTGGCGATGGACTCCATGGATGGATAGTTTCTTCAGGCTGCACCGAAGGAATCAACTGCTTGATTTCTGCAACATCAATAAAGGCTTGTCTGCTGAAACCCTTCATCGCATTGATGAGCTTGTTAGTGGCTGGTTTCAAGCGTTTGCTCTGAGTATTTCGCGGATCGGTGAGTCGCTTCGCAGCCTCCACAATGTTCCTAGGGTCGGAAGCATCGGAGACAAAAAGGTCCATCAACCGGGTGGCAGCAGATTGAAGATCAGAAAGTTCATCAACAATGACGATGGGATCGGTCTCGTCGTCTTCAAGCGACGAGTCCTGTGGTAAGAATGTGGTGCCGGAGATATTGCTGTTTCCCTCTGGGTTTCCTGGAGACTCGGGAACCACCGAAGTGCTGTATTTGGAGGCAGGTGTTTCTTCAGCAACCATGCTCAGCCCTAGGAAGGTCAGAATGTTTTATTCACCTCCAGGATCAAACACCAAAAGAGAATAGAGCCATGACACAAAATGAAGTACGACAAACGTGAAAACTAATTCACAGATGTTCATACATCATTGTTGATCTCACAACAGTGGGTCAACACGTGCATAGCTACGCGCGCGGTCGGAGGATTCCAAGACCGAGAGCAGGATAAGGGCAGTGATACTCACGACTGCTACTAGCTTTTGCGTTATTAGAATCATGGATGGCAGCCGCTTTGCCATATACTATTCCAGACGTATCATCGAGTTCCCGACTCTGACTTCTCGTAACGCGACGCGGAGGGTGTAGCCCTGGGGACCGCAGCGCGTGCCATCTGGGCGGTGTACCAAGCGGCCGCTCTGTATACTTTGACAGGTTTCCTTTTGGGCCCCTCCCCGAGGATTGTTTTAGTAGTAAATGAAGTACGGAGACAACCGGACGCGTCTGAAATGGTTGGAAATAAGTTGAATCGAGAAGGCCTTGGAGTTTGTTGTGGTGTGGAAAGACGGGAAACCCTAAGACGGTTGGGCTAGTGAGTCAGGTGACTGACACGGTCACTCGGATTATCTATTGTTGCGGACCAGGTTCATCCGTTTCTGGCTAGAATTCATGCCTGAGGCAGTAACCCTAACCCTAACCACCAAACCCGTAAACCCTAAATGAATCCTGGTCAATAAATGAGGCCTGACATATTAGGCCACAATAGAACCTCTGCCAAGTGGGGCCTGAAATTTAAGTGATAAATAGGACCCATTTCGAGCCGCCAATACATTTCACGCAGCGGTGCTTATTCACTGAACCAAGTGCGGGTTAAGTAACGGTTCATTTCAAGGCGTTTGGCGCTAATACCTAGGTGGGAGAAATATGAATGTGAGGGAGAATAGGTGCGGATGGACCCTGACAAATCCCATGCCCTGGTTTCTTTTTCTTAATCATGTTTCAAACATCATATTCATTGTAGAAATGGCCATTTCGTGGGCCAAGCACGGATTATATCTATTAAATAATGCTATGTCACAGACTGATTTGACTTTTACACCGATGGAAAACCAACCACCCAAAACCGTAAACAATCAAGAAAATCCAACCGTCCGATGCAGCTCTAGAAAAGACCTTCGATCAGGTAGATCATGCCGAACAACAGGAACGCAGTTGCGCCACCAAGAGTAACTGGGATGATAATTAGCCTGTGAACAGAGCAGAAGGACGGAGTTTAAATACATACCAACACGCATGCTGACACGGCCAGCGATGGCCCGTCCGCCGATGACGGCAGCAGCAGTACAGATACCGTGGCCAATTGTCGCTCCGATGGTCACCCACCAGTAATCTTGACCAGCAGCCATGGCAATGGTGGCGATCTGGCTGCGATCACCCCATTCACCGAGGAAAGTCATGGCGAAAGTCTGCACCCAGGCAGGGCTGAGAAGAAGAGAAAAGAGGTTGGTGACGCCGGTCAAGAAATCGTTCCAGCGCTGCTGAGGACGGGGCGATGAGCCACGCGAGGAAGAAGATGAGATGCTTTCCGGAGGAGAAGGCAGGCGGTTGGCAGATCCGCGCGACTTGGGGCGACCTCCAGCACGACCAGCCTCCAAATTGTGGGGAGTGACGGAGGAACGGCGACGACCCAAGCGCATCTGCTCTTGTTCCTTTTCTTCCAACTCCTGTTCGACCTCACGCATCTCCTCGCCGACGCCCTCGTCGGGGGACATCTCGCGGCCTTCCTTCAACATCTTGGCACCGAAGATCAGGAACAAAATGGCGGCCATGAACTTGGTGACAGACTTGGGGATCAGCGTCGGAACAGCATGGCCCAGAACAGCAGAGAGAACGGTCATGACAGCCAGGGCAGAGAATGCAGAGGTGAAAACAACAAGGCGGGGATGTCGCATAGCCATGAGTGCAGCGACAAGGAAGGTCTTGTCACCAATCTCAGAGACAATGATCATGGTGAACGAAAAAAGGAGAGAGTGTAGTCCGTCGCTGGTTTCCACCGAGGTCGCGGTTTGTCCGTAGGTGCTCGACGAGCTGGGATACGAGCCGGGGTAGGAGCTTGAACCCGAGCCGCCGGAGCCATGCTCAATGGCAAGAGGGTCGTCCTTGGCCTGAGAAGGCGACTTGGGGTGGGGAATATCGTGCGGCTTCTGTGGGAGATCGGCGGGTTTCTGTATACGGTTGTAAGTATCACTAGCTGGGAAATACTGTTTTTGAGAATCACTTCATACCTCCAACATGCCCAAAGTTCCAGCTCCATCAGCAGAGCGACCGCCAGTTCCAGTGGCGCTGTCACTGTCCGATGGCAGCTTCTGCTCCTCGCTATGCGGCAGCGGAAGGGCTTCCTTGGGACCACCGGGCACCTTCTCCGCATTGTATAAGTTCTCTTTCTTCTTCTCCGAGACGCCGCCTTCAGTACCTCTGGTACCCTCTCTAGGGCCCGTACGGTTGGGATCGTCCATGACTCCGCCATTAGAGTGCGGGATCATCTTTCCTTCTTCGGTACTGAGGTGCTCCGACGAGGGGATTTTGGAGTCATATTTCGTCGAGACCGGGTCAATATCACTACCCTTGGCGGTCTTTCGATCTCGCTCTGCGCCAGTCTCTACCCATGGGCCCGCGTGCGGTCTTCCGTCTTTGCCGTCCACCGGGACGTCCTGCGATCCTTTGGCGGCATTATTGGAGATCGATTCGGCATCCACGTAGCGCGAGGTAAGGTCATAAGAGCCTCGCGAAGCAGAAGGACTGGGTGTGCTGCTGGGTTTGATGCTAGCAGCTGCCGAAAGAGCGGGAAGGAGGAGAAGGATCAACGGGGAGGACAGGTGGATCTTCATTGTGAATGGCGGATTTATACCGCAGAATGAGTGGCACGCCGGCGAGTCCGGTCAAAGTATTGGATTTTAGATGAAGGATCGGTCCGTCAAATGAACTGGGATGTTGAGACCGGAAAAGACTGGAAAAAGTTGAATTTCAAGGATGCCACGAAGCCTTCACACGACCAGGCAACGAAATTCTGCGTGCGGGCGAGTCCGTCGGGCAATTCGTGGACGAAAATTGCGAAAGAGGTATGGAAAATGAAGAATTAAGACCAAATATGGCAGAAAAGGAACGAAGAGAAGATGTAACGAACGTAAAGAGGCTGTTGTGTTGTTGCTGCATCTGCAAAGGGGTCCACGTGACCCCCCACCGCAAGCAGCCCCAATTAACGTGGCGCGGATCGGCGGGTCTACACTTCTGTTACGATTCTCATGACGATTTGAATGACTATTTGGTGGACTAAGTACTCAAGACACTCATTTGCTAATCGAAAATCATTTCGTTAGTCTATAATATCCCCACCATTTGTGAGCGACCCTCAATCTTCATTTCGACAGACTTTTACATGCCTCTTGTGGACCAAGGGATTCTTGAATAATGCAGCAAGTGTTGAGTCAACACAACAACTGTTCTCGGTCCAGGTCACCATTCACTGTCACTTCAATCGTTGGAGCCAACGACCAAAGCCTGGGCGTCCTAATGATCTCTAAACAGTTATGGCCGTCAAGCCCATTGCATGCAAGAACGAAATATTATCCGAAGCGATGTAGGCTTCCCGAATAAGACCAGTGCAGTGATCCTGAACAAGGAAGTCGGTTCCATTGTAGGTAACATGATCCCCTGCTTTCAATGGCCTATGTAGGCAGGGAAATGATCAGTTCTGCATGGACAAAAATATTGCAGCATCGTGGGGCTGATTCAACTTACGTAGAGAAAGAAGTGAAATTAGATCCCATGACTCCATGCATCCTCCAACGAACAGCAATTGAAAAATTTGCGGCGACAGATGAGATCGGCTCAAAGTAGTATTCTTTCCATCCGCTTCGTGATCTTTCAACGAAGGCAGTCATTTGCGTTCTGTTAGACACATGGATGATAGAGCTGCCTTTGCCAGATGCTGAAGGGAAGCGATCGATTTCAAGTACAACATCTGAGTGGAAAGTGCTACCAATAAGCGATGAATCCCCGGCCCAAATGGCGATGTAATTATTCAGAATATGGTCATGGTAGGCGGCACTGGAGATATCATCTCTGCAGCAGGATGGACCAGCAATAGCAATAGGGAGACTCAAAAGATAGTAGAAAGCAACGTAGATGTGCTCAAGCTTCATGACGGAGGTCTTGTCTGAGTAATTAAAAATTGATGAAGAGAAGAAAAAGGAGTTGATGGGTTGCTTGTGTTTCTTGCTTCTTTTTGCAGCAGGGTGCCTGACCTATTTATACCTGTTTGAAGTGGCTACCACTCTCATGAATCGCCTTGCCAGGTGAAGATCTCATGCTACTTCTGGTCATATATAAAGTACTTGCTCGGAGATTCGAAGGTAAGACCGAAGGGCCATAGAGAACGATACAGCGCTGGTTATGAGGAGTTGATAGGGCCATATTGCTGTTTTTTAGGCTTGGCCCCCACGGTATGCATAGTTTTTTTCAGCTAAATGCAGCCGGCGCCGAATGTTCCCGTTATGGATTAGCTTGAGGAGGCTTAGTATCCTGCATGCCAAGCAAGAGGGGCGACACCGAGTCTGACCGCCCCCCCAACATCAATTGAT
Source organism: Penicillium atrosanguineum (assembly GCF_028827265.1). Taxonomy (NCBI): domain Eukaryota; kingdom Fungi; phylum Ascomycota; class Eurotiomycetes; order Eurotiales; family Aspergillaceae; genus Penicillium; species Penicillium atrosanguineum. The sequence continues at coordinate 1,860,121 of NW_026623138.1, read as the reverse complement.
GTTGATAACAGGCATGAGAGAGCAAATGGAGAGCAAATATTTGCGACCAGTCTATGCTTTAAGACTGCAGATACGAGTTCTCGCCATAATATATGATTCACCAGACGTATTAGCTGCCAATGGTTGGTGTTCCTGGGCGTTCTAAGGCATGTCGCACCTGCAGACGGCGCAAGAAGGGCGTAAGTATTCTAAATCCATGCATAGCACCCCGAGGCCGGGCAATATCCAGAATTACCCGGTTAATTCGGAAATATAGTGTGACCTACAGCGGCCCTCGTGTGGTCAATGCAGGAAAGCTTGCATTCCTTGTGAAGCCTATGCCGAGACTCTTGTAATTCACCACTATGAACATGACAACGGAGCAGGGTTCTCTTCAGGTGGGGTTTGCGATAATCGAGTCACCCCTTTTCAAACTAATGAATATACCCGTGATAGGCCAAAGACAGTCAATTTTATCCACTGCTTTGGTTAAGTCGTCCAGCTTTTGCCGTACCGGCCACGAAGTTGGAATTGAAGCAATGTTTTGGGACTCTTATATGCCAAACTGTCACCTTTCTTCGTTGTTTGACGATACCCAGCAAGCCTTAGGTGGCTCTATCAGTGTACTTCGAGATAACTTACCTTACGGGAGCGTATTGCGCTCTGCTCTTTGTGCGCTGGCACTTGCGACTGCTGCGAACAAAGATGGTGCTCAAATTTGGATGAAGCAACAGGGGGCGAAGCTCCACATGATTGCCCTGCAACAAATGAGGAAAGCGTTGAGCTCACAAAGAGGGAACAATCTCGAGCTTCTTGGCGCTGCGCGAGTGTTCAGTCTACACGAGGTATCAACAAAACGGAAGTCTTGCTTCATGTTGAGTATTTGCTGATATGGTCGATCCAGGCTTTGTATGGGGGGATCTGACGGACCAGGAAGCACAATACCGTAGCTGGTCAATTCACCATTCTGGAGATCTGGCTATAATCACTTCCAAACCACCTTCGTTCTTTGCTACAGGCCCCGCTCATAGGCTTTTCGTTGATGGGAGACTTAATCATGTGCCGCTCCCATACCCCAAAGATGTGAATAAAATGCTGACATGTGGGGTGGATAGGCACAATGTGCGATTAAAGAGCGAAAGAAGTTGGTTCTTAGCGACAAAAAGTGGATGACTGAGCCTTGGAGCCAACATCCAAAGACACGAAAAGACTTGTTGATAGACATTCTGCTGGAATTTCCCTCACTCTACCAAGGCATTGATAACATGGATTTACCAATGAGCCCGGAGGCAAAGCAGAGCTGTCGTCAGAGCCTCCAGAAAATGGTTGGTTCTGTCATCAAGATGTTGGCGAGCTGGGCGTCGAAATTTGCAGTCACTATCGCGAGCACCGAGGCTGATTGGAAATTCCCGACAAACATCACGACAAACAAGATTGCAGACGCACATGTCATGACACTTTACTGGGCCTCGAATCTTCTCGCTGGTCATGTCTGCCATACCATTTTCGATCAACCTGAGGTTCTAAAAGTTGATCTCGATGATTCCTGTCGCAATATAATACGCTGCCTCCCATTGTTCCTACACTCATTCACTGGCATATTTCGTCAACATCTCGTTCCTTTCCCCATGATGGTGGCAGCTCGATACCTTACATCGGTTCAGCCAGCTAGATTCCAAATGGAGCGAGAATACATCTTGTCCTTATATGCAGACATGGGGTTTTCACCGATGCGCCAGTTCATGTCAAGCTTGCAGCCACAATTATTTATAACTGGCTAGGCAGCTTGTGTGGTTCTCTGTCCAATATGCAATTGTCATGTTCCCGACTGACCGAGAAGATGCCGGTTCGGTCAATTTTCTCCTTAAGAAAACTCTTCAAGCCCGCCTCGGACGCTGATGCCTGGTTTCACCATTACCTTTGAGTATGTCGGTGAAAACCCAACCATTAATATTCCGATGCATGCACATGCAAGCGCACTCTATCGGCTACTTCATCCCCGTCATTCTCAAAACCGGAATGGGACGGCGCAGAAGAAGCGGGCTGATAAATTTCTTGCCATTGTTCCAAAAGTGGAGGGTTATCGAGCTCGCTGTATACTCTCTAGGAGCTTCATGTTTTTTCTTGTTAATGGCCACGCTTTCTTTCTTTTGAATACAAATATGGACTGCTAGTTAGACACTACATGTAGCGAGCCCGGAAAGCAAGAGGAAGCGATCCCAACTAGACTGTCTATATACCCATTATGTATGCCGCTGAGAACGTTGGCTGGCCGGACATGATACAGCGCGTGATTGCGTGTGGTGGCTGCATGTGTTCCGCTCAGGTCTGCAGTTGCGCGTACAGCGGCGGCTATCTCGGGACTAGACAGTTGCATGGGGCCATAAAAATCGGTATTTATCTGCGCGAATTCCCCGCCTCTTTGCAGCGACATCGCGCAAATGCGTCATCCGTACACACAAGCAACGCCTCGATCTCGATTAATCAACTACCCGACTGACCGAAAATTCGAGACAAACACGGATTAACAGTCAAATGCAGACCGAGTGATGACACTCGCAGTTCCGAGCACATGGACACATGTGGTCGAACTAAAGGTCGTACACGGTCCACCGGGAGGAATGAATTCCAAGCCCAACCCCGCGACCAGGCAACTGCATGATGACGGCAGGCCGCCTGCCACAGTCAGCTGAGATGACTATACCCAAGGCAGGGAGATCATCTGGACAGTAAACAACACATAACCACTCTAGAGTAAGAGGATGAGGGACATAGCCATTCCAGCTAGAATCCGGGGTCGAGGCGGGGGCTCAGGAATGGGCGGCCGCATTCGGTTTAACTTCAGCGCGCGCGCAGCTCATGCATGAAGTCATGTTTTCGCATGTTTTCGCGTGTTTTCACCGGGCGATCGCCTTATCTTGCGCGGTCTGGTGGATCCGGGGGTTTTGACTGGGCCAGTGAGATGCCTCCAGACGCCATGGTGTGCTTGGGCGGCAGGTCCGGCCGAAAACGTGCGCCTACCGGATTCCGATATTGCTGGATGCGATGTATGAGCTCTGTCGTTCTGCGAGCCACGGTGCTGGCCATCAAAGGATGCATCACACAATATGAGTGAGGAATGGTCCAAAGATGCCTAGTCAGTGAAGTTCCCATGGTTATCTCCAAACTCACCGCTCACCGCCTCTGTGGGGAACTTAGGAGCGTTGGCCACATAGAGATGTCGATCTTTTTGTCTTGCACTTCAACCCCGTGACAACTTCCTCGCTTTCTCTCGCTATCTATTGCCCTCTATACCCCTCTGCTCTCTCGATATATTGTGGCTGCCTTGCCTCCTAGGCCCTTGAATCCTTCAACACAAAGCTATGTCTGGGATTTTTCCTCTGCAGCTGCTTGGGTTCTATCGCAAGCGCTGATCATCGTCAACTCTGCCCCGCGACCTATTCTTGAGTGACTCAACACCCACAACACATCCTCGTATTTTTGTTACAGCGGTCTGCATTTGCCTCTGTTGGAATCTTGCAGCTTATCGGCCCACACGGCCGGCTTGATCCGTGCACTTGGCGGTGTCAGATAGACGTGAGTCTCCCGTTTTGCACTTGGCCCTAGGCTGCCCTAAGTAGCTTCGCTAATGGTCTTTTCTTTCAGCTGACTTCCTTTGTCAACCTTGTTTGCGTTTCCTACCTCTAATATCTCGACATGGAGTCACCCGAAGACTCACCACCATCCGTGGTGGAGGATACAAAGAGTCGGCATAATACCCCACAGCAGGCGGAGACACCGCGATGGAGACGCTTCTTCGGAGGTTCCAAAAAGACCTCAGGGAATACGGACGAGCCCACCTCCTATCGATCGAAGTCGACGCTGGGAATCCTTAGTGATAAGCAGACCGACGAAGTGCCTGGTAGGTGCTATCGAAAATGAAGTATGAGAAAAGGTGGAGCTGACATATCATGGTGCAATGCAGGAACTATTCTGCTTCTCTCAGCCCATCGTAATGAACCTCTGGGTATGCGACATCAGCCGGAACGCCATTCCACCTCGTCCATCCCCTCCACCAACCCCCCTTCACGTTCTTCGTCTCGATCCAGGGGACCTCCCCAGCAAAAGAAAACAGCCGATGGACAGATCTTGCTGGAACCGCAACCCGATGACTCGGTCAATGATCCGTTGAACTGGCCTGTATGGCAGAGAGATGGTGCCTTGTTATCTCTTGGACTTTACTGCTTGATCGGCGGAGGAATGACACCCATCTTGGCGGCAGGGTTCAGTAGTGTTGCTGATACCTACGATGTTTCCAAACAACAAGTTGCCCTCACCACTGGCCTCTACATGTTGGGTCTTGGAATTGGCTCTGTCATCATGTCTCCAACTGCGATTCTCTTTGGTAAACGCCCAGTCTATCTCTTGGGGGCGATCCTTTTCGTCATCTCCGCAGTTTGGTGTGCTCTGTCTCCGAACTATACGAGCTTGGTGATTGCTCGTATCTTCCAGGGTATTGCGGTCAGCCCGGTAGAATGTCTGCCCTCTGCTACCATTGCCGAGATTTACTTTTTGCACGAGCGAGCATATCGTGTTGGCGTCTACACGTTGTTGCTACTCGGGGGAAAGAATTTGGTCCCGCTGGTCAGTGCCGCGGTCATTAGCAGTCTTGGATGGCGCTGGGTGTTTTGGATCGTTGCAATTATCGTTGGTTGCTTCTTCTTCTTGCTGTTCTTCCTCGTCCCTGAGACCTTTTGGGATCGTACTCCCCGTCCGCGCACCCGCCGCTCTCACAAACGCCCGGGAACGCACCGTACCATGTCGGACCTTGTCAGTCATGGATTCCATCGCGGTCGTCAACCACATCTTCAGCTACCCGACGAAGCGACAGAGTCGAAAGAAGGCTCACCCCGACCTACGAGAAGGAATAGGAATGTGCATGTTGGGTTCGTCGAGGATGAAGCCGACAACGAGAAGCAACATCTCGATGCTGGAGAAAACATTGATACCCCACAGACACCCACTGCCCATGACGGCATCTCTACGGAACATGTAGCTCCCACCTTAGAGAGAAACGACGGCCTTCTTCACCCTCCGCCGGCTGTCATCACGCCTGCCAGCCCGAGCGACATGGAGTCAGCTCGAAGTGACGGTCTTTCACCGACGCGCAGTATATCGAACTCCCCGGACCCGTCACCGGGTCTATGCACTACACGAACCGACTTCGCGAACGACCCAAGATTCCCTACACTCAACAACTGAAGGTATGGAATGGACGAATCGCACATGACAGCTGGTTCAAGATTGCGATTCGGCCTTTTATATTGTTCGCCTACCCATCCGTGCTGTGGTCGACAGCGATCTACTCTCTCTCGGTCGGATGGCTCATCGTGCTATCCGAGTCCGTCGCGGTTATCTACGAAAGTAGTGAGCACTACGGCTTCACTGCGTTGCAGACCGGTCTCATTTACATATCCCCGTTTGTCGGTGGTTTACTTGGTACGGCTGTGGCCGGCAAAGTTTCGGACATTCTTGTCAAGTTCATGACCCGACGCAACGGCGGCATCTACGAACCCGAATTCCGTCTGGTGATGGCAATCCCCATCGCAATCTCGACTGTCGTCGGATTGATGGGTTTCGGCTGGAGTGCACAGCTGATGGATGCGTGGATTGTACCCACCATCTTCTTCGGAATGATCTCGTTTGGGTGTTGTCTCGGTAGCACCACGGCCATTACCTTCTGCGTGGACAGTTACCGTCAGTACGCCGGCGAAGCCCTGGTGACGCTGAACTTTAGCAAGAGTATGTTTACCTCTTCCCCCCTGTTTTTCAACACCCAAACCCTAGCTAACATGTTATTTAGACGTGCTGCACGGCTTAATTTTCTCCCTCTTCATTGTAGACTGGCTCCAATCCGATGGCTCCCGGGTGGTGTTCCTAGCCATTGGCGGAATCCAGATCTTCTTCCTGCTCATGACCATCCCGATGTACATTTACGGCAAGCGGGCCCGCATGTGGACAGTTCGCAAACGCTTGATGGAGCGATTTTGATCTTCAGGGACATTTTTTTTGGGGAATTTCTTCTGCATATGATAGCTTCATCTACATAGGTCATGGAATGCGTGTTGCTTTCGGTACCAATTTTTGGACTGGCGGAGTGGATGCCCAACCCGCACGGTTTGCGTCATTGGCACTTGTCTGCCTCCTTAGCCGCGACACCGACATCAGCCACACCGTAGGAGCATCTCACCACCGGACCGGAACCATGCGGCTTCATCGTGGGGAATGGTCATGGAATGAGAGTCATAAAATGTAGTCATAAAATGTAGTCACAATTCGATGTCATTCGATTAAAGCCATGATGAGGCTTGAACTCCACGTACCAAATCATGTGTAATGTTATTGGTGGGGGGCGCTAACACGATGGACAGTAGTGTCCAGTTTTCTCGCCACCGCCACCGACGGATGGTATGCGCTATGGATACAAGGTTTTACGAATCACAGACTCTGAAATACTCCACCGACGCAATGGGCCAACAGAATCGGCGCTAGGCGTTTTCCATGTCGAGAAATGTACGGTGACGTCGGGGCTTAGAAGTGCAGAGGTTGTATAGTTCGGCTGGTCTTGTTGACATTGAGCAAAAAGCGCTGGAACTACAGTGTGTCTGGATAGGCAACGGTGGGATTGAGTGGTTCTCAAGATCCAACGAGAATTCAAGAAGGCAAAGTGTGAAGACTCCACCGAAATTGTGCCTGACCCGATTATTTGTGAAATGTCGGCATCGTAGTCCCACCGTGCCACTTGCTTCTTCCACACAGAAGCAGCCCACCGACGCCTTGGCAACGCCAACCTCCACCACACAATTGCACTCAGGGGTCTGATCATCCCGATCCTCCAATGACAGGCTCAATTGCGTCGTTCTGAGACAGATGCACAGATGGTGCACCTCTCTCCAGTCCCGCGGGAAAGGGACGCCCGGCTGATGTGGTGGTGGAGCAAGAAAAGGGCGCACCGATCGAGTCACAGCGCATGAACAGCTCCCCCGGAACTAACCAGATCACTAGGACCATTCACCCCCTTCGGCTCCACCTGACATTTGGAGATCTTCCCCCTTCTTCTCTGTATTATGTGTATCTCTCTGGTGGGCGGTGGGGAGGTCTTGAGCCACTCATTTTTTTCTCTCAAACCATTCTCTGCTCGATGACTGATCGTGTTGCGATTGTCGCCTAATAGCCCTCAACATTCAAAGACTCCCTTCTTCATACTACCTTGATTCCAATTGAGAACTCGATCTACCGACCTACAGATTCATCTTGATTGCGAACACCCCTCCCCCTGGCCACACCCTCGGAGTCTGACGATGCACCACTGCATCCACCCTTCTCCGGCGCTAGCGGTGAATTATGGAAGCTCCTTCTACTTCTAGGGCGAGCTCTGCGCACAGCGCGGATCGCAGGGTGCGAGAACTCTACCGCTTTTACCGCCCCTCCGGTGTTCCCAGCGTCGTCCCATCATGGCTACCCTCAGGCGAAGATGTACCGCCAGCAGGCAATGGATCGAGCAGGAGCGGTAGCTCTATTGGATCCCCAGACACGCAGCCCGGCACGGACGATTCTGGTGCGTCGAACAGCAGCGCCACGTCGCGGCCGTCTACGGCTGCTGGACCGGAGACGTTGATTCTGGGATCGTCGAACAATACCCTCACCTCCTTTTGTCAACTGGCGGCGCTGAGACTGAATGTGGAGCGTGCGATGATTTGCGTATTTGATCGAGATACGCAGTTCATTCTTGCCGAGGCCACTCAATCTGTGAATCTCAATGATAATTCTATACACAAGAACGATGATGAGCTTTGGCTGGGATCCAGTGCGAGTAAGAAGGGATGGAAATGCTGCCAGGTAAGTTGAAGTTGACCTTGAAAGTTGTTACGACCAATTCCTTCGCCGCATTTCGCCGCGATTTGCCTCCGCGACAATGTGTTTGACCGGCAGTAACAGGACGTCGTTGCATTACCACCCTCGGATCGCGAAACTCCTTCCTATCCTCACCTCGTCGTGAATGACCTGGCCGAAAATGAACGATATAACAAATCGAGCTTTGTTGCAGGGCCTCCGCATTTTCGATTCTTTGCCGGGACCCCCTTGACGACCGAGAACCGAATCAACCTGGGATGTTTCTTCGTATTGGATACCAAGCCGCGCGACGAACTCGGGGAGTTGGAACGGGATACGCTGGGATCTTTGTCGTTTTTGGTGATGGATTATATGAAAATTTGTCGCCAGGCCTCGGAGGGTCGTCGAGCCGCTCGTCTTTCAAGAGGATTGAGCTATTTTGTGGACGGGAGCTCAAGTTTTGTGAATAGCATCGATGGTTCACGGGCCAATAGCTGCCCACCCGTTTCCGAAACTCCTTCGACTCACAACCGTGCCACTGGCTCGGATGAGTACCAGCGTCGCCAGAGTCAAGAGAATACGTCTCAGATGGCCTCAAACAGTCCTCTGAATGACCGGTGTAATGGGAGCAACAGTCAAGACAACGTATCATGGACAGCATTGACAAGCCCACCGAATGAGCGGTTTAATGGAAGCAACAGTCAAGATAGTGCCTCTCAAATGGCATCGCAAAGTCCGCCGAATATCCGTTCTCTCAGCAATGACTCGCGTTCGCTAAGCCCCGGCGGCTACAACACAAAATTCGAAAACACAGTGTCTGGTGGAGGAGCCTCAGGAGTCGGAAGCTCCTTGCCAGAATGGATAACGAACAGCAGTCGCAACCGGCTCCCCCCAGATGATTCACACGGAAATTCATGGTGTTTCCGGCGAGCTGCAAACTTGCTCCGCGAGAGTCTCGACCTAAGCGACGATGGCGGTGTGCTTTTCCTAGAGGCAACGCAGACTCCATTAATGGACGGTGAAAGCGGCAGTGATTGCTCAATGAACGAAAACAGCGGCCCTGCGACCGTTCTCTCGATGTCCACCAACGATGATCCATTTGCCCCAAGAGCCGGCTCCATAGCTCCACCACCTGCCCGTGTGGATCGGACTTTCTTGCGTCAACTCCTTCGACGTTATCCCCAAGGCAAGCTGTGGTCCCTACACCGCGACGGCTTGATTTCGACTTCTGATGACGATGATCAACGACCCCGGGATAATCCGACATTCAACACTCTCCAATCACCGCATGGTGGTGCGCAGTCAGTCGATGCTGCAAAACCTCTAGGCAAGAGACACAAGGCGGCAGAGAACTCAATGCTCAATCAATACTTCCCCGGAGCCACGCAGATCATGTTCGTGCCGCTGTGGAATGCTGTCAGTTCGCAGTGGTTCGCGGGCTGTTTCTGCTGGACGACTGTTGAGACCCAGGTCTTCACTTCTGCCGTCGAAGTAAGCTCTGTTCTTGGGTTTGGATCATCCATTATGGCCGAGTACAGCCGGGTTGAGTCACTGATCGCAGATCGGCAGAAGGGAGACTTCATAGGCAGTATTTCACATGAGTTGCGCAGTCCATTGCATGGCATTTTAGCCGCGGCGGAGTTTTTGAACAGTACAAAACTGGATGAGTTCCAAGACTCATTGTTGGAAACACTCTGTGCCTGTGGCAGAACTCTGCTTGATACGATGAACCAGGTCCTTGATTTTAGTAAGGTTGTGTCGCTTGAACGAACATGGCGATCGATGAAACGAAAGAAGGAATCACCGCTCGATTTCAAAGGAACGGACAGATTGGCTTCTCATCTCGACACGTATATCGCGACAGACCTTTCAATTGTAGCCGAAGAGGTTGTGGAGGGTATCACTCTGGGCCTTGCGTATGGTCAGAGTTCTACCGCAGCAGCCGACTTGCCGGTTGTGTTGTCTCAAAACACGCCCAAAGCTTTGACAACAAGCAAGGTAGAAGTGATGATCGATATTGCTAATCGCGATTGGGTCTATCGCACACAACCAGGCGCCTTGCGACGAATCATCATGAACATTTTCGGAAATGCCATGAAATACACCGATGAAGGCCGTGTCACCTTGAGTCTCGAAGCTTCGAGTCATTCTGAAGGCCGATCTCGGAGACAGGGCTTAGAGGATCTGGTTACGTTGACAGTTACGGATACTGGCCGGGGTATCTCGGAAGAATTCCTGCGCGATCGTCTCTATACGCCTTTCGCTCAGGAAAATTCTCTCGCAGTGGGAACAGGACTGGGACTTTCTATCGTTCGAAGTCTCGTGAAGGCATTGAATGGTAACATCCGTGTCCGCAGTCGTCCTGGTGAGGGCACCATGGTCCGCGTGTCTTTACCTCTTGCCCGCCCCGTCGGCGAAGAAGATCCACCTGTTGAACCATATGGCCATCAAGTCCAGCAAAGGGAGATTTTAGCGAAAACCGTCTCCCTCCGTGAAAAATATCCCGGTAGACGTGCTGCAATCTGGGGTGCAGACCCGGATCATATCGATGAAAACTCTACTTGGGCCGAGATTGGGCGATATTTGAGAGAATGGTTTGGCGTTGAAATCGTGCCATGGCCGACTTATCTTCCGCTGGACATGCTTATCGTGGAGGAATCCGAGTTGCCCGTCCTTCGACAGGTTGCACTTTCGGCGACATTGCCATCCCTCCTGATTTTGGGCAGCAAAGCCGAGGATTATAGCAAGGCAAAGTCAGAATGGCTAGGTCTTGCTTCTTCAGTCAACATTATTCGACGTCCTTGTGGTCCCCACAAGCTAGCTCGGTGCGTGACGAAATGTTTCCAGAACGCCCGCTCGACAGTTGTCAGTCCGTCAACTGCCGTACTTCAGAATCCAATGGACATGCCCATGCGAACACCACCAATAAGTTCCGCAATAACGTCGCCTGTTGGCGCATCGTTCGAAAACCCCTTCGATACAAACATGTCTCTGAAAGAGGCTGTCCGTAGTCGGGCAGCTTCCCTTGCGGCCAATCCACCCGCTGCACCTTCTGTGATCTTCTCTCCACCGGAGGTCATCGCGGCAGCTCCCGTCCCACCACCTCTCGGAGAGAATAACACCGGCTCCACAAAACTAGCACGAGTCCTAGTCGTCGACGACAACTACATCAACCTGAACCTCATGATGACATTCATGAAGAAACGCAACCTCATCGAACTCGCATCAGCTGAGAACGGGAAATTAGCCGTCGAAGCAGTCGAGCGCGTATCAAATGGCTTCGATGTCATCTTCATGGACATTTCAATGCCAGTCATGAACGGATTTGAAGCCACTCGCGCAATCCGCGCAATTGAACGAGAGCGTGATGGCTGCGGGCCGGCTATCATCATTGCTCTCACTGGACTGAGCAGTTCGCGAGATGAATCTGAGGCCCTGGCATCTGGCGTGGATATGTTCCTGACCAAGCCTGTGTCATTTAGGGAAGTCTCGCGGCTGTTGGATGAGTGGGAGACGGATGGGATGGAGAGTGAACGAAGGCAGATAACCTGATCTGATCTGAAAATTCGCTTCCTTATCTTACCCCAAATTTCTCCTTTTCATTCGCTGGAACACATTTCAGTGTCCTCCTTATATTCCCTTCATGAAAATACCCCAGGACACATTCATCTTCTCTCACAGTGACGTTCCTGATCTTTTCTTTTTTCTACCTAACAGCCCGTCATTGTGTCCGACTACATTTGATCATGTTCATAGCATATTCAATATAGTCCACACAATGCACGTGCTTTTTTTCATCTTCAAATTTCCTTTCTCGGCCTTGCATACGAGATCGCGTGTTCATACAATGGACTTTATACGATTTGGCGTCCTTTTTTACACGACCAACATGAATGTTTCGGCTTGTTTTTGGTGATGATATGATTCTGTCTATCCCGGCTCTGAGGGGTTTCCTGTATACGAATGGAATGCGCCTTAGCGAGCATGGGTGCAATGCTATTTAATTAGTAAAATCACTTATCTATAAATACCTGAGGCGTTGCTTTATATTGTAACTTTTAGATAACTTGCTCGTAAGCGGCGAGGTTACATATATCCACATCCATGTATAGTGATTATTGATGTACATTGGCGGCCTGCTGCACCTGACAGCCCAGTAGGCAACTTTACCAGTAGCTGGACTTGCACAATAAAATCATTGATCAAGGTATTCCCTCTTTTGATGTTTTCAGAATTGAGAAACACCATTTCCCCGCAACAGATGATCAACGAGAACGTCTCTTATTCTTCCCACTCCTTCCACAAGTACCTCAGCCTCCTCCCACGCCCAGCACAGTCTAGCACCTCTCTCCAAAAGCTTCTTGTCGTACTTCAACATACTACCACGAACCCACATCGCCCCAGCAGACAGGAATCTCAGGTTATACTCTTTAAGTGCCACTGCAGCAACTATGTCTGCAGACACGCCTTCGGGAAAAGTAATGTAAAGAAAGAAACCCCCAGAGAGCTTCTCAGGACTTTTCGACCCTGCCTGACAACTTGAATATTTGAACGGTCGGCCAATGTCAATCTCAACTCCAAGCGGCACTAGTAACTCTTCGATCGCGTTTTGTAAAGCGACAGACCGGTCTCGATACGTTGGAGCGAGAATGTTCTGGATGTGATACTCTAGAGCTCCGGTGCTTAAGACGTGTTCGATCAATACGGATGAAAATTGACCTGGCGCTCCGCCAGACAGAGTTGGCCCTCTAGTCATATTATTAGCAAAATCATTCAGTAAGTTTCAAAATGATTCAACATACGTCTTGTTCAATCGCTTGATAAATGCCGGTGTGGCTTCGGCCCACCCGCACCGCATTCCAGGCCCAATTACCTTGGAGAATGATCCATTGCTAACAGCATTACCCCACTCGAGATCGCCTCCCGGTAAAGAAGCATCAATATCGACCATCCTCGGTGGCGGGGGAGGCGGTAATGATGAACACTCTGGGTCTTGGTCGTGGGGTTTGACACTACATATCTCCCCATTACCCCGAGCTTCAGAGTTGACTGTCCATGATAGAAAATCGTAACAATCATCGGTGACTACCAAAGCGTCAGTTTCGCGAGCGAGACGAATCAGAGCTTCCCGCCGCTTAATAGTGTATGTCTTGGCACTTGGATTGCTGAATGTTGGAACAAGATAGATAACGTGTCGATATAGCTTTTCATATTGCGGTGGTCCTTTGAGATTTTCCGTCTGTTTGGAGGGTGAAGTATTGGCATATTCCTGCTGGTCCACGACCTCGATTTGAGCTCTCAGAAGCTCAACGTCCAGACCTTGTTCATCTTCAGGGACTCCGACTAAACGATCTTGGAAACCCGCGTCTTCGAAGATCGTGCACGCCAAGAAATATGTCGGCTCGACCATCCATACTCGGCGCGTATAGACCGGATCTGTGAATGCGGCCATTACAGAGGCGAGATTGCCGGATGCACCATTCGTAATGCATATCCTCTCTGATGAGATAGATTCTGCGTGATATTCTTGAACTCCGCCCTTGGCGTTCGTGGGAGGACATTGAGTGACCGGCGGGGATCGTAAGCGGTAAAGCTGCGAGAGCCATTTTGTCATGCCATTTCGTAAAGCAGGATCCCCGAGTCCCGGCCCATATAACATGGACTCGCTTGCACGAGTGGTGTTTTGGAGAGTCGCATCCGCCGCAGCGAGCAGCGCTTGTGTGGGAAGAAGGCGGGTTGATGGCCAGCCCCGTTGGAGATTTATATGTACCCGAGGAGGTGTTTCAGCTCGGATGTTCATTTTGATAGAACTCGAAGATTTCCAATAATTGAATGCAGAGAAATTGATTCTCACAGGCTTATCATTCTTTGCCATGTGGGAAACCAGCTAGGTAAGATATTCCAGTGTTCGGGTTTCTACACGACAAGCTTTCCTTTCCGGACCATAATTGCAAATTACAGTCATGTTCTAGACTCAGAGATAGCGTGTTCAGCGCCCGTCATGGATATGCCGGCAGGTAGCTATCGTGCGGGGTTCATCGGACAACTAGGAATCACAAAGTCCTAGCGAGTCCGAACGGCCGACCCACTTGGAGGTCCTCGCACGGGTCCCTGTTCATATCGGACACCGTCCTATCAATCATTTTGTGATGCAGTATGCTTCAATGTTTCGGACTGTAACACCGTATGTCGGCATAGGATACACTGGGTTTGGGGACGGTTTAGGGGCCTAGTCGAGGAGGGGGTCTTGGCGTAGCCGGATGAATGCGACTTATTATGTCGCTGTAAAGTAGTCATACAGGTCAAGTTATCTTTCTGTAGGTCAATCAAATCTCTCATTGCATCTGAATTGTCTCTAAGTCTCGAAATAAAGCGTTTCATATGATGCCTCAAAGCAACCTCTCCCTTGATGCCGAACAGGCGATCTTCGACAAAGATGTCGCCGACATCAAAGCATGGTGGGATTCCAGCGTGAAACAGCGACAGCTGAAGCGGTATGTCATGGTGAACTCTCTTTAAGTCTCTTATAACGCTTTCTGATGATGGAATGGCGCAGACCGTATCCAGCAGAGCGGATTGCCGCCCTTCGCAGCTCCATCAAGCAGCATTATCCTTCAAGCGATATGGCTTTGAAGCTGTGGGAACAAATGAACGAGCATAATGAAAGTGGCACCTGTGATCTGACGTTCGGATGCACTGACCCACTTCAAGCTGGTGTCATGGCGAAGTATCAGCAGGTATGTAGTGGGAAGTTCTGCAAAAAAGTGTCGCGACCTGACAGCACCCATGGTGCAGACAGTATATGTGTCGGGTGCATTGTGCGGCTATTCTCGAGTGAGCCAACCAGGAATGGATCATGCGGATTATCCTTGGGACACGGTTCCTGAGACTGTGAACAAGATCTTCCGCTCGCAGCAATGGCAAGACCAACGCCAGCGCCAATTCCGTTTCCTGTATCCCAAAGAAGAAAGGGAAACTCTTGATAACTGGGATTTCCTTACGCCGATTGTCGCAGATGGAGACATGGGCTTCGGCGGTATCACGCATACCATGAAGCTGACGCGTGCTTTCGTCGAAGCAGGCGTGGCAATGTTTCACTTGGATGACCTGGCCATCGGTAGGCTGGATTTGTCCTCAAGAGGCGAATAGCCGGGCAGCTGATCGTATTTGCAGGAGCTAAGAAATTCACCACGGGTGAAGGCCGAACCGTCGTTCCGACCAGCGAGTACCTCTCTCGACTGACCGCTGCTCGGATGCAGATCGACATTATGGGTGCTGAAACTGTAAGCCAGGCTCCATGATACGGGAGTTGCATTGGCTAATCTTCTTCAAGATCCTGATGTGTCGATGTGATACCGACCATTCCAGCTATATCAGCTCTGTAATTGACACGCGAGATCATGCCTGGGTCTTGGGTGCTACGAAAGATGTTGAGCCACTAGCAAAGGTGCTTTCGACCGCCTTGCTCAACGGAGAGGATGTTCTGTCCGCACAGAAGGCGTGGCTTGTTTTAGCCGACTTGAAGACATTTGATGATGCCGTGTCAGCTATCGCCAAGTCCTCGCCAGGCAGCTTACAAGCATACAAAGCGGCGATTGCTGAAGTCACCACCCAGATTTCTACGCCGTCTCTTCATGAAAGGCGGGCTATTGCTGCAAAGCATATTCCGCAACCTCTCATGGCTAGTTTGTTCTTCGATTGGGATCTTCCTCGCACGCCTGAGGGGTCCTATCGATGGGCACCGGATGTAGAAGCCGTTGTAAGCCGTGCATTACTCGCAGCAGGCCTTGGGGAGATAACCTGGTCTCGCATGGACTATCCCGTCAAGTCCGATATCGAGGCCTTTCACTTGGCAGTCCGGAAGGTCCATCACGACCGAAAGTTTGGATTCGGATACACGGGCGGCTATGACTGGTTGAAGGCTGGATGGACTGCAGAGGAAGTCAAAGAGTTCCCATGGGAGAGCGCGAAGAAGTACGGTGTCGTATGGCATGTCCAGCCCATCTGGGCTCTCCAGGGCCAGAGACGTGCTGTCGAAGAGTTCAGCCGACTTTGGCAGAAAGGTGGAATCGCAGCATATATGAACAAGGTTCAAGGACAGGAATTGGGTGAAAGGTATCCTGGCCTTGAAAGCCGAGAATATGCTGCGGATGGGATCACGAACCCCGAGGATGGTTATGCAAGATTCAAGTTTAGTGGTGCCTATTTGGCTGACGCCCTTCTAGAGACGGCAACTATGGGGGTTAACGGTGTTGATAAGGAGCTTGTCATGGGCCAAGGCGTGGTAAAGGGCCCCAGGGCAAATCGGTTTGGGTGAACTGAAGAAATTGAAAATTGATGTAATGAGATTTCAATTGAGACCAGCGACGCTGTTTTTCGCGTATTCGTTGACTTTCTTATTTGTGTGCCAACCTGGCTCACCTCCTTCTCCTTTCTTTCCCTTCCTCTTTCCCTCTTTCCAACTTCATCTCCTTACCGTTTTCCGCCTCGACATCATATTCCAAGACTATGAAGGGGTTCCAAATCCCTTCCTGCGGTATGAGACAACTGTTCACTAAATTATGCACTTAGTATTCCCTTGATTGCCCATTGATTGTGGACTATCCCAGAATTGCCCCAAGGTCCAAGTTTGAAGTTGCAGAGTCAAGGCCAGCAGCACCAGTCGTCATATGGGGTTTTCTATCCCTTCGGACATGCACAACCAAATTACAATCCTCCAGAAGAGGGCGCCATTACGCTCCTTCCTTTTTGACATGGATTTAAATTTGCAACACTACTGGCCACTAGCATCTTTCAGGCTCATGTCGGGTGGCGCGGCCCGGATGGGCTAGCAATTTAGATCATATGACGTTGATCGCGAACAATGAAATATCTGAATAAGTAGTAGATCGTGCTAGAAAAAGATCGCAGAGCCGTGCCATGGTACGCGAAAACCTCGGCCGTGAAAACTGAGTCTAGAGCGCACGGAAACATGCAACGGATATAACGCTAGGACGAACCGGTTTGGCCAAACCAGATAAAGCTCGGGCGAAGTCAAGCAAGGGCAGTTCTCCCTTGAACAGGCTCCACACCGTAGCATAGAAAGGTGGGTTTTCCAAGGATATAGCGGGCCCGATGACATAGTGGCCAGAAACGTTCGCCACAAATCCCGACCGAGTACCCGAAAGGGGAACCAAGCATGCCGAGCCGTTGTTATTGGCTTTCGGCATGCCGGGGTTGGGCATATTCCGGCCGTGTTTTGAATATGTTCCAATCTTTGAACAGGAAGCTCCAGAAAAAAAAAATTGTGATACCGATTTGTTCCGCGTGCCTTATTTGTTTTCTTTTCCTCCCTGGTGTTGACTTTGACCCCTGACGTTGACGTTTGACACGTACGGTCTGTCACCTGAATTTTTGCACGTCATGGCCGACCAGGATGAGATTCGAGGTAACTCAGTCTATGAGACTGCTGAGTCTGGTGTCGAGAAACCTGTTGCTTTTGAGAAGCCGAAGGCCAAGTCTGGCTTCATGGGAAAGTCGGTGTTCCTGCTTCGCACGATCTCGTGTGCCTGGGCTAATCTGACTTTCGTGCAGGGTGATGGGATTCTTTAATAGTGATGTTCGCAAGGAGATACCTTCCTACAAGGATATTGAGATTCACACCTGGAATGGTCCTGATGATCCGGAGAACCCTTTCAACTGGGGCACCAAGTACAAATGGCTTTTGACCCTCACTGTCTGCTTCATGTACGAAAAGATTCTCATACTTCAACACGACCTCGCTGACAGAATGATAGCTCTATCTTGACCGGTCTCCCTGCAGGAACCTATGGCTCCGGCAACGACTGGATGGAAACAGAGTTCAACGTGCAGAACTCACCTTTCCCAAACCTTTATTGGGCTACCACGAGTTGGAATATGGGAGCGGCTTTCTGGCCTCTGATATTCGTGCCTCTCACCGAATCTTCCGGCCGAATGCCCGGATATTTCGTCGCCTATATCATTCTAGTCATCTCACTCTTCCCATCCGCGTTCGCAAAGAACTTTGCGACTTTGGTCGTGACGCGGTTCTTTGGCGGCGGTGCTTCCTCTGTTTCGATTAACATCGTCGGTGGAAGTATTAGTGATGTCTGGTTCGGCAACAAGGCTCGCAGCTTGCCCATGTCAATCTTCGGTTTCACCAGTGTCGTGGGTATTGCACTTGGTCCGTTCATTGGTTCTGCTATCGTACAGATCCCTAAGAGCGAGCCCTGGCGTTGGTAAGTTGACCCGAATCTTGAAGATCTGATCTCCAATCATTCATGCTCATATATCCATTGTTCAGGATTTTCTATATTCAGATCATTTATAATGCCGCCTTGATCCCCGTGTTCTGGTTCATCCTCCGCGAAACCCGACCCGACGTTATCCTCAAAGCGCGCGCCAGAAAGATCCGCAAGGAAACTGGCCGCCCGGTGTACGCAGCCGCCGAGATTGACGCGCCGAACAAGCTTACCCTGGTGAAGTTGTCGTTCCAACGACCAACCCGCATGTTGACCTCTGAACCTGTGGTCATCTTCTTTACGCTCTGGATCAGTTTCGCTTGGGGAATCCTGTATCTGTTCTTCTCCAGTGTTGTGCAGACCTATTCCACAAACTACAACTGGGGCAGTCTCGCAACTGGCTTGGTCCAGCTTGCCATATCGGTCGGTGCCATCATCGGTACAATCATCAACCCATTCCAGGACTGGCTCTACCAGCGTTCTGCAGGCCGCAACACGGAGAAGCCCGGTACCCCAATCCCCGAGGCCAGACTGTACACCGCTATCCCCGGCAGTATTCTTTTCGCGGCCGGTCTGTTCTGGTATGGCTGGGCTAGTCAGCCAGATATTCACTGGATCGTCCCAACAATCGGTATCACCGCTGCCGGTATCGGTATCTACTCCATCTACATGGCTGTCGTTAACTACCTGACCGACGCTTATGAGCGCTACGCTGCGTCTGCCCTGTCGGCTGCTTCTCTTGGACGAAATTCATTTGGTGCATTTTTACCGCTCGCTTCGCCCCAACTGTTCAGTAACCTCGGTTTCGGCTGGGCTGGTACTCTTCTTGGATTCATTGGTATTGCGTTGTCGGTTGTGCCTGTGGTTTTGGTCTTGAAGGGGCCGCAGATTCGGGCTCGTAGCACTTTCATGCGCGAGGCTATGTGGGAACCGGAGGAGAAGGTTGAGGTTGATACTTCTGGTAAGGGTGAGATGGGACCCTCTGCTGAGAATGCCGAGGGGATTGTATAAGCGGCCTAGGTGGCGTTCATACATGTTTCATCCTGAACCAATGGCGGGTGATTAATCTAAATAGATTGAATTATCTAACTGCTCCTGTTCAGATAGCACATTACATACATACGCGCTACTACTAAAGCTGCGTTCCTTGGAGCATTCGGTGTACGTGAATTTACGGTCGATCATTCATCCCATTCCCGTCATGCTTGTAATGTTTCAGAGGGGCTCGTATCCCTGGACATTTCCCGGGAACTTGAAGCTTTGAAGCGATATATTTTCCCAGTGGGGAACCGATTGAACTTCCGGGACGTAGGAACCAAAGAGAGGGTATTCCGGTGAGCTGTTGGGCTCGTTGGGAAGCACGTGGCCGGTCAACATTGATCGATTATTGATGCTGTTTTCTAGCCCCCTACCCGCCTCAGTCGCGGGAGTCTTCTGGTCGTCGACGTGTGTTGGCAAGTCGTCGCTGATCATTTCTTTGATCATGCGGTAAGTATCGCCATTCAGAACCACAGACTGAACATTGGGAAGCTTCCCCAAAATTTCGTCTGCGATCTCAACTCGAATACGCTTTACTGGTCGCGGATTATGGTTGTCATTCGCAGGAATATCCTCCACCAGAGGGACCTCGGTCGCTAGGAGCTCAAAAACATCCACGAGGTCCCTAGCTTGTTCCCAGCGCTCAGCAAAAACGGCAAGGTTGTTCGAACAGCACCTGACTGCCTGAAAAATATTTTTTGAATTGTATGCCTCGCTGCGGGACTGTGGTGGTGTAGCCCAGAGACAATATAACATGGTTATTCCCACAGAAAATTGATTAATGAGCTGTGGCCTGTGAGCGTCATCATCTGTGATAGGATCATCAAGACTTACTCCAAGCCAGGGGTGAGGAATCTTTTTGCCACTTTGAAATTTGCGAAAAATCATGATGATTTGAAGGCTTGCTCGTAGAGCCCAGTCACCAGTTTGACCGCATACATTCGCCTTGGTAGGCTTGTGAAGAAGGAGAAGGGAGAGATTGTAGGTGATTAAAATAAGACGCTCATCCACAGGGTGTCTACCTTCCGAGGTACTTGCTTTCGAAAGCTTTAATCTCCAATTTTCCAGTTTTGATAAGACAGAGGCCCTCCATATTGTAAAGGACTCGCTATCTGGTGAAAAGTCGCTCCTGGATGTGAGGTTCAAAATTTCGGATTGAATCAAGAACAATCGTTCTCGGTGCAGCGCCCACGAGACTGTGGTAAATACCAATGGTTCTCTATACTGGATGGGGTCCTCAACTAATAATTCGTCATCCAAATCTTCGAAGAGCTGTAGCTATTAGACCGGCTTCGGCAATGCAGTAATTCTACTTACTGGGACCGTGACACTGTCATCTGGGATCGAATATGGAATTCCTAAGACACCACAAGCCAGTCGATCGAAGCTATAAGCAGCCCAAAAGGCTCTGCGACGCATTTGTATATCCGCTTGTGCAGCAGCGGTCTGAGGTTCAGGCTCAGATTCCACAAGATGGAATTTGGACACGACGCAATACCGCATAGCGGCAGATGTCATGAGAGAAATTTGGTCCGTGGACGGGGAGAATAACGAATGCATAGACATCATTAGATAAGCTTGGACATGCCTCAAACGATTTGGATGTCTCAGCACGAGAGGCAGGTAATGAACCACAGCCTGATCGTAGAAGTTCTTTGGAAGTTAGCACTTGAATGATAATTTGTAGTATGGACAGACCATCTCACCTGCGATGCATATGATACAGTCGATGGATTCTTGGGGTCAAGAAGTAAGCTGACTGCAAATAACTAAATATAGGTGTCAGACAACTTTTGGAAGGTTTTGTGGAGAACGAACCATGTGGACAAAGAAACCTTCCCAAAGTTTGCAATCTTCTTTGCTGCTAAATGCTTGCTTCCATTTTGCATACCATGAGCAGAATTCACGTTTTAGCAAAAAAGGCCAGCGTGTATTGCCTCTCTCAAAATACGTATTGCATATATTTTGCTCAACAGACTTCGGAAGGACATCAGGCCATAGAGCAAGATGATCGACACGGATATCAAGAGATCCGTGGCGATCTGAAGGCTCAGTGAGTTGGTTAATTTCAAGCAGACTTTGGATGGGTGGCAGAGTGGCAATGATTGCACTGCTCTGTGAGGCGTTTGGTAGTTGGGATTCATTCTCATCACTTGCTTGGGGTTGCAGTGGGGAGTTCACGATTTTATGTTTAGCTGATTGAGAACTTTGTGAGTGGCTGCTTCGAGCCACAGATGATTGTGAGGAGAAAGACGAGCGATAGCCCGGCGGTCTAATCTGATCGTGGTGCCAATCATCTCTTGAATAAGCTGGAGCCTGATAGATGGTTGGCTGTTGATAAAATTCTTCGGTGTTTAAAGCACTATCCAGTGTACTTGTGGGTTGTTGCCTGTCACGGCTTGGTTGGGATCCGTCAGCTCGCTGTACGGGAGCCATGTTCCCATGAAGACCGTCCGACACAGTGGGTGCATTCCCAGATCTCCAATTCTCAAGTTGGCCCAGTCGTTCTTCTAGTAACTGAACATAACTTCTTATTGTCAACCAAGTTCTAGACCATGGAATAGAAAAAGGGACTCTTACACTGCCTTGTACCGAGCTCGCAGACCTGCAGGTTCCGTTGGTTCACATCCTGAATCATGATCAGTGACAATATTTTAGACGCATGCCTGTTGCTCCGCTAGATCACCCACTCTCATTTGCTCTCGTACAGTTGGAGCAGGGGCTTTCACCATCCCCGTCGCATTTCTGCTTCCGCCCCCGGCATCTCTTGCAGGCTAGGATCCTCTGGCGTTTAGCCGGGGGGACATAGCTACTCTCCCAGATCTGCCGGTCTAAAGCCGCCCCTATGTCTAGATGCAAGTCGTCATCTCCCGGTATCAACTCGCTTGCTTCGCGAAGATAGGAGATCATATGCGACATGGCGTAATGAATCAGGCGGAGATTGAGGAGTCCGATAACCGAAACTTCTAGGACTCTGCAAAAGTAAAAGAGATGGAAAAGTGCAGGCGGGAGAAATCCGCCGATAGCATGTCAGCTAGGCCCGTGGCGAGGAGCGAATGTCAGTTGTGGTTGGATGGTCGATAAGCTTTGCTCAAAGGAGTCTAGGTTGAGTTAATTCAAACAAAGAAACAATTCCACGGAAAGACCCCGGTAGCTCAACTTAGACCTAGTACCGGGCGGGGTAAGAAGCATAGCCGTTCTTACCTAGATCCATCTTAATCTAAGGGCGCAACCAGCTTCATGAATAATCTAGATCTTTCGAGTCAGGTGGGAGATAACGGCTTTATCCTCGGTTTAGCGACCAACGGCACGAAGTCGCGACGATAAGCAGTTCCCAATCAATTTCACTATCAAGAACTCGCCTCTACTTCCAGTCTGCCAAGGCCGTCGGACTCCAAAGTCCGATATGTGATCGGCCGGTTATGCCCTTGATAGCTGCCATGCATGCTGCAGAGCTCTCCGCTAACCAAGACAAATACTCTCAACGTGGCCCGCCTTATAATGGATCAATAAGAAGTGGATTTTGTCTGGACTAGCTTTTCACATCGAAGCAGAATGGACAAAAAGCTCCAGTCGTCTATGTCGGGGGTGGAGCCTGCTGACAGCCATGCCCAGAACATGGTCGGCGAGGTTTACGAAGTTGACAAGAGATATTCTAAGCATAATCGAAGCAATGAAGATGTCGCTGCCGGCCTGGCAGAAATGTTTGAGGGTGGGCAGGGATATTCCAAGAAAGAAGTCCAAAGACTACGTTGGAAGCTTGATATTCGATTAATCCCTCTCCTGTGGTTTAATGTCTTGCTTCCAGCCATGGACAAAGTCAGCCACGGCACTGCCGCCCTCTATGGCCTCAGAACCGATATTAATCTTAGTGGCGATCAATATTCATGGATCGGTAGTATATTCTACGTGGGTATTCGTACTCTCGTCATCTGATAAATCCTAATAGTATCTATTCAGTTCGGCTACCTGGTCTGGTGCTTCCCGTCGGGCTCATTACTACAGAAATTGCCTGTCGCTAAAACAATGTCCATTGCAATGTTTGTATGGGGAGGCGTGCTCATTGGATCTGGGTTTGTAACGAACTTCTCTCAACTCATGGCTTGCCGATTTCTGCTCGGCCTGCTCGAGGCCCCGATCGTGCCGGGAAATATGTTGATTTTATCCATGTGGTACACCCGTCCGTAAGTTCCCCTTGACTCTCCCACTCAAGGAATGAACATGGAACTAAAAAAAGGACAGGGAGCAAGCTCTCCGGTATGGGCTCATGTACACTGGTCTTTCTACCTGCTTCACTGGTCCCATTGGCTATGCGTAGGTCAAAAGCCTACATTCCTCATATACACTTCTCTAACTCAAGACTTTAGCATTGGGTTCATTAAGACAGACCACTTTCACATCTGGCAAAGCTTTTTCTGGATTTGTGGCGGCATGACCATAGTCTATGGCCTCGTGGTTGGAATCTTCCTCTCAGACAATCCAGTTAGTGCGAAATTTATCACCGAGCGTGAAAAAGCAATCGCCATCGATCGCATTAGAGTGAACCAGACAGGTATGATCCTTCGAGAATTGCCCCCACTTAGTTTACTAACAATATTCCCAAGGAATCGAAAACAAGACTTTCCGCAGAGAACAAGTCATCGAAGCCTTCCTCGATATCCGCGTCTGGCTTATGTTCCTTTTTAATCTCTGGATTAGCATCCCCAATGGTGGACTGACAAACTTCAGCCCACTCATCGTTTCAGGCCTAGGCTATAGCGCTCAGAAATCAGCACTTCTGACTATACCCAACGGCATGGTTCAAACTGCATCCAGCTACATCTGCAATGGAGGCGTCTTCCTTGCAGCAAAGTACTACCCTAAGTATCACTTCCGCGGTGTCTTCATCATGTTCGGTATTATTATTGGCATGATTGCAGCTATATTTTTGTATACGTTGCCGATTACTTCTTTGCATAGTCGACTTGCAGCTTTGTTCATAAGCTTCTTCTACCTTGGCCCATATATTGTGGCGTTGAGCATCGTTGGCGCCAATACTGCGGTACGTTTCAGTAACTATGAAAAAGCAGGTCTTTATTCTGTCGATTTCCATTAAACATTTCGCTCTCATAGGGACATACTAAGAAAGTCACCGTAAACGCGATGATGTTCATTTCCTACTGCATCTCTAACATTATATCGCCACAGTTTTTCAAGTCCGACCAGGCGCCTCTTTATCCCCTCGGCACTGGCGCGATCCTTGGATCTTATGTTCTATCTCTGTTGACTATTGTAGCCTACATGTTGGTCTGCTGGCTTGAGAACAGGAGGCGTGATGCTCGAGAGACTGCCGTTAGAGAAACAGTGCACCGCGATACAGATTTCAAAGATCTAACGGACAAGCAAAATTCAGTATGTACTTCGAGGGCACACATGCTGATTCCTTGAATCGTGGACTTTGCTAACAATGAACTAGCATTTCCGTTATGTGTGGTGACTTAACTGGCATCATTCAAGACCTTTCTGTCTATTCCGAAGCGGCGTTGGTGTGAAATGGAGGTATCATAGTAGATTTTTGTTTGATATAGTCGAAATGACTCTGAATTACTCTATTCGACCAAGATTTACTGTAGTAATTGTAGGGTCAAATCTCCGCGGATCTTAGCCTTCAGCTCAATCTCAATGTCAAGATTCAAATCCAGCCTCAGTTTCAACTGATCGTTGCTCTTGGAATCCGTAACTGCCTCAGTGGTTTCTATCACTTGGCCAGTATTTGCATTCGTCCCATTTGAAAGAACCCCTTCCGATTGCCCTGGATGTTGGCCTTGGGCTGGAACAACTTCTTGACCGTTTACTTTAGGACTAAGCATTTGCTGAACGCGTGTCTCTCGGACCTGGCCTCCTGGGCTGTTGGATCTTTGTTCGCGTTCGACCACTTGAGTTTGATCTGGTTCGGCGGATTGGGCCGACTCTCGGCGGACAGTCGTCCGCTGATGATGTGTCCTGGGTCGTGGGGATGTCTTCCGTTTCTCGGGTGGTTGCCCTTGATTCGGAATATTCAAACTACCCTCGCGTTGCTCATAGGTAACACCATTCGGTATTTCTAGATCTTCATTGGAATTTGATCTTTCTGAAGTCCCATTTTGTCTCTGCTGGCCTCCTTCACTTTGTCCGTCTGAGGGAGTCGTTCGCTTTCCAAGCTTCGGTGGAGGTCGGAGTTTTCGGGGTCGTCGGTTTTGTGAAGGGGTGGCACCATTTGCGCTACTATTACTGACTTCGCCCCGTGTAGTGTCTTCTGGCGCTTTCATTTTAGGCGATTGATGAGATATGACAACGATAAAGGCAGTGAAAATAATGTTGAAAGCTTCGCAATTCAGCGCGCGCCGTGCTATCCTACCTTGAACCACTTTACAGTACCATATGGATTCGCCTCCTGACGTCAACTACATAGCTTTGTTGGAGCTAGAAATGATGGCCGAGGCGTAACCGTATTACGGCCGAGCGTTCTGCATCCGGCAATATGACGCGTAATGAGGTAGTGGAGACTTGTATCAGAAGGAAAAATCGTAAAGCAGACAGGAAACAAGAAAATTTCGATGGCCTGGCTCATGAAGATCCGGGGAAACAGCATGTCTAGTACCAAACTTTCCAATATGTGGGCCCATCATGATATGCGGAGATGAGCCTTTTCATGGAAGGGACGCGAATTTGAGAGTCGCAATTTCTCTTAATCCAAACTGCGCTGTGTCAAAGTTCCTTTCAATTATTCCTTTTACATAATTTCACGCATTGCACCCAGAGAGCTTGGAAAGAATGGCTCCGAGCCGGAAGTCGACTACCGAAACCGTCCCATCTAAAGACCACGGGCATATACGGAGAGCAACCGATCGGAAAAGAAGAAGTGACTCGGTTTCTGAAGCTATTTCGCAGGATGGCGAGAGCATTAGCGTGATCTCCGACCAATACGACCGAGACTCGGACATCGAAGATATTTCTCGAATGGAATCACGGCCTACAGCCACTGTCGCCCAACATGCTCCGCCTGCTCGAGGAATTAAATTTGATCGGCTAAATTCGACTTCTTCGTTGGTGCAGCCAGTCCCCCCAGTACAAGAGCTTCATGGTGAAGTACAAAGGCGAGGGATGGATCCACTCCAGCCAGTTCAAAGTCCAGAGAAGCCGGCAAATACTGCATTGAGTTTGAGATTAGACCTTAACCTTGACATTGAAGTCGAATTGAAGGCTAGTATTCGCGGTGATCTGACTCTTTCTCTTTTGTGAGTGTATCTTGCGCCATCTTGCCATATAAATCCTAGGCTTACCCATTAAGGACTTGATTTACGAAATAATGGAAAAGTGACGGCTACCTGTATCCGCTTGATATTGTGGCTTCATTGATCTTCTTTGCGTTGTTTAAACAAGATTATTGTTAATTTAGCATCTACCATTGAATACAAATAGCTCTCTAGTCCACTGTTCCTGTGAATGGCTGGCTCCTTTAGCCCGAACTATGGAAGCGCTGATGGGGATAATGGAGCATTAGCCACAGTTAAGCCACCTACGCTGGGTAGTCGAGGAACGTGTTCTGACAGTTCGAAATATCCAGTAAATTTAATACAAGTGGCTTCTCAATCCTGTCGCAAAAAAATGGTGCCGTGGCGAGCCATACTGCCAAGACATTCCAGCCACTCTCCGACGTCTATATCCGTGGTTGCTTGATGGCGGGAATGACGACAAGACACCAGAGCTTCCAGCCATCTTTCGAAAGATGTTCCTCGCAAGTTTTCAATCCCTTCAAATGAACAGTGATTGGTTTATTATATTGCCATCATACCACAGGTGCTTCGCTTACTGTTTTCATCGCGCGTGGAGTGGTACGTCTGTGGCTGTGGCGTGTGGCTAGCACTCGAGCCGAAGACCTATAAAGACGTTATCAAGCATCAACTGTTTTAAAAAATTCTATTTACTAAGAATACTATCTTCAACTATATCTTATTTATTGAATCACTCATATCGAAGAATAGAACACAGCGAAAGCGAAAGCTAAAGCTAAAACAAAAGTACGACGGTATAAATGGCAAAGCCAGAAGCCAAACCTATGCTAGGGAAGAAAGCCCCGGGGGCATCTAGCACCCCACTAAAAAAGGGCCAAACTCCTAAAGACGCTCTACCTGAACGGAAAAAGCCAGACGTCCCAAAAACTGCATCCCCTGCGCGGAAAGCGACCGCCGGGTCCAAACCCAACGGGATTCCTACAAAATCGTCCAAGTCTCCGGGGTTGAAGAGTCTATCTCCAGCACCTACTTCAGAGTCATCCGACAAGGCTAAACAAACCAATCGTCTTCAAAAGCCACCAAAGCCGGCCGAAAAGGTTTCAATGCCAAAGGAGACCGAAGCAGAGGATATCGAAAAAATTGATGACGCGGATATACCAAGCGAGTCAATCGAAAAAAATGACGGTCCGCTAGAGCTGGTCGATAATGCACCAGGCTCAATCGAAGAGGAAGATGAAGTGAATGAGGAGCAGAGAGAAGATGCTGTAAAGGAACCTCCGCAGGCTTCTAGATCGGCAGGAAGATCATACCTCCAACGCGGTAAAGACGCTGCATCGGGTCTTGCGAATTTTGCGAGTAAGGCCAACAAGCTCCATTCTCAGTTGCCTGACCCCGTTAAGAAAGAAGCAGCAAATGGCATGCAGACGGGGGTGCAGAGCATCACGACCACGCTCCAGCCAGCTGCTGATGGAGCGGGAGGTAAAGTGGAAGAGATAACGGAGAAAGCTCCAGCCCTTCCAGTCGATCTGTCTTCTCTGTCTGGCCTGGAAGTTGGAGAAGATGGTATGATCCTCGATGGTGATGGCAATCAAATCGGGCGACTGGCTGAGGGAGAGGCTGAAGCTCTGGCCGGTCAAACTGTCGGCGAGGATGGAAACATTTTGGACGAAGACGGCGATTTGATTGGGCGTGTGGAGCTTGTCAACGAAGATCTGGCCGAGAAAACCGAAGCCCTTCCTGACCAAGATTCCTTGGGCTTGAAAGGGCTCGCAAACTTGCCTCTTGCGGAAGACGGCTCGGTCAAAGATTCGTCTGGTCGAGTACTGGGAAAGCTCGTCGAAGGCAATCCTGAGGAGTTAGTCGGTTGGACAGTGGATGAAAATGGCGAGATTCTCGATGATGATGGTGATTTAGTCGGCCGCGTTGAGCTGCTATCTTCTGGGGATGCCGGTGAACAACTTGACCAAGTTGAGGATTTGGTAGGCGAGTCACTGCCAAACCTTTCCATCCTCAAGGACAAAACCATCAATGAAGAAGGCAAGATACTGGATGAAGACGGTGGCGTCCTTGGTCAGATCAAAGAAGACCTAGACCCCGAAGCTCTGGCCGGTAAAGTGCCTAATGAACAAGGACAGATCCTGGATGATGATGGAGAGATCATAGGAGAGGTTGAGGTGGTACCTGGGGAGGTTGCCGATAAGGCAATGGCAATACAGCAAGAAGCAGCACAAATGGTCGAAAATGATATATCGATTCTCGATGGCCTTCAAGTCAACGAAGAAGGACAGATCACTGATTCGAGTGGCACTGTACTCGGTGAACTCGAAGATGGTGATCTATCGGAAAATCTCGGTATGACCGTGAACGAAAAGGGCCTGGTCCTAGACGACGATGGCAACATCCTAGGCAAAGCTCGACTGGTTTCTAAAGAGGCTATTGAAGAACCTGAGAAAACCGCAGAAGGTAATGTGCCGGAACTACCACCTCTGTCTACGCTTGAAGGCCTCAAGTGCAACAAGCTTGGCAAAATTATCAATGAGGACGGGATCCCTGTTGGTGAACTTGTCGAGGGTGACCCCAAAAAGCTCTCTCGGGAAGGCATCGAGCTTGATGATCAAGGTCAATTCTGGGACAACAGAGGGAATATCATCGGCAAAGCTCAGGCTCTTCCTGCGGAAGACGAGGAAGAGCAAGGCCCATTTGCGGACTTTGATGAGCCGTTTGTCGCTGAGGAAGGCTGGGTCCACGACGCCAATGGGAACACAGTTGGTCAAGTTGTCGAAGGTGAAATCGGAAAGCTTCTTGGAAGAGCGGTTGATGATGACGGTGATATTCTTGACAAACGCGGTAATCTTCTGGGAAGAGCAGAGCCCTGGGAAGAGCCTGAGCCCGAACCAGAGGAAGACGTAGATCTTTCAGAATTGGAGGGCCTGACCCCTAACAAGATTGGAAACGTTATAGGTCCAGATGGAGTCCCTGTTGCTCAAATAAGCGAAGGTGATCCAAAAGTACTAGCCGGCAGAAAAATCGACGCTGAAGGCCAGATCTGGGGTGATGGTGGCGAAGTCATTGGACGGGTTACTTTGATTCCCGAAGATGAACGCGAAGCCATCACGCCTTTTGGGGGCACGGGAGATCTGGTGGCTCGAAAAACCGGGTTTGTTGAGGACGAATTCGGTGAGATTGTTGGTAAGATCATCGAAGGCGATCCTCAGAAACTGCAGGGCCTCCTTGTGGACGACGATGGTGACATTATCGATAAGCGAGGCAATGTCATCGGACGGGCTGAGCCATATACTCCACCGGAGGAAGAGGAGGAAGAAGAAGATCTATCCAGTCTTGAAGGTATGAAGGTCAACAAGCTAGGAAATGTCGTTGATGAACATGGATCCGTGTGGGGACGCCTCATCTCTGGCAATCCTAAAAAGCTGGCAGGCAAGCAAGTCGACGCTGAAGGCCAAGTCTGGAGTGACGATGGGAAAGTGCTCGGTTCTGTCGAATTGATTCCTGAATCAGAGAGAGAGCAGGCAGAGGGCATTTTCTATGGGCTCGAGGGCCTAGTGGTCACCAAAGACGGCACCGTCACAGACTCCACTGGTCAAATCGTCGGAAGGCTTGTTGAAGGAGATGCGCTTCGATTGAAAGGTCGAGCCGTCGACGAAGATGGAGAAGTGATCGACAAACTCGGAAATGTCATCGGTCGTTCAGAGCCTTGGATTCCAGAGGAAAAGCCGCGCGATATCAATCCGATGAGTGGCCGGAAAGTTAACCGAGAGGGAGAAGTGCGCGACGAAGATGGCAATCTTATCGGTCAACTTACGGAGGGCAATCTGAAATCTCTGGCTGGCAAGGCCATTGATGACAATGGCTACATCGTGGATAACGATGGCAACAAGATCGGCGAATGCACCTTGCTGGAGCACCTGCCTGAGCCCGAGCCCGAGCCCGAGCCCGAGCAAGAAGAGCCCGAGTTGTCTCCCGAGGAACTTGAACAGAAGGAAAAGGAGGAACATGATCGAGACTTGGCAAAGAAGATGTCGTCAATTGTGCAGCAGACACTGGATTCCGTTGAGCCTCTTTGCAAGCAGATCACCGAGGTAAGACCTTTTGCTTGATCTCATTTACATGTCACTTACAAAATGGCCAGCATATTGAACGGGCAGATCGCACACCCCGAGACGAGCTTGACGAAGAACAGTTAGTGAAGACAGTGAAGCCTATCATTGAAGAAGCTGGAAACATGTTGCAAGAATGCAAAGGATCCTTACGAGCTCTGGACCCCGATGGTCAAATTGCAGCGTCCGCCAAAGCCCGAAGTGTAGCGCGCGAAGCAACATCGGAAGAATACCAGTTGGCTGATCTTCTGAAACAACTTTCGCAGACGATCTCTACCACAATTGAGAATGGCCGTCGGCGAATCGCTGACATGCCTCATGCGAAGAAGAAGATCAATCCACTTTGGTCTTTGCTATCTGAGCCTTTGTTCCAGATCATTGCGGCCGTTGGCTTGCTTCTAAGCGGAGTTCTAGGACTTCTTGGTAACCTCCTTGATGGTCTTGGTCTCGGAGGTCTGGTTCGGGGGCTTCTTGGTGGCCTAGGAATTGATAACCTTCTCGGTAGTCTTGGTCTGGGCAAGTCTGGTTGAGGGATATGTGATCACGAACATGAACACGATCACGGAAGGAGGATGGACGAACACGAGTAACCAGACTTCAGCACACGTCTCTCGCTTTTCTTTTTGCCGGACTGGTTCAAATGATTTGCATGCGATGTATGTTACCTAGTTCACGTAGTTTAAATAGTTGATTCTAATATGATCCGGGCTTTTGCTGGCCTACATTCTGTGCACTGCCCAGATTGAGTGACGCCTTTGTCGTCGGAAGAACTGTAATAAGTATTTCCACGTGTGTAGGTGTTCATCTCATAAGTCGTATCAAATTCAGCCTGCTATTCCAACAAGACTTTTCGAGTCATTGACAGCAAGTATCATATCAAACCACATCAAGTCGAGGTGTCGGTACATCAACCAATTGGTAGTTATAAAGTACATAAAGAGAAAGAAAGAACACCATCGAATTGCATCTAATACATCAAAGAAAAGAAAAGATCCAAGCCACCTGAGCCAGAACGTGCCCTACCTAGGTAGATGTTCCATTTTCGTCCCGATGCCGCGAAGAAGATTCCCATCAAATAAAAAGCCGGTCCGAGTGATGATTCCATAAACCTGATTGAGAGCGAAAAAGAGCTGATAAAGCAAGTAATTGAGGACTGGTAAAACGCCGTAGCCAGCATCGCAAAGAAAATGTTAGGCGACAAAGAAAATTACTCCTGTCGACTGCGCTTCGCACCATGGGGGTTCCACGATGCGTCACCAGCGCCAGCTCCCTGGTTATTGAAGAAGCCCTGGTTGAAAGCAGGGTTAGGACCTTGGAAACCTTGACCTGAAAAGCAAAAACATATCAGTACAGGATCATGTAAAGAGGGATACAGGTTCGGACGAAAAGGGATCGGACGAAAGGAGTGTAACAAGACGTAATGCTAGTTACTCACCTTGCATGCCCATGTTTCCACCCATACCCATCATAGGATTCATACCGCCAGCCATGGGGTTCATGCCCATCCCGCCCATCGGGTTCATCCCAGGCATTCCCATCATGTTCCCGCCCATGTTTCCTCCGCGGCCACCGCGCATACCACCAGGTCCGCCGCGCATGCCGCCACCCATCATGCCGCCGCGGTTGTTAAAGCCGTAATTCTGCATGCCGCCACCCATAGGACCACCCTGGAAGCCGCCCATCATGTTTCCGCCGGGAGGGGCAGCTCCTTGAAAGCCGCCCATCGGGTTAAAATTGTTCATGCCGCCTCGGTTGTTGAAATTTCCTCTGTTGTTGTAGCCACCACGGCCGCGGAAGCCGCCGCCGCCCATGTTGTTATTCATGCCAAAGTTCATGTTGTTGTTGGTGTTGCCGCCGGCGTTGAAGCCACCGCCAGGTCCCCGGTTGCCGTCTTTACGCATCGGGGCGTCCTTGGGAAGGGTTCGGAAGGGGTTACTGTGAGGGTTGGTGTAGTTGACCATGTACTTCCTGCCTGTTAGGCCGAATTCTTCGATCTTGTGCTTAACAGCTGTGGCAGCCTGGGGGGTGGTGAACTCCACGAAAGCTTGACTATGTTCACAGGGTCAGTGGATCAATTGCGATCGAAACGACATTACCCTTACCCTTTGCTCTTGCCGTTGACCTTGTGTTCGCTGAAAGTCACATCCTTAAGCTCAAGTTCGCAACCAGCATCGACTGCCCAGCCGCGAACATCATCGTCAGTTGTCCACCAGAAAAGGTCTGAGATGAGAAGAGCTGTTGTAGCAGCGTCGTCCATCGGGCGATCGTCGTATTCCTTGCGCTTTACGCCTTGCTGAGGAGTCGGGGCGCCTTGGTGGGGGGTGTTGTGTTGCGCCATGTCGTGATCTCCATTAGAGGAAGGAACTGGTTGGGGTTGAGGCTTCGTTTGTGTCGCACTTTCCGATGGCGCCTGAGGCGCAGGCTGGTTCTGAGGCACTGATTGAGGCTTCTGAGGCGCAGGCTCCGGAGCATCTAGTACAAGCTCTGAGTCGTCATGGTTCTGATCTCCCTGCTCATTGCCTCCATCCCCATAGATATCAATATCGAAGTTATCATCTTCCGTAGCCATTGTGAACTAGAAAGTCCGGGCGGACAGGCTCTGAGCAAGAATTTCGATTTTGGATAAAGCGAGGTTGGATAATACACAGGCCCTTCTCTTTCGTTTGCCTCTTGTTTCCGGATTTCAAGGAGAGTACATGTCTGTAGATACAGGCCGTCAATTAGCATGGAGAATGATTCCTATTCCAATGTTCGAGCGACATTCAGATATGAAGGTATCGCCTATCGCGCGGTCATCCCAAGGCGATGGCAGGAGGGCATAAAGGCAAATCGGCACGCAAGACACGCAAAAGCACAACCATACGTACAATCCGAAGCGATCAATGGTGTACCGAGTGTTAGCAGGCCCAGGTGAAGGGGCGCGTACAGAGATGCAGAGATGCTCTTTCGAGCTCGGAATACAGGCAAAGAGAGATTTGTCACAGCAGCGCGAGGCACAAATCGCTGTGGAACAGGGGAGAAAAAGAAGCAATCCAGGCAGAGTAAACTAGTCGGAACAAGAAGAAGGGGAGAGAAAGACGGCGCGACTTGAGCTTAGCTGCGTCTCGGAACCACGTTTCTCCGATGCGCCTCCGAAACCCCAGAAAGGCCATTTGTCCAGACGCTCTTATCCATCTCCCCTTCCTCCTTTCTCTCCTTTCCATTTTCACACTTCACCATGTCTGAGACTTTCCAAGAACTCGCTGATATCCCCAAGGACTTTGTCCGGGAGGGTACCCTCTTCATTCGCCGCTGCACCAAGCGTTCGTCGATCCCTCCGTGACAGTCATAATGCGCTGGAACTCGATCATGCTGACACAGTAAATAGCCGACAAGCGCGAGTTTATTAAGATCAGCCAGGCCGTCGGCATGGGCTTCTTGGTTATGGTATGTTTTCTTCCATTCGCGGGATCCTGACGATCGATCGCACCGACAGATTGACTAACTTGGAAACCAGGGCGCCATTGGATACTTCGTCAAGCTGAGTATGCGCTACTGATGGCTCACATCGCATTGTTGGAACATACCATTTCGAATCACGGCACTAACATTGCATCTCTACAGTCCACATCCCTGTCAACCAGGTTCTTGTCGGTGGCGCATAAACGTGTCGCCTTATCGATACTTTTAAAGAATCGGGCAACGCCGACCGAACAAATCGTTGCACGAGGAAGGAAGCGCCCATATACCCGAAAATGCGCATTTGATAACCATATATCCAATGGCGATGTCGTTGGATGGGCGTTGGCAAGGGGCGGATCTGAATATCTCGGTATCCAACTCGAGCAGTTCCATATTTTGTCTTGCCGGTGATTTTATCACTTTGGCACTTTGTTTTGGGATGCGATGAGAGAAGTGCCTCATCGCCACCCTTGAGATACCACATTCCATTGTTCCTGTACCAATAGGGGTTCTTACTATCTTGATTTAATCAATGGCCCTTTCAAATTATCTTGGTATTTACCAACACCAACACTGCAGCTTACGCAAACGCGGCTTATGTAAAACAAAACTGCGATTGTATTCGTGTCATGAATCATTATGCCTACAATTGAACGTGGACCTATATGCGGATATTCACCTTCCCAATTGCACGCAAATGAGCCCAGATGAATCTTTTGGAAAAGAAGACCAGACTTTTGTCTTCCAAGTCACCATTCAACATCTTCATCCTCTTCCTCGACAAATACCCGACGTACTGGCCGGCTACGCAGCGGTCGTCGGGTGCGGGCTGCTGGGGCATTCTCCTGGTAGTCGTTGAACTCGGGCACGTATCTAAGCCTGTCGTCGTAGCTTTTACCAATCGGTGGGTCACCTTCATCGTTTGAAGCACCATCATTCCAGGAATGCACAGTACATGTTCCAGTAGACAATCCCCATCCATTCCATGAGGTTGCTATGCGTATGTCAGTTCGTCTGATCAGATAGGCTCAGAGTGGGCGACGTTACCTGCTAATACTGGAGCATTCGGATGCCAGCTCGCGTCACGAACACAAGTTCTCCACAGCATCTCCCCACTCATCTCATATGCCGTCGCAAAGACATCCGGTTCCCGGGGACGCGAGTTGAGCGTCGCTTTACCCACATCAATCGTACCAGCCAACGTGGCATCCATATTATACACGTATACCTTCCCATCTTCACTGCCGGAGTAGACATAGCGAGAGTTTGTACTACCAGGTGGTGAGAAATGGCAGCGAATCAAGGTCTTGAGGACACTGTGGCCGCGGAAGGTGACCACTGAATAGTCATACGGATGCGGCTCATAGAAGTTATCAGGATACTTCTCGAAGCGGTAGTCAAAGCCAGTTGTGAAGCTGCTGGGGTCGATATTGTCAAAGTTGGCAGTCGTCATCATTTTTCGCAGATCCCAGAGCTTCATAGTCTGGTCCTTGCCATTGGAGAGAACGTATCGACCATCGCCTTTACTGTCAACGTAAGTCAGGCCTTCTGTGTGGCCCATGAAAACACCAGCTTCACGCCCGTCGCCCATTGACCGACGGTCCCAGACTCTTAGCGTTGAGTCATCGGATCCAGAGTAAAGCAGGTGAGGGGATGACTTGTCGCCGAAGCAGACAGCATTAACGTGATGCTGATGACGATCTCGCAGATTGAGGACTGGTTGCTTCGTTTCAATATCATACACAATCACAGAGTCCTCGGATGTGCCCGCGACGATCTCGCGCCCATCTCCAGAGAATCGTAAAGACCATATCTAGTTGAGTAGTTAGCTAATGACATTATATGCGCAGTATATGAACATACTCCGAAATGGGAGCTACCCCAGCTCTGACGTCGCCCCTGGTTGACTGAAAGAGCAAAATCTAATTGGCTCGGATCGGAATCATCCTCTGGATCTGTTGCAGCTAGGTAGACCTGGCTGCGTATTGAACTGTAGGCCAGGAAACGATTGTCGGGACTTAGCGTAGCGTCCGTGATAGTCCATTGACCGAGTGGGTAGCGGACAGTCTTATAATATTTCCATTCGTATGGATTCGATGTGTCGTACATCCGAACCTTGAAATCCTGCGCGCAACAGAAGAAAAAGTTGCCATCGTCGGAAAACTGGCCGGAATAACTGCGTGAATCATAATGAATTATTTTATCAGCCGCAGAGCTAGGTATCATTCTCTATATGGGATGTTTGGATCAGTCGTAGTTCATAGCGCTTCGGGGTGTATCCACAACCCACTTACCTGGGAGATCGCCTGGTCGGCCCTCCGCCGAACCCCGTATGCATCCACACCGAGTTCCCGCCACATCAAGTTTGTAGCAAATCCCATCTTGCGCTTCTTGAGTCGGTCGACATAGTGTTGATCGGTGCCGAAATGGCCCTCGCCCATCAGTTCGGTCCCCGCGTCACTAGGGACCTTGGGAAATTGAGAATCTCCTCTGGCTCGTCTTGCTCTTAGTCGGTGTCGGAATGTAGGCAGGTAGTAATCTGGATCGTCGTCGTCATCGTCTTCTTCTTCGTCTTCTTCCTCCTCCCCAGCCGGGTTGTGTAGCCATCCATTGTGCTGGAGAATATGCTGCAGGCCGCTTGATGCGAGTAATTCGAATAACCTGGACGCTGGAACTACAAGATGGTAAGCGAAGAGTCTCTAGGGAGTAAAGATATCCAAGCCTTTCAACTTACTACGAGCCTGGCCACCATTACCCTCCTCCTCCTCTTCTTCTTCGTCGTCTAGACCATCTGTAGTGAGCTCAATTTGGATATTGCCGATGCTGATGTGCGGATTGTCTACCGAGAGCCTTGTTAGAATCATCCGTTCAAAATAGCACCAATTAGCTCGCTGCAATCTCACCGTCCGAAACGCCGAGGCCCATATCCTCTTCCTCGGCATCCATCTCTTCCCAGCCGTCTTCGTCCTCCGTTCCTTCCAGCGCAGGGTGGTAATCCATGTCTACCTCGTCGTCTTCCTCCAGCCACTCGTGTGCCGGATGCCAGGCTGGTGTATCTCCGGCCGAGTCCCTTGACTCAGAGGGCGACCCTGGTGAGCTCATGATGTGGGTTGATGAGGAGAGGGCTTATCGATAGCGCGACCATAGATAAGTCACCGCTGCTTCCCGAGTTATGTCATCTTCACGCCTAACTCCCTTAAATCCGGAGAAACAGGATCTACAACTTCAGTTAATCATGAGCGGGTTTTTTTTTATTCTTTGAATTTACTGGGTATATACCCAATACAATTCCTAGCGGATCTCTTCACATCCACGTCTACGCGTGATTCTCACTTGACACTCGCTATTCTTGACAAAGAAGCCTTCTCGCACCTGTGTTTCGACAGGACACGCTCTCTGAATGTCAAATAACTTAAAGAGTGTTGCTAGGGTTTTCAGAATCTCCATCCATGCAAAGCTTATGAAGGATTAGCTACCAATTCAAATATTAGCGTATGGAGAAATAACTTACTTTCTTCCTATACAAGCTCGGGGCCCCAATGAGAACGGATAAAATGAATCCAGAGACTCAGAAGCACTACCATTCATCCACCGCGAAATTTCAAATTTGCCTGGCTCCTGGGATTGTGTTAGACCATAGGTCTTCCAGAGTAAAGGCTTTCTTACAGCAAAAATTGCAGAGTCATGATGAATACTCAAGGTAGGCACACTCACGAGGGTCTACTTCTTGGTGAGTACGTGT
Source organism: Penicillium atrosanguineum (assembly GCF_028827265.1). Classification (NCBI taxonomy): domain Eukaryota; kingdom Fungi; phylum Ascomycota; class Eurotiomycetes; order Eurotiales; family Aspergillaceae; genus Penicillium; species Penicillium atrosanguineum. Next base: position 1,822,440 of record NW_026623138.1, on the reverse strand, counting down.
TGCATACAGACATGTCGGTATTACTTACTCCTTCATTAATGAACTTTCCTGCAATGATCTTTCCTCCAGCTGGTACTACCCGCTCTAGCCCTGTGGAGCTAGTAGGCTTAAGCCGCATTGTCTCTCGAACCACGGCATTAAGAACTGGAAGTTGATTCACGGTCTGGGAATCGGCGACCCAGTTATCTGACATGCGACCTGGATATGCAGTATCCAGTTCCAATTGGAGCTGCTTTTTTATATTGGGCAGGCGTGAGACGATATCCACAATATTTGTCATTGTCGTACTTGTGGTATCGCTGCCGCCAACAATGAAAGAGATGGACTCGGCAATGATCTCTTGCTCTGTTAGTGGCTTTTTTGTTTCTGGGTCCTTGGCTTTGAATAGAAAACTCAGTAGATCTTTTCGCGAGTCTTCCGAGTCTTTGCGTTGGTAATAGGCATGTTTGCCAATTGAAGCTAGCTTCGAGGTAGCCCGCAAGCCCTTGGGCCAGAAAGGATCGAAGAGGAAATACTTCATCATCGGTCTGATGAATTGTGGGAGATGGCCTAGGGCATTTAGAACCTCTCCTCTTGCATCGATGGTAGCAATGAGGTTAATATAGTCCTCTTCTTTGTCGAGGAATCCAAATGATTTTCCAAATGAATAGTCACCTGCATAGGGTCAACCAACATACATTATGACTGTTTAGCGTACTGTCACTTACTTATGACATCGAACGCCAAGTAATTTGCTATTACCAGTAAGCATTCAAACTTCTTTGAGTTCGCTTCTTCAACTCACAATACACATTAAAATCAATTTGAGCCTGGTCAGAGACCGCTGTTTGACGATTCAGACAAGCCATGAACTTCCCAATTGTCCTCGTCATATACGGCTCATACTCATGCAAATTCTTCGCAGAGAAGGCTGGGCTCAAATACTTCTTCTTGCGTTGGTGGATACGTTGATCTCTGGTATTGAATAGAACTGGTTCAACCTGGTGAAAGGGTAAATTGTCGCTACAGGTCAGCTTGATAAGTTCAATTAGCAAGGACCGACTTATCTTCATAGAAGGGACCCTTGGCGAAACCAGAATTATGTCCATATATTGTCTCCAAAGCTTCACGGGTTGATATCGAGACGTGGTTTGGCGCAATGCGGACAAACTTTCCATGCTTCTTGTGTTGTTTCAGAACAGACTCAGAGCGCTTTGCAAATCGGCATTGAAGCACGATCCATAGCGACGAAAACTTTCCTAGAAGAGGACCGGGAATGTGGGATAATGGACCCAGCAGCGAAATATAAAGCCCATGGCATATGATCTGGCTCGGATGACAGTTTAGAATATTGGGCACGTTGCTTCAAGAACCTTTATCTAGCTCACCAAAATGAAAAGCACGGATAGACAGATCCCCGGGGATATATTTTCCAAGATTCCTGTAAGAGTCAACATTTGAGCTTAAGAGGTCACTATATGACGCAGTGTTATCAGCTAATATGTCTGTACATGAATTGCTATTTATCAACTTCTGCCGGGGATACGTCGGGGAGTGTGCGTAGTTCACTCCGCAAGGTGTGATTTGATCCCCGCACGCCACATTGGGATGGAATACGCGGGGAAGCCAAGCTTTGTGGAACAATATACTTCAGTACTTTAGCTCACGTGTCATTCATGCTAATCAGAGCGGAGAGCCCTGTGTCACATTGGCAAATACTTGTTTTATCCTCACTTCGGGGACAGGTCGGCTCCGCAGGTCGGCTTCGCTCAACTCTTTACTAGATACTTTGCTCTTTCAACGATTGAAGAACCATAATTGAGGACTATTTTACCTGTTACTAAGTGAAGAAATATCATATGATACGAGATAAACACAATGCTAATCAGAGCGGAGAATCCTGTGTCACATTGGCAAATACTTGTTTTATCCTCACTTCGGGGACAGGTCGGCTCCGCAGGTCGGCTTCGCTCAACTCTTTACTAGATACTTTGCTCTTTCAGCGATTGAAGAACCATAATTGAGGACTATTTTACCTGTTACTAAGTGAAGAAATATCATATGATACGAGATAAACACAATGCTAATCAGAGCGGAGAGCCCTGTGTCACATTGGCAAATACTTGTTTTATCCTCACTTCGGGGACAGGTCGGCTCCGCAGGTCGGCTTCGCTCAACTCTTTACTAGATACTTTGCTCTTTCAACGATTGAAGAACCATAATTGAGGACTATTTTACCTGTTACTAAGTGAAGAAATATCATATGATACGAGATAAACACAATGCTAATCAGAGCGGAGAATCCTGTGTCACATTGGCAAATACTTGTTTTATCCTCACTTCGGGGACAGGTCGGCTCCGCAGGTCGGCTTCGCTCAACTCTTTACTAGATACTTTGCTCTTTCAACGATTGAAGAACCATAATTGAGGACTATTTTACCTGTTACTAAGTGAAGAAATATCATATGATACGAGATAAACACAATGCTAATCAGAGCGGAGAATCCTGTGTCACATTGGCAAATACTTGTTTTATCCTCACTTCGGGGACAGGTCGGCTCCGCAGGTCGGCTTCGCTCAACTCTTTACTAGATACTTTGCTCTTTCATCGATTGAAGAACCATAATTGAGGACTATTTTACCTGTTACTAAGTGAAGAAATATCATATGATACGAGATAAACAGAAAGGGTTTGCGATGAAGAACTTTTGCTTGTTCATTACTTCGAGTTGCCAAAGCTCACTGTGTATAATCAAGACGACGAAAGAAGGTTAATACATTACCACTAGTTTTTCAAAGGCTTACTTCTGGTTTCCAGCTTCGTGTGTGGATTACAAGCGCAGTTCTATTGATCAAGTCATCGAGTTTCACAATCTTGCTTTCCTTAAGACTAAAGCAAAGTCACCGAACCAAGTCTTCGTTGTTCCTTATCCCACCTTTCGGGCGCCCTTGAGCCAAATACAAAGATTTTGACAGTGATCGAGTTTCCGTGAAGAAGAGGTGTAAGGGCATCGTATGAGTCTTCAAGTCCATCATCCAGCAAGCCAGCAACGACTTTCCTCTGTCAAGACATTCGACTTCAACTTCAGGGTCAGCCCGATCGTGGCGCATGGCTCAGGGTCAATCGCGTGGCGTCTTATTACCGTAAACAATGAAACACAGCTCACATATGCCTCAGCCGCCGCAATGAATATCCTTTCTTTTCATAGATACCTACTATTCAAGCAAAAATTTTATACATGTTTGTGCGGTATGGGCTTCGGTCGTCTCTGAAACAGATCAGGCTGCATCATGCTTTCAAGTGACGGACAAAGCTAACACCATATTTCCAAAGTATCTTGGGTTGAGTTTTGGGTTGAGTTTGCGATTCGAAATATGGACAAATTTGCAGCTTCAAACTAAACAGGAATTTGTAGAGTTCATGGAGTATAAATGGCAGAACACCGGCGATAAGTCCCAGAGCGCGGATCAAATATTTTCCCGCATCGTCGTCACTGATAGCCAGATGATTCTCCGTCTTGGATCCCCGCTTCCTCATTAGCACGACGTGACGACTCTCCAAAAGACTGTGCGAGACTGCGACTGAGGCCTCACTTGTCCCCTCCGTCCGGTCAAATCCTAACTTCGGCCTCGTCTGCACCATCCCCTCTCAGCCCAACCCACCCCCTCAACCCCACCATGCAGTCCGTCCCCGAGTCGCGCCAACAGACCTTTGAGGAGATCTACGGGCCACCGGAGAATTTCCTCGAGATCGAAGTAAGTCACCGCTCTCCTATATATTTCCACGGCCATGTGTGGCGCCATTCCTAAGTGTCTCGTGCCCACCCCCCTCACCGAAAGCTATACCCGCAATTTCCCCCCAAAATTAACGGCTAATAACCCGACCCACCAGGTGCGCAACCCGCAAACGCATGGCACGTCGCGAAACATGTACACTTCATATGAGATCGTGTGCCGCACCAACATCCCCGCCTTCAAGCTGAAGCACTCGGTCGTGCGGCGCCGATACTCGGACTTTGAGTACTTCCGCGACATCCTGGAGCGTGAGAGCACACGCGTTACTATCCCGCCGTTGCCGGGCAAGGTGTTCACCAACAGGTTCAGCGACGACGTCATTGAGCACCGACGCGAGGGGCTTCAGCGGTTCCTGCAGATTGTGGCGGGGCACCCGCTGCTGCAGACGGGGAGCAAGGTGCTGGCTAGTTTTATACAAGGTGAGTTTCCCTTCCATCGGATCCTTGGACTATTTGAATTCCTTGAGTGATATGCTAATTGATGATTGTAGACCCGAATTGGGACCGCAATTCGTGGTAGAGTGATTTCCATCCAGGGTCTTTTCTTTCTTTTTTTCTGTTCTCTTAACATCCACCCTAGCAACTTTGAGCGTGGCTTCTTTGTTTTCAAATCCTGTCCTAGTCCCTTTAAAGCCTTGCTGTTCTTTGACTACCCTCAGAGGCTTTTCTTTTGGCCATGGCATTTTCCAATAACTTTGTCTACCTGAAAAGCAAAATGTGAGCCAATAAACACTTGTATGAGATGTGATCGTCCTTTCCGTCGAGATTTTTGTAATTTTGTTTGGTTCGACTTTCTCTTGTCTCTATCTCGGGACTCTTTCAAGGTTGTGTGACATGATTTTATCCGGTGGGATTGGAAATATTAGAAGCACGGGACTAGCCTTGAACTTTCCAGTTCAAGTTGACGGGACATTTACCGTGGTACTTTGTATCTGTGGAAATCAACTCACCCAGGTCCACGGTGTGGATCCCTTCTGTACATCTCTCATGAGCGCTTCTCTAATATAGGGCTATATTCAGGAACTGAGTACCAAGGTCCCTATATAAGAAAAAATTCATTCAAAACCTTTTAAACAGAGCCATCGTGTACTGCGGGATATCAAATGACAATCAAAAACACCCGAAATGCAAACCCGAAAGTTAAATCAAATGTCCAAACGGACCAAAGAGGCAAACAACTGACAAGAAAACAGAAACAACCTTTGCTTTTCTCTGCGGCCCTTCAGCCTAGGTCATCCCAGACCATTGGAGCAAGCGTGTTATCCTCCCACGGCGAGGACGGCCCTGCATTATTGTCATCCAAAGGAAAAGACAGCAAACCTGACACTGCAGGCATATTGGAAACAGATGGCTCAAAGAATCCCTGAGGAGGGGGAAGGAGTGCGGGATCACCTGGACCAGGGTTGTTGTGGGGTACGCCAGATGAATTGCGGCTATGCGTGGGACGAGGCGCCATAGAAGGTACTTTCGTCGGTGTGGATTCGCCGCTGGGAAGGCGATCACGAGGCGCCGGTCCAGGCGTACCGGTCGGCGGGCCCTGCCTTAGTGGAAGTGAGTTCCCGCTGACAGAACCCCCGTCACGATAAGCGTGGGGAAACTTGGTGCGAAACCGGTCACGAAGATCGGTCGCTCTGCGATGACCTAGATTGAGACGCTTGTCTTGTTGGATAAGTGTCCACTGGAACCCATGTACGGCATAGCCTTTCAGAAGGGCTTCGTCTTCGGCAGTAGTGAAAGGACGGCGGGAACGTCGCTTCGACTTTGTTGTGACGTGTGCTTCTGGCAAACCGAGAGATTCCAATGTCGTTTGGGACGTTTCCGAGTGAGGTGTGCTCTGTGTCGAAGAGGGCATAGACTGGCTACCTACGGTCCCGGGATCCGTGTCTGGGGTCACTGAAGACAGGCTGCTCGAGGCGGAGGCCTTAAGCGAGCTGTTGGCAGAGCTCCCCGTCGCAGAGCTTGGCTCCGACCCCATATGCGCAAGGTTTGGCGGTGGCGGAATATGAATCTTTCCCGGTGCCTTGCCAAGGGAATCACTGGAGCCTTGGGCGTGGGCTTTGAGAAGGGTATTGGCGAGATTGTCACGCAATTGCTTGGTCGCTTCATTCGGATCGGACGCACGATACGCCCAGGGGCAGCAGACTCGGAATCTATCTTTCAAGTTGGAAGCAGTTCTTTTGTTGAACTTGAGTTCGGGCTGTGCCAGAATAGTTGTCCAATTGCCAATGCCACACTTGACGACTCCTCGAAGCAAATCAGTCGTCTCTTCCTCAGTCCACTTCCGCAAATTCTTGCGGGATCGGCCGCGGGTTTTAGGGGATAAAGGCGCATCGCCATCGGTGGGCGTTGGGGTCTTGTCATCCTGGATAATTTCTTTCTCGCGGATTCCCTTTACAGAAATGTGTTCAATGTCCGGCAGAGTAGGTCGTTCTGTATCTTCTTGGTCATGTGTGTCGTCATCGTCATTATCATCAAGAGTAGTACCGAGGAGTTCTTCAATCCGGGCTTCACGCCTCTCTGTCGGCTGGCCTTCATGTATCGGACCATTTGCAGAGACTAAGCTACCGGGCTCAACGGCAGCATCTCCTCTGGATGGTTTTGTCAGAAGTTGAGGGATGGACCCAGCTTCGATGGGGGGAGAAGGGCAGCATTGGGCGGCGGCTCGTTCAAGCCATTCAGGATAGCAAACGGGCCAAATGGTGGAGGGCGTTGCTCTTTCTGGGCTTGAGGGATAGGAAGCTGCAGGTGTTCGCTAAAAGATTCGGGCTGAAGGTCTAAGCGCCGCCGCTTTCGCTGTCCATGAAGTGCGTCATCGTCAAAGGAAGATGCAAATGGGAAGCGTTCCAGCGCGCGAAGATTTACAAATGCGGGGAGAATTGGTCGTGGCGGTAATTCCACGTTCGAATGGGGGTCTGCAGGTTCGGCGTTCTTAGTTCGCGCGGCATTGAGGAATTCGGTGACCGTTGGAAGGCCCGCCTTGGGATTGGCAGGAATATTTCCACCATTCGATGGACCCTTAGATATATTATTCGATTCCCGTGTTCCGCTGGCTCTTGGCTCCAATGGCGAAGGGGCGCGGAGGGTGCGAGATGAAACCGGCTCACGTAGAGGCGCGATACGTAGAGGGAGCTGGGGAAGTTCGCGGTGTGGGGATTCATCCAGGGGCCGTAAAGACCCGTTGGAATCCATCCTCTGGGCATCTGCAGTCACCGGCGGACTGCAAGGGTTGTGCAAGATATTTGATTCATTGGGCCGTTCATGATGGCTGCCCTCGACCTGGTTTGAAGAAGTGACGAAGCTTTGATAACGATAACGTTTTCGACGGGCGGTGAGTGGATCCATTGCGCCTACGTCAGCCCTCGCTCGGGGTTAAAGATCCACTTTCGAATGCTATTTCGTGCTCTCAGTGACCCTGTGAGCTCCGCCTGGGCCTGTAATATTTCCCTTTTCACCACTAGTCCCCCTTGTACCCTGAGCGAAGTGAGTCTTGCTACCAACCCGGCCCTCGAAGCTTCTAGGGTGCTCAGCGGCAGCAGCGGCAGCACTAACTTTACGCAGAATCAGCATGCCTACGATCTTCCCAACATGGCCACACCTCGTCTTCGGTGTGCTTGAGCCTCTTTCACTGTAGGTTTTAACCGCTAAATCTCCAATCATATCAGCTACTCACTATCTTGTATAGTGTCCTTGGGGCCCTCGCCCCGCTGTACGACCTGAACGGATTCATCGCCGGCCAAACTCCGCACGTCGAGGCTCCGATCACCCACCCTAGCAGTATCGCACTGGCCTACCAACTCGGAAATGTATACTTCTTGCTGTCGTTAGTGGGGGTTGGGGTATTGCACACGAGCACCGAGCCCAAAGTGCTTCGCAACTACCTGATTGGGCTGGCCATTGCCGACGTCGGGCATGTTTACGCCACGTACTTGGCCATGGGCTGGGGAGCATTTGCTAATATCGGGGCATGGAACGCGCTGACGTGGGGAAACATCGGAGCGACCGGATTCCTGTTCATCAACCGTCTGTTATATCTATGTGGCGCATTCGGGACTGCGAAGGCGCCTAAGGCGTTAGCGAAGAAGGAGTAAAACATGCAGGGGAAAGAAACGGTTGGTCTAAATGTGTTGTGAAAATCAGAAATTCTTATTATGCTTCCTGGAAGCTCAACCAACCAAATAAAGCTGGTGGCTTGGGCGCACTGGATCGACTCTGATTTGCAAGAATGTAAACAAACCCGGAGCTAACCAACGGCTGAATGCAATTCCTTGAAGGTGTGGGAGTTCTTCGTAACTCGGTTCAGACCCCTCTTTGGGGACTGTCACCGGACGACTAATCACGATTATGTCGCAATATCTTAACATGGTGTAGTATACCCCTCCATGAATAGCCACGGCAAAACACCGTGCCCGTATAGATTTCGTATTGAACAAAAAAACACAAAAAAAAAGCGACGCCAGACGCCCAGCGCTGCAAGATGCTAGCAATGGGTATAGGGTAGAGATATACGATCCCTAGAAACAGAGGCAATCTAATGAGGGACCTTTGAACGCAGATCGACTAATCTCAAACAGCGCACTACTGCGACCTCCCCGTTCAAGAAAAAAAAAAAAAAGAAAACTTTCGAAACGATCACCGCTGCCGGATGGCATAATCACCTGCAGCCACGGACGCCACGGGCCATTCTCACTTCGTTTTGCTCACCGAAATCGGCGAGGAGCTTGAATTGGTTGTCGATCATCATCCTTTGGACATGTACTCGTTCTGCAGATATTGGATGAGCGGCTGGAGGACGCCTTCGCCATTTTGATGATGGTCTCGAAGATGTGGCAGTAGGAATGGGATGCCCGGGTACTCGCGGTAGTGTTGGCGGTAGGCAGCATAGTTCTGAGTCGAAATGGTGAGAAATGTTGTTTCGGGTGGGAGGATAGGATCGAGAACGACCCCTCCTCCTACAGTGCTGTTCAGGCCGCGGGATTGCGCCGTAGAAATTCTGTAGCGGTGCATTCCATGCAAGATTGCCGTTAGAGAATGGTAATTACACTTATTGAAGAGGATCTGCAGGCTCCACCGGTTAGAGATTAATGTGCTCAAATTGCAGACCGCTTGAAACTGACCTGTGCACATTCGCGCAAATACGGGATCATAATATCCGGAAGTGAGGAACAGCATTCCCAGACGGAAACACTGAGAGAATGCCAGTTGCCTAGTAGTCTCTTGACCACAACGTCATCTGCCACGATACTCTGCCGCGACAAGCTGGAAAAGTCTATCTCGTCGGTGCCTGTCAGGGTACGGGCAAGATCCATGGGTGATGTCGAATTAAAGCAGTCTTCTAAGAAAAGGATCTCCGTGTTGAAGGGCGCATGCCAGTTGATTTTGGACGTGTGGATGTACTGCTTTCGGAATCGGATAGCCAAAACACTGAAGATCCTCAGGATCATCGTCAAACTGGGCGGTTGATCTTTGAAAAGGCGCTGGATTGGACCGGCAATAAATTCGAATCCTGGATTTGTAGATTGTGGCATGTCGAGTGTTACTTCTGGTTGAACAGTGGCCATACACTGCACTAGGGCTCGATGGGCGAATGGGCTTCGATTTCGCAATAGCTAGTTATAGAAGGATTAGAGCGATTCCCCGAGCCGAAACAAGGTCAATCTTACCTTTTCCACGTCGATGTAAAGAGGGATCTCTTCAGGGTAAGTCTGCAGATGATCCAAGAGATGAATGTAGAGATGGGTGTGCTGGAGCAGAAACCACTCGACCGAGACGGCGTTGTATCCAAGAGAGGCACGCACGATTTCCTCAAATTCAATTCTGCTAAATTGGAATTGGCTCTCAGCCTCGATTGCCGCAGCGATCGATCGGGCATCAAGAGAATGTTCTGGGGGCAGAGGGAACCAGCCCCATGGAATCGGTTGAAAAGGCGGAATACTCGAGCGTCGTAAGATCTCTTCTACCCTCTGCATGTGGGAGAGATTCGCAAGTACTTGGTGTTCATAAGGCTCCGATAGCGCAACAAGAAACGTATCAATTGCGTCCGCGTTGCGACTCAGCAATGAGCTACGTGCGTAGTTCTCGTCGCGAAAGAGTCCATAACGAATAACCTGACGGATCTCAGGTACTTTGAATGCCCACAGCACAGTCGTAGCCTCATCCTCCCACCAGCGATAAGTCGGGGCGAAGCGAGGAAACTCCGCGCTAGGATGAAATAGAGACTGGTATGACAGAATCGGTTCTGGCGAGGGTCGTCCAGGCAGGTTTTGCAACATCTCGGCTAGCGGGGTCTTATTCCCGTTATACCCTCTCTTCTCCAGGTCGAACTTCGACTCAGTGCCGATGGATTGCATTTATGCGATGCGAATGCGACACTTACCTCATCACTCTGAAACCCGGTAGCCAACACATTGGGCAAGGTGCCAGTCGAGCCTCATGTGACGTCGCGAAGAGGTAGCAAGAAATAACAAGAAGAAAAGAATGAATTATAGGTCGGCGCTGTTCTAGACGCGGTGGCTTGTAAATAACCAAAACGTAAACGAAACAATGCAAGAATAAGGATAAGCAGGGGAAAGGAATAACAAGGGTCTCCAGATTATTCGGAAGGGGCGAAGCGATTGATTTTAAGCGTTGTCCTTACCGTTCCGCCACGTTCGACACATCACGAGGGGGGAAAGTTGGATGGGACTAAAAAAACGGGGGGGGGGGGGGAAATCTTAGTTTCCAGGCTACTGGGAGACCCGACGGCCAGGAAAGGTCGGGAAAAAGGGGGCAATTATTGACCTCCTACACGTACGCGCCTGGAACTGGCCCCAGATCGGCTGGGAGGTCTCCACCGTAAGGAATGGTCTGATGTATGTGTGCTCTGCTGCTCTATGCTACTACTGTATAAACTGCTAGTTTCCGAATCGAGAAATCGGGTTCCTGTCTCGATATCCGCTTTCTCGATTCCCGTCTTACAGTCCATGCCGAACACCCGTTGGGGCGGCTTGGTTCTCAATATGACGGCCTTTTCTTGCGTCTCTGCAGAAGCGCTACCTGGTCCATGGGTCAATCGTTGGGAAGCGGTCAACCCCCAGGACCTTCTGGAACAATTCTAATCGGGTATCCGATGCTACACAATCGACGGTCAGGCCGGAAACCTAGTATGTGGCCAGGCATGCGACGTGTGATTCAAGGAACTATGCATCAACCATCTTTTCCTATCTAGGGGGGTGTTATTGGGATTCATTTCACTCTTCCAATCGTGATTCATTAATCTCTGCCAATGATTTCATATGCAGAGCCCGTGGGGACGCTAGTCCAAGGACACTAGCCCGTAGCGAGGGTGCCGTGGACGATCATGATGGAATCCAAATTTACTCGATGTCGGGCACCTTGAAGGCGCCCAAGTGGGCACCCTCTGCCCGTCATCCTTTTTTGGGGGTTTAGTATGGTATTGTATCGTTCCCTTTTTCTTCTTTTTCTTCGTTCTTTTTCTTGTTCGTTCATCTCCCTCGATGGTGGGTAATTTTATGAGAATGGCCATTGGCTTCTCGTGCTCCAATCAACCCAGTTTGGCCTAATTGTTATCCGCCGGTCATTAATCAAGTCGTCGGTCGTTGCGGTCTGGGGAAGATGGCAAAGACCAGCACGATGAACTTCACACCGCTGGGGAAACAAAACACCTACAAAGCCTTTGGAAGACAAAATTGGTTCTATACGAAGACGATCAAAACTCTAACCAGGCTGATATGAGGGGACTCACTTTCCTTGACGCTAACATCATCATGATGTTAGCCCCTACGACTCACTCACCGCTATGAATGAACTAGGAGTTCATTCCAGTGGCCCGGCCCGTGAACAAGTCCAGGCCAGTCCGTAACAAATTATTTGTTATCCAGGGGCGAATTATTGCAATACCTCGTACTTCACGAAGACGTCATTTGAATCTCTGTGCGCCACGTGAAAGGTGAACGTTGAAAGCTCAAGAATTCGATGGTCGCGGATACAGGAACCCAGGTCCAAGGCACTGGGACACCGGATCTCGGTAGAGATCCACATTTCCCAGAGCTTCCTGTGGATCAGAAGAGCATGGCAGTTATTTGACATGCAATTTTCAATGTTTGAATAAAGACGACAACTTTGAATCTACTCGGACTCAAATTGTGTAATTCAAACAGGAGGGGGAAACGACAATTTCCGAGCTCCTCCACAGCATGTTCTAGACCCCACTCGTTTTATTTGCCCTAGTCTCCAGCCCGCTCTGCCACACATACACTCTCTCCTCATGGCCATTGTTAGCAACAGCTTCATCCATTCTATCATTGATGACGCTGGTGTAGCCTCGTCAGTGGTCGATCGGAGCCCATAAATGAATTGAAGCCACCACATCAACGCTTCAAGCGAGGGATCATCATCCTGGTGAGGGGACCGAGCACCGCAGGAGGGGCCGCTTTTTTCTTTCCCCAGCTACCGAGGACGAAGTAGCATACACGAATTTCTCAATGCCAGAGACGGCATAGTTTTTGCATGGCCGGCCAGCCACTCAGAAATGTGCGACAAATGAAATGCTTCCCTCGGTTGCACGATAAGCCAGGAATCCACGGCGCTATGCTGTCGTGCATTTTTCGGCTTCGTGGCCCCGGAAACCTTCTCCCTGTAGGGAGGCGAAGGCGTCACGCCGCGCCAAGTTCGATACATCAAGTTCCCAGGCCCACCATGGGGGCGCCTTCATTAGGCCGCATTTGGCTGAACACAATAGACTCGCGCTAGGACAAGGGGGTGCGGTTGGGCCCGTGCCGTGTCCACCATGCTCAGGGCTGCTCTATTAAGCTGGACAGCCGTGCAGATCAGTGCTATTGGTCGTGAGAGCCTATTCCTCGCCCTCCCATACGCTAATCGATTGCGATCGATCGTTGCAAGCTATGCGTCCACTGGAGACAGACCAGGAAGTGCCTTGTCGTATTCCTGAACATAATCGCTTGGTAAGCTGCACTAGGATGCCTTTTAATATCGGTTCGCCTGCGGTGCCGGAGATCGTCTCCTACCCTAGGGGTTTCCGACCCATGAGGTACTCCGGACAGCCAGGCTATCCCCCACCTCAAAGTTGGTGCCGGTTGCATCGCATTAGCAAACGCCGTGCTGCCCTGAGGAAATTAACTGGCGGGTCGTTTGGCCCAATGGAACTCCCCGCTCTTTAAACGCAGCGGCGATCAACTAAGGGTCTCGGGTATATGTACATGCATCAACCTCCGGTTACGTAGGTAATGCCTCATAGGGTCGGTGACTTCCGAGTTTTTCATCAACTAAATGCGATTGGCTCGAGAGACTTCCGGTTTCAATAATATATTCCAACCACCGTCGTCGCAATCCTTACCGCGATAGTGGTTCCCGCGGGTCCGGAGGTCGAAAGTATTTCTCGCGTACCCCGTGTACACCGTATACTCCGTGGGCTTGATACCTCGGCATTGCTATTTTCGAGGTGTATCCGGGAATAACATATTTTATGTGTACTACTGATATGAGCATATCTTGACCAGACTTCCGAGATTGTATCGAGAAAGCCGACTTCAGAGAGATCCTTGTTTCAAGTTAAAACGGCTCGTACCTGACTGATATTTAATTTTACATACTCCGGCGTGTTCAAATGTCTTAAGAATTCCAGGAATCAGAGAAATGTGTGGGTTACAAGACATTGTAGACTAGATCAAGGAAGCAGTCTACAAGTATCAATTGATTTACATCCTGACATCTGAAGGTGCCCAGGGCAGATTGCCGATCTATGTACCGATATCTTGGGGTCATAAGGTCCACGTACACTAGGGACCAGTTGACGAGGCCGTTACCTAGATAGGACGAGATCATGAAACAGTTGGCCCTTCTCCTAGGTATCCAGAATCGATGATCGAACCCAGTGATGCATATTGAGCCTGGATCTAGTCATATGCAGTTGGGCAAGAGGTAGAGTGGACAACATGGAAGACACAAGACTGCGAGACGGGATCCGGAGTACGATCATTTAATCATTGAGGGAAGTAACGTAAAATAGGTATCATCATATCACTCGGAAACGAGACGGTACGCCCGCCCAAGTTTTGTTTGCTATGGCTCGAATCTACGGAACAAGCATCATGCAGAACAAGACGCCGTTTCCCAGCTACTGTTTTGGTTAATTTTTTTCACCCCCGAACGGAGATGGTGCGCATGCTAATTGCCAATGTCTGAAGACATTTAGTTGGCAATAGCGTGAGCACGACGGCGGTCACGCTCCTCAGCAATGGAGAGCTATCAAAGATGTTAGTTATAGTCTAGGAAATGTAGATTGGGGACTTAAAAACATACCTTGACACCCTTGCCCTTGGGCAGGGAGATCCAGGGCTTCTCCTGGCCGATGATGAAGACGTTGGACTCACGGGTGGCGAAGGTGTTGTCAATAGCGTCCTTGACGTGGACGATGTTGAAACCACCATCGTGGCGCTCACGGTGAGTGATGACACCAACACGACCCATGTTGCGACCACCGGTGGCCATGATGACAACACCAGAGTCGAACTTGACGTAGTCAACGATCTTGCCAGTGGTAATGTCAACCTTGACGGTGTCATTGACCTTGATGGCGGGGTCGGGGTAGCGGATGCTGTAGAGCGCAAGTTAGCAAAACCTTGTTCTAATATCGGGGTCTTACTGTATCCATAATTGGAACAGAGTAAAATTCCAGGTCCTCCAGTGATCAACCAAATCATGGTCCAACGACTGAATGACACGGAACTTTTGGAGTTTGCACTCACGTTCGCGCATCGTGCGTAACCAAGAATGGGATCCCGCCCTTGCCGAGCTGAACACGCTTGACCTTGCAGAGCTTGAACTCAGCCTCTTCAGCCTGGATACGGTGGACGGTGAAGCGGCCCTTGGTGTCGTAGATGAGACGGAAGTGCTCGCCAGTCTTCTCGAGGGAGATGACGTCCATGAAACCAGCGGGGAAGGTGGTGTCGGTGCGGACCTTGCCGTCAACCTTGACCAGACGCTGCATCATGATGGCCTTGACCTCGCGACCGTTCAAGGCGTACTTGAGACTATGGAACCTGTCAGTTTCGAAACTTTCGCGTGTAGAAAGGGAGGCGTGTCAAATCGTACCGGTTACGGATGAAGACGATCAGGGGAAGGCAGTCCCGGAGCTTGTGAGGACCGGGGGAGGCCTTGGGGGCATAGGTGCCGGACATTTTGTCCAGCAGCCAGTGCGAGGGCGCGCTAAGGCGCTTCTGGTGCTTCTTACTGCAGAGACATGATGGTTAGTTCAAGTCCTTTGT
The DNA here is from genome assembly GCF_028827265.1 of Penicillium atrosanguineum. Lineage (NCBI taxonomy): Eukaryota > Fungi > Ascomycota > Eurotiomycetes > Eurotiales > Aspergillaceae > Penicillium > Penicillium atrosanguineum. The sequence continues at coordinate 1,807,385 of NW_026623138.1, read as the reverse complement.
GAAGCAAAAATTTTCGACTCTCGTGAAAAACGAGGAGCTGGGTCCGAGGAGGGTGGTCGGCGAGTCCAGATCATCGTTGGCGAGCGATTGAGGAAGTGTGTGACACTTACGGTCCGCGTCCCATTTTGAAATTGTCGACCTGTTTCCCGGGGTTGGTTGTCGAAGAACTGCGATGAGGAACGAGCAGCAGTGATAATCAAGGGAATTTCGCTTAGCTCGGTGCTTGTGGGCTGAGCCCTAGCACGCTAGTCCAGAATAGGAGTTGATAGTTTTCTGCTTAGTCACCAATAGGGCTACCCCGTTTAAGAAATATTTACACCTGAGGCATCATAATTCTATGCACTGGCTTGTGAATGTCGTCGAAAAGAAAATGTAATATGTGACATCGCTGAGAAACTTGACTTTTCGTATCTATATTTAGATGTAACCCTTGATGACCGCCACCTCGGCGTTGAGGATGGATGATCCGGCGGCACCAATGACGGTGTTGTGAGAGAGAGCAGCGAAACGGATATCGAAGTGACCACCCTTGGCACCCTCACGAACACGTCCAACACTCACGGTATAACCACCGGAGATGTCGCGGTCCAGGCGGGGCTGCGGACGGTCAGGCTCATCGAATACCTTGATGGCCATCGGGGGTGCAGAGGGACAGCCGAGCTTCTGAGCCTCGGATTGGTACTCTCGAAGGGCCTCAACGACCTGCTCGGCGCTGGGAACCTGTTCACGGTTCTTGAAACGAAGAGAAACGAAAGCCATGTGGCCGTCAGTGACACCGACACGGGTGCAAGTAGCGCCGATGCTGAGACCGGTCTGCTCGTCGAAGGCAGTGGCATCGGAGTTCAAGTTGCCCAGAATCTTCTGGGCCTCATTCTCGAGCTTGTCCTCCTCGCCACTGATGTAGGGAATGACGTTGTCGACGATGTCCAAACTGGGAACACCGGGGTAGCCAGCTCCCGAGATAGCCTGCTCGGTGAACACCTCGACTTCTGAGACGTGGCCGAACTTGGCCTGAAGGGCAGCAAAAGGAATGACAACACCAATGACGGCGCAATTAGAGTTGCAAACCAGGAAACCCTTTTTTAAGCCAAAGTGCTTGCGCTGATGAGGAATGAGATCCAAGTGCTGGGGGTTGACAGTGGGCACGACCAAGGGGACGATGGGGTCCTTGCGATAGTTCTTTGCGTTGGAGAAGACAGGGATCTCCGCCTTGATAAATGCCATCTCTGTAGATAATCAGTATGGTCCAGGAAATGCATGGTTATCATGGAACCTTACCGGTCTCGCCGGCGATGTCACTGTTCAATCCGGAGAAGACAAGGTCACAGTCCTTGAACTGCTCGGCGCTGCATTCGCGCAGAACAAGGTTGCTGAGACTTTCCGACATAGGAGAGGACTGCTTCCACCGGACGGCATCCTTGTACTTCTTTCCAAGGGAACGCTCCGAGGCACCAACAGCATGGAGCTCCAGGAAAGGGTGGTCAGACAGCAGCAGAATGAAGCGCTGGCCAACAGAGCCGGTGGCACCGAGCACAGCTAGAGAACGTTAAGACATGCGTCATCGTCGCGAGAGAGGTTCAAAGACATACCGCACTTCTTCTTGGGATACGAGGGCGCCATCTTGCGTATGTGTGGAAAATGAGGGTATCTTAGACAATGTCAGCTTCTTGCACTTCAAGGTAGTTTCTAAAGTCTCAGAGAGAGCAAATATGCATGCATGATGTATCCAATTACAACTTGGACCACGGAGATCTTATGAGTCAAGGCTTCATCCAGTGCCCCGCCAAGTGGATAAAGAAGCGTTGGAGCTCAATTGATTCACCGATCTCCCGGGAGAGGAATTTCAAGCCCAATTGCGCATTTAGAATATTTAGAAAGGACATAATACCATGACTTACCCCTTGACAGTGTTGTTGCGGATGAAACGACGTGTGGCAAGCGCGTTCAACAGCGATGTCGCTCGCGGCCAATCGCCTGCCCCGCGCTGACTCATCATATGTTCTCAGCAGAGAAAAATCTTCCGCCATTTGATTGGCTAATACACTATTTCTGCCCCAGTTTTTTCACCGGAGTTGCTCCTCTTCTCCGAATTGTTCTCGTTCGGTGGATCAATTTCATTGATGACGATATATCTATGGCCGGACACCCTATTGTATAACGCGCCTGATGGTATCCTCGACAGTTTCCATCTCCAGGCCCAGCATATCATTTGCAAGCTTCTCCTCCCTGAGATAGTTTGCACGAAGGCCCGGCGTGTTCCCAAAACAGGTGGCCCGGACCAACGTAAAGGCACCACTGAAATCACCAGCAGTGAGTTTCTCGATAGCGGCACTGACCTGCTCATCCGTGGTGGTATTATTAATGGTCCATCGACCCCCGGTCACCTTCTCCAGAGTCGTGACTATCTCATTCTGGGTGGTCTCCACAGAAGCGACATATAGATACTGGTTGCTAGTTTCCCGTGGATTTTCGAAAACGGAGATCACCGACTGTCCCAGCTGTTTCTCGTTGGTCAATGTGAAGCTTTTGTCACCGCCATCCCAGATCGTCGCGGTGCGGGTGGAAATGTCGAATTCCAAGAAGCGGTTCTGAAGACCCTGAAAAGGACATGAGTATCAGAAATGCTGGCTCTCAAGGTACATGGAATAGCCAATCACTTACCCAGTCGAATAAACCAGATGTGGCAATCCCGGTCCAGGTCAAGCCCGAAGCTTCCTTACTTTTCAGGTACTTGATCAAGTCGTTCTTCTGCCCGAACAGTGGTAGCAACTGCAGTACAGCGTCGCTCTGGCTGTTAGCCGAGAACTCCGAGGGTATGAAGCGCTGAACTCCAGCGCAAATGGCCGCATCCACGAGTGCCTTTTGTTCATTAAAAGCCGTGGCTCCTACTACTGAAACCACGGCATCTTGTCCCCGGAAGGCAGCCTCGAGGCTGGCTTTCGAGAAATCGGACTTGAGGACCGTGACCCCTCGCGGAAAGACCGCCTCGCTCCCTTTGCGGGAAATGACAGTGATAGAAAAGTTGGCCGAGGAGACGAGACTGCTAAGAATGATTTTTCCAATACTGCCGCTGGCCTTGAGGTTTGTTAACTCCTGCTGAAAATCGATTTGAGAGATATAGAATTGGGGTGCACGTACCCCAACGATTGCGACGTTCTTCAGAATGGTTACCATTGTGGAATTAGGTTAGGAAGGGTTGTTTATTTCTGGTGGATTGATTCCTCTAACTTCTGGTTTTCGGGTTGATGCACCAAGACAGAAGAGAGGAGCAAATTTATATGTTTATTCCTCCTCACACCGGCTCCCCAAGGTTATGATTTCCAATGTTGATAGTATGGGGCCTGATTGACGCTTACGGTAGATCCTCGATGTCAATAAAGCGGTCTTTTTGACCGTTTCTCCGCCGTAGCCAATTGGAGTGACTAAGTCGCCCCAATGCACCAATTGTGACATTCGCCGTCCGCTAAGCCCCACCGTCACATAGACCCACCTTGTGCTTAGAAATGCGGGCTTTACTCTCCGAATCACCGCCGCCACCAGCCAAGTGCTACGGTCTTGCTTGACCACATGTTGCCTGCGAGCTCACCTGCAATATGCAGAGGGAAACCCGACCAACCAGCAAATCCTGCCTGGAGTGCCGACGCCGAAAGATCAAATGTGACAAAGCCCTGCCGTGCTCGTACTGTGTCAAGGTCAAAGTTCGGTGCACGTATCCACCGAGGAAGAGTGTGCCCAGAGATAACAGTCAAAGTCTCCCGGGCCAAGAGCTCACTACTCGAATTGAGAGCATCGAGTGTACTTTGAAATCTGTCGAGCAAAGTCTGTCACAGATCTGGCAGATCGTTCAGCCTGCCCAGGCACAGCCGCCCCATCAAAGTGATAATGAAGTCGACCATTCGGCGGCAAGTAACGTGCTTGGAATTCAGGCGAGCCCAGAAGATCACCGTCAAGTTGGACGTCTGGGCTTTGTATTTCGAGAGCATCCTGCACCAAATCCAAAATCCCATCCCTCGCCGGAGAAGATCTTTTTCCTATGGCAGACATACCTAGAACGAGTGCACCCAGTTTTGAAAATAATCCATGCACCGAGTGCTCAATGCCAAATCGTTGAGTTCTTACAAGATCGAAGGTCCGAGAGCCCTTCAATTCATTGCTTGTTATTTGCAGTCTATTACGCGGCTGTAGTGACTCTATCAACTGAAGAATGTGAGAAGGCACTAGACCATGAGAGACGAATATTACTGCAAAGGTAACCCCAAACTGGCATACAATGACTTATTTTTTGAACTAACGGGGAAAGGTATGGAGAGTCAACCGAAACGGCTCTTTCACGAGCAGAAGTTCAGGTGTCAAAGGACATGACCGTTCTGCAGGCACTCACCCTCTATACTGTAGGGCCCTGGCATATCCTAAAGCCACATTTCTCATAACTAATCGATTCATCCAGATTTGTGGCAGATTCAACGCTCAAGGCCCCGAAGTTAAGAGCTTAACCAGGCTTGCCATAACAATAGCATTTGAAATTGGACTGAACGACGAGAATTTACGCATAAATATCACGCCATTTGAAGCTGAAATGCGACGTCGAATATGGTGGCAAATCTTCGTTCTTGACACTCGGATAGCAGAAGACGACATCTCAGAGCCATGCATCTTGGAGTCTCAGTTCCAAAACAAATTTCCATCGAGCATCAGCGATGCTGACCTCGACCATGATATGAGTGAAATACCAAAAGCCCAACCCGGCAAGAGTGAGATGCTGTTCAGTCTGGTCAGACTCGAAACCAGCTATTTCACACGCCTGGTACTTTTCTCGGATCAATTTACCGAAAAGAATTCCTATCCCACCATTTCAACCTCCCAAGAGAAGTGTAAAGCAATTGATCGGTTCAAAGAACGCATAGAGCTCGAATACCTTTCGCATTGCGACACTTCCATCCCTCTGGATTTTGTCACTGCTGAATCTTGTCGTTTGATCATCGCAAAACTCAAGCTCACGGTAACCAAGCCACAAAACAGAGAAAGCCAACAGGTTCTTACTCAAGAGAGCTTTCGTGAAACTTGCACGGAGATTCTCAAGCGAGCTAAAGAATTTCGTCTCCATGAGCGGAGCAAGCGGTGGTTATGGATATTTCAGACCTACATTGAATGGGATGCTCTGACTTATCTGCTCATCAGCTTATCTATTTCGCCGCTGGGGGATGGAGTGGACACGGCATGGACGGCTGCTGAAGAAGTTTTTCAATATTGGGACGTGATTAGTGACTCTCGCGGATGTTCACGCTGGAGTCGTATCGTAGGCTTTCACACACAGGCTTTGACCGCGAGGGAAATGGCTTTGAGCAATCCCAGTGTATTCAGGCCATCATCGAATGGGGACGGCCAGCTTGAAGACTCTGAATTGATCGCAACAAACAAACCCGAACCAATTCCATCAGCTGACACTATGGCTTCACTGCCATTATACCCAGCATCTCAAGTGATTGAGCGACTGGACTCCTCGGTGCAACCTCAAGGTTCTTTTAATCGGACAAGCGAAGATCAAAGTGCAGAAGCAGCTAGAGAGCCTTTAGGTATTCCTAGCTCAGGCACAGCTTGTCAGTGGAGTGCTGCGCTCTTTGAGCAGTATTTCGATGTTCTAAATTCAGAACAGCATGACGCGCCATGGTTTTGAGTCTCAATTTTACATGTCTATCCTTGCGAGGTTACTTATGAACGAGCCCTGACAAGATGTCCCCTGTGCCTACATTATTTGTGAGAAGGGCCATGCTCTTCCCCCCACCAGTCAAGGAACTGTTTGCTTCCAAGTGTGGCGGTCCTCAGAATACTTTTTGACTGCCGAGCTCTCACCCGCCATTCTCGAGTATGCCCAACCGTCTGGTGGATGTCTTGCTGCAGGCTTCGAAGAGGTAGGATAGTGCAGCGGACGTCACTGATGATGAAACATTATGAATTGAAGAATCTTGCAACACTCAAGCAGATGCTACTTTATATCATTATCCTATGCTGCTGGAATGATGTAATCGAATAGGCTATTCTGAAGTCTTGTACTTCTAGCCTTCAATGAATTCTCTGCGACTGTCAGTTTTGTTCCCAGTAGATTTTACCGGGTTAGACCTACGTGTATGTATCTTCAGGCATTCTGAGACCGTCGTTGATGGATATCCCCATCAGTCGTCCGCCGTCGACTGTCAGCAGCGCATTGTTCATATAGCCACCGCCCGGGCTTGACAGGAGCAAGACAGGACCAACAATCTCTTCGGGTCGACCGGGCCGTCCAGCAGTACAGCGCTTACCAGCTTTTTCGGCCTGGTGGCTGATGGCGTATTCGTGCTTGCCTGTAGTTGTTCCTGTCATTTCAGACGGGAAAATACCAGGGCAAATTGTATTTACACGGATTCTCATTCTAGAACATAGCAATTTCAGCCATTGTCAGGTATTTGGCCGATGTGCTAATGGGAAGATGACACTCACGGGTGAAGACGACCAGCAAGAAGCTTGGCGAGATGGATCGCTATAACTCTTAGTTAGAAAAACCGCTTTCGGTGGTCGATTACTTGAAACATTACCGGCCGCTTTTGAGACAGCGTAGGTCAAGCTTCCCATTGACCTGTAAACTGTCAGATAAGAAAATTCGTAAGGCATCTTGTGGCACATTCTACCTTTGATTTCCAAGACCCGCGAGCGAGGCGATCACGCAAACATTTGGCTCGGCGGACTTTCTCAGGTGGGAAAGCAGGTTGACGGTCAGAAAATAGACCCCGTTTACATTGACTATTGGCATAAGTTAGTTTTGAGTAAGATCAATCTAAAGACATCTCATACTTTGATTGCCCCGGTCAAAGTCTTCCCTGTGACTGGTTAGCACGGATCATTGAGGACACCATTCGCGGAGGCCCATTCACGATGTTACTCACTCCTCGACTCCGTGGATCAACAGATTTTCAACTTGATCAGCTGCAACTCATTAGCAAGAAATCGGCTTCAGCTAGACTACCCCACTTACAATCGTTGTGATCATTGACCTGAACCCTCCATGGACTATTCACTCCTGCGCAGTTGATGAGGGTATCAACATGGGATACTTGAGCTTTAAGTGCATCTGCAATCTTGATGCAACCCGCTTGAGACTGTACATCTCCCTGAATTCTAAATAATCGCAAAGTCAGTTATCTTGTGCCAATAGTATGAAGGCATCGCATATATGAGTTTACTAACGTGTGCACATCACCCGGGATCTCTTTCGCGGCGGTATCAAGCATTGCCTGTCTTCGGCCCACGATGTACACTTTCGCACCATTGACAGCGAACCCTTCAGCGATGGCCTTTCCAAGGCCCGAGCCTCCGCCCGTCACAACTATGATCTTTCCCTTCACGGAGAATAGGTCCTCGACCTTGAATGATACATGTTGTTCGGCCATACTAATTGACGAGCTTTCATTGAGCTAAGTGGAATTTTTTTCAAAGGTCAATTTGGCTTGACTGTTTCGGACCGATGTTGATATGCTCATTGACGGAGAGGGGAAATAAAGCACGAATTGGGGATTAGCGTGGGGGCGGCTATCGGAGATAAATCCGGGGTAACCATGTTTAATTATTCCACGAATGATGATGCCCATATCATATGTACAAGTCCTACAAATGAGTTCTCCATGACGGTAAAGATTATATTAGCCTTTTAATCACCCCGAATTGTTCATCTAGGATACCTCCCGCCTAGGGCAGAGGCCAGCGATTAAGACAGTTCAAGGGCACAAATGGGAATTTTCTTTCAGCCATTGATAACCTCTAAAAACCATCAAATCGCGTACGAGCATACTCTAGCGTCAATATGGCTTGGCATATATGCAGTAGCAGTTTATCAGCGACTGAAGTATTTGATTGAAGCATCCCACGAAGTTTCGGCTTGAACGCCGACCGACTCGATTACCCGCCGGGCATTAACCGATGACGATAAGCGTGGGGCGCCGCGGGCGGAGCGTGGGGTGGAGGGGTTAACATCTTCCGCGACAGTCCAACTTCTGCTTGCGATCACCTCTCACGATGAAGCTTCTCTACCCTACCTCAGTCCCGCTCGACGTTGACAGCCTCAAGGGCTTCTCTGTCTCTCTTCACCCCTATAATGTCAAGGATCCCATCCCGGAGGACCTAATCGACGCGGACATTCTGGTGACCTGGGCCAATGCCGCGGACAACTTGAAGGATGCCGCGAAGCGCATGAAGAACCTCCGATGGATCCAATCGCTCGCCGCAGGGCCCAATGATGTCCTGAACGCAGGCTTCGACACCTCCCGCATCGCCGTCTGTACCGGCGTCGGTCTGCACGACCATCCCGTGGCTGAACACGCCCTCGGCCTCCTCCTCAACAGCGCCCGCCACTTCTACGAGATGCGCGATTATCAGCTGCAGGGGAAATGGCCCGCTCACCTGGGTGGATCCTTCCCTCGCAATGATTTCACCACCTTGCAAAACGCAAACGTGCTCGTCTGGGGCTTCGGCAGCATCGCAAAGACCCTCACTCCGCTTTTGACAGCCCTCGGAGCCAATGTCAAAGGTCTCGCTCGCAGTTCCGGAGTTCGAAACGGCGTCGAGGTTTTCAGCGAAGACAAGCTCAGTGAGCTTCTCCCCAAGACAGACGCCCTTGTTATGATTCTGCCCGGATCCGAATCGACAAACAACGCCTTGAACGCCGAGAGACTAAAGCTGCTTCCTAAGCATGCCTGGGTTGTCAATGTTGGCCGCGGAACTTCGATTGACGAGGACGCTTTGGTGGATGCCCTCGAGAAGGGCGAAATTGGCGGTGCCGCACTTGATGTCTTCAAGACCGAGCCTCTTCCCGAGTCCAGCCGTCTTTGGAAGGCTCCCAATCTGATTGTTTCGCCTCATGCGGCAGGTGGCAGACCCCAGGGATGCACTGAGCTGGTCGCGGATAATCTACGCCGATTTTTGGCGTCACAGCCCCTCAGAAATGTGATTTAAAGACCATTTAGAAAGTATATATGAAAAATAGGCTGACGAAGGGGTAACAGAGGCACATGTTTTTTGATGCCAAGCTTTAGCTGAATGAACGATTATATCCCACTGATACTTCATCATGGCAAGCAAGGACTAAGGCCGTGTCATATCCATTCCAGTGTCAGGGGATCCAAACTTATCAATGCGCACCTCGACAACGCATTTGTGCTTTGCCGCGCGAAGGTCCTCGGAACTTGAGCTGTGAGCGTAGCATTTTTCCGTGAATTGACCAATTGGGGACTTTGTTCAATGATCTCTGAGGTCATTTCGTTCGAGGTCTTGCTTCTAGGTTCAAGACCTTAATTAATAATATCGGAAGGGTTCCTAATTTCACTAGAGACCTTTACTGCGACTCTCGTCAGTACGAAAGCTCTGCGGGAAAACATCAAGACAATACACATAGAAAACGGCTTTTGCCAAATCTCAGCTACAAAATCTCTTGGAAAGAATATCATCTATTCCTCTAAAAACAGTAGAATGGGGTTGGGTACGGCACGGGCCGAAAAATACCTGTTCGCGAGTGCAAGAGGACCATGGCTGCACCACGAACTTAGCTATTTGGAGTGGATGTAAGAAGTGTATAAAATCGGTGCTAATTACATATTGTCTATGTAGAAGTTGATAAGACCCAAGTTTAATAGCCCATGTTCAAGAATCCTTTTCGAAATCAAAGATCTTGCCAGGGTTCAATAGCCAGTGAGGATCAAGAGATCGCTTGACACTGCGCATGACGTCGATGGTTTCCGGACCCAGCTCTTTCTTCAGCGAACCCTTCTTACCCAGGCCGACACCGTGCTCACCCTGCAAAAAACCACATTAGCACTGCACCGTGGACGTTAAACACCGGGTTGGAGGCTGAACATACTGTGCAGGAGCCGTCCATTTCAAGAGCGCGGTCCACCATGTCATAGACCACCTTCTCGACTCGCTCACGCTCTTCAGGATTCGTGCGGTCGTACATGATGCTTGCGTGGAAGTTCCCATCGCCAATGTGTCCGAGTATGCTGGCGAATATTCCGAGATTCTCCAACTCCTCCTTCGATTTTTCTGAGACAGTTAGTAAATGCAATAGTAAAAACCGGATTTTGGAGGACAGACCAATGATATCGGGCAATCGAGAGATGGGGACGGCCACATCTGTTGACCAAACCTCGGAGCCTTCCTTGCGCAGAGACAACATACTCCACAGAGACTGCTTTCTGGCAGACCACAAGTCATGAGCCTCCTGCTCACTCTTCGCAAACTCGAAGGCATCCGCGTTGTTGTCCTTTGCGAGCTTCGTCGTCAAGTCGACGCTATCTGCGACGCCGGCTTTTGTGCCAGAGAACTTGAAGAACAAATGGGGAGACACTGCCCATGTCCGCCCAGTACCACCGGCCCGGTTGATAACATCCATCTGAATATCATCCATAATTTCCATGCACTGTACAGGAATACCCTTCTTAATCAACTGCATGGCAGTTGACGCGGCATCACGAATACTCGGGAACGCAACGACACCAACACGAGTATCCTCAGGAATACCAGTCAATTTCAGGGTGGCTTCAGTTACAATACCTAAAGTTCCCTCTGATCCAACAAACAATCCAGTCAAATTATACCCAGCAGAAGTCTTCCGCGGGCGCCTGCGAGTCTTGATTACGCGACCATCGGCCAGGACAACCGTGAGGTTAATCACCCAATCCTTCATGGTTCCATACCGAACAGCATTCGTACCACTGCAATTCGTACCGACCATACCCCCGATCATAGCTGACGGACCGGGGTCCACGGGGAAAAACAGGCCGGTACTCTTAATCTTCTCGTTCAGATCCATCCACCCGATCGACGGCTGAACCACGACATCCATGTCATCCTCGTGGATCTCCAGAATTCTGTTCATGAATGCGAAATCGATAGTCATACCACCATATGGGGCGGAGAAATTGGCTTCCAGACTTGAGCCGCCGGAGTAAGGGATCATGGGCATGCGGTACTTATGGCACACCTTGGCGATTTCGGAAACTTGTTCTGTGGACGTGGGATATGCGACAGCGACAGGGAGACGGTCTGCGTTGAGACTTGACCACTCTGAGTATCCGTGCTGCTCGAGTTCGTCTTCGTCGGTGGAGATTGTGTCTTCGCCGAATTTGGCGCGCAGTTCCGCGATGGCCTGCCATTGTTAAATCTCTGTTTCCGTAGTGGTTCAATGAGGAATTACCTTGTCAAAATCCTTCATTGAGCCATATTGCACTTTCTTGGGCGCCTGTGGTGCCTGGCTATATGAAGCGTAGCCGTAGCCCAACCCCGCAGCAAATGCGGAGACGAGAAGAGTCTTGGCGGGTGTCCAGAAGGGCGCGGAACTGGAACTGAAGCTCGAGGAGCTATCTTGACTCTGGCTGCTGTTTTTGCTGGCGGTAGCATTTGTTCGAGCTGCTCCGCTAGTCCGGACAACTGGGCATTGTGAGATCCGGGGTCGGCACTGGGGCATGCGGGGAGTGGAGAAGCCCCTCGGGACTATAAATGGAGCTCGCATTGTGATGAAGGACAGAGACCGGATGTGTAACGAGTATCACGGCTTTGAAGCCGAGGAGAAAGTTCCGGGAAGATACCAAGAAAATTAAAATCAAAAGAAAAGCAAATGCTCACGACATAAACAACTCCGATGAGGTGCGCATCTCTTATTCCCCCGCCTTCGGAGCTCGGCCGAGTCGGCTCTTCTCTTAGACGCTGGCAATTCCGCGAACGTGGGGGTAAGTGGGGGTTGATCTCAGGTACACACCGAGACAATGGCCTTGATAATTAACTATGTCCGTAAAGCTACTCTGGTATCTTGTAAAAAATGTGGGTTGTAGGTCATCCGTAAAGAGACTCATGGTTAAACTTGGTGTGGCAGAACTGCCCGTTGAGGGGGCAACCACGACAACACTTCTTTGCCGCGTCGTAGCCATCGACGACAACGACATCAATCACCGCCTACAGCCCACGAAAAAATCAGCTGTAGAGAGTAATAATGACTGAGAGCGCGTTCCTCGTCCGCGAGATTGAATGCGTCGTAACCGCGCCTTATGCGCCCTCGTTGCAGGTACGGCTAACCGTGATCTGGCCCTCAGGCACGGCGTGATAACATGAGACTTAGGGCCTCAACGACCTTGCTCAGCGGGTTACCACCTCTACGATTGACTCATGGGCGCTTCAGAAACCCTGTCAAGTCGACCTTTTGGCCGATGCCTTCGTTGAAGGATTATCGCGATCGCGAGTGGCTCTTCCTCTATTATCTGTGTTTGGTAAGAGAAACTCAGGACCCCAATGTCCAGATGATGCAATTTGTATAGTGACTAATTAATTTAGCTCACACAACGGTCTTTCGAGATGCCCTGCTGCAACGCCATCCGGTCATTTTGGATACATTTCTCCAAAAGGCAGTGGATGCCGAAGAATCCGAAGTGAGTGCCAATGTCTATCAGGTTTTCGTCCAGAGATTGACAGTCGCAGTATGACCCAGCATGTATTGCTCTGCTATCGTCGCCACTTCCACCCGGTGTGGTAGCACCTGCTCGACTGGCCAGCTTCATCACGAAGCTAGTCCATGTAATGGCAGGGAAGCCATGCACAGAGACATTGGCGCCCCTACACAGCCTGATGAATTCACTGCAAACGTCGCCGCGAATCCTGGATGAAGTCCCCTCCGAAGTAATGTCCAACCTGCAGTCTGAATTTACCAAGACATTACGCAACCTCGACGACCACATGGGCAACCTACTATGTCTAGCCACATTTGCACGAATCGCATCGAACCAAAAAAGCCATGGCCACAATCAACACGGATCGGAGCCCCCATCTTGGCTTCTTAACATTAAACATTTCTTTGGCGCCAAGCGAGGCCTAAAGACCTTAGATTTGGTTGTTTTGCGTGTCATCCTTGCCTGTTCCTCCAATTGCAACCTGGCCCCATCCCAGATCGCTGAGAGCATTGGCCTCGCAATCTGTGTGTTAGATGCGGTTGAGCTAGAGCAGAAGTATGCTTGGGTATCGAGCAACTCATCTAAGATTGCCAAGCTATGTGAAAAGGTGGCCAGGGACGGCCTCGACCGGGAAACCCAGGTGATGGGAATGACGTTCTTGCTTTCTCTCCGTCCAGTGGCTGCACTCCCTTCTCAAATCCGAGACCTCGGACTCCGTATGCTTGTTTCTAGTGATAGCCGTGGAGCGCTTGGGAATATGCCACGTTATTTAGTATCACGACTCACAGCGTCATTGGCAAACTGCGATGAGTCGATCGTCTACGAAGTCCTTCGCTTCACTGTGGATGCCTTGAAGGATGACAGCCCAAATCGAGGCTCTTTGTCGAGCTTGCATACGGCCGCTTTGCTTCTTTCGGGATTACAGTCAACTGAATCCAAGCCAGTCGTATCTTCACTTCTTAACTCGGTGTCCACGAAAGAAGCCATTGCCAGTCTTTTCAGAATATACCCCGTCACTCAGAGTCAAGACGAGTGCCGCGGCTCCGAAGTATGCTATTGTGCTTACGCGGCTTTGAAGAACAAGATTCTACTCAACCTATTCGAAATCTACTTTGCTGCTTCATTGTCGAACAATGGAAATGCTACAGATGTTATGCTGATGAAGTCTTTTGTCGATCGCTCAGCAAGGTCTTTTGCCGACAAGAGCTGCTCGTTCTCGACAGCAAACTCGAGAGATTTCCGAGGTTCAATTTTCCTGCGCAGCACGCAAGATTTTTCGTCCGCCGGACCTCCGACTAGGGATTGGCGCTCTGGCGTCGCAGAAACCTTCATGCAGAACGCCCAAGTCTCTCATGATAACATGATGAAGAAAATCGGAGACATCTGCTTTGATCTGGAGCGTCGCTGCTACGAAGTTGAAGGTCCCTTACGCTCAGTGGAACAAGAACGAGATTGTCATATCGCCGAAAATCAAAAACTGAAGCAACAAAGTGAAGAGTTGCAGAAGCAACTAAACCAATCCTCCCACGCTGTCGCTTGCCTACAGCACGATCTCTCACGCATGGGAGAGAATGCCGAAAGTGCCTCATGCCGAGTACAAGAGTTGACTGCATCGATTGGGTCTTTGAATCAGGAACTTGAAGACCAGCGGCGCAATTTTGAAAATACACTTCATATGGAACGAGAAACCGCTCGATCTAAAGAGCTTGATTTTATTGCCACAACTACGGAAAAAGATGATCAATTCGAAGAGCTACAAGCGAAGACTCGTCGACTTCAAACTGAAAATGAAGAGATGCGACAAACCCTGGATACTGCTTCAAAAGAGATTACCACGTCATCTAAAACGAGTGCGTCATTGCAAAATGAGCTTGATGAGTTCAAATCTCTCCTAGCGGAAAATAAGATCTTTTGCGGCCAGAAAAAGGATGAAGTAAAGCATCTACTGACAGACAATGAATATTTGCGGATGGAAATTGGGACTATGAAAGCAACGGTACAGTTCCATTCCACTTTCAATCGTGTTTAAATACTGACCAATTATTTCTAGGTGGAGGAGCAAACTGCCGAAGCTGAAAAGCTGTACTCAGTATTACGAGAGACTGAGGCAAAGCTCCAATCGGAGACGGAAAATTTGACGCGCAAACATGGAGTTGAGATTTCTCAGGTGGAATCAGAGGTATGTCACGCATTATGTTGAATTGCATACATCCGGTAACTAACTAATGTCGCGTTCCTGTAGATCGCCAAGCTCAAAATCGAAAACTCTCGTTTGCAGGCCAAGATGCTTGCTGCCGTGCACGATACATCTAAAACTGTCCAAGCCAAGGATACGCACATACACCAGTTGGAAATAAAGGTATGGTAAATAAAATTATCAGTTCTAAAGGTCGCCTCTGATATTCACTCTAGATTCAATCGCTGCGCAATGAGCGTGCCACCAAGGCCCGCGAATTCTCTGAAGCACAGCAACATATTGGTCGCCTCATGGGTGTCATGGGTTTCACCGCGCCAACGACTGAGCCTCCAATCGCGAATAAATATCACCACACCAGAACTACCGACGCAGCTCATTCCATCACTAGACGCCAGTCAGAAGTTTATGACGATGAGGCTACACAACTCGCAGAATCATTTGACTCGCTTGCTTCCAACTTACAAGGACCCAGCCCTAAGCGACCAAAAGGTAACCGACGATCAACGATTCTGCCACAAGCACCACCCAAGGCTCCTGCGGCAGCCCCTAGGTCCATTTCGCCTTCCACAGCCAAATCCTCGAGCCGTCATCCGCTTGCAGAAACTGACTTCAATACCCCGGCCAAGTCACCACGGGAGTCTCTCAAGCACACCCAGTCAGATGGAAACCATCTACAGGACTTTGATCTGGATATGGATTTAGAATTCTCCAAAAACTTCATCTTTACCAGTACAGCATTTTCTGGCTCGAACGACCGGGCACCCCCGCAATAAATTGTTGAAGCTACACTTTATTACGATTCTTTCAATATGTACATTTTTAAAGGTGTATGTTCTGCTTTGACATGAATACAATTTCTTATTAGGAGTGATCCAATATAATTTGCGTGTGCTTACGTTTCCACTGTCGTCGCTGTCGTATTCAAGTTGTCTCCAAGCCTTGATCGAAGAAACTGCCGTGCTATTATTACTATTTATAACATTTCCTGTATCTAAATGGCTCTCTTTCAATATTTCTTCTCCTTTTCTCGTATTCGTTTCCACGGAGTCACTCTGGATTGATCACCCATCCCTCCTCTGATAGCTTCTCTCGATATTGATCACCTCTCTTCCTCTTCAACTGTCATCGCCACATCTTCAGAGCTGTTTTACAACTCCTGCCCATCGTCTTAGTTCTGCCTCAATCCAGATTTCTCAACTCCAACCCTATTGGCCTTCATCCATCTATCCAAGCCCCACCTCACCAGATTATCTATTTCTGGCTATATCTGGCCTGAAATCGTTCCCATCATCACCAGCATCGTTCAAACCGTCCACGCCGTCATCACTGCCGCAGTCAAAGGTATAATAAATAAGCGCGTCTGGGGCATTTTCTTTTCTATATCACTTCACCTTCTCATCACTTCAAACTCAATTCTATTGGATGTCTCCGAGATCTATAATAGCCTCTTTTCCTCGTCTTCTCTTTTTCGAAGGTCTTGCAATAGGCCAAAAGTCATCATGTCAAAACGCTCTCACATCCAGAACCCCAAAGATGCCAAAGACAATCTCAAAAGACTAGCCGATGACCGTTGGCGAAAGTGGCAATCCGTCTCCATATCCTTCTTTGGATTTCCTACGCCCCTAAGCACCCGGGCAGTCTGGAAGGCATTCTACAAGCAAGGAAACATCACCTTTATTGAATTTACTGACGACCAGCATGGCCGCCCTATGAATAAGGGTCGCGTTCGATTCACGTATGTCTGATTTCTCTTTCTCTTTGTTTCCGAGCCTGTCTCATTGCGCAGGGGCGATGCTACATGCTGGATACCGATGGTATTGACATGAATTATAGGCCTCCACCATACCACAACTTTTGGAGTGATGGCGTCTTCTATGTGAAGCTTGATTCTGGCCGCCCTGTGCCCATTAAGATATCCCTAAATACCGGCTTCAAAGAGGACGTAGTCCAAAACCTGGCTCGTTCAAACGTCTTTTATCCTGAGAAGCTTGTGAGTCTCATGCGAGGCCACCGGCTTAGTGCTTTGCTAACTTATACAACCAGGAGCTCCGTGCGTCCCAGCTTGCGGTAGGTATCCTGCAAGAGGCGTCTACCATTAAGCTTCTCAAAGGGTTCGCTCGGCTAGTAAGACTCCAAATCAACGTTCAGGAACGGGCACTCTACATATGCTTTAATGAGGAGCTCCCGGCGCTCAATGCCTCAAAGATAGAAGCTCCACTACTCAACCCCCAGATATCCTTTCGGTTGAAGATCCCGTTCGGTCAGTTGAATGATGTGTGGGAGGTCCATAATCACCCTAGCTCTCATGGCCTCAAGTCGGAGCTTTCTTTTATCATAATTCTGGATCACCCTGGCATCTACCACCGCAAGTTATCTGATATAACACCTACGTTCACTAAAAGTCTCACCTGGAAAGAAGTGGATACCTGGATACGGCAAACCCGCATATCTTATGGTGCATCACGGGAAGTTGACTTTCCGACCAATCTACAGATCTCGGGCGATATCATGGATATTGGTGAGCTCAGCTTTTGGTCTCTTGGTTGTTACGTAGACTAAAAATGCTCGCAGGGCGGTGGAACGTCTTGAAGCTCACACTTGAGCCTAGCGATCCCAACTTCAAGAGCCGGGGGGTCATCAAAGATATTCTTCGAGATCATAACGTCCTGTTCCAAGATGGGGCCCATTTCCAGGAGACTCAGGGTACACTCAGACCGGTGTGGGGATGTATTGATAGACAAGTGAATCCAAAATGGGGACAGCTGGGGGATCTTGTCGATGAGCACACGGTGTTACTGCCTTTCCCTGTTCGTTATCAGCTTGAGGTTTGCGTCTCTCATGGCTACCTATCTGAATTCAACATGACTCGCGAATTCATCCTCAGACTGATGGAGGATGGGAATGTCAAGGCTCAGCGATTACTTGAGCACGTTGCAATACACAAGCAAAAGTACCTTGACCCTATGGAAATATTCAACATCAAGGCTGGTAGGGGCGTTACTGGTTCGAGGATACCGGAGTACTGCTGCTTCATGCGGACTGCCAGGGTCACCCCCTCCACCATCTACTTCAATACCCCCACTGTTGATACCTCGAATCGCATCACGAGAAGATACAGTGAGTTTGTTAACCGTTTCCTTCGGGTTCGGTTCTCAGACGAAGTGTATCTCGGGACAATCAGGTCAACCATCAGTCAGGTAGATGACGAGGTCTACAGACGGGTCAAGGCAACCCTCACCAAAGGCATCACTGTGGGAGACTGCCACTATGAGTTCCTAGCTTTTGGTAACTCCCAGTTCCGTGAACAGGGCGCTTACTTTTTCGCATCCCTTCCAAGCCTGTCTGCCGCAGACATTCGATCCTGGATGGGCCAGTTCAATCACATCCGGAATGTTGCAAGGTACACCTCCCGACTAGGTCAGTGCTTTTCTACCACCCGCTCTATCGGGACCTACACTGTCCAGATTGAGAAAATTCCCGATATTGAGCGTAATGGGTACAATTTCTCCGATGGTGTCGGTAAGATCTCGAAGTTCCTGGCTCGGATGACCATGAACAGTCTGAAGCTCAAGACCCGGAATGGCGAGCCCCCGTCAGCTTTTCAGTTCCGTCTTGGGGGATGCAAAGGGATGTTGGTCGTATCTTCCGATCCTCAGCCGAACAAGTTACACATCCGACCTAGTCAGTACAAGTTTGATTCCCCCCATGGCAGTCTAGAAATCATTCGCTCATCTTCGTACTCCATGGCAACATTGAATCGCCAGTTGATTCTGATCCTCGCTGCTCTGGACATCCCCATGAAAGTGATTCTTGCTAAGCAGGATGAAATGTTGCAGAGTTTTAATGACGCCATGACGGATGACTTGCAGGCAATCACTCTGCTTCAGAGATTTGTAGATCCAAACCAGACAACATTGACATTGGCAAACCTTATACAAAATGGGTTCCGGCAGGTCAATGAGCCATTCGTCAGCTCTATGCTTTTCCTTTGGAAGGCTTGGCATTTCAAGTCTCTAAAGGAAAAAGCAAAGATCGTGGTCGAGAAAGGCGCCAGTCTCTTTGGTGTCTTGGATGAAAGCGGCGTTTTGCAAGGCTGGTTTGATACAAAGGTCAAGAGAGCAGAGAGAATCGGTGCGATGCACGCCGACAAACTAGCAGCGCTTCCCGAGGTATTTGTCCAAATATCACCTCGGGAGAAGAACGGAGAGCCCAAAATTATCGAAGGGGTGTGCATCCTTGCCCGCAATCCATCTCTTCACCCAGGGGATATCCGGGTGGTGCGCGCAGTGTATGCGCCAAAACTGCGACATCTCATCGATGTGATTGTTTTCCCCCAGACTGGAGATAGAGACCTTGCGAGCATGTGTTCAGGGGGAGATTTAGACGGAGACGACTACCTCATCATGTGGGATCCGGACCTAATTCCGGGGAGATGGTTTATGAAACCAATGGTGGATAACAACGAGATAGCCCCTGAATTAGACCGCGATGTTACCGTTGATGACATGACGACGTTTTTCGTTACCTTCATGAAGGAAAATTGCCTCCCTAGAATCGCGAATGCCCACATGGCCTGGGCGGACAGACTGGAAGGTGGCGTCTACGAGCAGAAGTGTATTAAACTGGCAGGCATGCACTCCGTAGCTGTCGATTATAATAAAACCGGTCGACCTGCCAAGATGACTTGGAATCTTGAACCATGGCGGTGGCCACATTTCATGGAAAGGGATCCGCGGAAGAGTTACCAATCCAAGAAGATTCTAGGTCGACTCTACGATGCAGTAGAGACCGTCCACTTCGTACCCAATCTATCCGTCCCATTTGACTCTCGGATTCTGGAATCTGATCTCGTCCCAGAGAGCGAGAAATTCATGGGATTTGCGATACGGTTGAAAGATGAGTATGACGCAGCGATGCTGCAAATCATGGCACAGTTCGAGATCAAGACCGAGTTCGAGGTCTGGTCTAAATTTGTCCTGAATCACAGTCGCATCGTTCACGACTACAAGCTGCATGAAGACCTGGGCCATATCACCGAGACTCTTCGGCAGGGTTTCCGTCAGCAGTGCTTCGACCACGTTGATGGGCGCAGTCTCGAAGATGTTGCTCCGCTGGTAATTGCCATGTATCGTGTGACTCATGAACTGGCAACTGAGGCACTGGCAAGAAGTCACAAGTCGGCCCTCTCTGACGACAATGACCTCTCCCCTGATGGACTTGCACCCGATCCGAACACAAACGAGAAGCCAGACTTACCTCTCATTAGCTTCCCATGGATCTTCCATGAGTATCTGGGCAAGATTGCATCAGGCCAGCTCAAGAAGGACAGACTCGAGACATACCAGAATGGAAAGATCTCTGGCAAAATCTACACCAACGCGGAAGTCGAAGATATGCTCCTTGACCCGGAGCAGGGAGGCAGTAATATTTCCAGTGCTCCCTTGGACAAGGTGATCAATGGTGGCGAGCATGTTCTAGGTGAAGATGAGGTCAAAGTGAAAGAATCGCCCATCGAAATGCCCAGCAAGTGTTCACTCTCCCCCAATAAATCTTCCTCTGGCAGTCTCATTGATTCCAGTGATCCTATCGAGTCTTCACCCTCCAGCGCTAGTCTCTCATCCTACAATCTCATCGATGCCGTTGATGGAGAAGTCTCTCTAATGACTTTTGGCGAGGGTGAGAAGGACAACAGATCAGATGAAGTCAAGGCGGTTTCTCTGAGTATTGATAACGACAAGGACCATAATGGAACAGATGAGCCCAAGACATTTGCCCAGGAGGTCAACGAGGACGTAGAGGCTGACGAGGTCGAAATCAAGGTTCAAGAAATCGTGGAAGCGGACACCCCACAGTCCATTTTGAAGCACCTTCTGGGTCTGGTTGGCATTTGATGGAAAAGAAAGAAGAAATTGCTTGCAAAGATGTTTTGGTAAGTTATAATAACAAGGGAATGGACAGTGCAAGGGATTACTAGAAAAGTGACAAAAAATATTCAACCACCAAAAAAAATGGGAGAGCGCATTGTTTTGATGGTTTGACAATTAGACAAAATCGTGTTTACTACTAATTTTCTGTGAAAACATCGTATTTTGTAAAGCAAATTCCATCCTGGCCATAGAAAGCAAGCTGGCAGTCAGCATCTAGAGCCAAGAGCTGGAATCCGACACCGCCGTTACCGAGACCAGTGTGGCAATCCTCGTCATCACCAGAGTAAGGAATGGCCTCGCCGGTACATTGAGCATTCTGATAACCTGTAATTCGGTAACCGTTGGCAGCTCGAGTGTTCAAGGCACTGGTGTTGTTGCGTTGGTCGACGCTTGGAATAGACGCTCCTTGCACCAGCGCGGCGCCTAGGAGGAAGCCGACGACGAGTTTTGGGAATGATCCCGAGTACATCCTGGTTTGCAAACTTGACTTACGATAAATGGCACTCCACGAGGGTGAGGCTGGTTGAGGTGGACGAACGCGGTCAGAAAACGTTGAGACCACTGATCGTAGTTGTCGAGATCGAGACTTTGAAAACCCTCGATACGCACACGGAAATTGTGTTTGGAATCAGGTACTGCGGTCAAGTACAAGATGTCGTATTCTGGGTCGTTTCGATGCTCGAGGATATCTTGTTTGATGTGATCAAGAAAGCGGACGTTAAGCGTTCCAATGATCTGTCTTTGCATTTTGTGTTAGACCAAAGTAGAGTATATCGAGTTTGTAGATAGGTAAAGAGCTCTGAGAGTAGATAAAAGGTGGATAGGGTAACTGTTCAATATTTGATGCCAAGGGAGGTGTGGCAAATATAACGATCAAGCCTAATGCCAAGGAAAAAAAACCTACATAATTAGGGAATGTAGGTAGATCGTGGACCTATAAGACTAGCAAGAACTAGTTTTCACGACTTCCTTGTCCACAGGTGGTTCTGGCTTCATTTCAGCTGCAGGGTGATCTCGCTGGGCAACTGCAATGGCCAAAATGGGGCCAAAATGTCGACCCCTCATCAGTACCTATTTGTGGGCAACTGACGGGGAACTACAGTACCACTATGTAACTCCAGTGCGGCTCGGTCCACGGAATGATCGTCCGAGGCTAGGTGACAATGTACCAATAACCAATAGTTCCTGTATTGTGACTTCGTCTACTCGTGCTGAGGCTTTCGCTCTGGGGTATTTCCAACGCCACCCTTGGATATCATAGTCAAGACAAAAAAAACTCCAGAACCTAGATAATCACCAATCCAATCCCTCGTCTCCCTTCTTTTCTAGCAGCGCTACGACAGGCTCTAGGACAGCCCGAGAATGTTGCCAGTGGGCCGTATCGCGGGTACGAGAGTAATAAACAGGACAATCCATGCTATCGCAGCGAATCTCATCACCAGGCGGCACGCCCATGCATGACCGACACACAGCCTCAAGGTCGACGACTCTTTTCTCTGCCCGCTGTAGCCGCGAGACAACGTCCAGTAGGGCAAGATGTGGACGCTGCAGACATTCGCTGCATACAGGCACAGCAGCATCGGACAGCTTGGATTTGCAGAGGATGCAAGAAGATGAGCGCATATATGACTCGAGAGTCTTTTTCAGCATGCCAAGTCCCTTGGTCGGATGAGCCAATGAAGAAGACGCCTCGACGCGACGAATACGTTGGACCTTGGGCATTTCATCGTACCACTGGCGCACGTTGGCGCCTACCAGGTTAAAAATGCGCTCCAGAGGTGGGATCAAGTTCTTGGTGATATAGTATTCAGCATCGAGGTCGAGCTGAGCATCGTGCAAGAGTTCCTCGGGCGCTACACACCGATCGATAAGGCGTGAGCCCGGTGCACCGGTAATGACAACGTATGGCACACGCTCACCGTACTGAGGTTCCAGGCGGGGGTCCTCAAGCATGCGCTTTGTGCTGATCATTGCACCGGCGGGGAGCTGGCCACGATCACTGTATGTTCCGAGACGGACCTCTCGGGCAAAACAGAAATCCTGGATGGAGACACGGCCCTGCATGATCTTGTTGCATTGGCGATGGAAATAAGACTTTACTTGACTTAGGTCTGCTGTTCGGAACAGGATCTTTAGAGCTTTCTCTTCGATCTTCTGTTCTGCAGGTGTTCCATCGCGTCGCACGGTTTCGATGCCCTTGGCATCAAAATCGGGCTCTTTCTGGTCCCGGTGCTCGTACTTAAAGCCGACGTATCGCTTTTTGGCCAGAAGGACGCAGGGGTGGTAAACTTTCTCGAATTTGAGCTTCACCGGGCGAGGATTCATATCTGTTACTGCTTGCGCAATTTCCTCGCCGATGTCAAAAGCTTGGTCGCGAGTGCGGCCCTTGAGATAGACGAACAAGCTGTCAGTGTCGCCATAGACCACCTCAGCACCCCACCGTTCCACTGAATGGATAAAGGCAATAGCCTTCTCAAGTGTTTCACGGCCAGACTGCACGATACTGTCTGCAATCTCGGAGCAGGGCATTCTACCCGAGAAAGACGCAGACGTATAACCATATGTGACGTTTGCGATCAGCTTGAGGGCCAATTGACGATTGTTCAATAGACGTTGAAGGATCTTATCATCTTTGTCTGCTTTCATCCCCGTCTTAACCATCACGCGAGTCTCAAGGATTTCTGTAAGCATCTTTGCCAACAGTGATTGGCGCACTTCCTGCTTCGCATACATCATGCCGTTCGGCGAGATATTGATCTTGTTTTTGAGCAGTTCTAACAGCCTTGGCTGACGCTTGTAATCCATGAAGCCCATCTTGTCTCGGCCACGCCACTGTGATACCCTCCCCAAAAAGGTCGAGTAGCAGTAGTTATACGCGATCATCACACTAGGGTAGAGAGATTGGAAATCAAGAACCACAAGCGGGCTGGTGTAGAAATCACTTTGCGGTTCCATAACCAGGGGAAGACACTCTAGGGCATTCTGCTGGCCAACCTGTTTTCGGCTAGGCGATACTAGAAGATAGTTCTCGGGTTTGGCGATTCGGAACATGAGCGACTCAACTTTGAACTGGGAACCTCGAAAGTAGACCGAAGAGAAGTCAATGCCCAACAAGCGAGCCTGCTCGCTAGTCCGCGGGATCAACTCATTGGCTTCAAGAATTTCCAGGTTCATCTGCATACGTGATGTGAAATATTCCACAACCCTACAAACGTTGCGAGGCTTTCCGCTCTGATACCACTTTGTGAGGTCCTTGGCTGAGTAGTGTGGTATCCGTCGATGAAGCAGATGAAAAACAACATTCTCCATCGTATATCCTAGCAAATTCAACTCACCTCTCATCGCACGCCAGATATTGATGACGTGTCGGCCAGTTATATGTACGGAAGAGGTGTGATCGGCTCCCCAACGCTCCTCTTCCCTACCAAACTTCCCATGAGACTGCGACTTTACCCGGGAAAGTTCCGCAGTGAGGTCGAAGTCATACTTTTTCCGAGCTCGTTCAATGACATAGCCCCAGGAGCCATTATGAACTTCATACCCAATCATAATATCTGGGTCGTGGTAGCGCACGATATCTACCAGTCGGTTGATCATATCAAGCTCTGTGGGTTCATGTTCCATGTCGATTCGGAGCGCTTTCGAGATCTTGGACTCGGGTCTTTCGCCTTCGCCTTGGTAGATCATTCCGACGTGGACACCAGGTAGGTGGCTATTGATCTCGATATCCTCGTCTTCAGAGTGGAGACCCCAGAAGATACACGAAATTTCATCCTCCACGGGGTTTGCCGAAAAAGCGCCGCGGGTGTTCACATGCACCTCCAAGCTCATCGTGCTCATGTACTGGGCTTGGTGCTTAACGCTGGTAGTCTTCGCCTTTTGAGAGTATTTGAAACCGTGGGGTTTTTGTGTTGGTCCTTCAATTTGTGACATTGCTTCAGGCTTTGCCTCTGCATTGGGAATTGCTGGCTTGGACGAGGCGGATTTTTGGGATGCTTGGAGATTTTCAAACCACTCGACAACTTCAGAGCGACTAGGAGGAAGGGGTGCAAATTCCCACATTCTTGCGGTGCACGATTCCCGCAATTCCTGGTCAACCTTTTCTTGCTTCTCACGATCGAATAAAATCGGTGATTGGTCACCAAACATGGCCGAGAGATTTGCTGATGGGTCGAATTCCGGGAGGTAGTGCACTGTGTCGCTTTCTAATCGAAATTCTCGGCCAGCGTATTGTCGTGGTCTTTCGGGAACATCTGTCTCGTCGCTGTAATATGCCTTTTGATAAACAACAGATGGGCGATTATTGTCAAGCATCGTCGAAGCAACTTCATCTGCGCCCGGGGCGGCGAACCTAAACAGAGAGATAGTGGTGTTTTCGGGGAAGTTGAAGGAGCCACACAGGTTTTGCTTGATCTTGGCGACATGCGGATTGAGAGCAGCCGATTTTACTACAGTAGAAGAAGACCGAAGGATAGACGAGATTGCTCCACCGCTGCCATTTCCTGAAGGACTGGTGGCAGACCCACCAGGGAAAGAGCTTGGTAGATGCTGTGAATATTCATTTCCCTTCTTAGACTGGCCGTCATCTTGGCTAAACCGTAGAATCGTCAAAGGGTCATTGGGGTCTTTGACAACTGGATAGTTTAGTCGGCTATTAGGTAGAGGGATGTGAGATTTTGGCCGGACTGTCTTTTGAGACGAAGATGATGTGGGTTCTGATGATGGAGGTTCCAGATTCAGGTCCAGGTTCTCTTTGCCCAGGCTACCGTGACTGTCCTTTTGAGACAAATCTGGGTTGCACCAGAATCTCCGTTTTTTTCTTGGCGGGAGGTCGTGGTGAGCATGATCAGTGAAGCTCCCTTTAAGGGAACTATCAACATTCCTGTCCATAATTTGGCCTTCGTGGCTCGGGTTTGGCTTCGAGACAGGGGGATCGCTTGTCAATTCGTCGTCGGATGAAATTTTTTCAAAAGCCTCCTGCAAAAGGTCCTCGGGTGCTTCATCCTCTGGTTGAAGGATATCGTCGAATACACCATCGTAGAAACTTTCTTGAATGGCATGGTTTTCAGTAACTCTTGGCTTCTCGTTCATGTCCTCTTCTGTGCTACCCTCGCCATCTGGTAGATATTGCCCATCAGGCTGAGAAGATCGCGCGAGGTCTTCGTCGACGGAAATTTTGGCCAACTCATCGAACTCCTGGCGAAAACTCTGTTTTGACCTGTCCAGTCTGTCTGGATAGAAATCTTCAACGCTATTCAAGGCAGTTTGAACCATTTCCTGTACTTTATTGACATTTGAGAATGTTTCAAATGATATCTCTGTGTCACCATCTGCCCGTTGTTCTTCTTCGGCTATTTGGAAGACCAACTCCTGAAATTCATCCTCATGTACCCAGCCTCCCTTGGATTGATTTCTAGGATCAGCGGACATCGAAATCAGTTCGTCGGGGCCGAATGGGGTGCTGCCGGGGTCAGTTATACCCATTCGTTTCTTTCGCCGCCGAGTCTCGTCCTGCCAAAGTCCAGCCACGCTAGGTACAAGGCGTTCGTTGAAGGCAGCGGGTCTGAAAAGCTCGCCAAAGTCATGGTGTAGGGGACGTTCTTTGACATCAGACCTATTGAGGATGTCCTGTACGCAGATGTCCACCTCCAGAGGACAATGACTCTGTTTCTGGAGGGCCGGGCCATCGAGTATGTCCTCGGGACGGATAGAGCGGTCATGCCATCGATGGTCGGGATTGGCTAACTCTAAGTACTCTGGTACGGGGGATCGAAATTTGACCTTTTCGCAATCCATGTATGCGCACCCGTACAAGTTGTAGTCGCACATCCATTGGGGAACGAACTGCATATGGGCTTCGTATGGTTGTAAGGGGCGTTTCATCACCGCACCCTGATGAAGAAGATCGGCTAGCCGGCCAGCATAGAAAGGATTGAGAAGGTAGATTTTAAAGAAGGACCGGTAGCCGACATGATAGCCATAGAAGGGGATCCCTTTAACCAATGTAATATGTGCGACGTATGCGGTTTTCCGGTCGTAGGCGTTGCGACGGTAGCTGACTGCCAAGGCATGGTCTATTGAGAGGTGAAGGGTGCGTGTTGCCGAGTTAACTAAAATGTATAGCTTAGCAGAGATCTTGTCATCACGCTCGTATTGGACTGACCTGCTTCGGGTGCCAAAGAACCGTTGTATTCAATATACAGATATGGGAATACGCCATGGACATGAACGCATACTCGCTGACCAGTCTCAGTCGCTCCGAACACCCTTATCACAGGCACCTTTGGCCTGAAATCTTTTTCAGAGGCACCATCTCGAAAGGGCAACGCAGGGTCGAGCTCCGACGCGGTCGCCTGGTAGTGATCGATGCAGTTGAGACGTACGCGAAAAGGCTCCATCAGGCTGATTTTGCTTTGCTGGTGGCATCAGCGACATGTCGTCTGAGTTTCGGAGCGGTATCATGAAAACATGTTCCGTCGGCGAGAGCAACGCGCCTTGATCGGATATCGAGGTATGCGCCCGCATTACACAACGCGCCTGATACGCCAGGTCACATGACCACTTATCACCAACCTCGGGCTTTTTCCTTTGATCTCACCTCACTCTCCGCGGTTTGACGGGAGCTCTTTGAATCATTTCTCTACATCACCATATCCTTATTGGCAGCTGGCCTGTTCATAAATATTTACCGTCACAACAATGTCGCGCAAACCGGCCGATGTGGCGTCCAAGGAGCGCAACGAATACATTCCCTCCTTCATCTCGAAAAAGCCGTTCTACGTCGACGATGATTCGGGCAACGACTATCTCGAGCATCAACGCCTGAATAAGACAACCCAAGACCAGTCCAAATGGTACGACCGAGGGAAACGAGCGGGTCCAGCGGTGACCAAATATCGCAAAGGCGCATGTGAGAACTGCGGCGCAATGACCCATAAAACCAAAGAATGCTTGAGTCGACCCCGAAAGCAGGGTGCCAAATGGACTGGAAAGAATATTGAGGCCGACGAGGTCATCCAAAAGGTTGACATGGGCTGGGATGCCAAAAGAGATCGGTGGAATGGCTACGATGCTAGCGAGTACCACCAAGTTGTCGAGGAATACGAAGAGCTGGAGTCGATGAAGCGCTCAGCAAAGGAAGGCGCAGATCTGAAGAAGCTTATGGACGGGGACGACGAGAATGAGGGTCTGGAGGAAGATATTCGATACGCCGAAGAATCCGACATGGGTCGGCAACAAAGCACGGCCACGCGCAACCTTCGTATCCGAGAAGATACCGCTAAATATCTGCTCAACCTCGATCTTGATTCTGCGAAGTACGATCCGAAGACCCGACGGATGGTGGATATGGGTGCACAAGATGATCAGGCCTCTGCTCTCGTGGCTGAAGAGAACTTTGTACGAGCCTCTGGTGATGCGGCCGAGTTCGAAAAGGCTCAGCAGTACGCCTGGGATTCTCAGGAGAAAGGCATGGCTCAAATCCACCTTCAGGCCAACCCCACATCAGGAGAGGTGCTCCGGAAGAAAGAAAAGGAGGAGGGTGATATCAAACGCGAGGCCCACCGCAGGGCCCTCTTGGAGAAATATGGAGGCAGTGAACATCTTCAGCCAACACCTCTACGAGACACCATGGTTGTCGAAAATGAGCGGTTTGTTGAGTATGATGAGAACGGTGCTATCAAGGGTGCACCCAAGAATGCTACCAAGTCCAAGTACGCTGAAGATGTCATGCCCAACAACCATACTTCTGTCTTCGGCAGTTGGTGGTATGAGTTCAAATGGGGCTATGCATGCTGTTACTCCACGGTGAAAAACAGCTACTGTACCGGCGAGGACGGAAAGAAGGCGTTTGAAGAAGAGGGCAACATGCTGATGCTGACTGGGGGAGATGATGAAGAGCCCGCTCAAGTAAATCATGAGCTCGAACCCGTCAGCGCACGCAATCAAGATCAGGAGTCGATGAATGGAAAGAAGCGGACGATCGATGAATTGAAATCCGGGATCACCGAGGAAGAGATAGAATCGTACAAGCGTAGTCGACTGGCTGCGGATGATCCGATGGCCAACTTCCTTGGAAAAGATGAGGAATAATGTTTCCAGCATGTACTATCTCCGGCGTTCAGTTGTACCAAAATACCCCTTTTATACTGCATGAATAAAGTGTACGAAATTAAAATTGAAATGAACTCTCACCAAGTCTGGGGAATTGAATGAGTAATTCGTATAGTTCGATCCAGATCTGTATCACGTGCCATCGATGGTCCCACTTTGAACATCACATGATGCTAGATCACGGGACAGGGTTTGTGCCCTGGTATCCCGTGACTCGCCCACATCTCGCTTAGCCGACACATCACCACCCAGCGGGAAGTTTCGATACGCCTAGCGACGACGACACCGACAACAGCCCTTCAACGGAATTGCCAGGTACGCTTGCATGCTGTCCTGGCGCTCTTTGCGTCTTTTACTCGTCCCCATTTACTGACCCCTTGTTTCCTGCAGTTCCCTTAATTCAAGATGAGTACGTTCGAAGTCGAAACCTCGCACCGCAAATCTCCGCACCATCGAAGCGATCGAAACTAACAACCACCACAGCTAAGGGTACCTCCAGCTTCGGAAAGCGCCACAACAAGACGCACACTCTGTGCCGCCGCTGTGGTTAGTATTCCACAATCCTCTACAATCCGGTCCCGAAGTCGCAAACATACATTGAGAATGGAAATGGGCGATCAGGATACCATGACTGGATGTTTTTTACCTCGGACACGAGTACTGATAGTGTTATTTTCGAAAATAGGCCAGCGGTCTTTCCACATCCAGAAGTCCACCTGTGCCAACTGTGGCTACCCTTCTGCTAAGACCCGCAAGTGTACGCATACCCTCATACTCTGAAGGCATTGGAGGAACTCAGGCTTACATTTCTGTCGCAATAGTCAACTGGAGCGAGAAGGCCAAGCGCCGCAAGACCACCGGCTCCGGCCGCATGCGCTCCCTGCGTGATGTCCACCGCCGCTTCTTGAACGGCTTCCAGACCGGTACCCCCAAGGGCGCCCGTGGCCCCCAGACCGCTTAAATATTTTCCGATTCGGCGTCGCGTTTTCGTTTTCGGAGAGGCTGGAAAAGAATATGAGGGGTGACATCCTGGCATGATATGGCCTAGCATCGCGAGATAGACTAACTCGAAATGCAACTGGCAATTCCGAAATATTGAACGCTTTCCCGTGGAGTTGGTGTGAAGTCGATCCTCGTATCGAACGGGAAATTTTGGAATGTGTTTTGCGCGGAGTGAAAAGGCATAAAATCAAGGGAAATCATGCATGAATTTCCTTTTTCCTCGTTTATGGCTGGCGAATATACCATGTCGTGACAGTTCAAATGTGAAGATATCTCTCTTCCTACTTGGCTTCTCTTACGGGGGGATTTGGCTACTAGCCGAGATCTTCCTCATGTAAATTGTCTCTGCCTTTTGATTAGACTAACATCTAGTTCCCCATCTTACGACTCCCCACGCCCAAACACCGACAATCCGCCATCCCGCTGGATATAGTACAGCAACTCCCTCTCTTCCACTGAATCGTCTGCGCCACCTCCTCGGCTGATTCTGAGCACGCCACTAACGTCTCTTGCGGCTCCTGTCTCCAGAGTCCGGAGCTGCATGACCGACCTTGCCCGATGCGCCAAACTGATAGCGAATGCCGCATGCTCCGACTCCACTGGCGTAGCCATCTGATGCCCAGATGTGGATGCATTGTGGATCAGCGGGGAATCGGCAGCCAGAGTGACGATTGTCGCGTGCACATGCTATAAAAATGTCAGCCCTCGCCTAGTCCATCTGCATTCATGGACTTACCTGCTGTAGACCCGAAACCCACTCCGCCATTTCCGTAGCTCCGATCCCCATCACCGGTCCCGTAGCGGCAAGTAGGAAATCCGGTTGGTCGATAATAAGCAGTAATTCTTCTCCATCTTCCATTGAGCTCTTTTGCAGTTGGATCACCGATGCAATGTCTCTCTCAAGTGCATCAAGGGCGGCAATGCCTCGTCCAGAGAAATGGAGTTTCTTCACAATGCCTTGCTCAGTCTGGCTGCGGGCTAGATTGTCGTTATTCATGGCTAATGCTGGTGCTGCTGATGGCGGTCCTCTTCCGGGCACAGCGCCAGGCTGGGACCGAAATGGAAGAGATGTGCGCGTCGGGCCACTTGCAATCGAAGGTACACTCGGCATAGCATTTACTGTTTGAGGAGCAGAGAATAGCTCTGAAAGACCGTCCACAAATGCGAATTGTTTCTTATCTGCCAAACGCGCAAGATCAAGGCCCTAGTGGTTGTTAATATGACGCGTGCCCATAATCGATGACTCCATGTGCAAAATCTAACATGCTCTGACATCTTCAAGGGAGACTGTTCCATCAAAACTTACCAATCGTTTGGCTTCTGCTCTCCAAAACTCCCAGCCGCGCAAGAAGCTCACGAGCACGACCTTCTTGGATCCATTGTGTGATTCTCCCAGTCCAAGCGAAGCATTAAGGTTTGATGAAGTGCTCAATGATGCATGAAGAAATCTCAACGTCAGCCAATTTGACGTTGCGCCAAGTATGGAGGAGACTAGTGTGAGCGATGCCTCTGGCTGAGCTGATAGATATGGCGCGAGGAGGGGCGGAAGCGGGGGTTGCGAGGGCATGATTTGCGCCTCAGATCCTTGGAGTAAAGGTTAATGAGATCTTTCTGATATTTAATTATCTTCCAATGAGGTTTCTCTGCTTCTTGGAGTCTCGTGTTTTCTCGTATTCTGCGCGTGAGTCTGGTGATTGTGAAAGGGAAAAAATATATGCGGGGACATGATTGGCCGCGCTCACGTTCCGCGCCAAGAATATCGAAGCTGTTGCACGCGACGAACTCGAAACAGCCATTATCTTCCGAGGGTATTCCCTACTAATCCTGAGGACTTGCTGGAATCAATTCTTCCTCTTTTCTTATACCACTCAGATCTACGGAACATAATGTTCCCATTGTAAGAAATGTTTTGAGCTTCGGAAGTATAAATAGGCCAGTAATATATGTGTGGTTGGTCGTTCTATGTAGAAAAAAAACCCATCAACAAGTCTACCTCTATTTACTTCAATTGAATCGGCTTGACCCAGCCATTAGCTTATTTAACTGTTTACGAACCCTCAACATGATTATTGTAATAGGGAATCAAAAGTACTAGGTGCCCAATGCGGTTCTCTGCCTTAGGCAAGCGTGAGATTTTTTCCGTGCATCACATGACCATTTCCCCACCCATTGAGGGGAGCGTTGAATGTGGCATCCTCATCGCATTGCAAGTCTGCCTGCTCTGAGTGGATCGATGTTTGCTTTAGCGCCAATCGTGAGTTTCTCTATACCAGGTCCAAGGTTGTTCTCCAGCCACCGTGCTGTATATACATACCCCACTTCGCCGTTGGATCTGTTATACATCCGCGTACCCAAGTCGCGCGACACCTATCGCGGATAAGATCCGGATGATCCGATAGACTAACTCCATAGCAGATGACTCGCGTGGACTGTCATGATCAGAGCGCATTGGACACACGATCTCAAGAATCCGGCTTGCCTCGATAAATATGGCTAGCACTCGGGATTCCCATTCATTCGCTGTATGTATTGAATGGATGCCATGTACTCGATTCAGATTGAACTGATAACATAAAGTGCGATGAATGCCGCCTTCGGAAGTCGCGGGTAAGTTCATTCACGGACCAGATTATGTATAGGTAACTAATCATCACCAAGTGCTCTAAAGAGCGCCCGACGTGCGTGCAATGCCGGCAGTTGAACAAGGAATGCAAGTACAGTCCGAAAGTGTCAAGAAGTCCTCTCACACGACAGTATGTGATCAACCAGGCTCAGAAGAAAGAATATTCTAACGTATGGTAGACACTTGACATATGTTGAAGATCGTCTGTCATCATTTGAAACTGCTTTAAGCAGGCTTTTTCCTGGGGGTGATCTGGATGCGACTCTTCGTTCTCTTTTGTCAAACCAACCAGCTCCACCACAAGCTCCTTCATCCCAGACTTCTTCCAGACATTCGACTCCTGCTAGACTCGAATCGGAGCGAACCGAACCTGCCCCAGAAGCTCTACCGCAGCAGGCTGATGGGTTCGACTGGGCCGAGAAGGAATTGACTCTTGGTGACTTAACAGATGGCATGGCCGCCTTATCGATCAAACCCGAAGGGGCTGGCTATTTTGGGGCTTCGTCCAGTGTTGTGCCGCTCAGAGCACTGTTCGATCACGGATTTGACTTGAATATTCCAGTCCGCTCCGCAAGCTCAGGTGGAGTGCCTCTCAAAGCACAGCTTCTTGAGAGCGCGCCATCTGGCTTGATTGAGCAAGCTTTCATTGATGCATACTTCCTCAACTATCACTCCAGCTACCCGTTTGTTCACGAACCTACCTTCCGGGCCCAATTCAATGACCCATCTCTGCGTCCTCATGGCACAGCGTGGCAGATCTTGCTTAATACTATCTTAGCGCTTGGTGCTTGGAGTATTGGTGACGACAGCTCAGATCTTGATATTACATTCTATCAAGAAGCCAGAACGTGCCTGCAACAGGCATCTGTATTCGAGACTGGTAACCTAACACTGGTCCAGGCGTTGCTATTGCTAAGCAACTATGCTCAAAAACGGAACAAGCCCAATACTGGTTGGAACTACCTTGGACTTGCTGTTCGGATGGCCATGAGCCTAGGTCTTCACAAGGAGTTCCACGGCTGGAAGATCAGTCTCCTCCAGAGGGAAATTCGACGCCGCTTATGGTGGGGAGTCTTCATCTTCGACAGCGGCGCCGCCAAAACCTTTGGCCGACCAATTCTGCTTCCGGATGAAA
Source organism: Penicillium atrosanguineum (assembly GCF_028827265.1). Classification (NCBI taxonomy): domain Eukaryota; kingdom Fungi; phylum Ascomycota; class Eurotiomycetes; order Eurotiales; family Aspergillaceae; genus Penicillium; species Penicillium atrosanguineum. The sequence goes on along the minus strand of NW_026623138.1, from coordinate 1,773,931 downwards.
GAGTGATGGACGCCAAGCAAGTTCTTAACATTCAAGACGACGTATGTTCAAACAGCAACAACGGTGATAGACTCATACCTGACTTTTTTTAGGCTCTGACACCAGCAACAACTTCACTCCCTTCTGAATCACTCGGTCCGACCCTCTACTCCGGCTTGATAGCACAATCACGATTCCATCTCATCACAAACAGCGTCTATCAGCGTCTCATCTCTACCCCTAGCATCACGCCCGAAGAAACCCTAAATCTCCAGAAACCCATGGAAGAATGGTACAACGGGCTACCTTCATACTTCCATTATCCTCTACAGCCCCTTCCTATGCACCCTTCACATCCAGATGCCGACAATCTCGCACTCGTTCGCAACCGCATGCTCTGGCGGAATTGGAACTTGATTATTCTCATCTACCGCCCAATTCTGCTCCGTTGGGCAGCCCGGCGCTGGGCACCCCACAGTGGCAGCCCCGATGGATCATCAGTATCCTCAGAGGGAGGAGTCGAAGATCCGTGCGAGACAGAGTGCCGAGTGCGCTGTCTACAGAATGCGCGACTGACCATTGCCTCCATTTCAGAATACATGGACAGTCATGTCTGCACGAGGCTGGGAGCGTGGTATATGCTGTATGTTTTCCACCTCTGATTTAGCACAAGCCTCTAACATTCTACAGATATTTCCTTTTCCAAGCCGGTCTAATCCCCATCGTCTTCCTCACGACTGACTCCTCAAACCCCGACGCTCCAAGCTGGCTACAGGACATCGAAACCACCAAAGCCCTTCTGAACCACCCATCATTCGGCACCAATCGGTTCGCCGCTCGGTGCTCGGAAGTAATCAACCGACTGCTAGGCTCTCCATCTGGAATGATGAGTGAGTTTGGATTCGAGGGTCAACCTCGGAATCCACAGCTACAGATGCCACAACAGCAGCAGCAAGGCTTCATGCCATTCCCGGAGCAGCTTTTCAACCCCCCCCGGCTTCGGGGCCAACCTATTCCCGATCGAGCAGCAGATGCCTACACCAGGAGGCATGGACTTTTCAGAGTGGGTGAACTTCCCGAATCAATAGCGATTGTTTTTGAAACAGAACGGGAGGAAACAGAACGGGAGGAAATAAACATTTTTGTTTCGTATATTATCGAAATTTTGAACTTCCTAAATGCGTAGACTTGTGCTTTTAGAATCCGAGGCATCCACTCAACCACCCAAACAACCCCCGGCGCCTGCGCCGATCAGCACCAGTCTTCTCATCGAATTCTTCCTCCTGGTTCTCCTCATCAGGGTTATCCGAGTAACGTTCCGTTCGCAAAGCCGCGATTGAGACAACGCCAAGGTCGAAGTCACCATCTTGCTCACCAAAGAAACTAGGAACAGTCAACACCAGCCTACAATGGAAAATAATGGAGTAGTAACTTACCTCCTAATCATAATTCCGAATCTCTTCACATTCTTCAAATTCAGCGGCTCAACATCCTTCTTCTCCTTGCCGCGATACGTAGGACGGAAATCACTCCACTTCACAAAGATGGTCTTGCGTCCCTCGGACCTGAAGTCAAACTCCCAACTCAAAGTACTCTGCTCACGACCATCGGATCGCTTGGGAAGAATCTCATCCTTCAAAGTAAGGGTATAGAGCTTGTTATCTGCGTGGTCGATGACAAGTTCAATGCCGTCGTAGCGCGACAAGTTCCAGGTGCGGTGTTCGCCGGTTGTACGCTGGGAAGCGAAGCCTGCACCGCCGAGGGTGGTGATATCGAGGTTGCCATGGAATTTGGCGACCAGAGAGGATGGAGAGCAAGTTAGGGTTGAGTGAGAGGCACCGCCGCGGACACGGTCATCCGAGGAGGTCCAGCCCTTGGAGTCCCAGGCTCTGCTAGGATGTTAAAGGGGATCATTGGGGTGATGTTTTGAGACGTACCGAACTCCGCCGAATAGAGGGAGGTGTGATGTTGGTGCCATGGTGTTTGTTAAGTGATGTGTAATGCGTTAAAGGTGAGTGAGTGATGGAGAATCTGGTGCGGAGGCGGTGTCGTGCGGAGATGACGTCATTGCAGATCGGATCGATCTATACTCTATTGTTTTCTACAGTTGAATGGCATTGTTACAATGTTGCATCAATTATGATCTAGTAGCTTCTATCTATGGGTATCATTTCGATGGTCAATAGTCAATAGCTCTTGTTCACATTTACACATGGGGTATTTGAATACTGTCTATGTACACGATCGTCAAACCCCGTCGCTCTGAATCATGCTTATGCACCTTTATCCTCCAATAAAAACTCATTCTGAGGGTGTCAATGCTGTATCCACCTCTCCATGAAGTTCATCCAATCCATGGAATCCCTCCTCAATCACCCATTTTTGGCCGTCCGGGTTATGAAGGACATGGCAGCTGGCACCAACCACCAGCAAGCCAGGTGGCCGTGAGCCAGCGGCTTCAAAGGCCATGCAGACGTGTTCCAGTGTTGAGCGGATAACACGCTGGTCAGGACAGGACGCACGCTCAACAATTGCGCAAGGGGTCTCCTTGGGCCAGAGGGGTCTAGAGCGCGTGGTGTCCTCCGCAGGGTATGCAGTAAGGGAGTCGATAAGGGCTGACAAGCGGTGGAGGGCCATTAAGAAAACCACAGTCTGAGTAGAAACATAGTTCGGCGGATTTGGCGCGGCACCTTTCCTGCCAGTTCCTGTACAGACCAGGACCTGATCAGAGACGCCGCGATGAGTCGCGGGGATGTCTGCGAATAGAGATGCGCTCATGGCGCTAGTGATGCCCGGCAGCACTACAGGGATATGGCCCTCGCCACGGAAGAATTCGAACTCTTCAGCCCCGCGGCCATAGAGGTACGGGTCACCCTGCTTCAATCGAAGCACCTGTTGTCCTTTCTTCAGCGCAGCGAGGCCCATCTGCAGAAGCTCTTCCTGTGCCTGATCGGCATTCCCTGGGAACTTGCGCGCAATATGAACTTCTGTTCTGCGAGGAATCAAGTCTAAGACTGGAGCCGGAACAAGTTTGTCAGCCAGAATGATATCCGCACTCTGAATAGCATTGTATGTGGCACGAGTGAGCAGGTCCGGGTGTCCGGGGCCAGAGCCAGCAAGTACAATCTTGCCTTTCTTCGAGACGCCATTGATTCCATTAGAATCTTGTGGGTCTTCCCTGCCGGAAGAATACGCTTTCAAGATGGCGTCAATATCAGCATCCGTGATAGAGCTCAATTTCCGCAGCGGCCAGTATTCGCAGATCTGTGACAACCAGCGCATCCGTCTTGTCTTTGCAGCAGCGACATCGCCCTCCGTGATCAATGCATTGAAGGTGTGGGTCTGGCCTGCCGCATCGTCGTCGTCGCCCTCTGGTGCCACCTCACCTAGTCCAGCAGCATTATCCTCCTCCCAGAGCGTCCGCCTCACAGCGCCCAGCCGATCAATAGCAGAGCCGAGATCTGCGGGGAGGAAAGCAGCAATCTCTCGTCGTAATCTAGAGGCAAGCTTGCAGCCGCGGCCAGAAGTGGTAATTCCAATATGCAGCGGGCCATCTGAGTAAGTCGAAAGCAGTGTGAATGAGCATAGTTCCGGGGCATCAGACACATTGATTGGAATTCTCAGACGCCGGCACAACCTTGAAATATGAGAACATGCTAGAAACATCGTTAACGTCGGTACATTGCACAGCGGAGGATCGAGAGGACCTACCTAATTCACTGTTGCCACCCAAAGTGACGAAGACTGTGTCCACCACACGGTCAACTTCCTCTCTGCCCAGGGTCGTCAGGTCATCATCTTGAAACTCGCGGCGCACCCATTCAGCAGAGCCATTGTTAATGTGCTCTGTCAGGGTAAAATGCATGTCGGCGGTCTCCGGCGCAATGATAATGGGCTTTGCGCCGGCTTCAAGACTCTTGGTACAGCGAGCAGCAGCCAAAGGATTGGCACCAACAATCAAATGAACTTGAGATTGCACATCCCATGCAGCCATCAATGGCGCTGGGCCCAAGTCATTTGAAGCGTCCTTCATAATGTCGTGTGCCGCAAAATGCGGGTTGCCCCTCCAAATCGTGGGGTTAAAGATAATGCTCCAAGCCTGTTGAACAAGCAAGCTAGGAGGGTTCCAAATATGGAATACTCAAATATTTGAAGCAGGGCCTCGATAGGCTGCTTGGCACGACCTATGCACAATTTCTCGACGTTTCCGCGGAGAAAGACGAATTACTCCGGAGTGAGTAACAGGCCAGTCACGATTGGTGATAACCGCTGATAAGGAATGGACCTGTTCACAATTGTTGCGCCACCGTGCAGAACTTGCGGGCAATAGTCCTGGGGTGTGTCGATATTGGTGATCAGCTATGGGCGTAAATATCAACAGCCGACTGCATACATAGAGATCGACAATGGGATTTGACGGAAATTTTTCTATACATCTGGAAATCCCGAAGCGGCTTAGAGCAAAATTGCGTGCTTTGGAGGCTTAGCTAATCTGTGACCTGAATTTTGAGGCAGCCAGAATTGCACTTCATATTTGCTCTCATAAGAGGTAAAACCTGAGGCTAGCCAAAGAAGGCCAGATGAAATGCTTAGATGATCGGATGTTGCTCAAGACAACCCAGTGTTGCTTTAACCCTTTGGGTTCATGTAATGAATGAAGACCTGATCTACCAGACCACTATACAATTTGGCCCCGGTAGACTGCTGGTCAGGCACCGAAAGTATGTGTTGAACAAAGACACAACACTAGAGATAATCAAACAATCAAACATGTTGGAACATCGATCGATTCTACTGTATTGAAGCTAAGTGTTGATCAGGTCACGTGCAGCGGAGCTGGCAGCTCAGCCAAGGGCGGAAACACGCCCCAGAGCTCCGGCGTCATCATCTCCTGCTCTGCATTCAACGAATTGCTTCCTCGGCACACCGTCGTGCCATCTGATTTCCATTTCCCCTTTGATACCTTTCTCTCACGACTCCCAAACGAATTTTCTTTACACCCGTCACCATGTCCGACGGCGGCCTGTTGAAGCCCGAGAAGGACTTCACAAAGGAGGCCGACAAGGTCATCCCGGAGGCTGAGGCCCTCGCAAAGGTCCGGTCCGCATCTCCTGGAGCTTGATTTGATTTCTGACATTTATTTCTGCAGACCGATGCCCAGGGTGCCATCGACAAGCTGTTGGCGTTGGAGAAGCAGACACGACAGGTATGATCTGTTCCTTTCCACCACCATCCAAATACACGCTGACTCTCTGAACCAGGCCTCCGACCTTGCCTCTACATCGCGCCTCTTGATCGCCATCGTCACCATCGCCAAGAACTCCGGCGACTGGAATCTCCTCAACGACCAAGTGCTCCTCCTCTCCAAGAAACATGCCCAGCTCAAGCAGGCCACGACGAGGATGGTGCAGGCGGTGATGAAGTTCCTTGATGATACTCCTAACGTGGATGTCAAGCTGTCCGTCATTGAGACTTTGCGGACAGTCACCGAGGGCAAGGTATGTCAGCCGTCCCAACCTTTGGGCGTTTCTAACAGAAGCAGATCTTCGTTGAAGTCGAGCGTGCCCGCGTGACCCGAATTCTTTCGAACATCAAGAAGACACAAGGTGATCTGACTGCTGCGGCCGATATTCTGTGCGAGCTGCAAGTGGAGACCTTTGGATCGATGACACGGAGGGAAAAGACAGAGTTCATCCTGGAGCAGGTTGGATTGTGTATCGAGCGTGGAGACTGGACACAGGCTTCGATCCTGATCCGTAAGATCAACAAGCGATACTTCAACCGCAAGCCTAAGAAGAGCGCCGAGGAAATCGAGAAGCTCAAGAAGCAAGCGGAAGAGCGCGAAAAGACCCGTGGACCGGATGAGCCGCCGATGGAGGTGGACGACGATGTGACCGACCTCAAACTCCGTTACTACGACCAGCAAATCACCCTCGCCAATCACGACTACAAGTATCTGGATGTTTGCAAGAACTACCGAGAAGTCCTGGATACCGAGGCTGTCGAGAACAACCCCGAGCACCTGCGTGCAGTATGTTTTTTATCACCGCGATTCAAATTGCCCATAAACTAACAAGCATGACAGTCCCTTGCTCGCATCGTCTATTATATCGTCCTGTCCCCATATGACAACGAGCAGTCAGACCTTCTGCACCGTATCCAACAAGACTCGCGCCTGCCCCAGGTTCCCGAGGAGGCCCGTTTGATCAAGCTGTTCACCATTCCCGAGCTTATGCGCTGGCCCATGGTCGCCGAGCAATTTGGTCCTCATCTGTGCGGCACCGACGTGTTCGACGCCGAGGCCAAGCAGTCTACCGAGAACCAGGCCAGCCGGAGATGGGAGGATCTGCGCAAGCGGGTCATTGAGCACAACGTGCGCGTGGTTGCCAAATACTACACCCGCATCCAGATGGGCCGGTTGACCCAGCTTCTAGATCTGACCGAGGAGGAGACGGAGAAGTATATCAGCGAGCTGGTGTGCTCGAAGACCATCTATGCTAAGATTGACCGCCCTGCGCGACTAGTCAACTTTGCTAAGCCCCGGGATGCAGATGATGTGCTGAACGAGTGGAGCAGTGATATGAAGAGCCTGCTCGGTCTGTTGGAGCGGGTCGACCACTTGATCACCAAGGAGGAGATGATGGCTCGCATCCTGCCCTCTCAGGAGAAGGCCAAGGCTCGCTGATTCGTTTGGGATGGATGGGAATACTGCCTTTGTAAAATAATCGGTAGACCCTAAACCGTTACACCATTGTGTCGAGATTCGTTCACCTGCACGTTCGTATGTATACTCGCTGGAAATATCAAGATTAAACCTTCCAGGGGTTCATTCGTATTGATAGAAATTGTCTATGTTTCGCGTCAGTCCTGAGGCTTTTCACCATCTGTTGATTGTAAGATTCTTCCGTATTGTCTAAAAGGTTATCTATATTCGTGGGGTTCTAATGGGGTTCTAATCTAGGTAGCATCCACACCCAACTATATACATCCCGATACGTCTCAGAATGGCACATCCATATCATTCACATCTTCCTCGTCCTTCGACTTTCCACCATTGCCTATGTTATCCTTCTCCAACTGTTTCCGAATAAATTGAACCGCAGCATCAAGGTAAGGCCGTTGACTGGGCACAAAGTGACCACCAGGATGGAAAACCACGGACCCATCTTTCTCCGGCTCCCCAGCACATGAATCCATCAACGCCCTACTCCTCGACTCATCCACAACCGAATCCAAAGTCCCAAGAATATGCAACGCCGGGGTTTGAATAGGCGGGTGCTCGTAGTAAGCCCGATACCTCGCCCCAGGCGCCCGGAACCCACTATACAACAGCGCAAACTTGAGCGGCGAATTCTGCAATTGTTCAAAAGCCATCGGCCAAGAAATACCTGGCGCTCCGTCAGATGTGTCTTTTTCAAAATGCTCGAATGCTTCTTTCCGACCCGGCTCTAGCAACGCCGCTACCATCGCAGCCATGGTCGCACCCTGCGAGAACCCAATCACACCGTCGAAGGGACCTTGTTCGGCAATAACCTTGGCCACGGCTGCAAGTCCGTCATCCATACCCTGGTACAATGGCGGGTCTGCTGTGTTTGATCGGCGCCACCAGCCGTAAGCCTCGGTCTCCTCTTCCTCCGCATTATCGGACGGTTCATAGCCCGGGATATCACTCGCTCTCAGACGCAAAGGCCCAGTCGGGTAAACGGCGTCGACTTCGTGTAGAGGGAATGCTTTCTGGATGTGTTTGACCAGGGCGCGGCTTTTTGCGTGGAAAAGGGTACCGGACTGCGTGTAGCCATGCAGCATGAGCAACTTGAGCGGCTGGCGCGCCGATGAAGGATTCGGAGCCATTGGTAAAGATCGATTGGCTATATTGGCTGTGGTGAGAAAGAGAGAGGAGTGCTGGCTTTGGACATTGGGGAAAGAGAGAGTGAGTCAAGGTGAGGCGCGAGTATCGGATTTCCGATAAGAGATAAGCGCCGAAACATAGAACTCTCCTCGACTCACTCTGGGTATTTCGTCACATCATCCAAGCACATACTCCGTCAAGTACACCATGAGTGGACAAGCCGGTAACCTCGACCTCGAGAGCCTGAACGAGCAAATATCCGAGCTTCTCGAGTATGTTTACTCTCGTCCTAACAGAGAAAGAAACGCCATGCGCTATTGAGGCATATTTCTGTCGCCATTGCGAAACTACACCCTACTTCAAAGAATACTGTTAACATAAAACACACAGCGCATTCGAAGCCCACCCCCAAATGCAACCCCCAGCAACACATCCCACCGTCTTCTTCCTGATGGACTTTGTCCGCAATACACAAAAAGAGCTAAAGCGAGTCGACGCCCAGAAATACGCAGCCGGCGACCAAGCCGCGCGCGAACAAGTGCAGGAAGTCATAGGACGGAACCAGTTCGCCTGCATGCTTCTTAACGACTCGTCTGGCAGGCTGTCGCTCATGACGGGCAGTGACCCGAACAATCCCGTTGACTTTGGCGCAGATGTCAAGGCTAAGGCACGGGCTTTGACGGAGGGTTAACTATGGCTTGTCTAATTCATTTGTTCTTGTTTGACCGTTCAGCGAGGATCGAGTCCAGTGGTTCCCACGGAAAAGGAAGAAAACCCGCCTAGGATTCATGTGATGACTTTTTATTTTCTCTTTTATGTCTCTCGTTAATTTTCTGTAAGGTTGATGAACTGTCCTGTCTTTCGCGATGCACGATCAGAGAAAAACGTTAATACTATGATTTAAATTGAGAGAATAAGTATTTCTGCATTTGCATTTGCATTTTTTCCCAATTATTATTTCAAGGCTGGCTTCCAACCTTCTAAATTCAAATGCCAGGATCTTGAAGTATATACACTAGGGCCATATCTGAAGAATATTAATGTCATTTTCTCGCGGGACTCCCTCGAATACCCAGTAAATCTCCAAATTGACATCAGCGCCATTCCATAAAACAGTTGCATTCTCGATCATTCCAATCGGTTCTCCAATATGTTAGACCCTAAAGGTGGATATGAAGAAAATGATGTCATGCATATAGGTGTATCTAGGAAACCAGCCGCGTACTGTTACGTAGCCGGGGTGGAGAACCCAAGACAGTAATAATGCACGTCCTCGGCTGCGGGGCAGGGGAGAACCTAAAGAGGACGGAGTCTTCGGATGAGGGCTGGCATGAGATTTAGAGTCTCTGGCTTTGCATGGGTTTGGGGATGGTTGGGTGGTGTAATGGAGGCTAGCTTGGAAGGTATCGAGCGCCGTTGGCTACCACTAGGCTTTTGAGGGAACTTCTATTTGATGTATCCTTTTATATTAGACCTTGGATGGATCTAAGATACCAGCAGGGTCTATGCCCTTTACAGCCGACATGAGTGGTTGGCACCTACAATGTACTTTGCTTTTACTTTTATTTCTACTTCTACGCAGTGCCAGTACCAGGTACAACTCGGATTGAGGAACCAGTATACAGGAAATGCAGTACATGAGAAAGACTAAAAACATAGGACACGGCACAAGCGAAGCAAGGTGCCCTTTGTGCCAGATATCCGGAACTCCCTGAGCTGAATGCTGCGTGCTTTTGGCGAATGCGCGAGTCATTCCATCTTCTATCTGTCATCAATGAGAACATTAAACCAAAAAAAGACGCTGTGGTGCATCATCAAGCGGAGCAAGTAGGACAACGGAGACGATCAAAGCGCCACATTTCAATTTTTGGTTTTTCCGGGGGCATAAAGAGAAAGAAGTTGGTATGGATCGTATCATATCATTGCCTCCTCTAACCCCCGACACTTTTCCTTGTCAAGGGTGTTTTTGATTTCCCCGTGAAAGGTGGTTATAGAAAAAGAGAAAAAGGTGGTATGTGACATTTTGAACGGCGGTCTCCGTAAAAAAAGAACCGTGAACCGGACCGAAGCAAAGGTCGAAAATCCGGAACTGGTATTTTCATCCTAGTTGCTCCATGCTATCCTCTGTGCGTTTCAACAAGACAAAAAAGAAATTTCATTTGCGCGTCTCGTTTACTTTCGGCGGAAAGAGCAGCCCTCAGTCAGACGGGCCTTGCCACCGGTGGGCTGGCAAAGGACGGTCGAGCAGCCGGCGCAGATGACGACGGTCTGGGCGTGCGAGAAGACGGTGGTGATGGTGAAGCAGCCGGGGCACTTGACATCCATGAAGAAGGAGCGGGGCTGGGGCACAAGGGTCTGCACAGCGATATCCAAGTCAGCGTTCTGTTCGTATTTTCCTGGCGAGTGATTCTCCTTCTCATCGGCGGGGGTGGCGAAGGTTCGATGTTCGGTCATCCCAATCCATCTCCCTTGTCCACCTTTGTGCCTTGTGCGTCGGATATCGAATTTCGAGGGTTTCGTACCTTAAGCTTGTGCTTGCGAGCCTCAGCCTGAGGCGTGGGGTTGAGAAGGTCGACCGCGAGAACCTGTTGGCGATGATTGTTAGCACTTGATGATTTTTGTACAGGGGCGTGTGTCAAGCCCCGTCCGGGCCCTCTGTTGTGTGTGCATCGAGAAAAATCGAGAGCCGGGACGAAGAGCGACGACGAGGGTGGCAGCTTACCATCTTGACGATAGAAGATCAGCGAGGGAGTTGATGAATGGCGCTGATGGCGATGGCCTTGTGTGAGTGGAATGGATCCCAGGAGAAGTCTGAAGGGATTTGTCGATGGGGCGGTAGGGCTTGTGCCCTCGCTTGACTCCCCGATTCGGGCAGGCGCGAGGGGAAGCACCCGCCAATCAAGATGCTCTATTTACTCCGCCTTCGCAGATACATGGTTCTGCCTGGAGAATCGGGCAGGCAGTCAAGTGCTTGAACCTTCTACAGTTTACCCGCATCAACACGCATCTTCAGGAGCTTTCCATTTGCATCACACATTACGTCTCATATTCTATAACTCCACTCGGAGAGAAGTACCGGTGTTGAAAACTTATGTACTGCTGAATTCAATCATGAGCCACCACATTATCCTTTTCTTTTTATGAGCAGCTCTCCCACCTCGCCCCGCGATCGCGTGACCGAGGTTGAACTATTCGCCACGCAGACCTCGCCTTCTCTAGAGGGTCTTCTTCGACGCACCCTCGACCTGGGCCTTGACTGCTGAGCCATTCTTGCTCTCAGTCCCCTCAACATACGGGTACTTGATCGTCAAGCACCAGATGTCGACGTAGTCGCAGATGGTGGTGATCACATCGAACTGGAAGAATTAGCGGGATACATAACAGGAACGCAAAGGGAACCTACCACGAAGCTACCATACACGGCGACGGCCATACCAAGACATCCGAAGACGAACATTGTCTGCCTGAAGATATCGCCAAGCACGGGAGTCGACCAGAGCCCGAAAACAGGACCGGCGCTATCTACAACACTGAGAGCGAGCGGCAAAAGCAGGACGTTATAGTAGGGGAAACCGGACTGAACGAGGTGACCAACGATCATGCGACCAACGGCGTAAGCATTGATCAGGCTGACATACAGACCGAAGGGAATGGTGTAGTTCTCCAGGACGGCCGGGTTCAGGTAAAGATAGGCAGGGACCAATGTCCAGATGGCGAACATGGGCAGCAGGCCATACAGAGGCGCGAGAGGGTCCTGACCGCGCTCGCGACGGACCTGCATGACGTGCATAATACTCGAACCGGTGGCAAAGAAGAGCACGAGCGCGCCGTACACCAGGTACCACTGTGTCCAGGGCATGTTGTACACCTGCTCGGAAAGGAAGCCGGGCTTGGACACTCCGACGCTCTCCAGCATCGATTGATGCCAGAAGCTGCCGCCGCCCATGTAGGCGGTGATCGCGTAGACCAAGCAGAGAGTCAGAACACCCTCGACGGGACCGGAGATGATTCCTAGAGTGAGAACCTGAGTGTAGTACTCATCCCAAGTCTGGACGTAGAAAGTCATAGTTGCTGGACGATGTTAGAACTGCATGCGAGGCGAAGCACTCGGGCACGTTTCTTACATCCGAAAAGAGCCAGGAAAGTCATCCACGACTGGCCAAGGTTCATAGCCGACGCGAAAATCAGAACACCCAGTCCAGTGTTACAAGCATCGACACCTATAAAACAGTCAATCTCTGTCCCCATCTCAATAATCAAGTAATCCTCGAACATACTGTGATCGAAGAGCTCGCCCAGAGGCCCGCTCTGTTTCGTCCTCCGCCTAATCCAAGGTTCAGTCGCGATCCAAACGCCAGAAGCAAAAATTAAACGTACGCCTGCATGCCGTCAACGGCATCAAAAGTCTGATACAGGAACAAGCCGAGCGCGCAGCTGGCGTAAACCCAAGGCGGGCAGTCCGTGTCGAGATTGGGGTTGTACCACATAACGGTGAGGAAATTAAGCACCACAAACATAAATCCAGTGAGGGTGATCTACCACAGATTAACGAGTGCGTTAGACAAGAGTCTCTCGTGGACAGGACTCACGGCATTGGGACTGTCGCGAAGAAAAGGAACAAAGAGAGCAAAAGGTTAGCCACTGCGCAAATTCCAGCAAGCCCGCAAAGCTCCCACGCGCGAGTTTGAAGCTGCCGAATCGAGGGTAGAACTCACGCCATGCCCATGGGGAAAAGACCAATCACGCATTTACTGTAGAACGGCTTCATCACGAACCGACTGAGGAGCGAGTGGTCGACGCCGGCATATTTGTAGTTGCGAAGGTTGGGAAGGTGATGTTGGCGAATGTACACCATTCTGGCGACTGTGTCCGACGAATCTGTCTTAACGCATATGCTCGAGGATCGCTAGGTCCAGGAAGGACGAGGGAAATCAGAGGCTTCGGCCGAGGAGTGGACGCGCGGATGCGGTGCGGGTTCAGGGACGAGTTTGCGAACGAAGAGAGCGACGCTTGGGAGAGTTGGGTTTATAAGAGAAGGGAAAGGAAAATAGGTCGGTGCCAACTGATTTACAGGGAAAAGAAGGCCCCGCTGGAGAGCAAGAGCGGGATTCGTCGAGATCGGCGCCAAAAACAAAACAGCGGAAAAAAAAGAGGCCACTTTGTCGGCGGTGGAGATCGGGTACGGAGTATACCCCAACAGTTTATTTTCGATATTGATCAACATGCGAATGTCTTGATTTGCGTTATTCCTTACGACTGCCTTGACTGCCGTTCCCCTGATGATCTGAACTCGTCTCGACGTCTACGATTCTCTCGGCAAAGCACGTGCGACAGCGAATCGCTCTGAGGAGGTTTCTTTCCGCGGTGCCAATGAGATGCTTCACAACCGAATGATCGTCCATGCAACAAGTGGGGTTACCCGAGGCCGTTGCTTTCGGTTGAGATTTAAGAGAGTACGGATATTGTACTGCGCAAGAAAAGTAGAATGTATGCTGGTGACTCCATGCCTAGATACACGATACAGAGTATAGGTGCCTGATAATCTCGATGCCCCCCTAGGCCATACAGTACGCGCTGCAGAAAAAATGGAATAAAACCCAACACCGGATGAGGCTAGTCGGAGAGGTGGAGTAGGAGTTGGCCAGGGTGCCTGGCCCTTTAGCTTTTAGCCCTACAGCCCTTTTGCTCTGGCCCTTCAACCGACTGGGCTCCACGGCATGGGAACCAGAATCCGACTCTGCATCGTCTGGATCAGAGGAACGGTCTTGTGCACGGTTTCAGCCCAGCCCTCAACGCCCCACGACTGCTCTCGGCGGATTTTGCGCTCCTCCAGGTTGGCAAACTGCCATAGATGGTGAACCGTGTTCAAATCGCCAATTTGCACGAACCACGCGCCAACGCCTTCCATGACTTCGCGACGGGCGGTCAGACCGCGCCGCCAGTGTGACTCCCATTCCAATAGGTTGCCCGGGTGTAGTGTGTACGATCGAAGCTCGAAGATTCCACCCAACTGGCGCGGCGGGGTCGTAGGCCAAAATGAGAATTCCTGCATCAGTGAGGTCTTCTTACTCTTAATAAGACTCTTCAACTTGCGATCAAACTCGGGGAACTCGGGGTGCTCCGATATGTTGTGCAGGGAGGCATGGTAGCCCTCGTAGCGCTGGTATTCCCAAATGTGAACTTTCTGGGTTAGGTCTGTTCCAGTGTTTGGGGGAGGGTCGACTCACTGAAGGTGTCGTTGTCACCCACTTGAGTGCGCCAGCTGCCAACTAGGTTGACCCGGTTCTCCTCCGTGCCGGCCATGCGGGGGTACCACTTGCCCACCAGCTCCACATACTCATCCACCTTGTCGGGCTTGACATCATGGAACACGATCGAGTGGACATACTTGCCACGAGCCAACACCTCGGAAAAGGAGCGCTGGATGTCCTTGTCGAAGTGCTGACCCTCCTTAGTGCCGTAGATCAACGAGGACAGCGGATTGCGCTTAGACTGGGAATCTTGCGACTGTTCTTCTCCTATAGAACAATGCATGGCGAGTGAGCCCATTGCCTCGTGATCAAGAGCTTTGGCCGCATCAAAAACAGGGCGGGATTGATTATAATAGCTCGCATTGCTCACATGCGGAGCAGTGGGAGCGGACTCACGGGAAGGGGTAGAGGCAGAAGCATTGACAGACTGACTCTCTTGCTGTTCCTTTCTTTTACGAGCCTCCTCGAGGTTCTCGCGAAACTCCTTCTGCCGTCTGTTGTAATCAGCCGAGTTGGCTGTCAGGTCTCGAATCGAAGGGGCCCGGTAGGCCACCGCGGAGGAACTGAAGGGGCGCGCCAGCGACGTTGCCGATCTCACAAAACGCGGAGATAGCATTGTGGTCAGGGGAGGAAGTGGATTGACAAAAATAAAAAGACAATTGTGTTTGAAAGTAGGAAGGGGGGAGGTGTGGCCACGACGGATTCAAGGAAGGGGACGACAGAACCAAGTAGAGTCGCACATGCAAAGGGTGGGGGATAAGGAGAGTGTAGAACGTAGAGAGGAGGGGGGAGGAGGGGAGAAGAGAGAAGACAGAGAATAGAGGGTAGAGCGAAGAGACAAGAATGAAGAGGGGGAAGAAAGAGGAGATGATCGGACAGGGATTAGGCTGAAGGGGAAGGAGGGAGGAAAGGGCACGCGAGATCGACTGGAATTCCGGGGCTAGAGTGTGTTTCGTGTAATTAATTCCTCGAAGACTCCGTGTTTAGAATCCACTTGTATTGATTTGACTAGAGACGGTCAGAGACTGGGGCTGAGTATGGCAAGCTGCAGTGCATGTGCGGGGAAAGGTGAAGCTGTCCCAAACCGGGGCATCGGGGGAACGGGCAAACAGGGTGGGTAATGATGACATCGAGACTGGTACGGATTTCCACCATCGATGTACTGTGGATTATGGATTATGGATTATGGCGATCTCCTCCAATCCCATATCTTCCTGGCTATGTTATTACCCACACTCGACCCCCTCGCATCGAAGTATCTGCCGTTGGACGGCGTACTGCAGCGGATATCGGCGATTATCTGCCTCCTCCCAAGCTGAACACAGGACGATCGTCGTTGATGGCTTTTCGCCATCATGACGAAGGGCTCCAATTGTACTCCATCATACTCCACAGTCCTTCACTTACTGTACGCCAGTGGACACGGTCGGATCATCATTAAATACCTTAGTAGCTAGATGTAGCTAGATGAGCTCAGGTGTATGTATGTAGGACGAACCAATCCGGCATGACGTCGACAGCCGATTGGCCACCGCCCGGCAGATCTCTCAATCATCCCACCATCGTTCACCTCGACATCCTCTGGGACATCATGGCTGACTGCAATCCTCCTCTTTCTTACGAGGCTTCGGCCACAACTACCCACCAGCACGAGGCAACCTCACTGCCCTCAGAGGTGGTCTCATGTCTGAAGAATTCTCGCTTCGTAGGTCTCCCGCCGTCCTCATCACCACGATCCCACTGACTATGGCTTCAATCAGCTTCATTTGGCAACATGTGACAATCTCACTCCCCATATCTCCCTCATGTCCTACACCTATCTCCCCTCGACCCCCTTTGACCCCTACCCGACCATTATCATGACCACCAACCCCTCATCGCGCAAGACCAACCACCTGCTGTCCAACCCGCGTGTGTCCCTGCTGGTCCATGACTGGGTGTCTCACCGTCCGCCGACTCGCACTACTAACCCGCACGGTGAACGTGATGGATCTCCTCCGCCCGCGGCGACCCGCTCATCGTTGGCAAGCCTGCTTCTCAACCTGAACACTAGCGCCCTATCCAGCATCTCTACCACCATCACCGGCCAGGCACGCTTCCTCGAGCCTGACTCGGAAGAAGAAAAGTGGTGTAAGGAGCGGCATTTGGAGAACAATACATTTGAGGAAGAGGAGATGACCCTCTTTGGTCAGCAGCAGGCTCAGGACCCGAGCCTGAGACGGCCTAGCCTGGCTATCGATAGCGATGTTCGGGTTGTGACTGTGCAAGTCCGCGAGGGCCGCATTGCGGACTGGAAGGGCGGAGTCCGTGACTGGATTCTGCTTCCGCTTGAGCAGACCCGGGAAGGCCTTGTCAATGGCGTCTAGCCGGGACCGTGTGCCATTTGATTATCTTTACAAAATGAGTCGCAACACAATGATGTCGAATTCTTGGAAATTATATCGAGAGATGACTGATATCGGATGGAAGACCAATGACAGATTGCGAAATGGATGTGACTTGGAGATGCCATAGGCTGGTAATTCGCCTAGTTTAAACACAACCACCAGTAGCACGAGTAGGATATCAGTAAAAAGCAACATATACAAAATATACACCACCAACGGTTCATTCCATACCTCTCTAAAGTGAATGTCTAATAGTCAAACCGGGAAAGGCGGTTCAGATATCAACCTTATCGGAGTCGGAGCTCCCAGCTTCTCCGCAACTCAAAAAACCATAACCTCTCAAACTCCTCGGAAAACTCCACAAGAAATGAGCACCTAGCTTCCTCTTTCCTCTTCTTTCCTCCTCTTTCCTCTATCTCAAACCTCAAAACCACAACTAGTTTCTTCAAAATGAGACTCGCCCACCTCCACCTCCCACACACAACGCCCTTCAAACGGGTCTCCGAGCTCCAACAAGCCCTGACAACGCGCTTCCTCGCATACAAGAAACTCGCTTCTCCAGGTTCAATATCCTCACAAAACACAACCTCAACCCTGAAATCACACCCACCACCACCACCGGACCCGACAATCATAACGTTCACCCCAAACCCGGTCTACACCACCGGCCGCCGTGACCTCCCACCTTCAAATACCTGTGCCTCCCCAGTCCTCTCCCTCCCGCCGGCCCTCGAACCAATCCGGTCTCTTTTAACACCTGGTCTCGGTACAAAAGCGGAGTACGTTCCGACGCTGCGCGGGGGTCAAACGACGTACCATGGACCAGGGCAAATGGTAGCATACACAATCCTGGATTTAAAAAGACTTGGATTGACGCCACGGTGTCATATTCGGGTTTTGGAAAACAGTGTTATTGATCTGTTGAAGAGATACGGGGTGAAGGGCTTTGTGACTGAGGACCCGGGGGTCTGGGTGAATGATGGCGAGGCGAAGAAGATTACCGCGGTGGGGGTGCATTTGAGGAGGAATATTAGCAGTTTTGGAGTTGGATTGAATGTTACGAATGAGCCTCTGTGGTTCTTTAGACAGATTGTCGCGTGCGGGTTGGAGGGGAAGGAGGCGACTAGTCTTGAGGGAGTTGGTGTTTCCGTTGGTATTGATGAAGTTGCGAGTGGCTTTACTGAGTGTTTTGTTAAGCGGGTGAATGAGGACTTTGCTTGTGATGGGGCGTCTGGAGAGAAGATTGAGGAGGTGTATTCTGTTCGGGAAGAGGATCTTATGCTACAAGGTATCTAGGTATCTACCAGGAGGTATGGGAGGAATGGGAGTAGATGTGGTAATGAGCCAGATGAGCAATGTAATAGAAATTATATAGTATATTTGGACGTGAAAAGTAGAGAGCCAACCTCGCTAATATGCGTCGTCACTGACAACATCTGGGTGTCCAGATCAGACATGAAGGGTACATCGTAGAAATGACAAAATGCATGGGGAATCAACAAGTCAGGGGGGAATAAAAACAGAGCGTTACGCATGTCGATCAGAGGATCACACATGACGAACCCGAGCTCTTTGAACCGGCAGGCTTGACCTCAAGAGCAACCTTGGCCGCCTCGTAGAAGCTTTCCCTAATACCGCGGTTTTGGACAGCAGAGCATTCTATAATCGTCAGCGAGTTGTCCACAAGGCGTACCACAACATAACATACCCAAGTACTTTACAGCGCCAATCTCCTTCGCCTTAGCCAGGCCCTGATCGAACGAGATCGTGTTGGGGTTATCATTCATCTCATCATCCTTCCGCAAGTCGCACTTAAGCGCGGTAAGACACACGCGCACGCCAGGACAATTCTCATTGATCTCAGCAATCCACTTAGACCCGACATTCTCAAAAGAATCCGGGCTATCGACACTAAAGCAGAGCATGAGCACGTGTGTGTCCTCATAGGATAGCGCGCGCAAGCGGTCGAATTCCTCCTGACCAGCCGTATCCCATAGCGAAAGTTCCATATGTACATTGTCGACGAAGATATCTAAGTGCGTGAGAATGAGACATGTCCGACTAGAGCAAAGGGCATACCGTGGACGTAGTTTTCTGTTCATCTGGTTAGCAACACGTTCAACCTTCTCGGGGGTGGCGCATACCAAAGACCGTAGGTTCACTGCGCAGCAAATCACAGCGGTTAGTAGCTTTACTCTCTATCTGCCAAGTGTGGGGTATGAAGGGAGGCCCTTACTAAACCGTAGGGAAGAATCTATTCGAAGGGAATTATCAGCATTGGTTCGGAGACGCGGGGGTCAGCTCGGGGAGGGGAAGGGGGGGAGGGGGGAGTGCGCACCCTCTTGTGAAGACGTTCAACGCAGAAGTCTTGCCGCAGGCACCGTCGCCGCTGTTTTTGGAAGTGTTAGTATTCGCGCGAAAGGTCCAGCCTCTAGGTAAACTGACAGGAGCACCATCTTGCGCTGTACGACTTTCTGACGCCCGCACAGCTCCATTGCGACTGGTGGGTACTCGAAGGGGGGATTGCGATCGCGGAGAGGTGGTATAGTATAAAATATAGGTCATGGAACTGCGGATAGTGTAGGTCTGGCAAGGGACGAGGAAGGTGGGAGGAAGACGGGAAGGAATCCAGCACTGCCAGAGTCGATGACATCGCGCCCTGAAAGGGATCGGCAAATAAGGTACGCCTCTCCCCTTCTGGCCCACTCAGCACGGCTGCAATGTTCCTAGAATCACTCGAGGCCTGTGACCCTGCTGTCATCTTGCCCTGGTCTCGGGTTTGAATGAGTGATCAGCTATAGCTGTTTGGGATGACTTTGGTTCGATTGGTAACTTGTATTGCATCATCGGATATTTCAGCCAGGGAATAAAGCTAGGGATAATCAATTAAACTTGGAGATCCGGGGAAATGACATAGACTGATTTAAATTATTTATTGAAGAGCTCTATACCTAGTTCTCAAGTGAAAAAGTGATAGAGAGCTACCCAGGTTCGACTGAGACAGGGGCGGGTCAATAGTCCACCGTACATGCTTGGCCCAAATAGCTCCAGATCAACAATTATTGAGGCCAAACCTACCCTTATATTCCCCCGGTACTATTCAATAGTTTAGTTTACTCACGACAGCATCGAGTTTCTTGGCAAATTCGTGGCGGCTTCCAGGCCGCGACAGTGCTACGAGACCAGTTGGCGGGGAGCTACCGACAGCAAAGGCGGAGGCAGCTCTTACTATCTTCCAACCACAGCTTCTCCAACACATCCCCGCGACACTCACCACCACCCTCTCCCACCCCACTCAACTCCCTCCGCACTCATTTTTTTTTTCTCCTCACACCTCTGTTAACATGTCGGACGACGATGATTTCATGCAAGACTCTGATGAGGAGTGGGTATCCCTTCGCTGCCCGGTGTTGGTGTGCTACCTAGACTGACAGCCCGCAGGTACGACTTTGATTACGAAGGATCCGACGATGACGAGTCTGGCGACATTGGAATCGAGAACAAATATTATAATGCAAAGCAGATGAAGGTGGATAACCCCGAGGACGCCGTTGACGAGTTCTTGGGGTTACCAGCGATGGAACAAGACAAGAGCGAATGGTTCGTGGCGGATTCTCGATGGAGATGGACATTACTGATTGCGACCAGGGGATTCAAAGGATTAAAACAGGCGATAAAATTGGAATTCAAGCTTGGACGATACGGCGATGTAAGTGGTGTCCATGCGACAGGTGTTTACCTATCTAACCTCACAGGCCGTCGAACATTATCGCGAACTCCTCACATATGTCAAATCAGCCGTCACACGCAACTACTCCGAGAAATCCATCAATAATATGCTCGACTTCATCGAAAAGGGATCCGACGATACGCAAGCCTATCAATGTATGGAGGAGTTCTACTCGCTCACCCTCGACTCATTCCAGAATACCAACAATGAACGCCTGTGGTTGAAGACGAATATTAAACTGGCTCGACTCTGGCTGGACCGGAAAGAGTATGGCCAGCTCAGCAAAAAAGTGCGGGAGTTACACCGGGCGTGCCAACGCGAGGATGGGTCGGACGACACCAGCAAGGGAACATACTTGCTCGAACTCTATGCTCTTGAAATTCAGATGTACGCCGAGACGAAGAACAACAAACGCTTGAAAGCACTCTATCAGCGAGCGCTGCGCGTGCGGTCAGCCGTGCCCCACCCGAAGATCATGGGGATCATCCGTGAATGCGGAGGCAAGATGCACATGAGCGAGGAGAACTGGGAGGAGGCGCAGAGTGACTTTTTTGAATCATTCCGGAACTATGACGAGGCGGGTTCGATGCAACGAATCCAGGTGCTCAAGTATCTGGTGCTGACGACCATGCTGATGAAGTCGGATATCAACCCGTTCGACAGTCAGGAAACCAAGCCGTACAAGAATGATCCGCGCATATCCGCCATGACGGACCTGGTGGATGCCTTCCAGCGAGATGACATCCATGCTTACGAGGCGGTGCTTAGCAAGCATCCCGACGTACTGGCAGATCCGTTCATTGCGGAGAACATCGACGAGGTCAGCCGCAACATGCGCACCAAGGCGGTGCTCAAGTTGATTGCACCCTACACCCGATTCTCCCTGCAGTTCATCTCGAAGCACATCAAGATCTCGGTACACGAGGTGCTCGACATTCTGAGTTACCTGATCCTCGACAAGAAACTCAATGCCAAGATCGACCAGGAGAATGGTACGGTAGAGGTAGCGAGTTCCAGCGACGTGGAACGGCTGCGCGCGTTGGAGGAGTGGAGCTCATCCTTGCATAGCCTGTGGCAGACCGCCCTCAACGGCGAGGGCTTCCGGTCAGAGGAAACCACCGGCTCCATGTTCGCGGGATATGATGACGGGCCCATGGGCATGCGGACCCGGCGAAAGGAGCGCGGCAAGCCTTTCGGAGGCAAGCTAGCTGTTTAGTGGCGTACCTGCGGCTGAGCCGCGACAAAGAAACACAGAAGACCCACGTGGAAGCGCATTGCCCATCTCACACCGAGTTTTGCTGCCTGCAGCGGCCCGTTCGCGTTGCCCGTTGAGCGGTCTATTCTCTTTCCATATTCTACAAGACACATGACCCGCAATTTAGAGTTACTTATAGCTAGCAACATAAGCTAAAATCCAATATCACGATGAGACGAGTTAGCAGGGTTTATTTGCTACCATGCTACGCTAGTCTACCAAAGTACAGCACCGACGTACACGCCTCAAAAGCCCCGGGATCAGGGCGCTTGGAACAGACCTTCCGAAACCCGACAGCTGGGATCTGCTTGGCCGGCTAGAGTTTGCTACGCGGCCCATCGATCAGGATTGGGAAAGGAGCTCCGCGGCGCATGTGAAGGTGCAATTCCCTCAAGGGAGGTGAATGCGAGAACTCGAGATCCCGCTATCTGGCCCTTCTATCTGAGTTTGGTGATGCACCCTAGTGCAGCAGGTACTTTCCTAGACGCTGGTTCGGAAGCTCTCCGTAGCAAGCCGCACAGATCGCACACCCATGATCTCTCCAGTTGGGATTACGATCCTCATCCTCAACGCCCCAAACCCAGTCCCTAATCTCACCTATCAAGCCGGTTGGTGAGGTCGGGTGATGGGCCCGGGCTGAGGTCTGATGTGATGTGGATGCTCAGACCTCGAACCCTGGAACCCTGGAAAACTGCATAGGTGACACGATCAAACATCACGAAACCCCGCTTTTCAGACGGGTAAAAGAGCTAGCCGAGTTTTGGGCGTGTCCGATTAACCCGAGATAGAGCCGGAGCACCATTGGGGCGATCGGGAGACGGTGGGGATCGATTGTTTTTTTTTCTTTTCTTTTCTTCTTTTCCGTCTCGCGCTTGCAGAAACCAGATGTGGATGTGTTTGGGGGTAAGTTAGAGAAGGTCCATAGGTCCATAGGTCCATAGTCCTAGTCCTAGTCCTAGGCCAAAGTCCAAAGTCCAAGTCCAAGTCCGAATTACCGAATTACCAAATTACCAAATTAGTTACCCAAATCCCAATACCCAAATCCCAAACCCCAAATCCCAAATCCCAAATCCCAAATCCCAAATGCAAAATTCAAAATCCAAATCCCGAATCGAGAATCCACGCTGCAGGGTCGAATGTTTGCTGAGGGGTGACAACTCACGATCTCCCGAGGGCTTGTGTTACTTCCTCTCCCTCCCTTTTCCCTTTTCCCCCTCCCTAGTCCTAAGTCCCTAGTCCTCAGGTTCCTTCGATTTCTGGGTTCCCTGGTTCCCTGGTTCCCTAGTTACTAGCTGATCGTTTTGCTCCCCACTTCTCGACCTTCAAACGTTCTTCGACTTACCTTCAACCTCCAACATCCGACCTTCCTTGAAACCTGACCCTCTATTCTCAATTTTCCCGTTTCCAACCGCTTGGAAACTCTTATTCGCGGTCTCACTCGGCGTTCCACTCTGGATGACCCGTGAAAGCTAGTTGACAAAGGTCTGAGCTCCCCGATCGCTGTGTTTCTGGTTTCTGGTATCTGGTCTCGGCGTGTGTTGCCATCCGCCATCCCCCTCTGTACTCGCGTTCTTTTCCGGAGAAGGGTTCCGAGCCTTTGCTATCCCTGCACCCGGTGGAGCCGTGTATGGTTCATCCACTCCTTGACATGGCAGCCTTGATGATCCTCCCGCACTGTCAACTACTTGCCCGTTGAAGGACCCCCCGATCATCGCTGACATCATTTGCGGCGCACTTTCGATGTGATGGTCTTGGCCGGGCTCCTGATGATCAGTGTCTTACTCTAGACTTCTCATCACATTTCTGCTCGGCCAATCATCGTGTTATTCTGGAGCCAGTCACACAGCCACCAACTATGTTGTTGATATTTGCAAAGTCCGTGAGATCTTCGTGCTGATTCCATGCCAATAGTTTATTCGACCCAATCTGTCGGGACCATTCGTGGTCGCACAAGACGCATATTTGGACCTCTCTGCTGGTGTGGCCCTTTATATCCGCCCTCTATCACCTTCTCATGCTAATATTACCCCAATTCCCAGATGCCTCTGAGCTCCTAAACCATCCCAGGCTGTATGCGATGTCCTTATCAAAACCGTGGAGTCATTTCGGTCCTCACCATCCTTTCCCGGAAAAACAGAACTATTACCGGGACCCTTTCCCCCCATCTCTTCTTCCTCCATTAGGATTTTCTATTTCTGCGGCCTTTGCCCCTGATCCCACCATGAGTAATGCCAATATGAACGCCTTGCCGTTAGATGAAATGGAGCGCTTCCAGAAGCTGTCCAATGAGTTCGAGCCGGATGTTCAGGTACGATGTCTTCGTCCCGCCCAAGATAGAGGCTGACCGGATTAGGGGCCCCTAGTGTCGACGAAGCAGTCCAGTCATAGCATTGCGATGGACTATGCCAATGCTGACCCTACCCTTGCAACAAAAACAAGTGTATGTCTACCTAGTTATCGTGACCGGTTGAGCACGCGGTCATACTGACGTCCACAGGCTCTGGCAATCACCCACCCCATGACTCGTATCATGAAAGGCGATGGGAATTGCGGTTGGCGCGGTATGCTTTTCGTCCGTTCGAGAGGAAATCCATCTGATTATTCTAGCGGTGACTTTCGGATACTTTGAAACCCTCTACGCCCTGCGAGACCCCATGCGTGTTCAGCGAGAAATGAGTCGCATCGAATCCCTTAACACATTGCTTGTTCAGGTCGGCCTCGATCCCACTCTATACGAGATCTTTGTGGATGCCACCGAAGACGCATTCGCACAAACCTTGGCGGCTATCCAGAATGGCGAGCAGGATGAGACATACCTGGTCAATGCCTTCAATGATGAATTCAACTCAAATTCCATCATTACTCACTTCAGGGTATGTAGCCCTGAAAATATACAAAGTCTAGGCTGACTAAAATCTTTTCTAGCTACTCACTAGCACCTGGATGAAACTCAACCCTCAACAATACCAAGCCTTTCTCTCCGGGCCCCTGGACGAGTACTGTGCTAAACACATCGACCCGCTGAAGACGGAAATCGATCAAGTCGGACTACAAGCCCTGGTCGACGGTATCATCCAAGGATCTGGGTTTGGAGTCGAGATTCTCTATCTCGATCGAAGTGAGGGCGACGCGGTGACGCCTCACCAGCTGGTTTCTGGATCTACTCCCAATGGACCTACCATCCGCCTGCTATATCGACCGTAAGTTTTCCCTGTGCCTTAAAGCCTTGAAAGCCCGCTCTAACCTTCTTAGTGGCCACTATGACCTTCTCTACCGCGCCGAACAGACTGTGAATATGGCACCCATGGTCAACCTCCAATACGGAATGACTTCTAACTATACCCCCTGGGACCAAGGCGCTCTCTCCTTCGACGTCAACTCAAGTTTGATGTCCATCCCCAATCTGATGGCGGACCCCGGATCTGGATTCGGCATGCCCATGTCTCCAATTCCCTCGGTACCTCAAACGCCAGCAAGCCCATTTCGAATATCCACCCCCCAGGACATGTACCAGTCGCCCATCCAGAACCACGTTCCAGTTCCCGTCTCATCACCTCCACCTGTGATGCCTTCGGCTCCACCCCCAATGACGACTCTGCCCAACAGATCTGATGGCCCGCAGATCCGCTTGAATCCATTGGTGATGAAACCAAACCTGAGCCATTCCCTCCCAGTGACCACGCCTTTTAAAAAGTGAGCACTCCCCCCACCACCTAGCTAGTCGCCGCTAATGTCTAATTTGAGAAGCTCCCCCTACAACCAAGCGCACTTCCAGAACCAAGATTTTGAGCCAATTCACTGGGAACCAAGTGACTCTCGCCGATGAAGTAATGAATCAAAATTTGCCCTTCTCCGAACTGGGAGTCAGCGTCTTTCTCCTTTCGGACATCCTTGCCCTTATCCTTACCCCTACCCCTTCAACCCTTACCCTTGCCCAATGACCCTATTGTCGCATGGCAGTATGATGCATAGTTCGAGCGTTCTGCGTCTTCAGATTGTTTCCTCGGAAATGAGGACCGAGAAATGAACAACGAATGCTTTGATCTATGATACAGTAACATACACACTTATAGGTACACAAGATATAAGTAACAGGTACTAGAGTAGGTACATAGGGCATGTAGCGTTAACATTTCTCATCACTCGCCTCCATAATCGCATCAACCATCTCATCTAACCCCCTCCTCTCCGCCTCTTCATCCAAATACCTTGCCATCACAAGCCTCGCTAGCGCATCACCCACCCAGTTCTGACTATTCCAGTCCGCATCATTCATAATAGGCGTCTCGGCAATAGTCCGTTGTAATGATGATACAGGCACTGTGTCTGGTAGTGATGAGATACGTATCACGCGTGCAATATCTGCATTTAATTAGCCATCTTTCACCATTTGGATATTGGACCTTGAACTGAACCCCGGGTCAAGATCCGTGATCTGTGAATCTGATGTGATACATACTCGTAGAAGAAACAGGAAGTTCGATATTAGCACGTTCAAAGAAACTGAAGAATCCAGGTGATCCCACGACCTCCATTAGGGCAGATTTGAGGCGTTCGCCGTTCTCGAATTCGAGATATAGTGAGGCGTGTCGGTAGCGCGCGTAGTCGAGTGGAGAGGCGACGGTTATTAGAACGGAGAGGTGGGTTGGCATTGTAGCCTTTTTGAGTATATAAGAAATGGAGAACAAACGTAGACTATGGACTATGAATTTCACGAGAATTAAATGGGTGAATGTGAATTTAAAGAAATTCCGAGCGTCGGGACCTCGGGATGACGTCGGTGGAAGATGGGTTTCCAGATCGGGTGGGTCCGCCCTACGTGAGGAATTGATTTGGATTGAGCTGTTTGTAATTCATTCACTGATTCTATCTCAAATGATCGTCTTTTCACTTGGTGAATAACTGCGCAATCAAGCTCGGAATCGCTCGAATGATCTGACCCAGGACGTACATCGTATCGCCAAAGGGTGTGGTCTGATACTCCGCCGGACGGGGTGCAATATCAGCGACGGCGAGGATAGTATTGACGAGCGGGGTCGGGTATGTAGCGTATAGATATGCAGCGACGATATCGTGGCCGTTTGTAATGCCGCCTAATTTGTAGTGAGTAGGGTTCTCAAATGTTTGGCGGTTCTGATCACGAGGTTAATATACCACTAGTCCACAGGTTTCCATCACTGGTGAAACGCAGTGCGTCACTCCATAGCGTCGTTTCGGGGAACTGTTTTCTCAGGAGTGGGATTAGGAAGCGTGGTGCTGTTGCTGTCTTTCCTTTGGTGATTCCTGCGTGGGCGGCGACTAAGATGCCCGTGCAGACTGTCATGATCGTCGTAGCTGCTGCGTTGTGTTCACGGACAAAGTCGAGGTATTCGATCGGGGGGGGCATGGATTTCGGCGGAGGTCCGGGTATGTAGAGGAGATCGAGGTTTCCTGGTGCCACGGCTGCGTCGGTTAAGGAGTCTGTCAGGCGGAGAGACATTTGCGATGTCACTGAGGAGTGGGCGTTGGGACCGTCACGGCCGATATAGTGGATTTCGCACGGTCGACCTAATTCTTGGAGTGGTTTCGGCATTCCTATCTCTTCGATGTATTCGGGTGTTGCCATGAAGATTAGGTCCACTGCTGCTAGGTCTAGGAGCTGGACGGAATCCACGAGGAGGACACCGATGCGGAGGGGTACCATGATGGAAGCTGGAATCTGTCCGGAGGAGTAGTTATTCAGTGTAGGTGATAGCATAGCTAAATATCTAGGCATCGGGTAAATAAAGCCCAACTGCATTCACTGTCCAGGTATCGGTAAGCTCCGGCTCCGACGGATGAGCGCATTTGCGCAATTGGGCCGTGTCGAGCCTCTTCGAGTCGATGCACTAATGTGCGCAATCGAGCGCAGTCCGACGCAGTAGTATTGCATGGTTCGATTCGATCTGTCATCAACCGATTCATGACTGTGGAAGTTGCACCTGCACAACCTCTTCGGGATTTGAATGGATCTGCTCAGATTAGACCCCGTAACTCCACTGAAGATACCGGCATCCTCCCCTGGGCATGGGAGTATTGCGTAGGAAGGCCATGATGTTGGAAACTCGGACAAAAGCCGAAGGGGACAATCCCGAACTGGACCCCCCCACAATTCAAGCTCCACAACTGGCAGCCTCCCGATCCCTCTCGGTCGAGGCTTAACAGTGGCTATAGAGTTTGTTACCAAACTACCCGGCAACACAAGCAGTGAGTGTTTGACTACTGTTCTCTGGTCGTACAACCATGGTCAACGGCTGTATCTTCACCGCCACCAGCCTTATCTCGCGCCAGGGATCAGGGGATCAGGGAATCAGGGCTCAGGGGAACCGGGAAGCTTCCCCGCATCAACCTGACAACTTAAATCTCATCGGTCCATCCAGCAAATAACGGCCCCCCATCCTCCCCAGTTTTTCGAAGTTGGTAGGGTTAAATCGGAGCACATCGCTCCGCCTTTCGTTCGGCTTTCCTTGCCATGGCATGCTTCCCGGACTCGGGATCCGCAATGCTGTAGCCCTCATATTCGGAGCACTGTGATCCTTGGCTTAAAGTTCAATTTCCCCGCGTGGGGGTGGGGAGTATATAGTCACAAGGGAGGGTCAATTTCTAGGGGCTGTTTATTCTGTATTCTTGCTATTGTGACAATCATGGGCTCCATGATAGATAGCCCGCCGAAGGGCGGATTCAAGTTAGTGCTGGAGAATCCATATCTTTGCGGTGTGGCATCAGTAAGTATCAAATCTGTGACAATAATCAATGGCTAACTCGGGTAGTTCTCGACTCTGGGCGGTCTCTTGTTTGGATATGACCAGGGCGTGATCTCTGGTGTCATCACCATGGAGAGCTTTGGCGCTGCGTTCCCAAGAGTTTACAGCGACTCTGGTTTCAAAGGGTGGTTTGTTTCAACTCTTTTGCTTGGTGAGCTCCCTCGGACGATTGGAAATCGAAACCTAACACGATGAAGCTGCATGGGCTGGGTCTCTGATCAATGGACCCATCGCCGATCGAATTGGACGAAAGCTATCAATCAATATGGCTGTCGTAATCTTCGTCATTGGATCTGCTATTCAATGTGGTGCGGTCGATATCCCAATGCTCTTTGCTGGTATGTCTTTCACGGTGAACTCGAGACCTTCACTAATTTCTCCTAGGTCGAGCGATTGCCGGCCTGGCTATCGGCATGTTGACTATGGTGGTCCCATTATACATCTCAGAAGTATCCATCCCTGAGATCCGGGGAGGCCTTGTGGTAACACAACAATGTGAGCTTCCCACACTGCATGGATATCCCTGGATGATTCGACTAACCCTATCTAGTGTCCGTCACAATTGGCATCCTGGTCAGCTACTGGATCGACTATGGAACCAACTATATTGGAGGCTCGCGCTGTGCCCCGAATATGGCTTACACAGGAGGAACAGCTTCAAAGCCTTCCTTCGACCCATACCATGATGTTCCCATCGGCGGATGCACTGGTCAATCCGAGGCATCATGGCGACTCCCACTAGCCATCCAGATAGCTCCGGCATTGATTCTAGGTATTGGAATGCTGTTTTTCCCAGACTCGCCTCGCTGGCTACTTATGAAGGAGCGCGACGAAGAATGTCTTGATGCTCTTTCAAGACTGCGTCGCCAGTCTCGGGATAGTCCCACGCTTCAGAACGAATATCTGGAGATTCGGGCGTCCATCATGCTCGAGAACACCTTTGCACGGGAGCATTTTCCCAACATGACAGGATTCAAGCTACATGCTGCTCAGGTAACTTTCCTACGCCCTATGCTAATTCCCATGCTAACATGATCTACGCCAGTACATGTCACTAGTGACAAGTTGGTCCCGCTTCAAGCGGTTGGCTATCGGTTGCTGCGTCATGTTCTTCCAGCAATTCATGGGTTGTAACGGTGAGTACAACCGCTTGCTTTCAAGCCACAAACGATTCTAATTCGTTCCAGCCATGATATACTACGCTCCCACGATATTCGGCATGCTGGGCATGGACGGCAACACAACTTCACTTCTAGCCACCGGTGTATATGGTATCGTCAACTGCCTTAGTACTCTACCGGCACTCTTCTTCATCGACAAGGTTGGACGTCGCGTCCTTCTCATGGCAGGCGCCACAGGAACCTGCATTTCGCTTGTTATCGTCGGGAGTATCCTCGGCGGATATGGCTCCAGCCTATCCGGAAACAAGTCCGCTGGATACGCAGCGATTGCATTCATATACATTTACGATGTCAATTTCTCATATTCGTTTGCGCCCATCGGCTGGGTGCTGCCGTCTGAGATTTTCAACTTGTCAATTCGTTCGAAAGCAATATCTATTACGACATCGGCTACTTGGATGTGCAACTTGTGAGTTGATTTCCCCTTTCCATGGAAATGATTCTTCTAATTATCTCTATAGCATCATCGGCCTCGTTACTCCGGACATGCTCGATACCATCACCTGGGGTACTTACATCTTCTTCGCAGCATTTTGTCTAGTGGCGTTGGTCTTTACGATCTTTTGTATTCCCGAGACACGCGGAAAGACTCTTGAAGATATGGATCTCATATTTGGTGATACGAGTGCTCATGAGGAGAAGAAGCGCATTAAGCGCATCGAGGCTCAGCTGCGTGGTACGCCTTTTGAAGATGACGACATGAAACCGGTTGATGAGCATGAGGAGGTTGTGGAAGAGTGAGAGTCTATATTATGTCTAACTTGTCGGGCTTTCTTCAAATATTGTAAGCGATGTGAAAAATCAGGGCTCTTAGTGTCATTCTCTACTGTAGAACAAGTCTCGGACCAGTAGAAGTAGAACAGGAACCCCCGCGGCTGACGGGAGATCGCTGCCTTATCGGCCCCTGATACCAGGCCGACTCCACCTCAACTTCAACGTCTGTCTTTCTCTCTTTCCATCACCACACCCATCATGTCTTCCCAGAAGCCCCAACAGACCTACTTTTCTAACGGCCGGGCTCTTCAGAGGTGAGATCTCCGCTCGGGCCAGTTGAGACCCCGTTTAGCTAGACGAAAAACCCTGCTAACTCGGCGCGACCCCAACAGCCCGCCGCTCACCGTTCGCGCCGTTCGCTTCTTCGAGAGCGCTTACACCTTTGTTGGACTGTACTTTGTCAGCCTGTTTTCGGTATGAGAAGCCCCCTTCACTCGGATACCCACGCCTTGCGAGGCCGGAGGGATTTCCCCGTTCTTTGCTGCCTGGAGATGCTAACTCGGGAAATTCGCAGCTCGACACCTACGCTGCGGCCCAGGCTTCCCAGTTCAATGTCTACAACCGTCAATCTGCCTCGAAGTCCAAGTCTCGATTTGGTGTAAGCTCAGGCACCTGGGGTGGAAGCGGTGGTGGTGGTGGCGGTGGTCCTCCCGGTCCGGGGTCGGGTCCTGGCAGGCGTATCGGAACAGTGGACGATGTTCGAGGCCCGGAGTGTGGGGGCGGGACATGCCGTGGGTGAGAAGGTGGTTGCTTGGATGTGAGGTACCAAATACCAGAGACGAGAGTGAAGACTTGAGGCAAGCGGCCATGGTGGCTTTCACCTATGGACTGAGAATGCCTCGACTCGGCGAATTGTGCACTTGAATATATGCGCAGTGCTATTTTTACTCTATAACTGGAATTCAAATCACAAAAAAGCTATAAAGTAGGGTATCTGCGTCTTGTTATCTGGCTATCAGCTCCTATCAACATCGATGGATCCACCGCCGATCATCGATCAACACACCCAGACCAACGCCACCGATGCCACACATCACCGCCTTACCCAAGGTAGATCATGTCAAGATGTATCACGACTAGTCATCATGAAGAACATACAACATGCTCACGTGACGGTACCCCACTCTTCCCCTCGTTTGGAAGCAAGCAAAGTCAACACCTTGGGCCCTGAACGACCGGAGAATCCAAGATGACGTCCATTCCTTCCACGGACGCCGAGTGGGCGATATTAATCACCCGTTTCCAAGAGGTGTTGCCAGCCCGATCCCACTTGCATCCTGCAATCCCATTGGAAATCCCAGGAATGATCGACCACACGCTCTTGACCGTGGGCGTCGAAGCAGACCGAGTAAACAAGATCTGCGACGAAGCCAAAGAACATGAATTCGCCTCCGTCTGTGTCCGCCTGGAAAACGTTTCTCGCGCCGTTGAAAAACTCAAGGACGCGCGAAAGACAGTCGTCGCCTGCGTGGTCGGCTTTCATGAGGGTACATACGAAACGACTGAGAAAGTGCGGGAGGCCAAGGAGGCCGTGGCACAAGGCGCCAAGGAGCTGGATATGGTTATCAACTATCCCCTGTTGAAGCAGGGTAAATATACAGCGGTCTATGAGGATGTCTTGGCTGTTCGCGAGGCTGCGCCTCCACCGGTTATTCTCAAGGCGATTATCGAAACATCTCAACTTGAAAAGGATGAGATCATTGCTGCTACTATGATCTGCTGCATGGCGGAAGTGGATTTCGTTAAGACTAGTACCGGGCTCAAGGGCGGTGGTGCTACCGTTGAAAATGTCACCATTATGCGTCTTGTTGCTGATCATTGTGGAACAACACAGACTAAGATCAAAGCGAGTGGAGGCATTCGGTCTGCTAGTGACTGTGTGAACCTAATAAAAGCTGGTGCGCACCGCATCGGCACCAGTGCCGGCGTTTTAATTGTGAAGGAGGTGGATGGGGACGCGTTACCGGAGCAAGGTGTTGGTCAGTCCGCGTATTAACATGTGAAGGCTTTTGCTCTCTGGCAGGACTCTTTTTGAATGTCAGATGTGTGAGATAGAGGGAAGCCCCGATGGGCCTCAAGATATCAACAATGCTTCATGTCATAGCCAAAAGACAATGCCAGTCTGATTTTGCAAAGTCATGTCTTTGAAAGAATCGGGGATAAATTGAATCGGATGTACTAGCGTGATATTTGTTGCGGGTAGGCTATATCTAGGAACATACAAAACCACGATTCTACTATTTAGTGGGTGTTGATGCCATGAGAAGAGGTTCGTTGCGCTTTCTTGTCCGGATGCGATTCTTATTACAGTACTGTTAAGTTGTATTGAAAAAGGATCACATGCAACCATTTTTTATTACGAAGGCTTGAGTCTCTTACTATAGATTGTACAGTAGAATTCGAAACCAGATTAACCCCCAGACACTCACGCTTTGTTTCTCGGCCCGTACTTCGAACTAAGCTAATATGTTTTAAAATCAGGCGTCAACAATTCAACCCTAAGATAAGAACCCTCTTAGTTCCAGAACAACTGCTTTACGTAAAACACCGTCTCTTACACAGAGCTCCTATACAGTCATTCTCGAAATCGGCTTGACCGCATCACACTGTGTTGCTATTTCCTAGCCCCACTGCCAAGGCTTTAGCGTATATAATTTATTGAGATGTCTGCCTAAAATTCAGGGCGTCGTAAAAGGCGATTTGTATGTTACAGTACTGAGCTATGTAATATTACGTTATGCGTATGGAAAGTCCAAAGGATTGTATGGAACACCGTCGTGGAGCTGTGCCTGGTTGGAAACGGTCCCTTGTCTTCTTATGGGTCTTTATCATGAGCCTAGCTACTTGAAGGCTAGAGCGAATCTTTTCATGGGACTCGCCTAGGAGCAAGACATGCTCAATACATTACGCTTCATTGTGCGCAGGAATCCGGAGGGGTCCTAGCTGTGATCATTTCCACCAGAAAAACAATGCAGTCATTCCCATCGCTTGAACGGCTGTAAGCCAAGACCCGATCGCAACTCCTGTCTGGGGGTCTCCTGTCTTCCAGGAATAGATACCAGTGACTAGGCCACTGAGGAGTAGGAAGAGGAACATGTAAGCAGCGAACAGGGGCCAGTCTGGCTGTTCTTCAAGATGAATACCCCATCCTTGTGCCATTGGTTCTAGATCAGCTCCAGTTTTCCAAGGCAGACGTGGCCCCCACATTATATCAGGGTGCTTTGATGCAGGGGCGTAAAAGTGGTGGAGGAACGTCCGATAGTCCATAGGCGGCTCGTCAATCGGGCATGGGATATATCTATACTTTCCGGATTTTACTTCTGCTTCGGGGGGTATGGAAGGCATAACTATTGAACCGGCGATTGGCGAAATTAGCGGTCTTTTCCCGATCCGGAACTGTTTTGAAAGTCAGCCATTGTTAAAGTCCTTAGTATGTAAAGCTGTGCAACTTGCCTTTATAAATATCGCCTTCCCGGGCTTGCTGAACCGAAATTGCATTGGGAGCATAGAGTGACGGACATGCTCGTATTTTTCTCGGATCCTCTCGAATAACTGTCCATCACTAGGCGGCTGGTCCAAGTGAAGCTCACTCAACTCTAATGTGAATTTTCCAGTCTCTATGCATAGTTGGAGAGCCTGTCGCTGTCGAGTGTTAGAAGTCGAAGGACCCTCAGCAACGACTGGGGTTTCTGGATCATGCTGATCATTGCTTCCACTATCGTGTGGCATATTCCAACCCATAAGTGAATTGGGAGGTCTCGAAGGCGCTTTTTTTGAGGATTGTCGTGATGTTGAGCCCTCATGCTGGGATTCTTGTCTAGAGTGCTCTTTTAACCTAGCCGCTAGTTTATCGATTGATCCTGGTATATTATCCTGAAAGTCGCCGTATAGAAGATCTCCGCATGTCTGAGATATTAATTTGAGAAGAGTGAGAGGGATCATGATTTTCTTACACATCGCCACACCAGTCTCCTGTATCCAGTGCGCAGCCGCGGCCTAAGCAGCCTCTGGCCAACTTCCCAAAGTAGTTTTAGCAGGATCCAGACATAATAAGACCTTGCTGATGCCGGCTCGATCCTCGTATATTCAATGTTAGGCTGTGTATCGACAGCACTTGAGGCTTCGGCGTATGCTGGAGGTGGTGCCGAATTCTGCTCTTCCAAAAATCCAAGTCGATCTCCGATTGAATCCTGTAACCGTCTAATTTCCTCGACATGCACACGCTGAAGTTCTTCGAGTGCTCCTCTTTGGTGTTTGAGTTCTGAGATTTGAGCTTCGTACTCATTTAAGCGCTCTTTGAGTTCCGATAGCTGCTGAGTTATCATCTCGTACAATTTAATATCTTTCGACTTCAAGGCTTCCTTCAATTCATTCTGCAGATTGGCCATTTGTCGCATGTGGTTTGTGCGGAGATTTTTAATCTCCTCAACTAAAGTCTTACCGGTCTCAGTCTCGGATAAATCCAGCTGCCGGTCAACTAGTTCCTGTTGAATGTTCAGAAGTGTTCTATGCTTCTTGTCCAGAACGGATTTCAAGATCCTTTGAGCATCTTGCGCAGTGCCGGAGAAGCGCTCAACGGTACTCCCTCTTTCAATCATAGTACCCCACATGTTGGGGTTCTGTGTCAATTCTTCTTGTCTCCTTTCGCCTTCTTCAAGGTAGACCCCGTCCCACCTATTAGTGATGAGCACTACGTTGCTCAGAGCCGCCTCTCCAACAAGCTTTTCGAACATCCGCATATTTTTCGCCGCTGAGCGAGTGAAACGCGGGACTTTGATGTTATGCATATAAATGACGCCAGCTAAATTGACCCCTTCAACGTGGGTATCAGCGAGCCAGGTTGCGATTTCCCGTAAAATGTCTGTATCACTTCGATAGGTATCATCGAAGCCAACGGTGTCGACAAGAACAACAGATTGGTCGTTGATTTCAGTACGGTAAACATTAAGCCTATCGGTAACTGTGTCACTTAGCCTGATATACACACTGGATGAAGAATGTTAAGCTGCATTTACCAGACTCCAGCGTTGCACCGACTTTAATTGATGAATCTCCAGTAGCCGCTCGAATAAAGTGCGATTTGCCCACCCCAGTCGGACCCAATACAACAATAACGGCATCCGCGGGAGTCAGTTTAGACTTGCTGCTTTCTGCAGCATCTGCCAGAGTGAGTCGTGCCGTTGGGGTGCTGTGAACTTGATCGTCTGGGACCATCAAGAGAAGCTCTTTCGCATAGGCCGCCGCCACGAGTGCCGCATATGGTTGCCATTCCTTAGACTTGTGTGAGTCGGCGTAGTCACAGATACCGCGAATAACCAGACCTGGAAAATGATTCATAAGTCCAGCCAGTTCCATATCCACACAGCATATCCCTAAATCCCTAGCTAGCCGATCTCGAACCCTGCCATCTTTTACTACCTGGTTTGTAGATCCAATAAGCCCGTAATGGATGACTGGCTCTTTGCTCTCTCGTGGGGGTCGTGGAAGCAGCTTGGATTGGTCGCAATTTATACATGTACCATCTACACGATGATCATATTCTGCTTGGAATAGACGGTCGTCTTGCGTTGGCCTCGTGAAAAAACTCGTCTGGCGAGGCGTCATTTGGAGGTTGGAAATAAATTCATCAACGTGGCTATCTTCTGTCAAGTGATATGCTCGGAGGGCTGCGAGAGCATTTAACAGAATCCGTGGAGGTCGATGTAGCATCCCTGCTCGTTCGATTTGGCCACTGCTTGGCTTTTTGCCAAGATCGTACTGAACCACCCCTCCAAACGTGTCCGTTGGCTTGCTCACTACTATATCTCCCAGCCGTATATCCACATTTTTGCTTGGTATCCCTCCGCCAATACCGACCATTAAACCGAAGCGAACAGCTTGGAAGCTGGACAATAACTGAACCGCAACTATTGTGGCCAAATTAGTGCCATATTCGCCACTCTGCAAAGTAGCAATAACGACGTTGTGCTTTCCAACTCGTCCAAAACAATAGGTGTTTCGATCGTTCGGCAAGGAAGGTAATGATGGGTGACTTTCGTCCAACATAAGCCTCGCAGCTGCTATCTCCACAGGCAAGGCGCATATCCATCCGACTGTGTAGTCGTTATAAGATAGGTGGGCCTTGGACTCCATAACGCTAGGCGTCGATGAAGGCTTAAGCGTAGGATGAGCCAAAATTGGGTGGACGGCCGGCTTGTAAGAAGAAATAGTAGTGGGCGGGGTTGATGAGCGGGGAGGTTGGGCATAAGCCTCCAGATTCCATAAAGCTCCTCAGACTGTAAGTGTAATGTAATAAGAGGGTTTAAGGCTTGTAATGTACCTTACAAGCCGAATCTGCGTCCTCGATTTTACGTGGGTAGCTCAATAGATCATCTGCGCCAAGGCCTTGGCGATAAGGCTAAGAAACAGTTTCTCGGTGTATAATTGATATGATACAAAGCCTGTCGCCAACCCGCTCTCAACTATTAGTTACCTGAAGAGAACGAGATTGGATGTGATTCTGGTACAAATCTTGGATTCGTCTCGGTCAATATGAGCTAGTAGCGTAGGTGGAAGCAGTAACAGAGCCTTCCCCTCAATCCAACTCAGAAGCAGAGCACTCCTTAGTGCCATACCATCATACCTGGCGATATCAACCCTGTTGCATCGGATGGCCCCATCCAATGTAACTTTTCAGAGGCTGCAGGATGGCCCCGCTTACCGGGTGATCGACAAGATATAAAGAAAACCGCGCTCGAACAGGGCATACACGAGCTCAAAGATTCAGATACCGACTAGCAGCATAATCCGTACGTTGCTGCCTAGGAGTTCCCCTGAGAGAAATCCCTCGTCTTTTCCCTTCCCCGCGATTTCAGGCCTGGGGTTCTACCAGGTTGGCACTTCTTTTCATCTTCATCCATCTTCGGACTCATTATTGCAACCGAACCAAGCCATTAATCAACACCGACAACACCCTATAATGCATAATCTCCGTGATTCGCTGCTGGGCCCTTCGCCACGAGGCACCCCTCACCTCACCACATCAGAAGATTTTCGGATAGACCAGGAAGACATCCGTCAGTGCATGGCTCGGGGAGAATTCAAGGAGATTAGGGGCGCGGCCTTCAGCAACCGAACCTGGATTACTACCTCCCGATACTGCGAGCTTGGAGATGGGGTGGATTCCCTCGAAGTTTACATTCATTCTATGTGGTATATGTACTACCAGCTCGGTCGGAATATCTCGTACGAAACGCCCGACCACGAGGGTCTTATCCTCGACATCGTCCGCATTCAAGGAATGGGACCGCTTACTCGGCCCGTGCGAGGAAATTACGGTGTTGATATCGCACGAACTGCCGAAGGTATACTGTGGAATGATCTGCCCTTCTTAGCCACCGATATGACCAGCTTCTGGAACAGCGACTTTCCGACGATGTCGGGTACACACCGACTTAACTTTGCGACTTTCCTAGCCAAACTGGCATCAACCCGCGTCGGCAAGGATAGGTTGTGCCAGATTGCCCTCATTCTATTCCGCAATCTGTTTGAGGAGAGACAGGGACTTCGCAGCGGGGAGGAGTCGGATGATGAAGATCCAAAGCGAAGCATGCATCAGCTTGAAATTTTTCACTTGTTGCCAGCTGCCGTGGCTTGGCTGCGCCATACAGGCCACAATCTTGTTCTACTCTCAGAGGTCTATTGGAACGATTGCCCTAGTATCATCAGCAAGGGGGCGAGAAATTCATCGAGTCAGAGCTTGGGCGGCGATCACCCACTGGATTCTCGCCATGGAGATACATATACTGGCTCAAGCGACTCCATGAAATCCAGGAGGAGGCCAAAGAGGCCAAAGAGGAACTCTTAGAAGAGTACGCCACAGATGCCATTGAGTACATGGTCAGTACCGTTATGCAACGAAATTCTGAAATTTTACGGGCATACCAGAACGGTGGAGATGACTTGCATCAGGAAAAACATCTGTTTTGCCGGAAGAGTCTTTTGAAGAGTGAAGCTACGGAGAATGAAGACTCGAATGACTCGAAGGATGGCGCAAAATAAGTAAGACGCGAAGGAAGGCGCCAAAGCAGATGTCAAGGAAGTTATCAATCAGATCTCTCTCTTTTTCTCACTTCTCTCCTACTTTTATTCCCAAGTTCAATGTTACTTTTCTGTCCCAATGCAGCCCTTCGCATGTCTGCTCTATCTTCGAAGGTGTACAAATAAGATACGATTACACCACTTCGATGAGGCAGATGAAATACATATGTTCTGGTGTTATGGTAATCGTCTGACTTCCGGATCGTTCAGACTGCCAGAGAATCCCTCGTGTCAGATTTGTGAAGAACATGGTAGCTACTAGAGCGTCAGGTTACTTCAGCAATAAGTAGACGGCTAGGATATTCTCTGTTTGACAGAGATGCTCAAAATATCAAATAGTCAGTAAGCAATTTGATGATAAGCCAAAATATCTAGCTAGATACTCAATGAGTGTGGCCATAGCAGAATATCACAAAAAAAACGAGATACTCGGGATGCACACCACATATGTATCAACCCAACATACACTCAATATTACTTGATCCTAGCCATTTTTGACGCGAATTGTAGGCATTGAGAATCACGCGTCATCTCACACTTCCTGGTAAGAAGAATGGCCAGTAACAGCCATTTGAAATAGTTCTATCAATGGCGGAAGTCACACTTAACTTTTCCGTTGTAGGAGTCATACGTGCACTTATTTCCATCCTTCTCGCACTTTGAAGATAATTCTCATGGTTAGCTGAGGTTATTATACTTAAGTATAAAGAAGAGATACCTTTGTGTTGGCGGCGCTAGGGCACTTGACAAGGTGTGTCTTCCCACCAATTCCGTATCTACAATTGTTGTCCTTTGCAACACATTTCTGGGGAGTTGTTCCGAGTACTTAGTTTTAGTGTCATGTGGGCATATATTGTATAAGACTCACTCCTGTGTACTCAATGTTGGCAGCATTCTCAACTCTAGCATTGAGGCCGTCGGACTCGGCATCAATGGGACTAGCAATCGCACCCATGGCAGCGAACAGGAAAAGGGAAACCTTGGTGATCTGCATGGTGAAGGGCTTGGAGCATTGGTCGATCAAATAATCACAGGCGGAATTGGTCTTGATGAGGTTGAGGTCTTGTAATTTGGGGCATCGAGCAGCTGTCTTATATAGGAATCCTCCCAATCCCTGCAAAAGAGGTGACAAACATAATCGCAAATTTCGATGCAGTCATCATGAGGGCCGCAGCCGGAAGATGATCGAGCTACCCAATAAGAGCTCTAATTTGCGTATTTGAGGATATTTACCTTATTGGTTGGTATACTCCTATAGGCGAAGCATTTGACTCATTGATAATTGTACCACGTCGGGGAGTAATAACACGCGCAGAAGGACCGGAGCAGCAGATTAGCCGGTCAATATTCTGATATGCTGAACTTTTGACTCTTCATCACGAGCAAGGCTCTTTCAGTTATGCTGAACCGAGGAATGATTTTCAGGTCCAAGGCATGAGTGCATTAGGAATGCAGGGTAGAGGTGGTGACATAATACATTGGCCAGGAGACAACGGTACCGCCCCGCGTCCGCCTCTCGTGCCGGGCCGTGGCCCGCACAGCCTGCTGTGGGGGAGGTTTGACGAACTGGATATCGATGTGATGGAACCCTGTAGGCGTTAAGGCACAGATGCGCGGTAGTATATACGTGAAACTTGAATAGACACATGCGAAACGACGCGTATGAAGGAAATCCTCACAAGAATCATAAATGAGAATTCCTATAAGTAGAATACGTAGCTTTGGGCGGAACTCCGATTTGCAGCAATGCTTTACCCCGCCACTCAGTCTCCAACCCTCAGGCTTTCTTCGTGGCCTGAGAGGCGACAAACACGTCAGCATCAAACTGCCTTTATGTCGCTCTGAGTCACTCGATGGACGCCGTGGGGCGACAGGGGGCACCCAAATCGCATGATCAGCGGAGGATCAAGGGTCGGAACCAACAGACCTGGACATCATAGGCGGCCTTGGTAAACTTTGCCGCAAAAGTGAGACAGAACGAAAATTGGGAAAATAAAACAAATTGGCTGCCTAAGCGGATAGATCGTGGAAAGTCAAAGAAGCAGGGCGACACAACAAAATTCCCGCATTGTGACAGTCGCACTGCTGGGGAATGATCATCATGCAGACAGCCACATGATAAGTTCAGCTCTATTACTATTGGTAATCTTGATTCTCCGGACCAGGCACCCGAATATGAACCATATTCAGAAAAGATAACTCTTCAATCTTCCTGTTGCTTCTCCACAGAGGTAGTAGCCGACGGCGTACCCAAGACAACCTTCACCGACTTCCACGTAAGCCGAAGAACAAAGAGAGTCAGAGACCCAAAGTTCATCCAAACAAGGACTGCAAAGTAAGCCAAAAATTTGGGAGGAATTCGCTTGAAGATCTGAATCGGGTCAACTCCCACCATCGCCGTGAATTCATCGATCTCCACCAACGCAGTCCCGGCCACATCCGAACCACTTGGATCACTTGGCTTTTCAGCCGTAGACTCAAACCCGTCATTATAGATAACTGCCGCGATAGCCCCACCGAATACGGTCATGAAGAACATCATCATGGCTTTGTAGACCAGTTCGTATAGCCAGGTCCCGCAGAACAGGAGCATCGCAAATGCCTCACCGCGGGAGCGGCGAGGTACGGTGAGAAAGTGTGCGATGGAGTCATCTTGGCCGGGTTGCAACAACACAATTACGCGGCAGATCAAGTAGGTCAAAAGGCTGATGGAGGCGATTGGTTCCACAAGGCTGCGGTTCGTGTTCAGAATGTCGAGGGCAGTAAAGCTCAAAGCGGTTGTGGCCCACAGAGAGAGGAGAGTCACGGAGACACCTGCGTAGAGACGAGTTCCGAGAGACGGTGTTGTAGAAGCCATTCTTGAGCTGGAATTTAGCTGAATGGGTGTTTTTGGATGGTTATTTTTTTCTTTAGATGGAGGTGTCCTTTTTGGCCCCCATTGACGTCTCAAGGCACCGATCTATTTTTGCGGAGAGCCGCTAGATCACTAGACTCTGAAAATTTCATCCGCTATCTTATCTATTGTAACCTAATGGGGAATAACTTCAAAATTCACATGTTCATTTCGATGAAATCTCTCACTTTCTTTGCCTACCCATCTCCAACACACCCTCACGCCACTTCCAAAGCCCAGATAACACTGCAGCGGGGCCAAAAATGAAAGTACCGAGTAAAGCACAAAAGAACGTTACCAGAGGTGAGATCTTGGTCAGGTTCACACGGCGCATATCCCAAATTGTAAAAGTACACCATACCACAACAACAAGAGCCAAGCATCCGACCTGCAAAAGCTGCACAGAGGGTGTTATAGTCAAGCTGCGGATATCGGAAACAGCCTCGGGGAACAATCTGCTCACAAGAACCACATGCGACGTGCTGGAAACAACGATTATGATATTAAAGAAGCGTGAGATGTATTTTAGATCTCGGGCTCCAAACAGCAGTTGACCAACTGAGAGTTCCTCGGTGTCAGTTTGGAAGAAGTGCTTGCCAAGGCGAAGAAGAAGAGGAAGACTAGCATGGACCACCGGTATCACCCGCTCAACACACATGGGTCCTGTTTCCCCTGGGTTTTGTCCTAAGATGGTCGCACCACAAGCCATAATTGGGATATACATGGCTAATATCCCAAGTGGCAGCGCTTTCGCGGCCCAGGGGTCGATTGCTCTGGGAGAAGGATAATAGAATGATTGTTGTCCGCTCATGTAGATGTGTATCGCGAAATAGACGGGCAGGACAATCTCCCAACCAAATGAAAACGAGGCAATCAAATGCGGGATTGAGCTGGAGGGATTAGCAATCACGCTCAATTTGTAGATTGTTCAGAGCCACGTACCTGAATAAAGGTGAGATGAGGAGACCTGGTCGAAAAGATTCAACCGCCCAGAATCCACTGATGGCGATCGTGACGAAAGACATGTAGAGCTGTAGTGGCTCAGACTCGCTGTCAAGGCCCCGACCAATGTCAAGACTTCGAGACAGAAGCGAGCTCAGCAATGCAATAAAAAGCATCAATCCCATCCAGAACACGGTTGCCAAAGTCGACCGGTCTTGCGCATTTATCTGGACTTGCTCATTTAACGCGACCAACCCGGACGACCGAGAGCTCTTTGGTAGATATCTCAGAGTACGGCCCGGGGTAGAACCTATTGCGAACAGCGGAGCAATGTGCAAGTCACCCAGCTTAGAAACGACATTGAGCTGAAGAAATCTCAGGAAGCGATTGTCAAGAACTTCCATACGTTGGACACTCTTGACATGTTCCATGGTTTTTTTTGTTCTTGGGCCGCGCTCCTTCTGATACTCGTGGAAGATGCGTTGGATTCTATCATGATCCGGATGTGGACTCTCATCGAGAGCTTCTTTCAGAAGATCGCAGAAGAATCCTGCGGACTCGATTGCAGCGTTTCCGCCTTGTCCGGTTAATGGATTCACCTACACTCAAGTGAGGGTGGTTAGATGTCTTGTCCTGCTTCAAGGGGTCATGTATAGGTACCTTGTGGAAAGAATCCCCGATCAGTACAGCTCTCTTGTAGGAACATTTCTCGAGCACGAATTCTTCAATTGGCACGAGCACGCTAGCCATGCGACGTTCATAGATGTCGCCAAATGTATGACCATTGAATAGGGGGTCATTGGCATAGGCAGCAGCTACTTTATTTGCCTCGTTCTCAGTATAGCGTGGGATGTCCAGGTGAGTCTTCATCTCGGCATTCTTGAAGAATGCAAAGAAGTATAATTTGTTGTCGGGCCCTATTGGACAAAGATAAGATCGACCCTTGAAAAAGGATTTGTATGCTGTTGCATCCGGTATCCCATCTGGACGTTTCGCAATGCCGAACAAGCATCTATACGTGCAAGAAATTGCTGAGGAGACGCTATTAGCATTGTCAATAGATCGCACAAGGAGACAATAATACACTTTCTCATTCGTGCTGCGCCATAATCGGGGTTCTCAATGTCCGCAAGGCGCCACATCTCAGTTCTTGTGCGGCTGCGGACCCCATCCGCGCCAATGAGGATATCTCCACGGACAATAGATCCATCTTTCATTGCGACCCGCACGCCATTATCAAGCTCTTCGATTTTGAAGACTTCCATGGAAGTATGGATGTTGGATTTGTCCTGTAAATTATCGTACAAGGCCCGTAGCATGTGCTGCCGATCCATAAACCACATGCGATATCCAAGTCTACCTCGCTCATGGTCAGCTCGACTACCTATAAGGGACAAGATCCACTGACAATTCTTCCATGAGATCACCAAATTTTTTTGCAGCTCCTATTTGATGCCCATCTGGACCAGAGTCACAGGTATATTGCACCTGCACTGCATGGGTTTTCAGCTTGTCATTGATCCCCAACTGGTCCAGGATTCTCGCCCCATGGGGTGCTAAGCCCAAGCTCGCTCCGAGTTGGGGTGCGATAATATCATGCTTCTCGAGAACAATGTAGTTAATGCCATATCGCTCTAAGATGTTGGCTAATGTGAGCCCTGCGATACTACCCCCAACGATTATCACTTTAAAAGCAGCCATAACAACAGTGAAGGATGACAAGTTTCAAAAGTTGGACAGTTGAACAGTTGGACACTTGTCTCCTGCGCGTGGGGAATATCAGGCTATATTTATCGGGGCGCCTCATAAGGCGTGCCATTTCAGCAGGCGGGCCTCGGACCACCTGAGCACGAGGCGGCGCATACGCAAATCCGGGAAGCTGTCGTGTCATTTGTTCCACAATTAAATACGGACCTCGTGTTGTCCAATGGCAGGGCATTGCATGAGTAGCTGAAACGGAAAGTTTGATATTTCCTCCTAGTTATCCCCGACACTGCTGCCTGAAATCTGGGGCTCGACGAAGGACAAAGCTAAACCTTACCCGGTAAACTCGATGTTGGCTCGTTGTCACTAATATATTATCGGCTGATAAAATGGTCTGAGCGTCAACCTATCGTATAGCTCGACCGAGAAGATAGTCTAAATGGGCCGAGATGCTTGATTCTTCACTTCCTTCTCACCATTTTTCTGGGCATCTGCATAGACTGCGCGATTTTCTTCTTATTTTTCTTTTTACATCTCTTTTTAGACCTCTTTGCATCCTCATTTCCTTTTTTTTTTTAAGATAATTCGAATACGCCTAGGGACATAAGTCACAGTCGCGTGTTCAGAGTTGTTCTTATTATATTCCTGGTC
This sequence comes from Penicillium atrosanguineum, assembly GCF_028827265.1. Taxonomy (NCBI): domain Eukaryota; kingdom Fungi; phylum Ascomycota; class Eurotiomycetes; order Eurotiales; family Aspergillaceae; genus Penicillium; species Penicillium atrosanguineum. Next base: position 1,729,474 of record NW_026623138.1, on the reverse strand, counting down.
CGGCCTCACTTCAGGTGATCGGAAGCCTACAGGGCTTATCTCGAAGATTCTCTCCAACGGTACCCCAAGATATGATCTTACTAATGAAACAAGACCCAACCACTGGATCGGGAATATTTTATGCTTACTCAGCGGGAAAGTGCTTACCTCCGCCGTTATGCTCATATTTTGGACCCACAGTGTTTTATGCGTGGCGGGAATTAATTGTAGTGCGCGTTCGTATGCCGAGTTCTTGGGAGGCGGAAATCGAAGGCCCGATTTCAACGATCTTAAGCCTCAAACGTCATTCAACAGCGAATTGGTTCCCTTCCGGTGGAGGCCTCCTATCAGCGGGGCTCCGGGTGCGATCTTAGCCCGGGCGCCAGGGTTTAATTGTTGTGCTGTCATAGTGCGTAGATATGTCACATTAGCAACTTAGAAGCTGGTCTGTTCGTCGGCGCATTATGACTTAAACTTTATCTATTTTTTGCATTTGCCGTGGGGCGAGTTCCACCTTCAAATTATGCAACGCAGGGATTGAGATTGGAGGTCTAGAACTTAAGACGTCTGGGCAGCCAGAGATTTCGGGCAAAATAATTCTTGACCTCAGGATATATTTTTATTGCTGTTCCAGAAGCGCCTGGACGTTGAACCCTTTCTTTCTCTGAAGAATCGATCCCTAGATCGGATGGTGTTTTGCTTCCCACACTGAGCTCTTGCGATTTATGCGGCTATCTGTGCATCTTGCGTAGTTATGAACCTTGCGAGCTGTGGGGCAAGGCGCGACTGAATTAGTCTCGGATCCACCGCAATCCTCTCCGTTGTGAGACAGCCAAGTCCGTCCCCGGACGAAATCGGTGGCAAATTCGTCCGTTAGAAGCTGCATCGATATCCGCTGAGTCATCAGGGAGGAAGCAGAGCCTTCTTCAACCAATCGAAAACCGCAATCGGCCCTGGTGGAGCTTATCGGTTCGGGTACGGGGTGACCGAAGCCAAATGGCAACGTTTGAAATTGCGGTGGAGTTCGGCCAGTCCAGGTTCCGGGATCGATCCCCGGGCCCGAGGTGCCAGTCAATAGCACAGCCGATGGTGTATCAATAATGCTGTCCACGTTTTTTCTGATTTTGATTTTTTAGGTTTTGCGAGAATGTCGAAGAAAAGGATCGGATCCGGAACAGACAACTTCTATTTAAATCGGTTGCCAGCCCACTTGTCATCTAGTTCTTTTATTCAAATAACTGTTCTATTTTCTTCCCACCAAGATCGGCATTCTAAGGTGCCTATCTTGTAATCATGTCTTCAGATACCCTCTCAGTAGGCAGGGTCTCTTCAGACACAGATGGACCCCTTTACGAGCCTATCTCTCTCATCGAACAAAATGAAATCGAGACCCTCACACGCATCGCAACGCAACAATCGCGTCGACAATCTATGGTGCCTACCCACCGTCTAGCATCCGTCGCCGAACACGATCCCTCCCTAGATCCTCAGTCCCCAAAGTTCAACTTGCAGAAATGGCTAGCTGCGGCTATGACCGATGCCGATAAGGATGGCCGAACGGGCCAGAATATGGGCATTGTCTTCAAGAACCTTAACGTCTATGGATCTGGCGCTGCCTTGCAATTCCAGGAGACCGTGTCGTCAATGCTATCTTCACCCCTTCGGTTGCCACAGAAGATCCGTGAATCGCATGCCCCACGGAGGCGGATTCTTAAAGACTTCTCCGGTCTGCTCAAGAAAGGCGAATTATTGCTGGTCCTAGGTCGACCTGGCGCCGGATGCAGTACTCTTCTCAAGTCAATGTGTGGAGAAACTCATGGTTTGGAGCTTGACTCAAACAGTGTCCTTCATTATAATGGTGAGGCAAACTTGTATTCTCGGCTACCTATCTTAAGTACTTTGCTAACGGGAAGCTATAGGTATCCCCCAATCGCGCATGGTCAAGGAATTCAAAGGAGAGATTGTTTACAACCAAGAGGTACGCAAGCTCGACTCAACTGCTATTTCATCTACTAACAATGTCCACTCTATAGGTTGACCGACACTTCCCCCACCTTACAGTCGGACAGACTATGGAATTTGCCGCCGCTAGCAGAACACCTGCTCGCCGTTTAGAGGGCATGGCCCGGGAAGAATATGCCCGCTACATGGCACAAGTGACGATGGCTGTCTTCGGTCTAAGCCATACCTATAACACTCGCGTCGGAGACGATTTCATTCGTGGTGTGTCTGGTGGTGAGCGAAAGCGAGTTAGTATTGCTGAAATGGCCCTCGCTGCTTCTCCTCTGGCTGCTTGGGATAATTCCACGCGTGGATTGGACTCTGCCACTGCACTGAAATTTGTCGAGTCTCTCCGCTTGCTTTCGGACTTGACTGGCGCTTCTCACGCCGTGGCTGCCTATCAGGCCAGTCAAAACATCTACGATATTTTTGACAAAGTCATCGTTCTCTATGAAGGTCGAGAGATCTTCTTTGGCTCCGCTGCCTCTGCCAAGGCCTACTTTGAGAATCAGGGCTGGACTTGCCCGCCACGACAGACAACTGGTGATTTCCTCACTTCTGTCACTAACCCAGGGGAGCGTCAACCCAAGCCGGGCATGGAAAGCCGCGTGCCTCGCACAGCCGAGGACTTTGAAAAAGCATGGCTTAACTCCCCCGAGCACGAGAAGTTGCAAGCTGAGATCGCCGCCTACGAGGAGGAATATCCAGTCGAGCATAATTCCGCTGCTGCTGTCGAGTTCCAGGAGAAGAAGCGTGGTAGACAAGCCAAGCACACTCGACCCAAGTCACCATACATTATCAGCGTCCCGATGCAAATCAAGCTCAATACCAAACGTGCGTATCAACGACTATGGAATGATATGGCTGCAACCGTTTCGACCGTTGTTAGCAATATCATCATGGCACTGATTATTGGATCTGTATTCTACGATGCTCCGAATACCACCGCCGGCTTCCAGGAAAAAGGAGCCACTCTCTTCTTTGCAGTTCTTCTAAACGCCCTCACAGCCATGTCCGAAATCAACAGTCTCTATTCTCAACGACCGATTGTGGAAAAACACAACTCCTATGCATTCTACCATCCTTTCACAGAAGCCATTGCGGGTGTAATTGCCGATGTCCCGGTCAAATTCTGTCTTGCAGTGGCTTTCAACATCATCCTCTACTTCCTGGCCAACCTACAACGAGAACCTGGAAACTTCTTCCTCTACTTCCTAATCACATTCATCATCACCTTCGTCATGTCCGCCGTCTTCAGGACCTTGGCTGCAGTCACCCAAACTGTATCTCAAGCAATGGCTTTGGCTGGAGTCATGATCCTCGCTCTGGTCGTCTACACTGGTTTTGTCTTGCCGCGCCCATCCATGCATCCTTGGTTTGAATGGATCCACTACCTGAACCCCATCTACTACGCCTTTGAGATTCTGATCGCCAACGAATTTCACGGACGCGATTTCCCCTGCGCCCAGCTCATCCCTTCATACGCGGATAGGTCTGGCAAATCGTTCTCTTGCTCCACCCTTGGCTCCGTGGCAGGCGATTTGACTGTCAATGGCGATAGCTATATCTGGGAAAATTACCGTTATAGTTTTAGCCATGTCTGGAGAAACTTTGGTATCCTCATTGCTTTCCTGATCGGCTTCATGACCATTTACTTCGTGGCCTGTGAATTGAACTCGTCCACGACAAGCACCGCCGAAGCATTGGTTTTCCGACGTGGCCACGAGCCCGCTCACATGCGCCGTGGTCATGAGAAGTCTGGCTCTGATGTCGAGAACACCGATGGCGCGCCCGTGAAGCAATCAACCTCCGATGAAGAAGGCGATGGCGGCATGGGTGCGATTCAGGCACAGACTGACATCTTCACTTGGCGCGATGTTTCCTATGATATTGAAATCAAGGGAGAGCCTCGCAAGCTTTTGGATCATGTCTCTGGATGGGTGAAGCCTGGAACACTTACTGCGCTGATGGGTGTCAGTGGAGCTGGTAAGACTACACTCCTGGATGTCCTGGCTCATCGAACATCAGTCGGTGTTGTCACCGGTGATATGTTTGTCAACGGCAATAGCCTGGATGCTAGTTTCCAGCGTAAGACTGGTTATGTCCAGCAGCAGGATCTTCATCTTGAAACGGCTACTGTTCGCGAGTCCCTGCGGTTCAGTGCTCTTCTCCGTCAACCGGCCAGTGTTTCCATCAAGGAAAAGTACGACTACGTGGAAGATGTCATTGGTATGTTGCAGATGGAAGACTTTGCTGAAGCAATTGTTGGTGTTCCTGGTGAGGGTTTGAATGTTGAGCAGAGGAAGCTTTTGACCATTGGAGTCGAATTGGCTGCTAAGCCAAAGCTTCTTCTCTTCTTGGATGAGCCTACAAGGTAAGTTATCTCTAATCTGATTCTTCTGCAATTGCTAACTTTGAAAAAGTGGTCTTGACTCCCAGAGTTCTTGGGCAATTTGCTCCTTCCTCCGTCGCCTGGCTTCTCACGGTCAAGCAATCTTGTGCACAATCCACCAGCCTTCGGCTATCTTGTTCCAGGAGTTCGACCAACTGCTTTTCCTAGCTCGCGGTGGAAGGACGGTTTATTTCGGACCGATTGGCGAACAATCTCGTACTCTACTGGACTACTTCGAGGCCAATGGTGCACGAACCTGCGACGATAGCGAGAACCCGGCCGAATACATGCTCGACGTCGTGAACAAAGGAACTAACTCCAAAGGCGAAGACTGGTTCGACGTTTGGAAGCAGAGCAATGAGAGCACAGCCGTTCAAACCGAGATTGATCGCATTCATAAAGAGCGACAGGGAGCGCCTGTTGACGACGACACCGCGGCCAGTCAATCCGAATTCGCAATGCCATTCTGGTTCCAGCTGTGGCAGGTCACCTATCGTGTGTTCCAGCAATACTGGCGAATGCCCTCCTACATTATGTCGAAATGGGCACTTGGTGTCGCAGCTGGTCTCTTCATTGGATTCTCTTTCTACCAAGCCAAAACATCGCTTCAAGGCATGCAGTGCATTGTCTACTCTGTGTTCATGCTTTGTACCATTTTCACTTCCTTGGTTCAACAATTGATGCCCCTCTTTGTGGCCCAACGATCCCTCTATGAGGTTCGCGAGCGACCCAGCAAGGCCTACTCATGGAAGGCCTTCCTTATCGCCAACGTCATTGTCGAGGTCCCATACATGATCGTCACCGGAATTCTAATCTACGCCTGCTACTTCTACGCTGTTGTCGGCATTCCCAGCTCAGTGAGCCAAGTGACCGTTCTTCTGCTCTGCATCCAGTTCTTCATTTACGCCGGCACATTCGGTCAGATGGTCATTGCTGCCCTTCCCGACGCCGAAACCGCTGGTGCCATCGTCGTCCTTCTTTTCGCCATGTCCCTCACCTTCTGCGGTGTGATGCAGCCCGTGTCTGCTCTGCCAGGCTTCTGGATCTTCATGTACCGAGTCTCCCCCTTCACTTACTGGGTTGCAGCCATGGCTGCTACTCAAGTCCACGATCGCCAAGTTGTGTGCTCTACGTCAGAGCTCTCTATATTTGATCCTCCTTCTGGTCAGACATGCTGGGAGTATCTCGAAAAATATGCCACCGCGGCCGGAGGACAGGTTATGAACATGAACGCAACTTCAAGCTGTGAATACTGCTCTCTCACTGTCGCGGATCAGTTCCTTGAGTCTGATAATATCCAATACAGCGAGAGATGGCGTAATTTTGGTATTGTCTGGGCCTTCATCTTCTTCAACATTTTCATGGCCACTTTGCTTTACTACCTTTTCCGTGTTAAGAGGTGGGACATGGATGGTATGAAGAAGAAGTTTGCGCGCTTTGTGCCTTCCAAACCTTCCAAGGACAGCAAATGATATTCTCACTTCACTCTCTTGTTTTCTTTCTCATTATGTTTCTCCTTGTGCAGCTATCATTTAGATTTTTGTTTCCTTTTGTTGATACCATCGTTATAGATTTAGACTTGCCGCCGAAGCTGCAATATTCATTTAATTTTTACCGTTTACACATTCATCTATCTTTGTACTATCTCGAAGATTTACCTACCTCTGGAGCTAAAATCAAGACATCATGAATCTAAAGAACTAAAAAGGGTTATAATGAACGGACCAAACACTGCTTGAGATAAAATCACAATTAAAACGACTATGTATCAACCCAAGTTCCGCAGGGCCACATTGTATTCTGCTAAGGACAGGATACTACCTCTATTTCACCCAAGCATCGACGGCAAATTTGAACGTATCGCTCAACCACTCCTCACTATATCTAACGTCCGCATCAAACCCATGCTCCCCATCCCTGACAGTGAGCACCACCCCCTCATTCCCCGCCTTACCCCTCGTAACCTCCCGCGCCCTCTCCACAAACCTCTCAACCCCACCAATAGGAACAACACTATCCTGCCGGCCGTGAATAACGGCAATGCCACCGACCGGAATATCCAACCCGGGCTCCTCCAACTTCACCATCGGATACAACACCTTCTGCGGAACCCCTTCCGCGCCCCGCTCATAAACACCGTGCAGGGTCCCATGCTCCACAATAGCAAGCATATACACCAACCGAGACTCATCAGTGATCGAAGACTCAGCTGTCCCGATCTTGGCGGCGCTTTCTTCGGCTTGAATCACCGATTCCGGAATATGGTTTCCAAAGCATGGACTCGCTCGCGGATGTCCAAATTCGTCTGGACCTAGATCAACGCTTGGGTAGGCGACTGTCGCGGCGCGGATGTCTGTTGGATGCGACAGGGCTAGGTAGACGCTTAACAAGCCGCCGGCGGACTCGCCCGCTGTGAGGATGCGGTCAAGATCGACCTCTGTAGGCGTTGAATGCGCGGCTAGTAGTTCTACAAGAGAAGGAGAGTGTAACCAGGACCAGAAATCTTCTATATCTTCATAGATCTGGGCGCTGGTTCCTTCTGGCATGAGGCGGTAGTTTGGACTGATGATTATGGCGTTGTGGGCTAGTGCTAGGTCTGAGGCCCAGTGAGGCCAGAAATTCATGAACAGAGAGTCTCCGAAGACCTGCGCTTGGATAAGAATTTGTTTTTCCTGGGCTGGCTTTGGGAGATATATAACTTACCAGACCGCCGCCGTGGAAACGGAGGATCACTGGCCGTTTGCCTGTGTGAGGCTTCTGGGGTACGAGGATGTCGGCTCGGATGGGGTGGTCTCCGACATGCTTGAAGTTTGTCTGGAGGACGTCGAAGCCGTCGAGCTTAGGGCTTGAGGGGATTGCCATTGCGTGTGATATGGAAGTTGGATGTGTTTGAAATTGAGGTCCGGCCGTTGCCGCGACCAGCTTTTATACTGCTTGCTCCCCCCCCCCCCCCTCCCCCTCCCCCTCCCGCCCCCGGGGCGATCTTCGGGGATCGAAGTGTAAACCGCTCCGGAAATAAGATCTGATCTTACTAGGGCTCGGATTACAGATGTTTTGGAATCTCACGTTATACGTCCTATATAGTCAAGAATGTAGTAGCCCTGGCTTTAAGGTCGGGATTATTACTAATGTCGGCACTTCCAAAGCCGAATCTCCGCGTCTAAAGTTTCATATCGATTGATAGAGGAACCGATAATCCACTCGCTCCGCAAGTGGATGTAGAGAACCATAATTAGAAATAGAAGACGGCTATATTCCGCATCGATCCACCATGGAGAAGATCAAAGACGAGGCCCTACATAGCTGGAACCGGCATCTGCAACTGATCTTTATCTGCTCTTATCGCAACGCTCGGACCCCAAAATTCCGACTCACCCCGACCTTGAAGCTCCAAGCCCAACCTCAATTCGTGACCTAGACCAAAGTCCCAATTCACAATGGACCCAGACGCCAGCATCCCCGAGCCAGCCCCCTCAGTCTTCAACTACGTCCTCTCATTCCTCCTAGTCGGCGTAGCATGGGGCTTCACAACGCCCTTTATCCGTCGCGCCGCCGCCGACTTCAACGCGCGACAAGAGAAGCAATCCCAATCCCCTCGCGGACGATCGCAATCGCAACCCCAACTGGTTGACGGCGAAGAAGAGCAGGAATTGCTACCGACGGAAGACGAGGGTGTGAGGAGGAGGAGTGGGAGTTCGCAACGGGCAGCGGCACGGGATGAAAGGGATGGTGATGAGGATAATATTCCGACACCGGCGTGGAAGAGGGAGGGAAAGAAGTCTTGGCTGAGAGAGAAGATTGTGGGTGTCTTTTGGACGGTTGTGAATTTGCTTAAGACGCCGGCTTATTCGATTCCGTTGGTGGTTAACTTGACGGGAAGTATTTGGTTCTTTTTGCTCGTTGGGAAACATGGTATGTTTCTTCCTTTTCCTCGAGGGGTTTGGGGTTGGTATCGGTGTGAGACTATTTGCTGATGGTGTTATAGAGCTCTCCTTGACTGTGCCGCTTGCCAATTCGAGCGCTTTCTTGTTTACTGTGCTTGGAGAGTGGTATGTGGAGCGCAAGGTCATCGCGAAGGAAACGTGGCTGGGGTTGTTCTTGGTCTTGGGCGGTATCGCTGTATGCGTGCATTCAAAAAACAAGGCTGGTTGATATGTTCCTGAGCTTGACCAGGAGCCGGATACTAGTACAACAGAGCAGCCAAGTCAAGATTTACACGAATCTGCATCAATTTTGAATATAATTTGACGAGTCAATTCCATCTATACCACCCTTATCTACAGATACAGCTGAAATTCCACGCACCATGCATCCATGTCCGAGAAGAAAGGAAAAGATGAAGGAAAAGAACATAACAAAAAAGAGAAGAAAAAACCAAACATATCAACGTCAGACAAAATGCCGTTCAGGGTTCGTCACACATATTACACGAATTCGAATTCCATGCCGTGGATTCATACCGGACCGGGCCCGCCGTGGTAATCAACTCAGCTCAACTCATCAGGGGATATATTGAAACATCAAGAAAGCAGTATAGTTCGTTAGGCTGGAACAAGATGATGGAATCAAACGCCTCGGAACTGTAAGGGGTGGTATTAGCATATTGACCTTGAGATGTGAAACAGCAGGAAAAGGAAAACTCACCATCCGAACCACCAGGTACCACATCGCACCGATAAACTTGAACATCGAAAGTCCAGCGACACTCCACAAGACCACCTCCATGTAAATGAGCGAGCGTTCATTCTGCGTGAGATCCTCGGACGAGCTGGTGGTCGTGCTCGTCTTGTCGAAGGTTTCCAAACCAGCAGCCGACAGGACCACTGCGCCGAGGGCGAAGTTGCAGAATACCCAGGCCAACACGACTGCGCTGCGGAAACCCTTGTAGTAGTCAGCCTGGCGCTCCTCGTCCGAGATGATCTGGACCTCTTTCGGCGGCTTCATGGAGAACTTTAGCAACTCGGCTTCGTACTGTGCGTTCAGATCGCCGTCGTCCTGAGGGATGTTGACGTCGACCTTGCCGCCGGGCTTGAGGTGTGCGGAGGGCAGTTTCTCGGCCTTGTCGTCGCCCTTGGTTCCCCATGTGATGTCATGGGTGTTACAGAAGGCGTAGATGTTGAGCACGTTGATGTAGGTCGGGGTCAACAAGATATACTGGATGAACGAGGTGAACATGTGCCAGGGGTCCAGGAAGATGAAGGACGCGATGAACCACATGACGTAGGTCGAACCGAGGGAGACGATAATCGAGAAGAAAGTCTTGTTGGTGAACAGATCGCTGACAGTGAAACTGTCTTCTGCAACTTCCGTCTGGATTGATTTCACCGTGACAAACACTGCTGCGAAAGACAAATATATCATGATCACGATCCAGAAATACACCATTGTCATGTAGAACTTGTTCGATCCACCGGGTCGGTTACCGAGAGCAAGAACAAAACACGTTACCAAGGTTGCCAGATAGAGCCATTCGAAGACAATACCTAAAACTTTACCGGCAGTGCCGAGAAGGTCGTCGTCACCGAGGTAAGTCGTGAGGATGTGGAAGACCAAGAAGAAGTTACCGATACCGAACCACGCGAAGATCATCGCCACCGTTTGATAGATGAATTCGATCATAAAGGCGAATTTGCGCAGGAAGCTGTGATCACTGCGGAAAACCTGGTAGAAGTGGGTGATTGCGTAGACGGCGGCGAAGAAACTACCGTTCAACCAACGACGGCGCTGGAGAATGAACTCGGCCATGCGGTCCGGCACATCGGTCTCACCAGTCGATGATTTGACATACTGAAGCAACCAGCGGCACTTGCGCTTAGCGACAATCTCGAAACACAGGATACGATCCTCGGCCAGGTACATGTTGGCTGTGAAGATACCAGCATTCGCACCGTGCATTTTCTCACCTAGGAAGTATCTCTCGAGCGGACCCTGACCGTTCTTGTCGTTCTGCAGAGCGACAAATCGGTACGCAGAGAAAGCACCGGGCAACACGGAAATGAAACCGAATGCAGATTCCAACGGCTTATCAAGAATGTTGCTAAGCTTGTACTCGAAGTTCTGGCCAGCCACCAACGGGTTGAGCAGCTTCCTTCCCTTCGAAGTCATGACCTTGATCTCACCACAGGCACCACCGCACATGGGCTCGACATCGAATGCCTTCCACAGGTGGTAGATCGAGTCACCACCAGGCTTGGTACCGGCGTCGAGAAGGACGCAAATGTTGGGATCCAAAACACGACCGAATGCCTGGAAGAACCAGCGGTGAGAGTTGATCTTCTTCTGGTTCTTTTCTTTCAGACAGAAAATCATCTGCACAGGCGGACCCGAGCGAGGCTTCAGGTGAACCTGAGTACCCTTGACCTCCAAACCGACCTGAGTAGTATACTCGTAAATATGGGCTGTCACGTCCTTGCCGTTGACCTGCTGCTTGGCAATTCCGTCCTGGTACACACCCAGAGCGGCCAGGACCGCACGGGTTCGCGCGTTGATTTTCGCACGGCCGTCACTAATAACGCAGACCACGATCTTCTTCCAAGCATCCTTGCCCCATGTTTTACTGCTGGTGCGCGAACACATGTGATCGATGTTCTTGAAAACACCGGACATGGTGCGCGCGAAGAGGAAATCGTCCTCGTTGTACATGGTCACGACAATGAACAACTCAGTGTGGCGCGGCTTTGCGAAAAGCTTCTGGCGCAAAGTAAAACGTTCCTCGAAGAAATCCGCGGGGTCGCAAGTCGCGGCGGAATAACGCATATGGGTGAACTCATCACGGCCGGGGGCTTCAGCGTGTGGGATCTGACTGAGCAGCTTCGGGGCAATAGGACAATCCAGGACGAGATTGCCGTTGAACAATTGGACTTCCTTGACGGTCTTCCATCGTCGAATAGGTGCAGGGCTCGGCGTTGGGCGCGGCTCATCCTGGAAATCAGCACTGTACGGGTCCGGCCCGAAGGGGTTTTCACCCGTCTGTAACATGGGCGCATTGTCATCATAAGGGGTATGGATAGGCTCTGGGGTAGGCTCTGGGTATGAGCCTAGGTCGTAGTCTTCGTGCCGGCCGAGCGCGGGCTGGTAAGGCTGGGTATAGTAAGCGTCGTGGTGCGCCTCAGTGTCGACCGCATAATCATGACTGTATCCGTAGGGTTGATGACCCTCGTAGGCTTCATTGTGACCGTAAGAGTTCTGAATATTCTCGACCGAATACTAAGACCAAAAGTCAGCGCTATGTGCTTGCGCGCGCAACGAAGCTACTCACGGTGGGTTGGTCGGCGAGGCGATCACTTGAGGGCATAGGCAGGTGCCCTGTAGGAGCGTAAGGATTATCCTCAAGCTGGTATGAGTTCAGAGGGTGCCCCGGAGAGGGGCTGCGATTGGTATAGCTGGTGACCTGAGAAGGGTTCATGATAGGTTCATGGTGATGCTCGTCCCCAAAGGGATCTGGAGTGCGCATTGTTAGTTTTTCTGTTCGACGGCGCTTCCAGAGCACAAGTTTTCCAATCGCAAGACCAGGAGAACAAATCGCACGGCAACCATGCAAAGATCAATGACCAGCACAATTTCGAGGTTCTCTGTGGTGCGCGCGTAGGACTCAAACACAAGAAAAGGAGAAAGGAACTAACCAACTCGGTTGTAGGCCATCTTCAGCCTCGGCTTTGAGTTTGGTGGAACTGAGCCCGTCCCTCAGGCTTACTGCTAGTCTGTAGCAGGGGGACACGGACACGGTTGGAGATTGCGTCAGGAGCAGCGAGTGGAAAGCTTTGGTTCACTAGTCGCAACGGACGGGACCCCAAACTCTCGGCGTAGTTTCAGAATGAGCGAATGGCCCAAGCGAAGATGAGGGGAGGGGATTTTTGGGAAGATGCGAGGGGAGCTTGTCACACGATGGCGAAGGTAAATGAGAAAGTGACCAAGGACTCTGTTTACGACGCCCGATCGCCGATGAAGATGGAGTGCAGGTAGGCGAATAGGCGTTCATGTATCGGGCCCACACTGGCCTGTGGATTAATTCCCGGGCTGCAGATAACACGTACTCAAGAGGAAATGAGGTAGAAAGCAGATGAAAAAAAAGATCAGAGGCACCAGGCACAAGGCACAAAACACAAACCAGCAATCTTGAAAAGATCCAACAATGAATCCTGAAACGAGGACGATCCACGGCGCGATTCTGAAGTGGTGGCCTGTGGTTGTGGTTGTGGTGGGTTCGACTCAGGTCACTGGGCCAACGGCAGGCACTTGGACCACATTGAACCGCATTGAGCCACTCGCCACGCCACGGCTCAGCCTTCTGTGGCTGTCAAGGATTATTTTTTCTTTTTTTAGCTATTATGTTGCCTGAAGAGGGACATTCGGTCACTAGGTGAACTATGAATAGTATAGAGATTTCTTTACCCCGGATTGATCAAGGCATAGGTGAGACATTGTAGAACCGTGGCTTATGACGTAGTAGCAGTATAGACTCGAAGGGCACAAATCAAGGTGGAGCTTAGGGCCTATCGATAACGATGAGCCCCCGCCTGATGCTGCGAACTGCCACACATACACCCTCTTCTATTGAAGCACAATCACCATGGCCCCCTTGGAACATGGCCCCGTCAGCGTGTTATTCGTCTGCCTAGGCAATATCTGTAAGCCCCCTCCCCCTCCCCCCACGCTGCCTTGGCCTCGCCTGGCCTGGCCTGCCTTGCTCGGTTCCCTGCTTACATTCCGCAGGCCGGTCACCTATGGCTGAAGGGGTCTTCCGCAACGTCGCCGAAGGCAACTCTATCATTGGCGATATCGACTCGGCCGGCACAGGCGCCTACCACACTGATGAACCTCCGGACTCCCGTACAATGTCGACTCTGCGCCGCCACAACATCACCAACTACACCCACGCCGCCCGGAAGGTCAACCGAGATGATTTCCTCAAGTTTGACTATCTAATGGCCATGGACAAATACAACCTGCGGGATCTGCTAGATGAGAGAGAATACGTGATTTCGATGCTGCGGAAGAAGGCCGATGCCAAGTCTTCGGCGAAGAACACCCGCGCAGCCAAGGATGCTGAGATTGGTGCCTATGGCGAGGACGCCAAGGTCGCCGAGGTGCGCTTGTTTGGTGATTTTGGAAAGGGCGGGAAGCTGCATGATCGTGTGGGCGGGGGCGAGGTCGTCAAGGACCCGTACTATGGTGGTGCTAATGGGTTTGAGGAGGTTTACCAGCAGGTGTTCCGGTTCTCTCAGGGCTTCTTGGAATACCTTGAGAAGGAGTAAAATTATACGAGTTCACTGCATATACGACCAGGTCTGGTCATTAACAGGGGTTGGGCACTATAGACCTAGACGAGAGGTGGATACTTTCTTCAATGATACCCTGCTGTTTGAGCAACATCAAGATCTCGCCTTCTAGATGTCAATGTGTAGCTCTCCGCTGATATAGTGATGGATCGAAATCCGATTACTCGTAACCTCTGGGCATAGCGCGTCGTTTCCATGGGCTTTGGCTAGATGCACTTGTGGTACTATGAACTGTCAAATGCCCGTTGGAGAAAAAGTAATTTGTATTGATACAAGATAATTATACAGCACAGGATATATGCTGGAGTATGACAGGTGCCCAGGTGGTTGCAGGTGGGAGAAAAATAGAAGCCACGGACTGCGAATATATAGACTGGGACATCTGAATGGGCATCAGGATGAGCACTTGAGGTGGATGGAATGCTCCCATGGCCGTAGCGATCGTATCTGACACCCATCAAATCCGCTCGCTGATCTTAATGGCAGTCCTGCAGCCAAGTCGAATAACATCAACTAGAGGATCATACGGCTTGGCTTCCTTGGAATCATTCGCCACAGCATGATCCAGATGCTCGAGCTCCTCATCACGAATCCTCCGGAAGATGGACAGCATTTCCTTCAACTCATCATCCAGCTCCTCCCCCCGCCTCACAGCATCTGCCTCCCATGACAAAATCTCCCTCACTTGATCATTGTAGTGTGATCCGATCTCCGTCTCCACTGCCTCGGTGCACGCCATAGCCGCTTCACGGCCTAAGGCGGCTGTTGACCACCCGAGGAAACTCGCCGCCACCTCCCATAGCGGATACATGGCCGTTGGACGAACCTGGTGCTTCGCGACTAGTCCGTTGAATATCTTCAGGTGGCCTGCTTCCTGATCGTACATATGCTTCATCAACGGCCGAAGGTGAGGGTGCGAGCGGACGATCTGGGGTGTTTGTGCGGTGTAGATTAGGGTCGCGGCGATTTCACCAGCCTGGTTGACACGTAGAGCACTTTCAAGGAACTCTCTTTGCTTCTTGCTGAGGGTGTATTGGGGTTTAGTGCCACCGGAAGTGCCGGTAGATGCATGTCGGCGCTGGGCACGCACAGCTGTTGGGGCGAGGAAATCAAGGTAAAGTGGCGACAGTGGTCGAGATGGACGACGACACTGAGCCAGGAGGCATCGTCGTAGCGAAGGAAGGGACTCCATTGTTCGTATTGAAGCTAAAGCAAGACAGCTGGTGCCGAAGTCGCTGGTAAAGCAAGGTCTTGGCGCAGGCGCGCGCTTGTGGTCTTGGCACCCGAACGTCATGAACGGCAAAGGCCAACTTGCGACTGACATTCACGCGTTCCCATCGACTCTCTAACCTCCGCGCCGTTGCTACTTTTACAGTCTGTTGATTGCCTCCGGATCACGCTTTTTTTAATATACGGGTGTTTGGTGGACCATTCCGGTCTGATCCTTCGGGAACCTACAATCTTTGCGTCCCCTCGCCAGGAGTGATTCCGCCTCGCAGCCTGCCCTGGTTCTTGGAAAGGGCAGCTTATTGAGTGTTCATATCTATTGCGATTGCTGTCTGAGCGCAGAAAGGCCCTAAGGCGGGATAAAGTTATAAAATGGCCGACGATTTGGACGCTGAGCTGCTGGCTCTGGCTGGTGACTCCGAGGAAGAAAACTCCCCTCCCCGCAGGAGAAGGATGAATCCCCGGAACATTTTGGCTCTCCTCAATCACAAGACGGTGACCGCTCGCCAGCCATGGGTACCAAAGGAAATGCCAAACCGGCTCGCAGGCCGCGGAAGGTGAAAGATGAAGAGGATGGTGAAATGTGAGTCTCACTTCTCTTACCCGCCTGCGAACTATTGACTAATTTGTCGGTATGCGCAACAGATCCGAAGCCGAGTCCCAACACTCTCTGCAATCCGCAGCCATGTCCGAGTCCGACTCCGAGGCGGGAGATGCCAGTGATGAAGAAGACGGCGCCATCTTTCCTTATGACAAGCTATACTACTCTGCGAAGGAGAAGCAGGAGATCTCGGCGATGCCCGAGATCCAGCGCGAGGAGTTGCTCTCCGAGCGTGCCCAGCAAGTTGATCGCCACAATCAGGATCTGGCCTTGCGTCGCCTCCTAGCCTCGCGAGAGCGTGACGAACAGCGTAAAGCTAAGCGCAAGGCCGGCTCTGCCGGCTTGGACGAGAACCAGCGGAAGAGCTCCCGACAGAAGACGACTCTGGGCGGCCGTAAAGTGGGAGAAACCTCTGCTGCTATCGACGCCTATAAGCGCCAACGTGAACAGAAGGGCAAGCGAGATGAATTGCGCCGCCGCGATACCCCTCAATCTCACCGCCGATCTCGTTCTGTTGGCTCTGACATGTCTGACGAGGATGCTGAGGCCGAAAGCGACCTCGAATTGGATAATCGCCGTTCACCCTCCATCCCCAAAGATGACCCCCCTGCTGAACTTCGTGATCTTCAGCGTGCTCGTGTTGGACGAAGCAACTTTGCTCAGGTCTGCTTCTATCCCGGGTTCGAAGATGCTATCATCGGCTGCTACGCTCGTGTCAACATTGGACCTAATGCGGAAACTGGCATGAATGAGTACCGCATCTGCTTGATCACAGGCTTCACCACGGGAAAGCCGTACGCTTTGGAGGCTACGAATGGTCGGCCTTTTGTTACTGACCAGTATGCCAAGATGGCACATGGCAAGGCCATCCGCGAGTTCCCTTTCATCGCCTGTTCCGACTCTGCGTTCACAGAGGTGCGTTATTCTGTTCCTTCATATAATCGCGCGTTCATGACTGATTCACGTCTAGACTGAGTACAATCGCTACCGAAAGACACTAGCTGTTGAGGATGGCAAAATGGCCACTCAGGCAAAACTGGCCTCCAAGGTCGCAGACATCAATCGGCTGATCAATCACCACTTCACAGCCGCTGAACTGAACGAGAAGTTGCGCAAGCAGGGTGCCTTTGACTCCAAGAAGGACGTTCTTCGCCGGGTTGACCTGGAGCGTGACCTCAAGAATGCCAAGGCAAATGGCGATGAAGACGAAGTCGAGAAGCTGCAGAAGGAACTGGACAAGATCCTTAACCCCAACCTCTCCTGGGGTACAACACTTATTAAGCCAGCAGCCGACAAGACGCTCTCGGAGGCAGAGCGTGTCCACCTGATCAATCTCCGCAACCAGAAACTCAACCACGAGAATGTTCGTCGTGCTCAAATTGAGGAGCGCAAGGCCGCTCGCAAGGCTGCCGCCGCAGTTGCCCGTGGCGAGGCTTCTACCGATCCTTTCATGCGTGTTCGAACCATCGCCAAGACTCACCACGATCTCTCCGACAAGCAAAAGGAAGAGATCGTGCCTGCTGATGGCAGTCCTGCCGATACCCCCAAGGAAGCCTCCAAGGCTAGCACTCCGTCGGTGGTGACTCCCAACTCCGGTCTGACCCCGAAGAAGCCCAAGAGCGGGTTTATGATCAGCTACCGCAAGAACGACGACGAGGCCATCGGAGATATGGACCTAGGCATTGACATCGACATTTAGAATCTGTCATCCGATCAATCCGGACTGGCAGGCATATTCTCGTATCAATCAGCCTGGCCAGTCGTGTACACATTAGAGAATCTAGCGGTGGAGGCAGATGGCTTCTTTTCTTTTTACTATCAGGAATAGGCGCATGGACGTGGCGTCTTTTCAGAAAATTATTATGGGAACTTCTTTTTTTTGTACTACGAGCCAAATGGCTATGGAGCATGAGCAGCACAGTTTGCGAATACAATCGACTTGTTAATAGAACAACGACAGAGTGTTCCTACTATACCATACCGTCACGGTCCATATAGATGAGTGGCGATAAGATAAAGAAAGTCACGTGGACGGCCTAGCAACGCGAAGCACGCGCATCGCGTCTGGGCTATGCGCCCTTGGATCCTCCCACTGCAATTCTTCAATTCCTCCCCTCCTCTTCATAGTGGCTCCGTCATGACCGGTTAGCCCTCAAATTAGTCCATTTCTTACGATACCCCGTTGATACCCTTCCTTTCACATCCACAATGTCCTCGCCGTCTACGCCGCGGTCGACGCGCTCCGCGTCCCCAGCCGGCAACTCGCCCAACATTCTAACACCCGGGCAGAAGATCAAAGCCATGATGGCAGAGTTCGACAGTGACTCGGAAACTGAGACCCATCTCACCAAGACATCACGCCCCATTTCGAAGCTGGACTTCACAATTAACAATACATCGACTACCGAGACGCGTCAACGAATTCATCTTGCCGACTCAGAAGATGACTCGGAAGACGCAGATGATATTGTCAGACCCAAGGGCCGCATGGCGGCTCGCATGCAAGGAAACGCCAATGCTTCTGAAAGAGACACGGCTTTCTCTCACTTGTCCAACGTTCTGCGGAAGGAACAAGAGCAAGCAAAGAAAAGCCCCACATACGAGGATTCCAGCGAAGATGATCTCCCCGCTGCAGCGCCTAAGAGAAAGAGCAAGAGCAAAGCTCAACAATCATCAGTTCCAAGCGATCAGTCTCGCCGTTCACCCTCTCGTGCTCGCACCGTCTCTCCCTTGTTCGTCTCTTCCCCAGCAGCGCCACACAATGAACCCGCCAGCGATCAAGATTCAGACGAAGAGATGGACAGAAACCCGAAATCCAACGCCAGGTTCCTTGCTCTCGTCGCCCAAAAACGCAAGGAGCGCGAAGAACGTGAAAAGATCGAGGCAGAGCAAAAGGCCACCAAGCGTGCCCAGATGGAACAATTTAGCTCTGAGATGCTTTCTGGGGAGGATAGCGAAACTGATGATCCAAGCTCTGCGAAGAAGCTGAGCCAAATTGCCCGTCAACCACGGAAAGCCAGCAAAAAAGCATTAGAGGAAATGAGCCGAGAGACCCAGCGGATGAGCCGAAATATGCAATTGGCGCATCAGGCACAAACAATTAAGAAAATCACCAAGGAAAGCTTGTTTGCTCGATTCAACTTTATGCAACCCGATGTCCCAACTGTCGAGGCTCCTACCGCGAATTCATCATCAACGGCTGGCTCGCAACAATCATCTGACGGCGAGGTCACTCAAAAGAAGAACGATACACCTCACACTTCCCCAATCCTTGGACCTTCCGATTCAGACAAGCCGATTGCCGACGTCTCTGTACAAAATCAATCAGAGATCGGTGGGGACGATACGTCTGCGGAGACCGCTACATCTACTCTAGCTGACCGCTTCATCAAAGCTAATGATGCGCCTAAGGAACTCAAAGAACCATTTGTTGCCGTTACTGTCGACTCTTCAGAGCTCAAATCAAACGCCACCAAGCCCAAGAGCGAGTCACGCAAGATGACTCAACCATCGGTTCGTGTTCTAATGTCTAGACACGATGTCGCCCAGCACAACAAGGATGATTCCGATAGCGATGATCTCGAGGTGGTCACGTCGCCTGCCAAGGCTCGTCGTATTGCTGCTTTCGAGAATCTGCCTTCTAGGCAGATGCAAGAATCATCTTCGATGACAAGACTGAAGGCTTTAGCACACTTGACATCGCCAACCCGCAAGACTACTTCTATGACTTCCGCAGAACTCTCCGTCAGTCTGCTCTATAGAGCCCGACAGCAAGCTGCCAAAGAGAGGCGTGAGCGTATGGATGAGCTTAGGGCAAAGGGCGTTGTCATTGAGACTGCCGAAGAACGTGCTGCCATGGAAGATAACCTCGAGAACCTGGTGGAGAAGGCTCGTCAGGAGGGCGATGAAATTGCGCGCCAAGAGCGAGCGGCCAGGAAGAAGGCGCAAGGTCTCGATGAAGATGATGAGGATGATGACGACTTTGTATTCTCCGGTTCTGACGACAATGGATCTGGCGAAGACGACGATGACGATGATGGACAGTGTGTCAGTGAAAAACTAAAATTCCTTGACCAGGGTGCCAATGAAGACGACGATTCCGCGGACGAGCAGAGCGAAATGGCGCCATCTGATGTTGAAGAGGAGGTCTCAGAGTCTCGGCGCAAGCGTCGGACTCGCGTGGTCAGCGACGACGAAGATGATGAGGAACCACAAGTACCATCAACCCCGGTCAGACCACCATCCGATGCGCCTCAATCTGCCGAGCGACCTCAGTTCCCTGGCATGCAGTCTCCTAGTATGTCTATGGGATTGACCCAAGCATTTGCTGGCACTCTGGCAGATGACGATGGCGCCAGCCAAACAAGGTCAGAGGCTGCTGTTTTCTCTCTTCCCGACCCAGGCCGCCCTATTCCCAGGCTCCAGGCCGAAGACTCCGAAATTCTCGTTCGAGACAGCCAGGAACAGTCCAATGATCATGACTTCATGTCCAACTACAATCCAAGCATCGCCAGAGTGTCCGAATCCCCTGCCAACCACCGCTTCTCGCAGTATTCCCAGCTTCCAGATCCGACCCAAGACGAAGGCTTTGTGTTCTCGCCATTCGACCCTGCCAAGCGTTTCCGAGAAACGCCACCAGTGTCGACTGTAGATACCGTCCTTATAGGACAGAGCCAATCGCCAGTCGCTGAAAGAAAACGCAAGCAGCTCCGAAGGGGCCGTGCAGCCGATATGTCTGTTGTTGAGGAAGAGGACAATGAAGGCGACTTTGAGATTAACGCCAATGCCTTCAATGTCATGAAGAAAGCCACTAAGAAATCGACTGTTGCCTTTGATAAGAAGAACAGCAAAGCCAAGGGAATTGTTGATGAGGCTGCGGAGGAATCTGAAGATGAATACGCCGGTATTGGAGGAGCCAGTGATGACAGTGACGGGGAAGAAGATGCCTACGATCACCAAATGATCAATGACCAGAGTGGCGAGGTTGTTGATGAAAAACAACTTGCCGCATTGAACGCGTATGTATCGCTTGCCAGATTTTAATGATTGCTTGCTGACAGATTTTTAGTGAGCACCAACGAAACCGGGACGAGAAGGATGTCAACAAGTTGATGAGAGATATCACGACGGGCGCTCTGCGACGTCGCCGCAATGCCGATGATGACCTTGATCTTGACGACTCGGACGACGAACGACTAGCACGTCGACGCGAGAAGCAACGCGAGTTTGCCAAGATGCGCCGTGCTCTTCTTGCGGATGAGAAGATCGGTGCACTCGCCGAGAACCCAAAGAAGGCTGCATTCTTCAAGGCCATTGAAGATCGTGAAATGGAGGATGATTTCGAGTTGGACTTCCTGGAAGAGAAGGAGGGTGGTTCTCAAGTCGAATCACAAGATATTGCATCCCAGGAACAAGTCGAAACTGCACATGACGGCAAGAAGCGCAAGAGACCTCTCGAGCCAACTGCCGAAGATGCTACCAACCGACCTCCGCCCAACCTTCGCCGCACTCCTGCCAGTGCGATGTCCAAGAAGCCCGCCACTCTGGCCGAGATCCGCGAGACCCTGTCCTTCCTGACAGAGACCCCCGAATACGACTCATTCCACGAGGACGCCTCTATTGATGACGAAGGCGTCGAGGAAGAAGGCGGTTCAAACATATCCGGCACAGAAGAGGCTTTCTCAGATGACGGAGGCTCCCAACCCAAGGATGGCTTCGCCGTCCCCACGCACCCACGCCGCACTCGCGGCCCAGTCGTCGACCGCCTTGCCCTCCTCCGCCAAGCATCATCCAACTCCGCTACGACATCAGGATCCTCAAACACCAAACAGGCTTTCCACAGTGGCAACTCGGACGGCCCCATCGGATTCCGTCCGCCACAGCTCCTCCGTCGCGTCACTGGAGGCTCAACTTCATCCAACTCCAGCTCTTCTTCTACAAGCCGCGTCTCCAAGCCTAGTGCCTCTGGTCCGAAAAAGGGCGGTGCTGTTAACTCTTACACTGCTGCGCGTGAACAAGAGCGCGAAAAACAGCTGCGTATGAAGCAGCGGAGTGGTGGTACTAATATTACGAAGCTGTTGAATAAGCATGCAGGTGGTAGTCTTGGTGCACTGGCTGGAAAGGGACAATGGGATTGAGCGGGTTCTCTGTCTCGTTACGTTTATGGCTGCTTTGACTCATAGCGTGGGATCTACATATGCTTCGAACTGGCGTTTTTGATATTCTGTAGTGGGATGGGAGTTTCGGGATTCAAACCATGTTCCGGGCAATTTCTCAGTATAGCTTAATTAACCTTGGCATTGGGTTCGAGAAACAATTAAAGAGTATAGTTGGTGACGCCGATTTCCGGATGTACTGTAGTGACCTCATTGTTTGACTCATTGACAACCCGTCCTACTATAAGGCCAGTACCTTATATTCTTCAAGCCGCTTTCGACTACTAGAAGCCCCTATAGGATAGATTAGCGTCTCGGGTTACAAATTGCTTTTAGCTTTATCGAGGTATGAAGTATTTCTGCCAATGTTCTAGGGTATCAGCACCCTTCAACTTTTCAATCCCAAAAGCAACACCAAATTCATTCACCTCCCTATCACCCACTTCCACACGCTCTGCCCAATTTAGCAAGAAATTGTGGATATGGGAACAAAATGAATCCAAGGGTAGGATTCCGCTGGCAAAATTGACTCGGTATAACCCATCGGGCACCTCGTTTACACTCCATTTGGCGATAAGAAATCCCTCACTGCTTTGAGCATATTTGTTGGCACCGATATTGAACGGTAAGAGTAGTCGAGTTTCGATATCCGAATCCTGTGCACACCAATTCTCAATAGGCTTATTTAATGTATAGTCCAGTCGGGATTTCTCCTGCAACTCCATCAGAAAACCATGGTCGAACCCGAGGCGACTCGTTCTCTCCGTCACCTCGAAACAGAAGAATGGGCATGGAGGTTTCCTCTTCTTCACATTTCTTGTCACCCTCTTCGTACAGTATCGGTTGGCGAAGATCATCCCTCGGAGATGAAAAAGGCTGGGCTATGAATTCCGTTGGACGTTGAATCTGGATCCCTGGGGCAATATATCGAAATATGATGTGGCAGCTAGGTAGTGTGGAGAGGAAATATCGAGCAGAGGAACCTTTTTGAACGAAGGAATCAGATGATTCCAGTACTGAGTCTGAGTAGGGAAGATCTATTCCCGATATTAGGGTGCCCGATGGGTTATACCGAGTCAATTTTACTAGCGGAATCCTACCCTTATATTAATTTACGTGTAGGGGCAGCGTATTTTCTTGTCAGGGTCTAAGTGGGACTTCGCAGAGACGACGCTAGTTATGGAGGCGTTGCACTAAGGCTGTGGGCGTGGGCCTGATAAGCTCGACCCGAGGTGCAGGCTCGAAAATCGAAACTAGACACTCAGGACAGGCTCAGTGAGTGGAACTTACGAGTATGTAATGCTCACTGAGCAACTTAGGCCGCTAAAGGGCATGCCCAATATTACTCAGTGAGCAAAAAGCGGCGAGGGTGAACAGTCAAACGGAAAGGGAAAAGCCAAGAGTTGCCAGACATTACCCCGTATAGTTATATGTATGTAATTTGAATGAGGGACCGTGTATCCTATTCGATCACGAGTCACAGAGTTTTTGTATTATATCGTGTTAACTAGTGTCTCGATTTTTCCCTTTACCAGATGCTTTTCACCCGATCTTGAGTTCATCAACTAAATCCACTAACGAGTCAATACTCTTCGCAGTATGCTGTTGTCCATCTCCTCGAAGCAGATAACTCTGCCAGCCCGCGTCAATCGCAGCACGATAATCCTTCTCATAGTCATCACCAACATGCACACATACCCAATCACCCGTCCCGTCCCCTCCGGTAAGAGCAGAGCCAGTCTGCGCATTATTCGCTAACAACCTCGCCTGCCGTCTCGTGATATCAAATATCATCTGATGAGGCTTCTCTTCACCAGCCTCATAGCTAGTAATCACCATATCCACATCATCATCTGACCAGCCACCCAAGTCAGTATGCGCAATGCGCTGCTCAAACCCAGGCAACTGCAAACTAGACAGATCCTGATCAGCACGCATATCACCAACTCTCAATCCCAACGCATTCAAGACAGCAGGAACCCGGTCATCGGAGTTAGATATCACGCCGAGGACAACCCGATCAAAGTTTCTTGCCAGTGATGGTGAGCTCCTCAGCTCCCGCATCCTTGTAAAGAACGGCACGACATCATCATACAATGTATACCCTCCTTCTCCAGCAAATCGATCAAGCAGAGCATCAACCATCCCAACCGGAAGCTCGAAGTCTTTAGAAGCATGTCCGGGCCCAGACAGAACATGCGCGAAGCTACCCCGAATCACCTCCTCCCACCATTGTCTAGGACCTCCGTATTTCCCACGGAGGACATCCGCGCGCCCGTAATTAGGGTAACGCTTACTTTGCGCGCGGAAAACGTGTTTGAAGGCGGTCTTGAGTTTGGGTGCGGTGACGGCGGAAAGGCCGAACTCGTGCGCGGTCGCGGCGTATTGTTCGGGGACGGATGGGCGAGGGTAGAAGATTGTGCCGAAGGCGTCGAGGGTTAGGAGGAGGTTTCGCGGGGTGGAGAGTGGAACGGAGCGTGCTTGGAGGGGGTTCATTTGTGAGGGTTGGGTGTTGGTGGTGACGCGTTGCGGGCGATTGGAGATCGTTGATCTTATCTTGTCGATCTTAGGCCGCGTTGGTGTTGATTTTTAGGTTGTTTTTAGTATCCATTCTTAGTACCATTTAATGGGATTTGAATTCAGAATGATTAGATGCTAGTTCGTACTAGTTTAGTCCTATTTATCCCGTCAATATTTGGAGTAGATTTGCCATACTCTCTATATTCTCTGCTTGGGATGTACTTGCACGTGGAGGTTTTGCACTCAATATACAGACAACTTTAACCGACCATTTATGGCCATAGAAGTTGCAAGCCACACACCATACGTAATGCATCATTGCGCATGCGGGCCCTGAACATAGTTAGCCCCGAAAATTCGGGTTTGACTACGCAAAACGACTGGTGGATTGCGTCTGGCGCGATGACGCGGCTTAACGACCCGAACAGCCCTAAGCTCAACGGGGCCATGATAAGATTGCGGTTACGGCAATTTTCAAGCTTAAAACTCCTCGATACCCGGTTCATTCTTAGGTCCAAGGGGAAAATAATCATACATTCAAGATGCGTGCTCGCTCCGCGCTCGCGGTATACTCCCTCTTGGGCCTCTCGGCAGCCTCAACAAGCAACGACTCCGATCCGGTCGTCAAAAATGCCAACCACATCTTTAACGTGATTCACGACTCTATGCGCCAATGGGGCTCTTCGCTCCATCATAATGGTGTTTCCTTCTTCCTTGCGACTGTCCCGGCTGGTACGCAGCTTTATCACGGCACCTCTGAGTCGGACCCGATAAATGGGACAGAATGGCTGGCATTTGAGCCAGAACATGCTATGGTATTTGCTCGGCCACGTGGAGGACCACATGGCCCCGGAGGCCCTGGCGGTCCTCATGGCCCTGGTGGGCCCCCGCCAGGTGAAGGTGGTGATAATGAGGATGATGAACACCGCGGTGAACGCGAGGAACTGCGTCGGAGACATCCTCATGGCTCAACTGAGAAAGATTTCGGTCCCCCGTCCTTTGAAGACCTCGAAGAGAGTTCCACAGGATATCTACACACATACGCAGCAGTACAGGACCTCCGCCTTTTGTACATCGATGGCATGTCTGCGGCTAAGACGCAGAAGGGAACCCTCGATTCGCAGGACGTACTCCTGTTCAATGGCACTATTGACAACTCAGCAGGAAGAGGACCAGGTGGAGAGGGTGATCGTGCCCGCAAGGCGTGTGATATGGCAGAGGATGACTGGGCTGGCCGTATTGACGGTGTCCTCCGCATGGAGGCTGGATTTGAGATCATTTTGTGCAAGTTCGAGCGCGACCTCCTTCCCGTGCGCATTACACAAGTCAAATCGCGAGCTCGTGATGAACATGAAAAGACCGGAGGTGGCTGGAAGAAGGATGAGCACCACGGACCCCCGGATGGCAAGAGAAGAGGCCCTGGCGGACCTGGTGGCGGACCTGGTGGCGGACCTGGTGGCGGAGACTCGGCCGGCTGGATGCGCGCTGTGACTGCGCGGTACGATGACATCGGCGCAAACAGAGTATTTATCAACTATGAGAACTTTGTGACTGCTTTTGCGCATGACGTCGACCTCTTCACCGAGGACCCAAAGCTTCCCCATCTCTCACACTTGACATACTCGGAGCTGAAGCCGATCCAGAAAGAGGTTACTGCTCTTGCACTTACCCACGACGCTAGGGAATCGTCATGGAACTGGCGTGCCACTACAGATGCCGTCGTCATTCGATACAGCGATGAGCTGACCTATCTCGCCTCGACTAAGATCTCGACAATCGATGCTCTGCATGAACACATCGAAAAGCTTCTGTCTCCTTTTATCGACTACAGTGAGCGTGATGCTGTGCTCGAAAATGATAGGTGTGCGACGCAATTCCTGCCTGTGCAATTGCAGGGTGGAAAGTCAATGGCTGCGCGAGCTGTTTACAACGTTGCTCACACCGTGTGCTCTACGCTTTTGGAGGCATGGGTCGAGCAGGAGCTTGCATCTGCCCAGAATACAATTCAAACCTTGATCGGAGATCTGGCTTGGACTACCTGGAAGGAGTGCCGGGGTTGTGAAGTTAATGAAATCTGCGTCGTTCCAATCTGGCCGATGGGAACTGTGGAGGATTACAACAATCCCCAGTGCAAGCCGGCGTCGAATCCCTATGATGGAAACGGGGAAAACTACTGGGGTGGAATGCATCCGTGATTCGTGGATGTTTCTGGTGTTTTAATGCAACGTTGAGCACGATAGCGATGTCTATGAGGGGACAGGTGTGCTACTAGTACTTCTTAATACTCCTTTTCATCAATTGATATTGCCATTCTGGAATTGAAATCATTCAATACTTCGGTTTTTAACTTCAGTCACCACAATGCTCAAAGACGCGCAGATAGCACATCAATATACCGCTGAAGCAGAGACCGGATATGCCACTGTCACAGCTACCAGCGGCTCCGTGGTCACCGACTCAGGGATGCCTACCTACGTCTTCTCATCTTGGTCTCGCCGGGAAACATGCAATCTCGCAGTGCCTCTCCACTGTCTCGGGATCAACATACACTCAATCTGAACATCTGCTTGTATTTCAATATTCATCTATTCAATATTCATCCATTCACCGTACGATCAATGGATTGATTAGCCCCGTACCTCCTATCGGCGTAGGAGAATACGCGCCACCAACTTTCACTCCCGCTCAATGCAGATCTCTGGATGTATTATTTATTCTCAAATCTCTGCCTAGAGTAAATAGCACTGGACATTGCAGCAGGGCAAAATCCATGTTCGAGATTCAAGGTTTACGCTTTCACGTATAAAGTAGGTACAGAATAACGAAAATATATATAGGGTAACTCCTCGTGTCAAATCATTTTGGCGTGACGTCCAGTCCCGCCAATGGCAAACTGAACCACAGAGGACCCATAGAAGCGAATGATCAAATCCCTTCAAGGGTGAGACAGGTTCTTTTACAGGGGTGTGGAGGAAACGACGCTGCCGACGGTCTGGCCAAGGCTGGAGAGGCCGAGGGTGGACAAGAGGCCGGTCGCGGTGCTCTCAACCTTGACGAGGAGAGCGGAGGAACCGTCCTTGCTGAGGACACCGATCAGCTGGGTGGGGTCGGCGCCGAGGGAGGTAGCCTGCTCAACGAGGTCACCGGCGACTGGGACCTCACCGACGACGGAACCGAGAGGGGAGGACTGGCTGGAGCTACCGCCGAGGAGGGAGCCCAGGTTCAGCTCACCGAGGAGGCCGAGGACGGTGGGCTCAACCTGCACGAGGATGTTGTTGCCGTTCATACCGGTGATGCTCATGACGTCGGAGATGGGGTCACGCTTCAGGTTGGCAAGGCTGCCGAGTCCCTCAAGAGTGCCAACGAGACCACCGACAACCTGGGTAACGCCACCGAGGGTGGACAGAAGAGGAGAAAGAAGAGTCTCAACCTCGGAGGTGAGCTGGACAAGGGCGTACTTGCCCTCGGTTGTGGCGACGGTCAGGACACCGGAGGTCAGACTGTTGGTGTTCAGCTGGCTGGGGGAGTCGGCGATGTCCAAGATGGAACCGATGGAGTCGGTGACGCTGCCGAGGTTCAGGCCGGTGAGCTTCTGGGCAAAGCCCTGCTCGAGCTCGACGAGCATCTTCTTGCCGCCGTTGGTCACAGAGAAGACGCTGTGAACAGCGTTACCGGCACTGCTGCCGCCGGTGAAGGAGCTGAGGCCGCTGACCTTGGGGGTAGGGGTGACAGTGGGCATGGCAGTGGGGGTAGAGGAGCAGTAGGGGATTTCAGGAACAAAGCCAGTGGGAGCGGCACTGGAAGGAATGCAGCTGAAGGTGCTGGTGCCGGTGGGCAGAGCAGCGACGGTAGACGCCAGAAAGGCGGCGATGGCAAAGGACTTCATCTTGGATTGAAGGAGTGACTGTTGCTTGAAGCAATAAAGAATGGACGGTATTGAACCGGTAAAGAGTGACTGGAGTAAATTAAAAACAGAAAGAGATTCTTGGGGTATTCGAAGAATCGAAAGTCAATTGGCATGGACTGCTCTTTATAGATGTCATTCTCAGGGGGAAACGAACTTTCATTCCGCTCATGGACCTAAGCTCCTGACGTCGAGGAGTCGGATGAACTCCACATTCAGCCCGATAGACACGACAGACAGCGGGGGTTGGTGTGGATGGGCAACATAGTCCAATGACGGTCAGAGGGGTACATGTCAATCTCTCACGTCAAAAGGAGAGGAGAGAAGTCTCCACTGCTGAGTGGATAGTGGATGAACTCGCGCAGGGGAAGGCATGTCCTAGTCGGTCATAAGCTTCGTGGTGAGGCCCGTCTTCATTAGCCACTTCGCGGATCTGCACCTCCACTTCAGGCTCGGACGTCCATGACAAAGGTTTCCACCGTGGAATAACAAGTAGCAGCTTGAGCTGGACAGTGGTATCAATCTAGGGAAGTCATCTCTCTCATCAGTAACCAAGAGACCAAGACTGCGTCAATGAGAACTGTATCGACAGGTCAACAGGCCATGCTCATTGTCCGACGGTTCGCAGCAAGTGGTGCGGATATGTCAGGGTCCGGGAGTCGAAAGCGCCTCAATCAACACAAGGAAGCCCGAGTGATCGACATCGGCACCGCCTTAAACCGCTACATCCGCCAATGACAGCTGTGACCCTGGTGCTTGGGACGTTGCGGATCGACAATACTGTGCCGCCCAAACACGTTTCGCCGAGACGTCGGACCTCACAAAACAGGAACTTCGTATGCTGATTGCAATTTGGCTGTTGGCTGCTGGCCTGGTGGTAGCTTCGTACTAAAGTTGAATAGTCCCACAAGTGGAACCCGTCCGCTTTCCCCGTAAAATGCCTAAAAGCCAGGGGATTGCCGAGCCGAAAGAAGAATGCGTCATAGGGTCAGCGGTTCATGGTGAGGACCCCTGCATGGTTCAGGGGAAATTAGGGGGGGGGGGGGGGGGGCTTCCAGAAGAGCTTTGTCACACTCTTAAATCACGTCTAACCCGACATGAGGTGTGAAGCAAGTGAAATCCCTCACTCCACTGTCCAGCCCAAGGTGGAGTGTTGACCCCCTGAAGATCCCACGAGAAACCGTTTTTCATTTGGGGAAATTGTGGATTCATCTGTTAATGTCTTCTCAAGTGCTTGGAAGAGTTCAAGCTAAACCTTGTATACGCGGGGGAAACTCAAAGAATTGGGTAAATTGACGTTCAACTTTGAATCTGTCAGGTGCGATCATCACGTTGAATGAAATATATGAAACGTATATCTCTCAAGATAGGCTCCCTTTTGACTACAGTACACAGCAAACTCTAAGCCTCCCATGTATCCATGTCCGTCAGGGTCCTTTTTGAAATCTCCTCCCTAGATAATGGGATGGCCTCCACGCCCA
The DNA here is from genome assembly GCF_028827265.1 of Penicillium atrosanguineum. Classification (NCBI taxonomy): domain Eukaryota; kingdom Fungi; phylum Ascomycota; class Eurotiomycetes; order Eurotiales; family Aspergillaceae; genus Penicillium; species Penicillium atrosanguineum. Next base: position 1,699,936 of record NW_026623138.1, on the reverse strand, counting down.
CGAGCAGGTGCACGGGCATCGGACGTTGGTGCAGCCCAACCACACAGTCAAATAGCGCACGAGCACAAATTCTCGCACTGCAAGCAGATTGGGATATAAGATTGGCGACATAACGTAGAAGTTAACCGATCGATCCAGCAGGCACGTCATACGCCGGATGTCAAGATGTCAGTTTCAAAACCGAATCCAGCAAAAATGGCCCGTACACCCCCTGGCACGACGATAGGGAACTTGAATTTCCAATCAGAGCCGACTTCCTTGGCGACTGACCCTGGACGCCCTTCAGAGCAAATATACTATGCACAGGGCTGTTAGCAGAAACCCCTATTCTCTTATCAGTTGTTCTTGCCTCGCGCGGTAGAATGAGTAACCCGGAGCAGTCAACTATCCACCCATTGAAGAGACTTGGACAACGGTGTCATCTTGGCAAGGGGGTTGATCTCTCGAAATATTCAGATTGCTTCTTATCTGACATGAAACGGTTCCCAGAAGTTGGTCCTTAGTTAATGTCGCGCATCTGCTTCCCGGGTACCTTCCATGCCTCTATCAGACCATGGCCTGTATTGTTGTTGCAAACATCAATGCGTTTAATCTTCAAGGCTGTATCAGAGACAGCCTGGGTTATTCCTTCTTGAGATGCGATATCCAAGCCCAGTTTCAGCACGGTCGGCCAATTGGGCAAGTATAAAACGAGGTGAAGTTGCGGGCGCTTGCTACAGTTCAGTGTCCGGCCTTTGTAGACGGATTGGGCAAGAGATTTGCAAAGAATTGTTGAGTAAACAGCCCCTAGAGCTTGAAAGAATCCTTAATTCATAACTAGTGTAGCTTGCCGAACCGAACTGTCTTGAAAGTCGACTTAAGAGTATTGGACATTTATCCGGAATTGATTGCAGAGTAGAGCTCTGCAATACAGTTGCTGTGCTCGAATTGATTGTAGAAAGACAGACTAAATTGAAAGTATCCCTAACACCCACTTGGCTTTATATCTAGGCTAGACGACCCTTGACATCGTTCGCTTACGGGATAGTTCTTTCTGAAGAAAGACATGCAAGACATCAACTCTTGCCATTTCATTGATCAATGTAAAGCCTCACATTAGTCGTCTAACCAAAAGGGGAAGGTGCACTACAATGCTTAGCAAGCGTTTGCCGCTAATCGCACGGGCTGAGTATACCATCTCACTTTGAGTATGATGCCTCGAAAGTCTTCAGCCCAGGCTCGATCCTCTTCGATATCTGTCCTCTTCGAAGCTATAGCTTGCTGATGTTGAAGGCACAAGCTCCAACCTGGTTTATTTATTGAAATATTACTTCTTCATTCAGCTTGCTATGTATGAGGCGATTATATTTTGGTCCGCAATTTGGAATCAGCACGGAAACCGTATCTTACTCTCAAGTTCGAGTCCATCCCGAAGAATCCGTCAGTTCTCAAATAATCTCGCTTTTACCGACTGATGCACAGATAATTTGCGAGCATCCAGGTCTTGCTCGAAGGGTTCAAATGATATTTCTTCCCGGTCACAAGCGATATCTATTGTATTGTAACCCGAACATTGGACGTGAGAAATGCAAGGATCCTTCATCGATGATTTTTATTCGCAGTTGAAGGTCACATGAAGAGCTTGCCGACTCACTCAATTCTCTTGTGGGGTCGCCATGCGAAAGAGAAAGCTCCTTCTTCCACTGACACTTGTGACTGGTGTGATACTAGGACTCCAAATGCTCTCGAATCACATCCGAGACGGAATTACGGAAATGCCCCATGCTCTCGAACAGGACTATGCGTATAACGTGTGCTATGGCTATTAGATCGTCCGCTGCAGCGCTAGAGATTCTCCGCATGATCCTGTGGGGCTGGAGTCACCGATGACGCCGCCTGTAGTCACGCTGGATAAGGCGATAATAACTAGAAGTGGGATACAGAGGTGATCTCCAATGATAGATGACTGTTTTGAAATGAACATCATTGCGGAGTATACGGGCAAGTTATCAACGAGTGAAAGAGTGGCGATGTCGGCAGTTTGGCCACCCTAAGAACCAGACTTACTCCGAGAGTCCAGAGTCGAATGTGGGGAACGACTGGGGTGGCGGGGCAATGATCCACCAGGCCGACACGCCAGCAATACATTTAGTCTATTAGAGATATCCGATTGCAGGGAAGAGTCACTAGCAGTCGAGCGAATTAAACTAAGATAGTCTTGTTCGGTTTTCTCATAGGTCTCGATGAAATTGTTTGCGCTGATTGGCCAGAAGCATAACGAGAGCGGCGTCTATCCTCAGTCCTGGCAATAACTTCACCCTAGAATACTCTGAGTGGTCAAGGGAGGGACGGCGGGTAATATCCCAACCGGCTACGATGGAAACTTCTTAGTGGTTGGCTTACCCCAACTCTCCAGCAAGTCGGGCGTGTGGGGAGCTTGTGGGAGCGGATGAGATTTTTTCCGCCTTGGTCATTTTGTAGACCGCGCACCGAATACGATGGCTCGAGGGCTCGAGCTGGGGAAATTTAAAAGTTGCCCTTTCCTCTGTAAATTTTCCCTTTCCTCAAATCCCGTCCCCTCATATAGACATACACAATGACCAAGTCTCCCCAAGATCTGCAGATTGCCATTCTGGGCGCCGGCATGGGTGGCCTCACTACCGCCCTTGCTTTGGCACAGCGTGGCTTCAAGAACATTGATGTCTACGAGAGCGCACACGACCTTGGCTTTGTTGGAGCTGGTATCCAGCTGGCCCCTAACATGGCCCGCGTCCTTGACGGGCTCGGTGTCTGGAAGCCCATTGAGGCCGAGGCTGTAGACATTACCGATACGTCCGTGCGAGGTATGTGACTGTGAATGCATAGTTGAGAGAAACAAGAACTGACTGACTGAACAGTTGGTGCCACTGATGCTGAGCTTGCTCACGTTGAGCTGCGCTACATTGAGAAGACCTATGGCTACAAGCACATGGTGGGACACCGCGCGTCGCTGGCCGACGGTCTCTACCAGGGCTGCTTGAACGAGAAGGCCATCAAGTTCCATTTTGCAACCACTGGAGAGAAGGTTGACGTCTCCAGCGAGCGTCCCTCGTTCACTGCCGTGCCTCGTGATGAGAGCAAGTCCTCGTACACGGTGGAATGCGACATTCTGCTCGGTGCCGACGGCATCAAGTCCAACACCCGTGTCGAGATGCTTAAGAAATTGGGCGTTGACGTCGGTGTCAAGGATACCAACCAGGCCGCCTACCGTATCATGATCCACAAGGACCAGATCAAGGACGACCCTGAGCTCCTGGCTCTGATCAATAACACCCGCGTTACCCGCTGGATCGGAGAGAAGCGCCACATTATCGCCTATGCTGTCTCCAACAACACCATCTACAACCTCTCCACTACCCAACCCGATACCAACTTCGCCGCTGCAACTAACGCCACCTACACCACCAAGGGTGACAAGAAGGCCATGTTGGAAGTTTTCTCCGATTTTTGTCCCATGGTCCAGCGCATGCTGAATTATGTCCCCGAGGGTGAGGTCTGCGAGTGGAAGTTGCGCGTCCACGATCCCCTCCCCACCTGGGTCCACGGCTCTGTGGCCCTGGTCGGCGACTCCTGCCACCCCACCCTGCCTCACTTGGCCCAGGGTGCCGCCCAGGCCATCGAGGACGGCGCCGTTCTCGGCGTTGCCCTCTCCCGTCTCCCCGACACTACCCCTGAGTCCATCAACAAGGCTCTTCGCGTCTACGAGCGCGTCCGTAAGAGCCGCGCCGAGGCCCTCGTTAACATGGCTTCTGCCTCCGGCCGTGCCCTGCACTTGGGAGATGGTGCGGCCAAGGAGGAGCGTGACCGTCAATTCGCAGCTCTCCGTGAAGGCAAGGGTCCCGTACCCGACAAGTGGGCTGATGCCGATGTCCAGCGTGAGATCTACGGCTTCGACTGCACCAAGGTCACTGAGGAGAAGTTCGATGAGTACTTTAAGCAGATGTAAGCGGTCTATCTTTGCATTGTTTGATTTGTACTTTTGGCGCTCTCTTCTTGGACTGTATAACTCTCATGTATATTCATCCCTTATTTTTTTCACTTTTTTTTTTTGCAGAAATGAGACTCATGATGACCTGAAGACCCAAGAAATATCTACTAAGTAACTCTTTCTGTGTATAGGAGTAGCCCCACGCGTGATGCGAAGTTGGCATAAATATGAGTTGATATGTTGCATGACTTATTACGTCCGAGAAGAATGAGTACTTGAGATGCAGGGACATTTGCCCAGGTGGTAAACGCTTTTTATTGTATATAGTTTCTGGGTATGAGGTGTATAGTACATTTGGCTGCATTGTCACTCGGCCAATTCTCATATCATGAAAAGTTAGTGTATAATATCTGATAGGTCTGCAATTTGTTCATCAGCATCCTAAGCGATCTCCTTTTCCCTTCCCACCAGGCAGATAGATCCAACTGATTAGACATTCACATGGTACAACGGCAAAGTCCCTCCAAATTTTAAGTCAATCACAGGGATTATTTCATTCCTTCTGGTAATGGAAAGACACAGAGCAAATAGTGCTTTTACGTAGGTCTACGTATTTCTAGATCATTAAGTAAGAATCGAAGCCTTCCAAAATCTAGATTTGCTGGCATTCAGGATTTGGACGTTAGTAACCGATGCATTTCGCGGGATGGCCACTTGGCTGTTCCCCGCAATTTCCGATCGTCTCCAACTACGCGAATCTAACTCAACGCCATACGCCATATGATTAGGGCGCCGTGAATGGACCTAATCCAATGCCTTTCCCAGGAGTATACCTCCCTTGTGAATATCTAAAACCTCCATGTTTACAGAGCCCTGCAGACTCCATCTCCATTCCGCCTATCCCGCCGCCAGCAATCGACGCGCCGTAGCGCCGGTCCGCAGTTCGCCAACTCCCCTCGGTTTTTGATCTCACAGAGTACATCACAGCGGAATAATGAAATCGACATCGACGACGATGATGGCCTCATCTCGACCGCCCCGGCTGGCACGCACACCCCAGCCCCATCCCGGAATGCCCTCCGACCTCGTTGGCAAAGGGACGTGATCGAGGATTCAGATGATGGCGAGCCTTTCAGAGACATTGGACCTAGAGACGCCGAGGGAACGGAATTAGTAGACGATGTCATCGACAGCTCTCTACCAACACAGGCGAGCCCCGGCGACCTGGGCACCGATTTCGACGCGGTGTTTGCACCCGTGCGAGACAATCACAAGCGGCGACGACTCTCCGGAGGGCATCAGTCTCTGGATGATAAATTGAACCACGATAGCGTGATACCATCGGCATCATCTGAGCCTCAGTATGCCACTCCCGATCCTCTGAGGACGCCCGCTCCTCGTGTCGCGCCGAGGCCGGTAGGTCTGGACAATGATACACATGCAATACCAGGCATGCTAGCTCCACCAACGGGCCCGGTACTATCAACGCCTGGGACTATGACGACACCTTTTCGCAGCAAACCTCGCTTCATGCTCTCAACCAAAAAGCCCCTTTCCAATCCGGCTCCCTTCAGAGCTGAGACGCCGTTCGCAACACAGCCGACTTCACCACCCGAGAGACGAAAGCCGGCTTTTGTCCTTCCTCGTGAACCGTCACCAGACGCGGCTGCCGAAGATATTCCGGCACCATTCTCTCCTTCTTCGCGTTCTCTTCGCCGTCGCGGTCGAGGTCGCACAGGAGAGCCGGGCTACACGCCTGGCGGAATGGCAGCCGAGGTGCGAAGTTGGATCCTTGAGATGGGATCAAAGCATGAAGGCATAGGCCAAAGTAGGTCTTCTGAAGCAACAAGTGCTTCGAGCAAGTACCTTGTGACTGCTCGTGTTGTCCATGTTAGCCAGGGAACACTGAGCAACTCTGGCCCATTGACGCTCATCCAGGCTGAAAATATGAAGCCATCCAAAGAATTGGAACAAGAGGGCGAGTTTTTTAATATTATGGCGATGGGACTGCCTCGCTCTCGACCCCACACAAGTGATGGCTCGCATACTGACCAATCTCATGTCTCATCAGTCCAAACAGGCGACTTGGTGGGTATTCATCGTGGCTTAACATGGGAAATGGAACTGCATGATCTCCACGCACTTGGCGTCACTAAAGGCCTTGCCTTTGAGAGCGGTCCCACATACGATGCAAACCAGCGCTGGTTAGTTGCTATGGAATGGGATTTACTATCAGAAGACCCATGAAAAGGGCACTTATACGATAATCGTAACATTCATGTCCGATATGAGTTATGCGCAATGGAACTTTCAATTCTTAAAAGCCGCAATGCAACTTCAACCGATATTTCCATGGGTATATTCTAGTTACAAATCCATAACAAGACAAAATGCCTCCTTTATGCAAGCCTTAGTCCTTCACAGCCTTCAGGGTATCTACAGCAACATTGCAGCCCCAGCGCACCATTTTTTGTTCCTTGCCCGAGACGATATCACTCTTGGCGACAACTTTGCGGACAAAGTAAATCAGACCCTTAGCAATTTGGGGCGCTTCCTGCACACGTAAGAAGATCTGCATCAAAGACTCTTCATCCCAACTAGACTCGCTAGAATCGGCTCTCTTTTTCGCCCTCTTAGTCTTCTGCGATTGCTGGATGATGCTGATGATCAAAATCTCAACAAAGGTCTTGGTCTTGGGTTGGAGGTAGGCGAAGTTGAGGTTCTTCAGGATGCCTAAAGTCAAGGAGCCGTCCGCGATAAGCATACCGAACATCTTGGCCACGTTGACCACGGCCTTCATGCTAACTCCGTTCTCTTCATCGTCAGGGTCAAAATCGTCATCTTCGTCAAGGTCGCTTTTCTCGCCCATTCGCTTGAAAATGTTCCAAAGGGCGAACATGAAGGACATTTTGATGCGTCGGCCTAGTTCACCACAGAGACGTCGGGCAATGAGAGTGTAGTAGGGATTGTGTGCTTGTTCTTCCATTGCGCAATGCAAAAGAACACGGGGGATTTCGAACTCCTGGGCCCGCTTCAAGCGAAGCTTAAGAAGACGGACATGCGCATCTTGGAAATCGTTCGCAGACATGATCGCAACGAAAATGGATCGACGGACATCAGTGTTCATACGGTGAGCCTTGGCAAGGTCTCCCAGGTCGGGCTCGGCCTCACTGTCATCGTCCTCGACGTGGGTCTTTTTTGTTTCCGCGCTGGCTAACTCCTTCCGGGCAGCAACCAAAGGATCATCCTTCCAGCTTGCACCCACCAACCACCATTTACCCTTCTTCGAAGAATCGTGGATGTCGGCGCGGCTGATGCTGATAGGCTCGGAAGCACGAATGACACGAGAATTATTCAACGAGCCAAGAACCTTGCGCATCTTGGTAATATGCTCTGAGGTCACACTGGCGCCAATAGCAGACTTGACTTTGTTGTTCTTGAGATCGGTGATAACGTCGATCATGAACTTAGTGCGAACCGAAAGGGCAGCCTCGCCAGCCTTAGCCACAGCGGGTTGGATGAGCAGGACAATGTCCTTGAGTGATGATGGGTCATCTTGTCGAAGTTGGGGACCACAGTCTATGCAGCTGTTAGATGAATTCCAATATCGACATCGTAGAACCACTTACTTCGAATGACTTTAAGCAAAAGCTCGGTGTTGGTTTCGTTAATCTCCGCCAGGAAGAGACGGATGTAGTCGAACATCAATGTGCTGCCGATAACGTGGAAGTTGTACAGTTGCGACAGAAGGGAAACAAGGTTAACGACCTCCTTGCCCTCAAATTTGCCGCGTTCATCAGCACCCGCATCCAAGATTTCGACCACATGCTGGACAATCTCAGCACCAAAGTCCATGCCCAGAAGCTTGTACAGTGCCGCAATGAATCCTGCATGGAGAACCATGAAAGTGTCCTGTAGAACGGCTCTCTCACAGATCATGCCCATCAATAGATTGATCAAAGTAGAGGTCACACTCTGACGAGGGTAATCACGATAGAGTTTCTCAAATTCGCCAACAATAGAAATCAAATTGGCCTCGGACAACTTATTCAATTGTCCCTGGGCTTGGCGCCTTAAACGAGTAAGGGACTCTGATTCGGGGTCTTGACGAGCTCGCATCGACGGGGGAATATATTTTTGCGTAGTCTCAGGCTTCGAAACCGGAGCGATGTAAGGGTTTTCCCTTTTCTTGGGGAGCAGTTTCTCATCGAATCCCTTGAAGTCGCTGTCCTCGCCTTCGCCTTCGTCGTCTTCATCACTCTCGTCCCCGAAGATTTCGTCGTCGAGGTTGTCGCCTTCTTCGTCGCTGTCGAGCTCGTCATCATCTTCATCGTCATCATCATCTTCAGACACCTGCGCTTGAAGAGCCTGTGCCTTTCGCCTCTTGCTCAACAACCACTCATCAGCCTCGCGCTTGCGCTTTCGGCTATCGTCCTCTGACTCCTCGCCCAAATCTCCCATCAAGTCCTCCAATCCATCCTCTGCAAAGGCTTTTGGAAGCTTCTTCCCTTTCTTCAAGCCAAGCTTCTTCTCCAGCGCCGCAATTTCCGCATCGTCCTGGGCCAACTTAGACTTGACGCCGGCGGACACATGGACGGGTGATTGTGGGGTAGTCTCATCCAAGACATCATCATCTTCATAGCCTTGTCCGTCGTCGCTGTCGCTATCGGAAGCAGGTTCAGGGTCCTTAGACTTCTTGGATTTTAACGCGGGCTTCGGCTTTGCCTCGGGAGTGGGCTTCGATTTCTTCGTAGGTCTTGCATCGTCGCTGGAAATATCGTCGTCCTCGTCTAGATCGATGTTGTCTTCCTCCTCCTCCTCCTCCTCATCGCCTTCCTCAATTCGCTGAAACTTTTTCTGTGCCGGAGCCACCTGCTTTCTTGATTTCTTGTCATCGCGCTCTGCCTTTCGTCGGTCTTTCCGATTAGCGGGACCTTTTTGTTTGCGCTTCTTTTCCCCGTAAGTATCCCTGATCCCCAGCTCGGAGCGCAAGCCCCGAGGTAAGGAGGTCGTATTATGCATTCGACGCGGCATGGTGACTTGGGTCTAGAAGTATTGAGAGGCAGAGACCAAAAGACGAAGCTACGCGGGCGGTGACTGAACTTTTTCCAGGGCCACTTTTCTCGCCGGCAAAACGTGAAGGCGGCGAGCCCGCCCACAGCGGAGTTTCGTTCCCACGAGCCTCGCTGGTCATTGCGCTGTCTCTTGCTCCAGATTGCATTGATACGGTTCCTGTGCGCGTCGCACTCTTCTAAAATCATAATGGCGCCTCACATGGCCACCGACGAGGTTTGTCTTGCCTACCTTCTTGACATGAGCATTCCGCACATTCAGCCACGAGACCACCTACGGTATCGCTAACACCTCCGTCACCGCAGTTCTTCTCAGCTCTCACCGAGCTCCTCTCCAAGACTTCGCAGAAATCCCGAGGCTCTGTCTTCTTGTCTCAAAAGCCTCTGATCGACGGTGTCACTAGTGGCCAACCATCTATTCTTATCCGCGCTTCCAATGGCAACACCGACGCAAAGAAGCCTATTGACAAAGACGGCAAAATCGATAAGACCAAGGTTTCTAAGGCCTCAAAAGTCAAATTCTCGACAGTTGTTCCTGCGGATCAGCTTGAGGCGTTCTACACTCGGTATGCGGATGTGTGCAAGGCCAGCATGACAGGCCTGAAGAAGCGGGACCGCAGCAAGCGCAAGGCGAAGGGCAAGGGTGTATCCAAGGCCATTAAGGCGTGAACTGCTTTTTGTTTCTATTACGGTTTCAATGCCCTTGGCATCGCCCATCTTGCATTTTACTGGCGTTCATCGGTGGTCCTTTTGCAAAACTTCGTGTCAATGATTCCTTACGAGCTTATTCCCGGGTGTACATATCCTTATGCACTTGTGAACCACGAGCCAATATATTCTTTCTGATCAGATCATCTATCCAATCACTAACGGAAATTGCCCTTTGCCTTCCTCCACATGGAAATCCCATTTGGTATCTTCATATTGCCGCCTTCGCTTCACGTTGACTGGGAACGCACCCCTCACGGGAGTCATAATAGACACAAGGGAAGATAAAAACTTCTCTGGTTCTTCCCAGGTCCCGCACACGGGGGATATATCATATTGCAGAATCATGGTGGCAACCATTCCTAATATCTCAGAGCTGGCAAAATGACGACCAGGACAGATTGTGGGCGAGACACCGAATGTCATGAACCCACCAAGACGGCGGGGCTCTCTTTCACTTGGGCGGGTCTCCGAGGCCACCCCTTTCATGAACCTCTGAGCATCAAAAACATTTGCTGTTTCTCCCCAGACTTCGGGCTGTTTCCCCATCTCAATGGATGGCATAGTAACGAGGCTGGCTGCTTTGAGAAGATATTTGTCGGCAATCAGTGTATCCTGAGTTACATATCGCGTAGGTGATGACATTGTTCGCGTCCGTAAAATCTCTTGGAATGTAGATAGAAGAAGCGGACATCTTCCCCGTAGAGCGCCGATATCTATAATATGAGTGCCATTGGTCCGAATAGAGAGGGCGTTTAGTTCCACCTCTTTACGAAGATCGTTTAGGAGCTCTGGACGGCAGTAGATATCATATAAAGACCAGAATGCTGCCGGGACGGTGTTCGAGAGAAACCCTGTTGGCAGGGGTGTCTCTAGAAGCGCATACTCCTCCGGCGAGATTCCCGCCCCGAGAATCGAGGTGTGTCTCAATTTAACCAACTCAGATGCTTGCTCGACCCCTCCGCTTTGATGGTATTTCAAGATCGCAGCGGCAATCTTCTCACGGGCCTTCAGCGGCTTGCGTGCAGTGAGCCAGGGTAACGCGTTGGCCACGAGCGCGCCCAAATTATTTTCATAGTCCCTGTCCGGGTTAGCCCTGTCAAACTTATTTGTGAATCGAACCAAACCCACCAGAATGCATCGGATAATTCCTTATCCTTAAACGGGTTCATGGGCCCAAACATAGTATCATTGCTAGCATCAGTGATAGCATCCCGGCACCACTTGTAAAGATCGACAGAGGACTTATCTCCCAACTCATCAATGAGAGGCGTCATAAAGCGAACCATCCGAATGTTCATTTGATCCAATGATTTTCCAATCATCGTAGGTGCCAATGCATGCATGAGCTTTTGAGCAAAGCCCTGGCCGCCAGAACTGGCGTCAAGCATCAGATCCAAAGTCTGCTTGTTGGTAATACCCGAGAATCTGAGCACGGCAAGATCCAAGAGGGGATCTAAACTGAGAGACTTGCTGCGCTGGATGGACTGCATCAGCTCTGGCGAAGTGATGATGTAGATTTTAGTGAACAACAGGTCAATTCCAAAGATGGAATAGGATGCTTTCTGCTTTCTGAAGATGCGCTTAGCTAGGTGTTGGGGTTTCTTCAGGGTGCTGAGCGACTCACGCCTGCATTGTCCAATATCCAACTCCGTACCACATCATACCGAGCATGTGTCCGACTATAGGAATTCCATTCGACAGTATTGGCGGCTCACGTGGATCGTGTCTGGACCCACGATACATTATGTAGCCCGCTGCGGCGACGAGGCCCAGGAGCAGGGCCTGACTGAGGTCGAGCATATTTCTGACTGGACAACAAGGGTTTGCTCAACAATGATCACGGGTAGGAGTTAGAGCAAGCCTGCAGGCTCGCTGTTGAGCTGTTGAAATACCAAGTGATACTTAGCCCGATGTGGTTTAGGGGAATGTTTTTGGAGGCCAGTGCGGAATGCGGGAAGGGGCCGAGCTTGCAATCAATCATAAGCGCGTGGCTTCACTCGAGTGCGCTAAATCGACGGCTCATATACTGACGAAATGATAATTGATATCGCAGAACATGTCAATTACTCCTTCAATTGAAAAATTAGAAAGCAAATTTTGGAACCTAACTAAGGCATAGTCCTGACACGACCCCCAGTCCCACTATGGTATATGCAAACGCTGAAATAAAGAAAAGAAAGTCCCGGGAAATCCATCCAGCCACTATGTCCACCGTGATAATTATGCAAATCAATGTCCAAATATTCGTAAACAGAAAATCAAATCGTGGGGTCACATGCGGAAAGAGTACAAATTAAATCAATGGTAATGTAGCAAAAAATGGGATATAAGAAACAGGGGAGGGGTGGTATCACAGACTGACGGTGTCGTCACTTAGTCGAGCTCCCAGGGGTCTAACTTCCTGGTTATCTCTGCATCTTCGTATTCAGAAGACGTTTCACGCTCCAAAGGGAAATCAAAATCATCATCCTCGGCGGCAGGCTCGTTCTTTGCTGAACGCGAGCCTGACGTGGGCTCGCCTGGAGAGGAACTAACAGCAGGGCTGATAACAATACGCGCTGTAATGTGCAGCAAGATGATGAAAAGCGAAATCGGCGGGACGAGCACAAGTGCGAGGGTCTTTGAAAGTATAGATTTGGCTTCCATGCCCCGGTTTGGTTGATAGATCGCGGAAGAGGGGGGCATCGGAGAGACGTCGCGCTCTCTTGTTGCCTGTGCCCGGCGGCGGAATTCTGTGCTCATAAGGCTGAGATCCGCTGGGGGAGACGAACCTTTGGCAACAGTCTGCGAGTCCGTCTTGATACCCGAAGAGATCGCCAAAGAAGGCTTTTGGGGTCTCTCTCTCGCTTCGTAATAGACAAAATTCGTAGATGCGATAGGAGAACCATTGCTCGCTGAAGTGTCTTGGGCTGGGAATACCTCCAGCTTATGAGGTAAAAAACCTTCCGTTGGCCCAGATAGGTAGGAGTCTGCTTGAGACAGGTCACGATGTTTTTCAGGTGTTGTATGGGTGGAGATCGAATCCGAGGGCGATGTAGGATCCGCCGAGTGGAAAGAATCAGGCGTAGATGAGAACGAATCGGTATGCTCGGTATCGGGTTCACGGTAGGAGATCGAATATGGCTTTGAAATCGGGATTGTCAAGGTCGGGACCTCCGGAGCACAGCCATCGGTGGCCTTGGCCGCGACACGGGCCTTGTCTGCAGCATGGGCATCTGGAACAGCATTCTGATTGGAATCGGAGATTTCTTGCAAGGCTCGAAGGTTCTTGGGGGAAGGCTTTCGCTGTAAACGGGAGAGACTTCTGATATTATAGCCTCTGTGGTCAGACCTTCCACCTGCGATCCAGGTTCTGTCGATAGGCCATGTTCCGAAGCTAAAGTGTCCCCGCCTTGGGCTTCTTTCAATGCTTCAAGATCCTCCCGAGGGTCCGAAAGAAGACAATCAGCGACCGGTTCTGTGTCTACGTGCACAGTAGGGATTTCCGGTTGAGCTGGAAGCTCATCTGGGAGAACTGTATTTTCTCGAGTCGAAGGGTTTCTTGGGGTCAAAGTATCATCCTGGGCAGGAGTCTCTTCTTGAATTGGAACTTCCTCGAAAACAGGCGCGTTCTGCACCATCTGACCTTCCTCTGGAGGCGGAGCTTGAACTGGTTCTGGAACAGGAGTCTGCTCTACCAGTACGGCTTCTTCCGGAGCTTGGGTTTCCTCTGACATTGGAAGTTCTTCTGGCACAGGACTCGAATCAAACTTTGCCCGAAGGCTGGTGAAGGTTTGCGGAATTTCAGTCACCGAGCGCCTAGTGGGTTTCGGTTGTATGGGAAGCTCGAATGTATTGGAGAACACGGGTGACTGATCGCCAGAAGGTGAAGGCTCTGGTGTCGTACTCTTAGCCGCCTTGGGGCCCATACTGTCATCCGTTACGCCTCCATCGGTGTCGTCTCCAGTACTGGTGGAGTCGAGCCAGTCTGACTTGCCTTCCGAAGGCGAGCTCTGGTTACTCCCCGGGACTGAAAGAAGACTGTCTTTGCGGTCCTTCGGTTGCCAGGCCTTTTTGCGACGTGGCGCCATCGCATCCTCGGGGATCTCGACAGTGAAAGCGCGCTTGAAAGGACATGGCGTGACTTCGTATCGCAGTACAGTAGGCAATGCAATTTTCAAATCCTCCACTAATATCTTCTCTTCGTTCAATTCATACGGCAGCTCGATGCGATAATAAGTGAGCGGGCGAATGCGCAAAACAAACTTCGAAACGCCGTCAACACACCAACACTGGGAGTTCTTCAGGATCGCATGGACGACATTTCCGCATTTGAGGAAGACAGTCAGTCCGTGCACCATTTCCAGCCTCAAGGGTGCAGTTGCGACGGTCCGTTCAGTGGCTGAGCGCCATGGGAGTGTCTCGATGGTGTCCACGGGGTAATCGAAATCGGTAGGCGCGGTACTCGACGGAATTGGCACGAGAGCCCTGGGAGCAAAATGGACAATCTTTGCCGAAGGATGATAGAAAATGACGTTTTCTCTGATGTTTGGCGCGCCTGAAACACGTTGCGCCGGTTGCGCCGGGGGGTTTAACTTCGTGGGGAGAGTGACCGAGCGACGGATGGATTGTATCGGGCCCGAGGACTCACTTAGAGGCTCGGGCATCGTCGCGGGACAATATCAAGGGATGAATTAGGGAGGGCGGCATTCAGAACCAGATTCACTGAGAGCGCATGGTGGGGAGCTGAAAGTTGAGGCTTATCTCTCCCCCGTGTTCGCGCGTGTTTGCGCGGAGACGGAATTATGGCCTTATTAATCAGGCACAAAGTCATGTGACATGACGCAACAAATGGATGCCTGGACTTATTTGTTGACGCTGCCTTCCCTTGTCTCATCCTTGACAAGAGCCAACCGACAAACAATCAGAAAATTACAAGGAAAGGGCTCGATCATGTCGAATTTCGAGCCCAATGCCGTGATCCGCGGCTTTCAGCTTACTGTGGTAGGAAGTACGTTTCCCACTTGACCTGCTGCCTATTCGAGAAGTGAAGCTTTATTACAAGATCCCGATCTTTACAACTGCCCGTTGGCACTTTTGGTGTCTAGATTTGCCTTGGTGTCTGATTTTGAGATCAACGTTGTACAGAATGCCTTCTCTAGGCAGACATTAGTCAAGAACGTGACGTTGATCTGTTGCTAACCTTGATTTGCAGCTGTCCGGGCCTTAACAAACCCCGAGCTTTTCAAATATGAACACTTCCGTCAAGCAGCGCTTGCTATAGCCGTGGGAATCGTCATCCAGTTGATCATTCAAATTCCAGTATGCTTGGGAAGTCTGACCTGGGTTGTTACGTGGCTAATATATGACCCAAGATTATCGGCCTCAAGTTCACCTTGTACTTGCTGTCATGGATTATCAATCTTGACCATGCCACTTGGGATGACAAGCTCCTCGATGGCTTGGAATTCTTGTCCAAGTCTGTCCTCCAGGTGCCTTTCCTACTGATGACATTCATGGGATACGTCACTCCCACTCTGGACGAGATGTAGGTGTCCTTAGGAAGTCTCCGCCTACCACCGCTGACTACCCTACCAGCTTCATGCAGTCTATTCAGTGGGTCGATGCGACATATATCCAGAAGCACAAATCGGAGGACCCGAACCAACTTCGGGCCATGTACTATCCTCACCTGGTGATGTTCCCAACCAAGGGCGGTCCTCGTTCATCGCAGCCCAAAATGGACGCCATCATGGCATTTGTCAACCGATACGCCAAGAGAATGGGGATGCTTCTTGGAATCTACCTTATCTCTTTGACCCCAATCGTTGGTCGCTTTGTGATGCCCGCAGCAAGTTTCTACACGTTCCGGACCCATGTGGGTACCGCACCTGCCGCTGCTATCTTCGGCGCTGGTCTTATCTTGCCCAAGACATACATTGTCAGGTTCCTTCACACCTATTTCGCATCCAGAAGTCTGATGCGAGAGCTGGTCAGTCATTTTATGTCCATTGCCAAAAAATCAAATGCCTTGCTAACAATTTCCTAGCTCGAACCATACTTCCGTCGCGTTAGATTTACTCCTGAACAGAAGAAACGCTGGTTCCGGGATCGTGAGGGTGTTCTATTTGGGTTTGCCTTCGGATTCACCGTTATTCTGAAGCTCCCATTCCTCGGTGTTCTCATGTACGGCGTTGCCGAGGCCTCCACTGCGTATCTGGTCACCAAGATCACTGACCCGCCACCTACCCCCGCGGAAAGCGAAGGCTTTGCAGAGAGCCAGGTGACGTGGAAAAACAAACACGATTTCCTGCAGCTTTCTTTGGATAAAATTGATAAGCTCAACGTTGACATGGATGAGAAGGAGGCTCAGAATGCCAGCTTTGAAGGCAAAAAATTATCTTAAGCCGCTGAGATATCTTGGATCTCTCTGATAATGTCCATATAATGTGGGCAATCATCTGACATTCAGCATCAAAAGATTCTTTAGAAGGACCAGAGGTAGTATATCATTACGGCATCCATCAGTGTATTGTTCAGTCTCAAATTGAAGTCAGTCCAGGATATTGTAGAAAGCGAATTTGACCCGAAAATCTCGATTCTGCCAAAGGTTACATCACAGGACCTAGACATGGGGGCCATGGGCATGGCTTCGTTTAGCGTGCAGATCCTCTACCGGCGCTTCAACTGCGTAGTCCATGACTTTTTTCAGGTCTCCCAAGAAAAAACATGTCAAGCAAGCCAGAAGACCGAAGGGAGCTGCAATAATGTAAACAACTCTCAGTGAATCAGCATATGCCTGCTTTAGTGCAGCTACTCCGGCGGAAACTATTGCTGAGCTAACACCTGGGATCTTCGAAAGCGCGGCTGTATCGTTAGATGATAACGCTCCGATGAAAGCTTTAACGGAACTGCTGGGAAGCCCCGCCTTCAACACAGCCTGGGCGACATCCGCTGGAAGATTCTTTCCAATACGCGTTTCAAACGCAGTCGAAAATATAGCCGTAAAGACGGCTGCGGCTACGGCTCGAGAGCATGTCGTTGCTGCGGTTGCGGTTGCGATGAGGTGGTGCGGTGTAGAAAGTTGAACCGCTGCAATGAGAAGTATAAGGGGCGCACCAAAACCCATCCCAGCAAGGGCAGAGAAAATCAAGGCACTCAATTCGTCTTCTGGCGCAAGAGTAGCAAGGCCCACTATTCCTGCTGTGAATAAGAGGAATCCGACGAATAATGGCGCCCGAATCATTCTGAATCTGGTACTCCAATATCCGTAGAACACTGTGCTTAGTCCGGAGGCAACCCAGAAGGGTTGTAACCTTGCAGCCATCAAAAAAGGATCATCTGTGAATAGAGAGGTGGTTCTAGAGCCACGGTGTTAGCAATATTCCCAAAAAGCAGATCATTCAGGTTGGAGCCTTACAAAACAGGATAGAAAATCACGTAGCTGAATAGCAGAATTCCTTCGATGAAAATGAGGCCGACAGAGATAGCGAAAGTTCTGCCGCCATTCCTGCCTCCACGGAAGAGATCATGATGGAGGATGCCTGTCTTGGTGAATCTCCACTCGTATATTGCGAACGCAACCAGGCAGAGGAGACCGATGATTAGAGTCGCCAGCACTTGCGCAGAAGCCCATGGGTACAATGTACCACCGGAGTTAAGTCCAGCCAAGAACAATGTCAAGCCAATAGTAAGCAGGATAAATCCTAGTATGTCGAGTCGAGCTAATTTTTGCCAAATAGACAGGTGGTCGAGGTGATTGTGTCGCTTTGGTGGTTTATAACCGATGAAAAGGCAGATGGCAGTCACTCCCCATAGAGCCATTTGAACCCACTAGAAGCTTCATGAGAAATGTAATGTCCGGCTATATCGAAGAACCCTTACATAGAAATTGCGCCATCCTGTGTGAGCATTGGCTTTGGTCAGAGCACCAATGATCAATGGCGCTGAACAAGCACCACCTGCTGCCGCAACGTTCATCGCAGCCTGTGCCACTGCAAGGGGTTATTCATTAATCTTTGCACCTCATATAGTGAGATTCCTTTCTTTTTTTCACTTACTGGGTCTCCATTTTCGAGGCAGAATCTCACTTGGCACGCAATATGCCAACGGCACGGTAGCAAATCCGAATCCAATTAATACCTGAGACGCGATGACTCGATAGATGCTGGAAGATCCGGGCGCGATCGCAGATCCAATAAACGAGATAACTGCGGGGCCAACAAGAAAGGCTTTTCGTGCCTGAAATGTGTCTGACGCCGAAGAGATGACAGGGGACAAAACAGCCTGGACGAGCGAAAGGGCATTGGGGACCCATGTACCGGCGACGGTATTGTTTAGATCTTTTTCGATATAGGATAGCTGCAGTTAAGAGCCAGCAGGTTAGCGGGTCGAGTCAATGTCTTCTTTTCTGGGATTGTATCGCGGATTCGCATACCCCTGCTGGAGGACCCATCAAGCCGAATACTTGAACAAGGTTGAGGAAGAACATCGCCGCTAGAGCGAACCAGGTCTGCGCATGGAATTCTGGCTCTTCATCCTCCTCATAAACAAGATTCGTCTCCAACGGCTGTTTGGTGTCTTCCACATGTTCAGCTTCCGAAGGATCCCATGCTTCGGGTGAGACAGCCTCGTGGACCTTTTCTGTTACGCTAGACATTGTTTGAATAAAGAGCAAATCTCTTGAAGCCAGAAGATCTGGTCAGGAAAAGGAGATTACAATAAGCACTTTCCTGACAGGGATGATCCTATTTCAATTACCTGGGTATACATCGGTTAGTTAATCCACCGCCCCGCAGACCAAGAACCCCGTAAAGTCCACCCTTTCCCCGCAACCCCGGGTTTTCCATTTGGACGGCCCGGACCAATGTTTGGATGCATAATGCTAATGCGTCTACGCATGTGGCTATGACTAGTTTTCTGAATTAAGTCAATAGTCAATTAGAAGAAAACCTTGGAGTAGAATCAAGAAGACTTTCAAAGAGCAACTTAGAAGCTTTAATCAAAACACTTGAAAGTGAGTACACTTACTATCTTAGATCGGCTTTCCAAATTACACTTTCTGGATTATTGAAAACAAGGGCTTTTGTGGGTACTTTACCAAAGGTTGAATAGGCACCACTAAGCTCTGCTGATATCTTCAAGACATGATTATTGGTCAAGACTGTGTCGACTCGACATTTTGGAAGTGTATGACGCATCTAAGATACGGGACTCGTACTCAAGCAATGTAGGGAATTAATGAACGTTGAATGTTTCGATCTACTCCTTGTTTGAAAACAATGTCTGTTTCCGGGGGTGGGTCGGTTACGGTCCCGTTGACCGGGAAATCCAGTCCCACCGATGGAAAAGATTCGGTCCCGCTGAGGAGATTAGTCCCGCTCCTCGACTAATTCTACCAACCTCCAGAGCTGAATTAGATAAAGTACTATTCTAGAAACCCACATGCCTTTTTACTATCTATTGTAAGCGCCAGAGTGGGGTCTTTAGGCTATCCCACGCTACAAACGATGCACATCATATCCTCCAAATCAAATCATTTCAATTCGAACCCTCCCGCAAAACTCAACATTATACTAGACCAGCAAATAAAGTGAAACACATAGCTCAGTTATCGAAGCTCCTCATCAACCTTCAACCAGGAACCCATAATGTGCTCCCCGCTTGCTGCTGGCAGATAATTCCCAAAGCTGCGACTATCTGAACCGGTCCTAGCACTTATAGAAAGAGCTACAGGCGCCACAGTCCTGCAGAGTACCAGCGCGTAAGCAGACATTCTCACCCGGGACAAGATTTGAGCAGTCGCTCTCGACCTGTGGGTTCCATTTGTAGAATTCATTCAGGCTCAAGGTGTCGGGGTGCAAGTTGACAATGGACATGCATGTATCCGAATAGTTAACGGCATAATGGGCCAAACCTGTTAAAGTTTTCTTATTAGTGCTGTCATCATGAATGCTCAGGCGGATCTGCACTTACAGCTCCCAACATAATCCTGACTACCGACCAGTGTATCCATCAAACGTCCAGAGCCCACATATCCCCCAGGAACAGCCGACAGTGCGGTGGCTGCGAAGGCCAGGGCTAGAGCCACGTTGCAGATTGAGGGAGACATACTTTTTCGGAAATGGGGTTGATGTTCGATATTTTTTTGGATATTGAAGGGAATCCAATGGGGAAATGATGGAGAGAAATAGCCCGAAGCAGAATAAGGCTTGGATTTATAGTTGAGAACGCTGGTAGATAGAGTAAGCTCTGAAGCCAACAGGTCGGCTTGACCGGGCTGCTCGGATCTTGTGCGAGGTGAATTTGGCGGGTATCTGCAGCTACGGCGTCAAATTGAGGTCCAGATCGTGGAAGCAAACATGTGAAACGATCATCAACAATTGAAAATTGTTGTGTTCATATTATGGTTCTGCCTCAATACTGGATAGGTTTGAGCTCATGGTTACATATTCTATGTTTGATCCAGTCGGTAGAGCAATACATTCTCCGGTGCCCTCGTCAGAATTGCATGGTATGACCTTGATTCATCTAGATCTTACCTTAATTTCGGGACTATGCCCACGCATGGCTGTGAACGAGCGATAGTACACATATGTATACTCCATTTTCTGTCAACTGTCGAACAAGTATAACAATCGCACCAACACTTCCACAGGTAAACAAGATCTCAAGCAATTTCGGAACTATAAATACACCTCAATGCGGGATTTGGAAGAGACGCAAGGACCTCGCGAAAGCAAGGACTAATATGAAAATATTCATGCGGGGAACCAAATTTACTGGCTCCTCGCAAGGAAATGCTTGCCTGGTATTTCTGTCCCTAATTTGTCCAAATCTTCAATTTGGTAACATAGAGCTTGAATGAGCGGGGAGAGCGGAGGCACTAAGCTTGTTGTTCTACTTGTCGTCGAGAGGGAAGACAGGGACAGCAGAATGGAGGTGGGAATTGGCACTTAATGCTGGGATGACCACATGTACTGGAACCTACTTCAGAGCAACAGGAAACAGGAAACAGGAAACAGGAAACAAAACCAGTCAAGAGACCGATCGGAAATGTTGGTACGATGTATATTATTAGCTCGAGAAGTGGAAAAACTGTTGTGCGTTTTTGTCAGCATGGGGGAGGTGGACAGGCCACAGAGCCGTATCGCAGAAGCTAAGCAAGCAAGTGGCGCAGAAAAATTGCGATAACATTTGGCTCATCATCCTAGCCCATGCCGCGGAGAAGTAAGACTGGATGAGGTTATCCAAAAGCTTGACTCAAGATAAGACCGGATATCTAGGAGCGGCAGATACGATAATGAAGTCGGACAAATGGCTAAAAGCGCACCGCGCACAGCCTCGGGACCTCCAGTGGGGTAAGCTGTGTCAATCATCCATCTTCACAGCCGTCGCTTTGCGGACAGCCAATAACGTCTCACTTAGTTCCCCAACCCGATCCTTGGTGGCGCCTGGTGGGCGCTCGAATTGGAGAATAGATAAAGGTTATCAAGCGGGTAGGAGTCTACCCCTCTGCGGAGAAGCATGCAACCTTGCCTTATCTCCTCCTCTTCTGCCTGCGCCTTTTTGGCCCATTCTTTTCTTGAAGAAAAACGATCATTTAGCGACAAGGTTACATATCTCTCAGAAAGAGTCACGATAAATATGGGTATCAAGGGTATTCGCACAGCTCTCAAGGTCGACCTCGATAAGCATGCCCGGGAGCAGCCCGGACTGCATGTGAGTGGACCCTCCCAACATCATTCAGGCAGAGCAGAACTGACATTCTACAGAACCGGTGGCATCCAGACAGTGGGTGAATTCTAAATCTACTCCCAAATCAAGCGTGTGTTAAGAATATCAATAGTTCCCGCATGTGGAAAGATCGCCAACAATGAAGTCGTGAAGATCGAATGTCTGGACTGGACAGGCGGACAGATCAAGAACAACGATTCGGCCGACGATGTCAGAGACGTTGACCTGACAGAAATTCACTATCTCTCCGGTCCCTTTGACATCGAAACTGCCGAGCCTGGCGATGTACTGCTCGTCGAGATCCAGGACGTCCAGCCCTTCCAGGACCAGCCATGGGGATTCACAGGCATTTTCGATCGCAACAACGGTGGTGGCTTCTTGGATGAGCACTATCCCAAAGCGTACGCTCATCCCTTCCTGTCAAATCAGTTGTCGCTAACTGGATTCTTCATAGCGCGAAGGCAATCTGGGATTTTGAAGGCATCTTCTGTTCATCTCGGCACATTCCTCATGTTCGCTTCGCAGGGCTGATCCATCCGGGAATCCTGGGATGTGCCCCTTCAGCAGAGGTTCTGGCTGAGTGGAACCGCCGCGAAGGCGAGCTGATTGCTGCGAATACAGTCACCGATCGAATTGTGGCGCAGCCACCGAATGTCACAAATGCTCACGCCGGTAGCTCTGCCGACGATGTGAAGGAGAGAGTAGCAAAAGAGGGAGCCAGAACCATTCCAGTAGGTTACCAGAGCATTTCGAATGTAATCATACATGCTCTAATCGCTTTCTAGGGTCGCCCCGAACATGGCGGTAACTGCGATATCAAAAACCTGTCGCGCGGCTCCAAAGTATACCTCCCCGTTCACGTCCCCGGCGCTAAATTCTCCGTGGGAGACTTGCACTTCTCTCAAGGAGACGGCGAGATTTCATTCTGCGGAGCCATCGAGATGGCAGGTGTGATCACACTTAAATTCACTGTTATTAAGGGTGGAATGGCGAAACTGAACATGAAATCACCTATCTTCCATGCTGGCCCAGTTGAACCACAGTTTGGACCCGGGCGCTACCTCACTTTTGAGGGATTCTCGGTTGATGAGAAAGGAAAACAGCACTACCTGGATGCTACAGTGGCCTACAGACAAACTTGCCTGCGAGTCATTGAGTATCTCCGACGCTACGGCTACTCGGATGAACAGATCTATCTGTTATTGAGTTGTGCCCCTGTGCAGGGCCATATTGCTGGTATTGTTGACATTCCCAACGCATGCACTACTCTCAGTGTACCCATGGATATCTTCGACTTTGACATCAGGCCCGAGGCTGATGTGGCTACACTTGATATGGGTACCTGTGCCTTGACCAGCGAATAGTGTCTGCTGCTAATGTTTGTGAAATAATGTCATGATCTTGAAATCAAATGTTGATTCTTGACTTATCAAATGCTCTTTTTGCTCTTCTCAGTCTCGTTTATTCGTGTCCATTCGTTTTCCTTCACATCTTGGAAATCCATCACCTTATCAGGTCCTCCGAAGCGGTTTTGCGTAGAGTGCCAGTCACGATCAACGGCCGTCTCGGGTCGCCAACGCACAACATACTTCAGTTCCTTTTGTAGCTTACCTTCCAAGGCATCCGAGATAAAACCACCAATCGTCGGCATCTGCATGGCTCCATTGCCGGATCCGCCCACTGCAATCAGAAGAGACGGGTGCTCCGGATGACGGTCAATCAAGAACGCACGGTCGGGGGTGTCAGCGTCCCAGCAGATTCGTGCGAATGAGAATGGTCGATCTGCCAAATGTGGCATTGTGTCGCGTAGAAAGTCCCTTGCTCGAGCCTCTGCTTCGAGCGGGATTTGATGTTTTGCGAACGGAAGGCTTCTCTTCTCGCCGGGGTGATTAGGATCCGGAATGAAGTTACAGTATCCTGGGTGCTCGTCACAGATTTTGAGCTCATGATTATCCTCATCTGGCTCCATAAAGAACCCCTTGGCAATGTTGAACAATACTGGAAGGTCCCGGTAGCGCTTGGCTTCTTCCGGTGTCATGCGAATGTGGCTCAAGGTCCACGCAGTGGGACGTAGCTGTTTTTTGAAATCCAATAAACGGTCGCTTCCAGCGCCGGCGGCCAAGATGACCTGGTCTGCGCGATGGACTGTGCCATCTGCGGTTTTTGCTCCCGTCACATCGCCATTTTGGTAAATGAGTCCCACAACATTGCCCGTTGGGTCATCGACCACGAACTTCACGCCCAAACGCTTTGCTTCTCTGTGTGCAGATAGCATGGCTTTTTGGGCGTGGATCCATCCTGCCCCCTCCTTGCTAAACCATCCTTTCCAGCCAGGGAAGTCGCCCGTCAACACACCCGGTGGCATGGTATTGCGGAAATCTTGAGCTGTTTTCAGAGTGATGAAATCGCCTTTAGAGGAGTCTATCTCATCTTTTTCAATGTGTCGGATGAGGTCGGGTGTACTGCCTGACACGATGACTCCAGTTTCGTGAAAGAATGGCATAAAAACGGGGTCATTCTTCCATCCGTTCAACGCCGCTCGAGTGCATGTAGCAAATGCTATGCTTCGGGCATCTGGGGTTGAGTCTAGTACTCATCAGCTCATGTTTCTCATTCAATACTAATAATGGCCTCTCCTACCTCTGAGCTCTTTATGTTCCATGATTTTATTGACATCATTCCCGGCAGCAATGGGTGATGGGACACCATATGGATCTAGAACTGTGACATTTTTGTACCCTCGCCGAGCCAGATGAAGAGCTGTTGAACATCCCCAGGTTCCAGCTCCGATTACCAGAATCGAAGACGTGTGGTTGAGAGGCGGTGGTAACATTTTGAATGGCGCCCGTCGAGTGCGAAAAGGACTCGAGATGGTAGAGGAAAAGAACAACTCCGATACTACAGGACAGCTAGAGGCGGCCGGGCCACTCACAAGTGCCTTTCTTATGTACTAGCTTAGTCGAGCTCGGGCATTCCGAATGGGTACTAGGCTTATCGAAGTGCGAGTCATCGCGTGGACCTTCCCGCCCCTTTAACTGGGGTAAGCTTCTCCGCACCGCCGTTATTAGCGATCCTTCTGGCCCTCGGAACTATGAGACGCCAACCTTCGACATATGCAATTATCTCGCTTGCACATTCGCTTGGAGCTTCCGCACCACTTTACCCCTCGTTGACACTCTTATCTTACCCCCATCAGAATGAAGATCGCGACTCATCGGCTCGTTCCGACCAATCGGGACATCGTTGCAGAACCGTATTCTTGTCTTGGGCTCGGGTATCACAAAGTTTATAGCTGGGGCCTCCGATATCTGAGGCTTTGATCGAAGTAATATATAAGGTACTGTGACCCCCAGAACTAGGTAGATACCGTTTTTGGAGATTGAAAAATATGGCACGCGACGATGATATTCTCACCGATGTCCCGGGCACTGTTTACTTGGTAGATGGTAAATAGATACAAAGTTGCTAGCGTTGCAATCTCACTGATATCATCATAGCATCCCACTCCCTCCAGAATGCTGCCCACGCTGGAAAGCAGGATATTCTCCTCCTTCCACAGCCAACCAGCTCTCCAGCTGATCCACTGGTAAGCCTTCTAACCTACATCTCGCACACAATTATCGCATTCTAACATACCATAGAACTGGTCACGCGCGAAGAAATTATGGTCCCTCTTCTTGATATCATTCTATGCCTGCGTGTTCTCGTTCGGCGAGAATAATTGGGGTGCAAGCTGGACTTTGATATCGGATAGTACCGGTGTCAGTCTGACCAACATGAATGGCGGTAGCGCGGTGAACTACCTGCTGCTGGGTTTCTTCAACATCATATGGATTCCCACGGCGATGAAGCTGGGCCGTAAGATAGTCTATATTCTCAGTCTGATTTGTCTCCTAGGGGGCAGTGTCTGGGGAGGCTTCTATACTGGCACGGGCCAGTACTATATCATGTTGGCAATTCAAGGTATTGGAACTGCGGCATACCAGGCTTTGATTCAGCTTACGGTAAGTCTTTTGCCCAGATCAACGGTCATTGAGCCTGTTTCCTAACTATAAGCAGATCTTTGACATGTTCTTCACACATGAACGTGGTCGCATGGTTGCAATCTACATTTTCTTCCAACAGCTGGGTTCTATTCTGGGCCTTATCTTGGGTGGCTATATCTCCGATGGAATTGGCTGGCGTTGGAGCTCCCCTATCGTGGCGATTGCTTGTGTAAGTTGTGCACTCTGATGCATTAACGGACCAACTGACCACTGAAGGGCGTCTTGATTCTGTTTTTCGTCTTCACATTCGACGATACAATGTTCCCCAGGTATCGCTTCAACGCACGACTAGATCCATTCCAAGCTAGCGCAAAGGCCGACAGCCAAGACGAGCCTGAAAAAGATGGGCAGCTGGGGGCTCCCGTGTCAGAAGTCACTAGTAACGGTCTCGGTGTAGATATCACACCGCGGACCTACCGGCAAAAGATTACATTGATTCACTACTATCCCGACGATGCGACTACATGGTTCCAGTACTTCCGCCGTCCATTTTACCTCTTTGCATTCCCAAATATCGTGCTTGCCGGCATCCAATTTGCATTTGGCTGCACTGCCGGTATAGTCTCTTTCAACACAATCTCGGAGATCATGACCGATGCGCCGTACAATTGGAGCGCGGGATCGACTGGATTGCTTTTCCTTGCTGCCCTTGTTGGTAACTTCCTCGGGTAAGTCTTCATTTCGCTCATTTTTCTAGAGAAATGATCTTTTCATTTTGCTAAATCTACTAGAATGGGAGTCGGATCTTTGTCTGACTGGGTGGTGCTCACTTTGGCACGTCGTAATAAGGGATACAAGGAGCCGGAAATGAGGCTTTGGACGTATATCTTTCCATTGATATTTGGCGCTGTTGGATACTTCCTTTATGGCTGGGCTGCTACGAATGCCGACCACTGGATGGCCATAGCGGTCGCATTGTGCTGTCTGATTGCCCAGCAGGTGTCTATCACGAGTATGGCAACGGCTTATGCGATGGAATGCTTTGATGGGGTAAGTTCCTGAGGCCTGCTTCGTTCTTTTCAGCTTCTTTAAGGGATCCAATCGCTCATTTCCTTCTAGATATCGGGTGAACTTGTCGTCGTCCTAGCCATTTGCTCATCTCTCATCAACTTCGCCATCTCATACTCGGTACAGCCATTTATTGATGCGACATCTTATGGTTGGGCATTCACCTTCTATGGGATCTTGGTGGTTTTATCCGTCTGTATGGGTGGCCCCATGATAATCTGGGGAAAGACATGGCGACGGAACTGCAAGCCTCGATATGAGCAGTTTTTGGCTGAGACTAGGCGGGGAAATGCCTCCATGCAATGAATAGTTAGTTCAATAGGGATGAACCTGCCAGGAAAAGCTCAAGTTGTGATTATGTACGTTGTCACGAATCTGGTAAGATCGGTTTCTAGATAACAGTCCTGTTAGGCCTGTCCTCCTTTGCCCTCCGGCTTTTTAGATAGATTGTAGCTTCTTCTTTCCTTCTTCCTTCCGTAGCCCAGTATATGATAAATTCCTTTCCCAGATCACTTCTCTACTGGGCAGTCATGGAGAAGTTTACGATGGTTAAGGGGATACACATTCATTCGAAGCCATCTTCTCTCTCGCAAAATGAAGGGAGTAGGACAACGAGGGAATATGTTAATCACGGTGAAGGATATCATCTTAGTCTAGAGTCTCGCAATTACTAGATTTCCATATGATAGGCACCGTCATGATGACCAAAATGCAAGCATGGAGTTTGAAAAGTGGTGGATACTCGTGAAACATCAAGTCAGTTCCTATAGGAGTGATAAGATTATCGACACCACAGACATAACAAGGATAGATCGGGCCACCATTATGACTTCATGCCCATCAAACAAATCAAGGATCATCAGGGAATTGAGAGCAAACATATGTAGTGTTGAACACATGTTGGAGGAAGTTTGAGCATACATTAGGTTATGAGTCAAAGAAAGTGGAATGTAAGAGATACCAGAGATGAGAGATAAAGAAGAGTAAAGATATTTATAGCGTGGCCTGGATATGTGATGAAGTAGTCAAACAGAACATAACTTAGACTAGATAATCGTATCACTCTCGAGTCTTATAACACCCTTTGTTATCCAACCTCGTCCACCACTCAACATCAACATCCGTTTGATCACGAACAACCAATTTAACCTTCTCTTGACAATTCATCTTCACAGATTCGAGATACCGATCAGCTGAAGGCGGCAATGATCCATCGGATATTCTCTTGCAATCTGTCACCATTCTGCCGGATTTTGTCCTATAATAAGCACGTATATATGGGCGGAGTTCCAATATTTTCCAATTCGGGAAGTTCTTCTGGTGCACTTCAAGCATACTAGTGACGTTTGTCTGCAAAACACGCCATGATCCGGCTTTAATCTTTGCAAGACACAAGTACTCCAAAGACGGCGGCAGAACATCCACAAGGGTCAACCTAGGTCCTTGTGGATTGTCAAAATCCAGTAGATCAAGAAACGGAAGCCGAATTTCTCGCAATGAGGTAAAATCTTGTAGTGATCCAAGCCATTTTTCTTGCCTTGCGAATCCATCATATAGATCATCGGATATCAGCTCTGGCTGATTCTTAGAGACGCGACTTATACTTCCGTGATCATTCATTTGTAGAACCCGAAGACTGGTTTTCTGGGTCACGAGAGCCTCGTATATGGGTTGCGCATAGTAAGGTCCAAACCACCAGTCCAGTGATGATTCGTCCCGACGGGATTGTTGATATTCGAAAACTTCAAGATCTGTGCAGCATTTAATGAATGATGCAAATCCCTTTACATTATAGCAGCCTTGTTGAAAATGTAGTTCTTTCACTTTGGAGTTCTTTGGAGGCGATATGATGCGGAGTGGATTTTGCCCAGTATTGGTTTCATCGTATAACTCCCGCGCGCGGAATACACGCAGTCTCGGTAGATGGAAGATTGGAAAAAAGAACCTTGGCGGGATGTGAGATTCATCTGTGCTTAATGGTGTTACTGTGCATTCTTGCAAAAATTGCAGCGGTAGATCTGATATCCCTTTCGGGTAATTCTTTTCCGTTGCGATTCGAACAATGGCCGTGTGGAAATAGTCTCCGCATATTGGGGAATTCATATCGAGGCTTTTGATATTTGTGAGATAAGGAAGTAGCATAGCCAGCCATGAATCGCTGCTCCCTTCTCTGAGATGTCTGCTGGGCTCGTTTTTTAGTGTCGCGTCGTATGTATCCTTAGTGAGCCATTCCACGGTTTTGTGGAACTGTTTTGGAAGAAACTCCTGGGCTTTAATTGGGCTGTCGTATTTCCTTTCAAACGATAGAAATTGAATAAGGCTACCAAAATGTGGATTTTGGTAGACTTGGCGCGTGAACTCGTGTAGTTGGCGATCGCTCTTCAATGAAACACTCGTTAAGACTACCGAGAGGAGACGATATCTAATATCTCTGTTCACTAGGCACAAACTCAGTCTGTCTTCGAGGACTAGCTTTTCGATAACGAGATAAAGAATCTCATTTGCCAGGTCTGCCAATGTCAACCTATAATGGCCGAGCTGTTAGAGGCTTCCCTAGGAGTCTTTGAGAGAGATCTTGGGCTTACATAGCGCCTGGTGTCATATTTGCTACTTCCTTTACCTGTGAAGCAATGTCCATCCTTTCGAGTGTGAAAGAAAGATATACACGAAGTTCTCACACTCGGGGAGGATGACCCAAGACGGATAAAGAAGCCAGCTGGTGGTGGAAATGGGCGGACACATAACGGCCCCGACAGCAATGTATCGTAGACCCCAGCGGGTTTACTAATTTTCGAGGATAATAATGCGGAAATCAAGGAACTACTAGAATAGGAAAGACGCCAAGAAGTAAAATTAGAGACACCAATAAAACGAAGAGAAGCAGCAGCGATGTTGGCAAGGATCCACTAGTAATCCACCTCTTGTTCCCCTCACGCAGATATAGCGCTCACCGATCCTTTGTTCTCCCTTGCTTATTGCCGCTAAATAGAGGGTCTCCGATCCGACCTGCAACCACTGACTCGCGA
The DNA here is from genome assembly GCF_028827265.1 of Penicillium atrosanguineum. Lineage (NCBI taxonomy): Eukaryota > Fungi > Ascomycota > Eurotiomycetes > Eurotiales > Aspergillaceae > Penicillium > Penicillium atrosanguineum. Next base: position 1,670,412 of record NW_026623138.1, on the reverse strand, counting down.
TAGCGACATAGCCAATGCTTTCCGTTAAACAGGTGGGTAAGTTGGCCAAGCGCACTACGCTTCTGGAGACTAGCTTGACCGAGTGGCAACATCCGGCCCCAAGCATATGCAACTACGGGACCGCCTATCACCACTAGGACCAACAGTTCTTGCCATTCCTCCAATTGGGCATGACGATCGCGATCGAGCACAATGTCGCAGTAACTCGGTGTTGGTCGATGTTGGGCTTACCCGGCTCAGTCCGTCGGCTTCATAGCTGAGGCCCGCAGTACTGGAGACAAATGGTATTCAATAGGTAAAAGTTTGTCGCACCGGACTTCCACTTGGATAAGAATGAAGTGTGAAAAGAGCCATCTGAGCCGTTTTTGATCGTCTCCTGCGGTCCGATTGCATATGCGTGACGGTTTAATGGCGGGGAGATGGACTGCATATACCGGCGCTAAAGTCGCGGTGATATGATAACTAGAGGGTACATATGCGCCTACCTTGGAACGCTGCAATTCTCGCGGAAGTTGGTCTATTTGATAGTGAAGATGGATACTACGATCATCAAGCGAAGAGCAAAAAGTAGAGCAGAGAGCTTCGCAATTCTTTCTGAGCGTCCCTAAAAAGGATGGGTTTATCATACACCATGCATCTGTAGAATAAGACGGTTGACAAATCGTGAATCATATTGCAGTGAACAGGTATTAACGAGAAAGGCTTCACGAGAAGAATCTTTGAGCAGCAGCTCGGTCCTTGGCCTCCCGAGCCTTGACAGTGGCCTTGACCTTGGCGATTCCGTTGGTGATACCGACATCACTGGGGGCCAGCTTCTGAGCCTCGAGAAGATCTTTGAGCGCGGCATCCTCCTCCTTGAGAGCCTCCTGGGCCTGTGCACGACGGAAATAGGCCTTGGCCTTATCGGCATCCTTGGCCTTGGCGGCATCAGCGACTTGGAGCGCATAGCCGGCCCAGGTCTTGGCATCGCGGAACTGCATGAGCTTGTTGGCCAAGAGCGAAGAGTTCGAGTGCAGGGTGAATCGGAGAGACTTCATCTGCTCAGCCAACTCTTTGGGGTCGTTCTCGCCGGGCTCGGGGAACTCATTCAAGTAGCGAATACCCTTCTGGTACTTCTCCAGACCGAGATTGTAGTCGCCGCTCTTGAACGCGGCATTTCCGAAGCCCTTGAGATCGGAAGCGATTTTGAAGGCGAGGGGAGCGGTCAGCTCCTCACCCTGGTGGTCCTCGGGGAAGTCCTCGTAGGGGTCGCCGGTCGCATCCTGCACGCGCTTGTTGGCATTCTCGTAGTCGCTGCCAGTCAGCTCACCACAGTCAACTACAGTCACATCGACCTCGGGCTTGTCGGAGTTCGTGTTCATGTTCTCGATATTGCGGATGATGCTCTTTCCGTTGATGACCTCACCGAAGACGACGTGCTTGCCATCCAGGTGGGGAGTGGGAACGGTGGTCACGAAGAACTGACTGCCGTTGGTGCCAGGACCGGAGTTGGCCATGGAGAGCAGGAAGGGTCGGTCATGCTTGAGGTCGAAGTTCTCGTCCTCGAACTTCTCGCCGTAAATCGACTCGCCGCCGGTACCGTTGAATGCCGTGAAATCACCACCCTGGATCATGAACTGCTTGATCACACGGTGGAAAATTGAGCCTGGTTCGAGCTGCTTAGCATTTGTCTTGGCTGGATCTCGAGAGGATCGACGTACCCTTGTAGGTCAGTGGCTTGCCCTGGATACCAGTGCCTTTCTCGCCGGTACACAGAGCTCGGAAGTTGTCTGCGGTCTTGGGAACGACTATTATTCGGTTAGGTGCGGATCAACCGAGCGAAGGGTGGCATGTCGTACCATCGTTAAACTGTGCGAGGATGCGCCACGTTAGTTCCGAGCTCCCAATCTCGCGCACATTCACTGAACACGAAGAATACTGACCAGTTCAAAAGCGATGCGGCCAGCCTTGCTGTCACCGATCTGAATGTCAAAGAAGACGCGGGAGCGCTCTGTGAGGAGGTGGTTAGCAAGCCGTCAATTTCTTTGCAGGGCAGATCGGACCCCGCACTGAAGCGTTTCGAAAGCACATACTGGATTCAGCCATGACGAAGTATTGAGAGGTAACTGGGGAGAAAAGTGGAGAAGGAGAGAAGGAGCAAAGGGAGAGAATATATTTCTAGCGTAAAGAGCAAAGAGCAAAGAGAATCAAGAGTACGGAGGGGAAGAACAAATGTTGTGGGGAGAGTTCTAACTGCGGTTCTTCAAGAAGCTTCCACGCCGCCCCAAAAAATAGATACGCCTTCCATGCAACGGGTATATATACACAAATGCTCCATCTCTTTAGGCCAGCAATTCTGGTGGGATCGTAAACTCGATCGTCTGATTTATTTGTTTTCCTTCCTCATCCTTGTCCTTCCCATTGCCTGTATTGGGCTTGGGCTCTTTGGGTTCCTTTTTCGGGAGCTTGGTATTGATCTCAATCGTGACCTATTGAACAAATATGTCAGTATGGATCCCACTGCGGCGCAAGAAAAGGAGCCAGGAAGGCAAATGTACCGCCGCATCTTCATTGCGGTAGTCGACACCCACCGGCCCGTCGTTCTTGAGTTCGACCTCCATCATTGCTTGGAAGACGCCGTTCTTGACTTTATCCGAATTGTATGAACTGCTCATTTTCTTATAGAAATAATCGTAGAGGTTGCGCGCAGTATCGGGGTCGGCCGCATCGTGGAAGTCGGGCCTGTTTCCTTTCATCTTGCCGTAGAGGGTGAATTGGGAGACTGTCCGGATATTAGCAACCGTATGATCATTGTCATTGGCAAGAAAACATACTACAAAGGATCTCTCCCTCGATATCTTGGACGTTCTTCTTCCACTGCATACCAGTACCAGTCAATACTGAGGCTGAGTCCACGCAGCGATATTCTCACCTGCCCCCCATCCTCATCAGGCCAAAACTTGGCTTTGAGCACTTTGTTCACCACTTGATCCGCTTCCTTTTGTGTATCTTCTTTGCCGACACCTGCGAACACTAACAGGCCCTTGCCGATTGTGGAGATCAATTCCGAGTCGACACTGACCGAGGCCGACTTGACTCGTTGGATGACGACTATTGGGGATTTAGCTGGAGCATATCGCGACTAGTTTGGAGACGAGCCGAACCCTTCATCGTATTGTCGAGGAATATCTGCAGAATATTAGCCATTTTTGCACACCCCGCATGTGCTGTGGCGCAGACTCACATCTTGAGTTGGAAGAATCACAAAAGCCTTCAAAGCGACGTTGGCGTCATCGGCAGATCCTGGAAAGTGATCCCCGAGATATTTGGAAGAGAAACAGGTGAGGACAAGGTAAAAGAGCGCGTGTTCCCTCGAGGGGAACTCTCCGCGATTCTGCGCCCTCCCCGGCTTTGCACTTGAATGCTACCGCCTTCCTGATACGGCAACCACGAAGCTTTCCATTCGCAGCAGAGACGAGCCATTCCACTGATCTCCACCTCTCCTCTTGATCTCTCAACAGGGCGACACCACTCTTTTTTAACCACCCCTTCTTCCCGATTGACTGTGCAGCATCGACCCTGACGGCCGAGCGTGCACCGCGAATCCGCCCCCACCGACTCGAAGCCACGCCAGTGGACGGCACAGTCCACACCCAATCCAGACCACCATGACGTCTCGAAAAACACAACAAGAGATCGAGAAGACCTTCAAGAAGGTATCCGAAGGGATACAGGTCTTTGAGAGCATCTACAGCAAGGTGAAGCAAGCTACGAATCCCACCCAACGCGATAAGCTCGAAGAGAATCTCAAGCGCGAAATCAAGAAGCTTCAAAGATCCCGCGATCAAATCAAATCATGGGCGTCCGGCAATGAAGTGAAGGATAAGGGCCCATTGCTTGAGCAGCGAAAGGCGATTGAGACAGTGCGCTCCCATTGACTGCAACGGGGACCGACAGAGGGCTAATGAGATTACAGTGTATGGAGCAATTCAAGGCCGTGGAGAAGGAGATGAAGACGAAAGCCTACTCCAAAGAAGGCCTATCCGCCGCGTCAAGACTCGACCCAAAAGAAAAGGAAAAAGTGGAAGCCAGCGACTTCTTGTCTAATATGGTAGACGAGTTGCAACAACGCATCGAGGCCATGGAAGCCGAGGAAGAAGTATTGCAGGCACAATTGAAAAAGGGCAAGAAAGATTTGAAGAAGGCAGATCGCATGGCCGATATTTCGCACTTGACAGAGCGTCATAAGTGGCATGTCAACAAGCTCGAGTTCCTCAATCGATCGTTGCAAAACGGCAATTTGGAGGTTGGCGCCGTACAAGATTTGAAGGAGAGCATCAAGTACTACGTTGACGAAGGGCACAACGTAGACTACTCCGGAGAGGATGAGACGCTCTATGACGACTTGAATATCGGTGAAGATGTCGAGGCCCAGTTCGGCATCGGCGCAGAAAACGATCAAGGGTCTTCACAGGACGCTCAGTCTGTTCAAGATGACGAGCCAGAACCCAAACCCAAGCCGAAGACGGAACCGACGATGACACGACGCCCGTCAACGCAAATGAAATCCCCGCTCCCTGTTCTCGCTACTCTTCATCCGTCCGTGTCTGCCAGTACGACACCGAGCATGAAGCCTGCGCCGCTTCCCACCCGACTCCCCGGTGAAACACTCAAGTATGCCTCGGCCGCGGCCGCTGCAGCCGCGAGCGACAAGAGTGGAGTGGGTATCTTACCTCTGCCACCGCCTCCCGGTACTAGTCCGGCCTTTTCGGCCGCTCTTCCCGTGTCCAGGGCTTCCTCGACTGCTTCGCCTATTGTGTCTTCCGTAAATCCTGTTGCCAAGAGTGCCACGGCTGCGGCTGCGGCTGCGTCATCTGATGAGGTTGTTGTGGGGCGATCGAAAACCCCGGCCGGTATGGCTTCTGGGACAGTGTCACCTGTGCCCTCCAAGGCAGAGGTCGCCAAAGAGACACCGACGACAAATGGCAAGGCACCAAGAGATGGCGAGAGCGAAGAGGCGATATTCCATCTGCCTCCCGGGTTGCAAGATTTGATTCAATCATTCGACGTGACGAAGGAACGGGCAGGGACGAATCCCTCGCCAGCAATCCAACGCCTTCTTGCAAGCTCGCTCACGACATGTCCGGAGCCCGGTGATGCTGAGAAGCCCCGTCATTACAAGCCTCAGAATCCTTTCAACACACCCCTCTACTACCCCCAAGAGCCCTTATCTATCTTCGATGACCCCCGACTGTACGATACTGGCCGGATTGACACCGATACGCTGTTCTACCTCTTTTACTATCGCCAAGGGTCATATCAACAATATCTGGCCGCGAAGGCTCTTAAGAACCAAAGTTGGCGCTTCCACAAGCAGTACCAAACATGGTTCCAGCGACACGAGGAGCCGAAGAACATCACGGAGGAGTTTGAACAAGGCACCTATCGGTTCTTCGACTATGAAAGTACATGGTTAGTCAAGAACATTTACCATGTCCCATTGACCACGCGCTAACGATTGCCCCAGGATGAACCGGCGCAAGGCTGATTTCAAATTTGTGTACAAATACCTTGAGGACGAGTTATAATGCGTTCTTTCAACATGAGGCTCCAGGGCGTTTGTCGTCTTTTCGTTTCCCGCGCTTTGACAGCGTGGGTGGAATAGTGGATTTGTGTCATGGGGGACCTCGGGGAGTTTAGTTTCTGTTTTCTGTTTTTGCAGGTACCTGCATCGGGCAATGAGTACAATGAAATGGGCCTCATGGACACGGGAGTTCTGTGCTATTTTAGTTAATCCCTGTGAAATGAACCATCCTCAGACATCCTTGAACCACAGAAACCCTTATAGACGTGAAGTGTAGAAGTGTGGATTATGTAGCACATGGGGTGTACTATCCAGATAACATGGGCGTATTGAAGTGGACTTCGAACTTTGGCCCTGTGCTCTACGTGTCTCATCCGGGGTGCCTGCGCCTGCTCTCCGGCCATCGTTCCCGGACAATTAACATACATAAGTAACCGGTACCTCGGCCGTGCTTGCATCACGAGTCAAGCTAGCAAACGAGAACTCTCTTGACTGGGCCCACCTACACCTGGGACTGATTCGTCTGGAACAAGCCCCGGGGCAGTGACGAAGCCTCACTGTAGGAACCGGCTGCATGATGCATGGAAAGTCGCACTAGCAACTCAGCCAGCTTGGCGCTACAGCACCCAGTGCGGGATTTATCTTTCTAGAAGGGATGGAACAGGGGCTGTGCGTGGTTAGTGGCTAGCGTGGCCCCACACGGGGTGCAGGCGGCTCACCTATTATATCATCACGTCGATCAAGTGCGACCAGCATTGACCCCAGATACGGGAACTGCTAGGGTATTCTCTTGGCGATCCGGTTATCGTTGTTCGCAAGGCTAGCGATCGGGGGTCGATGACGCTTCGGCACGCTTTTACCGATTCGAACACTGGTCAACGCAACCTGAGACGACAACTCACCATTCCACCACTAGGAAACCTAGATAAATGGGTATTTCAGGGGGGGGATCTGAGGACACTTTGTTGTGTCCTCCTTTTAGAGACCGGTGTATGTGCGTACGAAGATACACAGAGACACGCCACGCAGCAACTTGAAACGAGGGGGCCGAGAAAGCCCAAAAAAAGGGAACACTACAAGACGCTGCCTCCGTCAGCGCTGCTCTTGGCGAGACGCTAGAAGTTTTCTGGAAGCCGCACTAGACCCGGAAATAGCCAGGATCGCTCACACGGGTTGGTTAAGATGTGTGATGAGGGGGTTGGTGCGAGGTTCGAGCGTACCCGTCTGACCGCAACATTCGATCGTGCAGCCTCGTCGACGTCGGGATTGGTCCCCTTGGCCTATTCTCGTCTATCACTGGTTGTTACTGGTGGCCAGTCTCCCCGCTAGCGGTCCTAAATGGATCATCGCGGACCGGGGGGGCACACGACGTCACCAATCATCAATCCTCGAGTATCTCGGAGGCTTAGGGCCTGACGCTAGAAGGATAATGGAACTTCCATGGAAAGGCACTAGAGCCAGCGCACTTGCACGCTACTGCATGGTCGAGGATCCGCGAATGTTTGCAGGAATTCCCGCAGGCGATCCCCAAATGATGTAGCGCCGGCGGGGGCTGTGTGGTGGGCTGTTCGACCAGTAGGCTGCCTGATCATTACGGGTGAAGCGATACAGAGCCAGTCGGGGCTTTAGATCCGGTGATGGGGCCCTCGTATTTTGGTCTGGATAGAAGAAGCATAGTCGAAATGGGATAGTATAAATGAGCAAGGTGCCACAAAAACAGGGAAAACAAAAGGACATGTATCTAGCCCCCATCTTACTATTTAAGCCCTTCAGCAGGATCAGTACCGGCGTCTCACCATGGTAGGTTTCCCCCTCTCCCTCCCCACTTTAGACACCTTCTGCCGCTCTTCTAGAAGTCTGACCCGAAACCCTTTTAAACTAGACCTCTTTGCCACTCTCCTTCTCCTCTCCCATCGACATCAACACCATGCAGGCTTCCCACTACAGCTATACAGACTCCTACTCCTCCTCTCCGGGGGAGATGGACTTCTTCTTCTATGGTCCTCCTCCTCCTGTCTATGACAACCTGTGTGACCTTGACGCCGCCAGTCCTTTCACTGTGCCCGAGATGGTGCCCGATGTCTCATCATTCCCCAACTCCTTTACTAGCTCCCCGTACATGGTGCCCGCCATGAATGACTACGGGCACGTCTATGAACCGGCCGCCATGGCCACCAGCGTGCCCAGCTCCGCAAGCAGTAGCTGCGGAAGTAACTACGGAGGATGGAATCAAGCGGAAGAGGTTCCTTTGCCCAACATCCCAATGTCATCGTTCGACGATTCCTGCTCCGACTCCTCTCAATCCAAGTAAGCTTCTCTTCTACATGCGCAATCTTAGGAATCAATGCAGCTAACATTAATCGCTCTACTAGACCTGCCAAGCCCTTTGGTTGCGACAGCTGCGGCAAGTCCTTCACTCGCTTCGCAGATTTGAAGCGCCATCAGTCCAGCGTGCACTTCCCTGTCTTCCGCAATTGCCCTGTCGAGAACTGCTCGCGCAAAGGCAGCAATGGCTTCCCTCGCCAAGACCACCTGGTCGAACATCTGCGTTCCTACCACCACATGGACGTGCCGAAGCGTCGAGCCCTGAAGCGGTCCTCTAAGGACGCATAAGTGTCGCCTTCGGATCTTCTCATCGCATCTTATGATTAACGACTATCTGTTTATTTACATTCGCTATTTACCGCGGCTACGGCGCGTTCAACACAATCGCTCTCACGAATACTTTTACCTCGCATGTTTTGATAGAATGCATTGTTTGGGTCATGTTCTGCATAGAAGACTTTTTTTTTCCTAGTTTGGGTTTGATTGGCTGTGATGTCACAGGATAGACGGTGTCTTATTACCCGTTTAGGTTTCTTCCGCGGGATGAATTCAATGGGCGACGATCATGAAGAAATATCGCATTTTGCGATTTACTTTAAAGCTTAACTCCCGGCTTTTCCTTTTTCCACTTTCATCAATAGCTTCGCATATCGACAGAATCAAACCCAGTCATACATCACTTGAAACTACTAGACTGTAAGTACTAACAAACAAGGAACGAGGAACACCCTGGAAGGGATTCGTTGCACCATAAGCCGTACCACGTACACAAAACCGCTAGTCCACGCCGGAGTAGAGCCGGTCTCCACCCAGACTTGCCCAATTAATCTTCCCACAGCAGTAGCCAAGATCATTAGGCCAAAATCAGCACTTGTTCCACCCCTTCCCATACCGCAGATGCGCCAATTATTCCCTGCCCACTAGTGCATCATGAATCCTTCCTGAATCTAACCCACACCCATTACGAAATTCTGATAAGCCTGAGCGGCTAGACCCGGGGATCTCCTAGCTCGAATCCTTCAATTTCGTACCTGTCCCTGCACATGACTTGTAGATCGCACATCCTCTGCATGCTATTTTCTCGAACATTACTTCGGTGCTCGTACGACACTTACACCCCGTGTCCCGTCTCTAGTACCAATAAGCGTCCTAGCTCAGATAGGTCTCCTTATGGTTCGATCTGACTCGCCCCAGTTCCCTTTCAACGGACTCTGTATACTGTTCTCCCGCTCGATGAATTATACTACGAATCTAAGTTCGTTTGATCGAGTTCGGGCCAGAATTCTCCGGTGACTCCGGCATTCGGTGTAGTGTTTATGTGGTCGGTGTTGATGTCGAAGTTAGCCCTACTGCCGTCGAGTGTCTGCAGTGTTTCCTTCACATAGACTCGAGACTCTCATTTCCGCGCTGCGATGAGCTATTGGGGCTTCCAGTTCGTTTAACCAGATGCAATTGAAGTTCAACCTATACGAATCAAGTTCGGCCTTGATTCAAAGCTGCTCTGCCGATACTACATCACCCCGTTCTGATCCAAAGGCACCCAATGACTCAGCGCAATCTGGACCCATTTATATGAGTCTGGCATGGCATATACATGTCTCGGCAACTAGCTGAATATGACGACTTTTAAGCATATCGGGCAGCAAAGCCGCATATACGAGCTCTGCTTTAGTCTTGAGCCCAGGTGGTATCCTTGGATGAAGAATGGCCCAAGGACCCCTCTGCCTTTGAGTGGTGCCACTCATGGTATGCTAATTGGATTAAGAACTAAGCTTTGCGTTAGGTCTTGGGTGCATGTTCCCCCGACTGTTCCACTGTTCCTAATGAAGCGGAATCAAGACGTGTTGAGTAAATGCATTGAATGCGCTTTTAGAATAGCAGTACACGTAATACCATGCCCAACGAGAAAGAACAAGACAATTTTGACTCCTTCAAATCATTAGAGATCCCAAGAAAAACCAAAGTCTAAAAGAGACCTAGTACACCCTCACTTAGCCCCCAAATCTCTAAATTCCTTAAAACAAACACCCCCAACCTTCCCATCTCCGTCAAAAAACACCCCCTCTTCTTTAAGCCTCGTCCTCTTCTCATCGCTAAAAGACCCATTCGTAATATGCTTGCTAACTTTCCACTCACCCTTGTACCCCCCCAACGACCTATCCGCCGCCAGCACACGATGGCACGGGACCTCTGGCGCGAAGGGGTTGGTGCGCATCGCATTGCCCACCGCCCGCGCGCTGGAATTCAGATACGTTGCCATAGCGGAGTATGTGGTCCAACGACCTTCTGGTACGGAGAGGAGGGCGCGGTAGACACGGCGACGGTAGGGTGTTAGTGTTGGGTGGAGCGAGATGCGACGGAGGGATTTTTGAAGTGTGGCGTTTGAGCTTGGTTTTATGCCTTTTGATGGACTTCCTTTCAGATCTGGACCGAGCACTGCGGGGAGAGCTGTGGTGTCTGCCATGATGCGGTGGTTTGGTGCGAGTGTTCCGTTGGTGACGCCTCCAAGCTGGGTAGGATGAGTGCTTTGATTTATCAGCCCGCTTATCGCGAGATCCGGGGTTGAGGGGACGCGTTCAGACGCGTCAGGGGCGACGATCTTTCACGATCAAGTTGATGCGGTTCAGAGCTTTGCTGGTGGATAATGTGATGTGAGAATCAGGATGGAGGGAAATATTACGAATGGAGGGGCTGTGAAGGAGGGTTAAATAGCGTTCGACTGCAGCGAAAGACATTGTTCTCAAAGTGGCCAATCAGAGCGCTCAAATGCTCTCGCCCATGTACGTGGATTCTTATTGTTCACTTTCATGAGACGACATAGCAGAAGTGTCATAACTTGGAATTCATCAATGACTCATGCTGCATAAATTACATGATCCCTTGGGGGCCTCTTCATCTCAATCTTCGTCAAGGGTGATCCACATGCTCAGCAGCTGTGGCGTTCTCAATCTTGGCAGCGTCCACTGACATCTTACCAGTCTCGGGATCCATCACGCTTCCCTTGCGACTGAGACTCTGGACCATCCCCGGATTCTCGGCCTTCAGGCGCGCAAAGTTTTTCTCGGCATCCCAGGTCCAAGGGGTAGGGGCCGCAAACAAGAGGTCCATATCCTCTAGAGTGCGCTGATTACTCTCCGGGTAAAGAGCCCAGACCATAGGAATTGTGATCACGTTGCTCGCAGCAAACACATACAGAGTCTTCTCGCCAATGGCCTCAAACATCACGGGGCACAGAAGAGTCAGCCATCCGTTACCGATACTCCAGCCAACCACACCCCAAGCATTGCCACGGGCGCGGACGGCCAGCGGGAAGATCTCGGCGGGGTACACCCATGGCACGGTCAACCAGGTGGCACCAAAGGTCGAGGTGAAGATGAAGATCATCGAGGCGGCAGCAGCCCCGTACGAGGAGGCGGAGCTTATGTTGCCGGCCGCCTTAGCGTTGATGGCGAGACGCGAGAAGCCGCCGGCAAGGAACATGGCAATGCCCTGGACAACTGAGCCCCAATACAGGGTCCATCGACGACCGATACGATCCAAGGTAAAGACACAGACAAGCGTGGCAAACTGGATGTGTTAGCGGTGAGTTCAAGTCTGGGGTCAATCGAACATACCATGTAGAAAACATTGTTCAGGCCACTAATCCACTGGCTCTTGGTTGAGTCAAACCCAGCAATACTGAAGATGGTCGGTGCATAAACGGTAACACCTGCGATGCCAACCCATTCCTGCATGATTTGCAACCAGACTACTAGTTGCACGCGCCGGCCAATGTGCAAGTCTCCAGACTTGTAGCCGAACAACATTGACAGATACGAATCACCATGAACAACCGTCTTCTCCATTTCCGCAATATTCAAGATATCCTGGAACTCGGCCTCTGCCCGCACACGATCCTCCGGACTACTGCCGCGCAGACGCTGCAGGATATAGCGAGCCTCGTCCTCGCGACCAACTTTGACCAGCCATCGAGGAGACTCGGGGAAGAACCAAACAGCCACGAAAAGGACCAACAGGAAGATGATCTGGAAGGCGATGGGGAATCTCCAGCGGAAAGCGGACTTCCCACCGTCGATGAACGACAGGCCGAATTCAAGCCAGTAGGCCAAGACGACACCGAAGATATTCAAAGTGAACTCGATCGCAATGAACTGTCCACGTGAGGTATGCTCAGCCGTCTCGGTGGCCCAGACAGGAACAATGGCATTTAGAATACCAGTTCCGATACCGTTGATGAACCGGGCACAAATCATCCAGTCGTGGTTCTGTGCAGAGCACTGCAGAGCCGCACCGACAGTGGCCCAAGCTGCCCCAACCGCGATAGACTTGATTCTTCCCGTGCGATCTCCCAGCCAGCCACCGAAAAGTCCGCCGACGAGTGTACCCAGATAATAGACGGCCACGATTCCACCCTGTAGCAGTGAATTCGTGACGACGGGAGTCGGCTCACCGTCCACATCCTTTGTATACCCGAATTTCATCAAGCTGATATAGTCACTGGCGTTGTTGACGCCGGACATCATTCCCTGATCATAACCGAAGAAGAGGATTGAAAGCGCTGCAACACAATTGATGGCAATGAGAAGGCTCCGCTTCTCCAGCTTGTGGACGACATTCCACGAAGGGATCTTGTCGCTCATGATGACAATTGAAGGTGAACTTGTATAACGCGTGGGTCGGGCAAAGAAAGAAAAGAGAAAAGACACCAGTATATGATGCGGTTAAAAGAAAAGCCTGGTCCCGCGGGGTAAAATCCTTACAGGCAAGAGCCAACAAGTCCAGAAGCTTTGCGACATCAGGGGTCCACCGTGCCCTTTTAAAGAGTGTCCAAGCGGGGTGAGTCCGACTTGCCATGGCCAATGCCGGAAACTTCACCACGAGGATCGGCCAACTCTCACCCCAGGCACAGCAGAGAGCGGCAGATTTCGGATCTGGTTACATTCCGATGACACGCGAGTGAGGTCCAGGTCATGAGGGGACTCCAGATTTCTCCACACGAGAAAAACTGGGTCTGGACATGCAGATGTCGGCGCCGGATGCTTATAGAACGTTGGACGGCGGGGCGCCGATTTGGGCATTTAACCGATGCTGAAATCGTCAATCCGAGAGGAATATGACAGACTCACATTGCTGCCCCTGGGAGTTGAGAAAGAGAGAGAAGGGGAGACCCTGTTTCTTCGGGTCTTGCATTCACTTTAAACCTGTGAATTCCAGTGCATGATCGTGGCTTGATTCCATCATTCCTAGTCTCGGTTACATTGGAGTATTGCAGCCAAGTCGGGGAGAAAGCGGTCTTCACTCCATGTTCCGCGCCGAGTAGCCAACGGGTGGGCTCGGCGGGTCTCCGCAGGCACAGAAACCGGAGACGCAAGGTCACCCCATAGGGACTATTCCACGGCACGCGGAGAACTCCAGACGTTTACCCCTTCGCTCGGCAAGCCGCCCCATCTCGGGTAATTAAAAGGCGCCCCCTTATCTGATTCCATTCAAGGCTCGCTCTAGTGACACTTTTATAATTCTCAACTTGAGCGAGCGTGGAGCCTGGGGTATTAGGAGCACTGAATTGTATCTGACATGTCCAGTCTTTCGCTTCTTTCTACCTTGAGATGCCGATATTTGAAGTTTTCCGAGAGTAACGTCGGTCTGCAGCCGGTCGGAGGTTCGCCGATCCAAGCCGCTACTTCAAGCCATTCCCAAGCCATACCCAGACTATACGCTAACGACGTCATTCTTGATGGACCGATCATGGCCTAAGTAACATCTGGAAGTTCAACCCGGAACTAGGCTCTCGTAAGATCCTGTACATGAGATGTTTGGCTTCGGATTCTACAGGCCTTCAGATTTGGAATGTGATCGGGGAACATGATCGCATTCTCCCCAGCGCTGTCTACTTAAAAATTTAAAAATTTTGCCTGACTCACCAAGCTTTACTTCAAATGCTCCTTTCCCGCTCCCTTCAGATACCATCGGAATGCTTCATCGCCTTTTCCCGACGTCTTTTTCTCTCATAGGCCACCTCCCCCAGCCTTCTCTGTCCTTGCTCTCTCACTTGGTCTACACTACATTGCGAGTACCAGAAGTATAGGCTTGGTCAAAATAGCAGTGTAGCAATTGGAATGGAAAAAGATAGGATACCCAATAGATTATACTCTCACCTATTCAGCAGTCTGTCAATCTTCTCCCAATCCTTTTGTGCATCAAAGGTACCATCCCACACCGTATCGCCGTCTGGCACCAAATCTGCTGTCTCATCACACTCAAATTGTGCCCAGTAGAATCTAGTAAAAAGCGATGCGATCGCCACCTTGAATGCACCAGAGTAAGATAACATCTCCTCGCCCAGCGTAACATCAATCGCTTTCACAAACGGCAGCGGGGCGCCTTCTCTCTTCCAATCAATCACAGAGCGCATACATTCCTCATCAACCAGAAGACACATACTCGTGTGAAGACCCGGCTCAAGGTCATTCTCAGGCCCTTCGATTTCATCAGGCTCTGCGCAAATCCGATACGCCAGCGCGACTCCTTCGGGCGGCGTGTTTTTCATTGCCTCGTCAGACACCTGTTTGAGGAACATCTTGTCCGAAATCCGCGATAAGCCAGATTCCGTGGGAGCAGCCTCGATAGCTTCGTCCATGATCAGATTTTGTTGTTCCTGGAAGTTGTCCCACAATGCTTCATCGTCGAAATAGGTGCGGAAGAGGAGAAATCCAAAATCTGGCCATTTCTCCTCTTCGACTAGCTCAACTAGGGCTTTGAGTTTTGTTGTGTAAAGCTCTTTGTCGACTTGGTTGGGATCCATTGTTGACGGGAACTGGATAGGAGGTGCCCCCACTATTGATTCCAGTGTGCGGGGGTTCGTGAAGGTCTTTTTCGGGCCGATACAGTGGTGTTTAGCTGTGTGTCTGCCTTTTAATAATATGTGACACACGGCTGGACTAGAAAGATTGGAAGCTATTGAAAGTAAAGTCGGGCGGGGTGGAAAATGTAAGGATTTTCACGCTTCGAGGGGGCAGGCCCACATGACAAAACAAATATAAATATCGCATGTCTTTCCACTCAAGTATCCCTATCCCGAGTTCAGACCGTAGTTGGCCGGCGAACTTCGTATGTTCACCTTTGGGTGATACTAAAATGAAAAAGGTTGTTCCAAGGTTGTTCATATATTAGAATAACTGGTTCGATTGCACACTCATGGGTCCTCACTATATCTACACGACCAACCCAACAACATTCACAGAGACAACTTTAAAAATTTCCCCCAATCTACTCCCTCTAGGGCTAAGTAGGCAACAATTGTCTTTCACAGCCATCTGTCATGGACAGAATTAAGTTAGACACATCTTCTCAAAGGAAGCCAAATTGCCATTCATTTGCCGTGAACAAATAGCCTCTTATCGAGAGGTTCAAAGGTCTTCTCTCGCGGAGGACCAGTAGGCTTTCCAAAAACCAACTGAGCTTTCAGGCTCCATTCTATGGGAATACTCCACTGTTCTGAAGTCTGTACACTGATCAACGAACCATAGTGTTGTAGGCTGCATCCGAGTCCTTCAGCTTCCAAAAGCGTCCACACTGGAATAGATGTCAGCATCTATATCGGTTCGTAAGGTCTCAAATTTCGCATTCCTTACCTGCAAGCTGATGCATTCCACTGGAGTGGTTGGACCCTAACATATATTAGAATCAAAGCCTCACACGGAAAAGATAAATTCATACAAATGGGGAATTGGTCCTTTAGCATTGGCCATTTCTCCTCGAGCAGCTTGACGGGAGCAGGGTCCTCGTAGAACAATACCTGTGGTTGTTAGTGTAACTTCATCAACCACTTCGGAAAGATTGGCCCACCGTTCCGTATCCTGCACGGAATCCCGCAATTCGAGGTTGATATAGCTTCTCGAATTGCTCCGTGGGTACACTAGCTATGGCGACCTCTCGAGCGATATCCCATAACTTCTCGTGTTCTTCCTTGAGTAAAACTATAATGCGGGTGGCCTGGCTATTGAAAGGGCTGGGAGTATGAAGGATAGCCTCAGAGATGAGCTCTTCGATGCGATCATCGGATATTGTCGATTCATTTGTTAGAGCGTAAATGGACCGTCGGCCCTTAAGTCCTTCGATGATGGAAGATGCGAGGTGGTGCATGCTGGGCAAGTACGATAGAATGTGGTATATAATTATAATAAATGTGGATGAGGTGATAGCAGTATGAGATGAATCGACCTGGTCAAGCTCTTATAACACTGCTGCTTATGCTGTGCTTAGGGTCGGGCGCGGGGTCCCGCGGCCGACACGGAAAGCCGTTCGAGGCTACAAAGCTGGCGAAGCTCATTTAGACCTTTTTATCACTAACATAATGTAAGCGTCAGATAGGCGGTCGGAAATCGGAGTTGAAAAGACCGACCGAAGAAAGAAGCCTCGCCATTATTGTATTCACAGCCTGGAAGGGTGGACGCGGGGCGGTTCCGCTTCTCTTCGGCATAGCAGACCTACCTAGAAAGAATGGTCAAGATGAACACAATGCAAGAAAAAGGTAATCATTATCATCCCTGCTTGCTAATATTTACATCATCGCGAAGTGCGGATACGTTATAGTGCCATTCTACTATTGGCAAGAATAGGCTCATTAGCTCTTGGCCCACCTCAACAGCTAGCCTTTGATTCCCGCCAAGACCCCAGTATACTACCGTAGACGATATTGATTGAAGGTTCGGCAGCAAATAAATTTCACTTAAGAAAAACTCACGGACAACTGTAGCTCAGGCTCAGATCGGTGGGAAAGAGAGCAGAAAGGATAACATCATTCCCAACAGATCTCATCGGGAGCGGGACCATCCCTTTTCGGTAAGGTCCAAAAGGACCGAAGATGGGGATATAGAGACCATTCTCAGCCGCTCAGTCGGTCAGCCACACTAGATGCTTGATGGATGTGGTTGATAATATAATCAACAATTCCCTTCAGTTCTCGCGCAGGGAACGTAGCCAAGCAGATATCAACTGGGTCCGAGTATAACCGTGAGGGGTCGAGCGGAGGCCCGGCAAACCTAACCCACTGATAGAAAACCCGCGGGCATTGAGAAGCATCTGGGGAACCCTCTGATGAGCTAACTCTAAAGAGCCACTGGAATAAAGGTCTCTCCGGGGTCGATGTGGTTGGGCGGGCGGATGGCGGAAAAGGTCTTTAGGTTCCCGGCGCCGTGACGCATCCCTAAGGTACTATTTAGAGAACCGAGTTCACCAAGATATTCAGCACAACGTGTTTACCAGTCACAAATCCTTATTCTAATTGATTCTTAGAGCTGCCAAAGCCAAAAATCGGCATCGTTATCCGGGAAAAGTAAGGGCTTACCGAGTCAACCCGATCGGCTTACATAACCGACGGCGGCGGCGAATCTCAAAATACCGCAGAAAGCTCAGTCCTCTCTTTCCCGGTCAACCTCGAAAACACTCCCAATTGCGCAATCCCCCCCCTCTCCTCCGGACTCCTTGGAGGACTGTCTTTTTATTATAATTCATTGTTTCTGCTACCTTTCCTCTCGTCATGTTCCGCGCCGTCCTTCCCCGTGCTACGTCGCGGGCTGCGCTCCGCGCTGGCCCCAAGGCCTCCAACTTCGCTATTCCCACCTCCCTCTTCATTGGCATCTCAAAACGCGGCTATGCTGCTGAGGCTGGTGAGTAACCGCTTAGATCGTTCTCCGATCTTTCCCAAGCTTTCCCGGGCGTGATTGCTGACATCCGGCCTGCCGGTCATTAGGGGATCATGATCTCGTCATCATCGGTGGTGGTGTCGCTGGTTACGTTGCTGCCATCAAAGCTGGCCAGGAAGGCTTGAAGGTGCGATACGTTCATAACTGAAGCTAACTGACTTACCGTGACCTGGAACTAACTGAACACCTGACAGACCGCTTGTATCGAGAAGCGCGGAAAGCTCGGCGGCACTTGCTTGAACGTCGGCTGCATTCCCTCAAAGTCCTTGCTCAACAACTCCCACCTCTACCACCAGATTCTCCACGACACCAAGAAGCGCGGTATTGAGGTTGGCGATGTCAAGCTCAACCTGCAGCAGATGTTGAAGGCTAAGGACACCTCCGTTGACGCTCTCACCAAGGGTGTTGAGTTCCTGCTTAAGAAGAACGGCGTCGACTACATCAAGGGTGCCGGTTCCTTCGTTGATGCCAACACCGTCAAGGTCGACCTGCTCGACGGTGGTGAGCAGACTATCCGCGGCAAGAACATCATCATTGCCACCGGCTCCGAGTCCACTCCCTTCCCCGGTCTGAACATCGATGAGAAGCGCATCATCACTAGCACGGGTGCCCTGGCCCTCGAGGAGGTCCCCAAGAAGATGGTTGTTATTGGCGGTGGTATCATTGGTCTTGAGATGGTGGGTCCCACAACTGTTGATTTGAAGGTTATGAACTGACCGCAATTGAAATTTAGGCCTCCGTTTGGTCCCGCCTCGGTGCTGAGGTCACTGTTGTTGAGTTCCTCGGCCAGATTGGTGGCCCCGGTATGGACGCCGAGATCGCCAAGCAGGCCCAGAAGATCCTTGGCAAGCAAGGCATCAAGTTCAAGACCAACACCAAGGTCACCAAGGGTGATGACAGCGGTGCTACCGTCTCCCTGAGCGTTGAGTCCTCCAAGGGTGGCAAGGAGGAGACCATCGATGCTGATGTTGTCCTGGTCGCCATTGGCCGCCGCCCCTATACCGAGGGTCTTAACCTCGAGAGCGTCGGCGTTGACAAGGATGACCGTGGCCGTCTCGTCATCGACCAGGAGTACCGCACCAAGGTTCCCCACATCCGTGTCGTCGGTGATGTGACCTTCGGCCCCATGCTGGCCCACAAGGCTGAGGAGGAGGCTGTCGCCGTCGTCGAGTACATCAAGACCGGCCACGGCCACGTCAACTACGCCTGCATTCCCTCCGTCATGTACACTCACCCCGAGGTTGCCTGGGTTGGCCAGAATGAGGCCGAGGTCAAGGCCTCCGGTGTCAAGTACAACGTCGGCTCCTTCCCCTTCAGTGCCAACTCCCGTGCCAAGACCAACCTTGACACCGAGGGTGTTGTCAAGTTCATTGCCGATGCCGAAACTGACCGTATCCTCGGTGTCCACATCATCGGCCCCGGTGCCGGTGAGATGATCGCCGAGGCTACCCTCGCCATTGAGTACGGTGCTTCCAGCGAGGACGTCGCCCGTACATGCCACGCTCACCCTACTCTCTCTGAGGCTTTCAAGGAGGCTGCTATGGCCACCTACTCCAAGCCCATCCACTTCTAGACTTGTTGCCGATATCCTCTTACACCCTGTACTACTTTTTTTTGGAATTTAGTCTAGCTAAGCTAGCAAACTACATGTAGCATTTCATGTTTTTTCCCCTTGATCCCGCTATAATCTTAGACTTTCCAAAAGTTGTTTCCCGATGCGTAGGTTCTTGTCTGTAGCTGGATCCACCATTTTTAGAGCAATTCAAAATCTACGTGGTTGAGTTGCGACCAACCAATCCGTGAAAGAAAAATAATGGGAACAGAAGAGACACAGATAGAGAAAGAAGGAGGAGAAAAAAAAAGAAATCTCCGATAGGGGGAATCGAACCCCCGGCTGCCGTGTGAGAGACGGCGATGTTAGCCACTACACCATATCGGACCGTTACGGCTGAATATTCTTTAGTTTTATCTAAGTGGATAGATAGCCCAGAGACTTGCTCCCTATAGTAATCAACTCTCTCTCTCCTCTCTTTCCAGCTCCTACATTGTAGAGCCCTTCCAACAAATCTCTTGATCACGAAACACGATTACCCAGCAGAGGACGCCTTGTCCTTCGCAAACAAATACACCATTGGACGAGAACCCGACCTTCAAGGGCTAACTAGCTACCGATTTGACCAGATATTCGGAAGAGATAGCGAAATGTTTCTCTACAACAGTGTCAGCGAGGACGTGGCTTCCGCTTGGCGTGCCTATTGAATGGCAACAGCCTCTTTCTTAGTGATTGTGGATGTAAAACATCGCATCAGTCGTCATGTTTACCCTGTGCATACGAGTAATTAAAACCGGACAACTACGCCGTGCGCTTGACCGTCTTCACGAAAACAAAATACCGGACTACACATGGATGAACGGGACTATGTGTCATTTAAAAAATACTTTTTCTCCTCTTTATCCTTCCTTAGGCTTCCAATCTCCAGTCGGGATAGAAGTGACTACATACAGAATGTCGTAATGAGTGTATCTGGTGGCTGTTCAACAAATCGTTTCCCGCATTCCACCAAACAACATAGAGTTCTTTGATTGCAGTATAAGCTGCCCATATTTAATATATGTCAATCCCTTCGAAGAAGGTTCAATTAAGATAATTGATACCAACACGCTTAGCACATTCTGGAATTTGCCTGAGACATATTCAAGTTGGCAAGGCGCTCACCGAAGAAAGGAAGTTTTAGTCATGCGATACCCACCTAGGTGCCTTCCGGCAAGTTAGGTTGATAGACTTTTCTGGACTTTGACGGTTGACCGAAGATTCTGTTCGAGCCACGGAGTAAAAGAAGGCTGCCTGTTTTTATTCAATACATTTCGTTCTCCAAGTCAGTGAGTCTCAAAAGAACCAACATCTAATAGAGACGTATTAAGGCCCAGGTGGATATAGCAAATATCCAACTGTGCAAATACATGTTTGAAGTGGAAGCTCAGACATTTCCAATTCTTGAGCTCATAGTACCTAATATCAAAAGTCCAATGCAATGGCTCTGTATCATATGCCATGCTGAAAAGCTGTCATTCAGAATCGAGAAACAGAGACAAAGGAAATGAACAGTATGATTCTATTAGAATGAATCTACAAATAATAGAGACGTCAAAATGCATTGTTGGATGAACTGTAGGGTGAGATGAGAAACTATGGGTGCCATGGGAGCTTTATCTAACAGATCCCTCCTTACTTTCAGATGGGAAACTAAATCCAAGAGACTTCACTTCTCACTGAACAGTAGTGGCTTTTGACTTGACTGTCTGGTGACAAAAAAAAGTAAAACGAGAGAGGTATAATCTCCATAGCTGACTTACTTGCTGATTGATTTACATTACAGTACAAGACTTCCTATACTGTTCAGGCATCTTGAATAGCCGCTAGCAGGGGTCCGCTGCAGTCCGAACCCTACGCCCCCACTGCTGTAACTCTACTGAGTATCATTCCCAAGTAGACCTTCGTAGCTCCACGTTCTTTCCTTACAAGAGGTCGTTTCCATGAGCAAGTATGCTCTTAGAAAATTGAGCATGTACCCATGTACGCGCCTTCCCAATGGATTTTCATGGATACAAAGACCTTTTGTCAGGTTCTCTCGACTTTATCTCATCAAGAACCCCCGACACTTGCTCCCCCGAGCAACTCCATTGGTAAGTCATCTCCCCCCGTTCTCTTTTGCTAACCTTTTATAAAATGACGTCCATTGATACTGTCCTCCTCTTGGTCCTTGCCCACATTACGGCCGTCATTACGATAGTCCGTGGGTGGCGGGCTCTGTACCGTTGGGGTGTGCGTAGTTGGAACTGGTTCTGCACTCGCCATGATCACGCCAATGCTATAGAGCTGGACGAACTTGCGGCTGCGATGAGGCAGATTCACTTGCGCCAACAGTACAGCGCCCGGTGGGGCTTGTTGGATTGGTTGGATGAGACCACCACCCAGCCCGAGGATCTTGTGTGAAAAAGAGCTGAGTGACCCCCTCCCGGGGGTCTTCCAAAATTGGCTTGCTGACTATATCTTCTAGGTCCGTTTTATTTTTATTCAGGCGAGTGCTCCCCTCACCTGGAGGTTTGCTGACTATCTCTCAGGCGTTGGTGTTATTGTTTCTTCTGTTTCTTTTTTTTTTGTCGAAAGCCATGGGACCATTTGTATATAACTTAGGTAGCTAATTTATGTGCTCTGAAGGCCGTAGGCCGTAGTACACCGACGCGAATCTGGCCCTTCTGCGCAGGGTCGGTGACTAGTAGCCTTCGAGTGAAGCTAAGACGAGATTAAGTAGAGACTTTTTGAAAGAAGGTGATAATTTATTGGATAATCTATCCAGGTTAAACGAATATAACTTTTGTACGCATTTCTTGGTCACGTTAGACCCATTTTTGTTCGAGTGATCTCATGGATATGCGCTTGGAATTTAGCATTTAAGTCAAACTGCGCAGCTTTTGTGACGCAACTGGCCGAGCGGAGTCGCGAGAGGCTTTCGACAACCATCATCGACAGGAGACGCGGAGTTGGCAGTGACACTGTGTGGTGCTTCTTCACGGCGAGGAAGAAGAGCATATCTATTCAGGCTACTGGCGCGACATGCGAAACACTGTCACTGGTAAAACTGTGCAATATCGACACCTAGAAAGCAAAGATGGTTTGAGTATCCTCTCCAGTTGCGATGGACACCGCGAGATCCATGGGAGAAGCAGTAGTAGCATAATTGGAAGCGCCATTACAGCAGTAAGAAGCCGGAGAGTTTAACCCAACGAGGCACTTTGGCTTCTATGCTGACGTTCGAGAACTTGTTGTACAGTAAGCAAATTTGGAGTCTGTATGTCTCCTAGAGTCAAAAAAGAACGTATGTCAGATATTGACGAAAGCTCTGGGAGCCCGCTTTATGTAGGCGATATTGATATGCATGTTGTAGTTTGCGAGTCTGTTACGATATAAATAAGTTGGGGAAGCTTGTTTGACAGTAAAAGGCTGGCATAGCCTTGATTGGCTTTTTTTCGGAATACGCGATATCCATTCAACATTTGCACTGATCAGTGCCAAGCAAATTGCCTTCCTGTAAGCGTGGAAGGGGGTATCTGACTCCGAGCAGCGTTACACTGCAAGAGAAGGGATTTTCAACTCCATTAGTGGGAGTCTGGCTGGAAGGCTATTCAAGACGAGAACCTGAGTCCCAATATATCGCTTGTTGATAAGAAGTTTGATTTGCATGCATGCCGCTCAGCGAACTTGATGACTTTGGACTCTACAAGAGAGGCCATGTTCCGAAGATATTCGAGATACTATGTAAGGCGAGCGAGGCATGGAAAGCGATGCATTAAGAGATGATGTATAAGGCAAAACGGTATCTAAGCTAGTCAGACCACGAAAGAGTTGCGCTCTGAATTTACGGAATAGTCAGTCAAGCTCTGCTTAGCCTTTTCATCGGCAGTTGGCACCATACACAAGAGATTGGTGACACTAGCTGCTGGGAATTACCGGCTCCAGTAGCCAAACCAGACACAATGGCGTGGCAGTAATGACAATGTAACTCAAACATTATTGAAAACAGCTAAAATATTGGTATTAAGGCATCTAAGTGCTTCTAGGCCGGAGAACAATTCACGTTGGCAGATATTACATCAGCCCATGGCAACCAATTTGAAAAGGGAGGAGCAAGATGAGCAATCTACCAGACGACAATCCGCTAATTATGACAATTGTCTTCCCACCCTTTGTTGGGCCTCCTATCGCCCCCCAAATCTCTATTTAGCGTTATTTTGAAATTATACGGTTTGCCCCCCGCAATGTTCCAGCCATGGCATTGGTACCAGTTAGAGCTTCCTTCCCCAATGAAGAAGTAGGATTGAGCTTCATCAAGGAACTTCTTTAACCAGAATTCGGTTTCGTACCTGCTTAGTCTAGAGCTGATCTTTTGGAAGAGCCCTGACAAAGCTGCTTCTTTGGAAGTCTGGAACACGAACTGAGTTTCTACCTGGAAAGTCTTGGAAATTATGTTGAACCAAGCTCGAGTTAGGACAAACACCCGTGCTAGAGGATGCTGAACAGTGCAGAGATGTGTAAACGTCTCAGATGATTTCTGATAAGATGAATGTCTTAAAGTCTCCCGTTGAGATTGAAAGTACTCAATTCGATGTTGTTTTTGATGGAATGTGATACTCAAGCATGGACAAATGTCAACTCTGTCATCGTGTTGGACGTCGCACCAAGCATTACATTCGGATGTAGCAGGCTTTGGACCACATCTCCAACCAAATTGAAGAAACTGCCATCTAGAGTACTGGTGAAGATTTTGACATCTACAGCAGTATACCCAGCGTTCGTTTTGAAGGCGACGAAGTAGCAACGTCCTGGGCAATTTGGATAGTACACATATTCCACGTTGTCTATTATATGAGACATAGTAGGCATGCAACCTTTTACAACTCAGTGCAAAACAAGCCCGGTCTAGATCGGAAAGAAGCTGGAAGATAATTTCCACTACTTCTGGTAGGATCTTCCAGAGTGTCTGAGATCTCTTAGGCTCGGCCGGCTCGACCCGGGGGAGTGGATCACGGAGTCGTAAAACATTGCAAAAAGGTATACAAGGGCATCGAGTCATGGTGAGCATTCATTCAATTGATATCTTGAAGGCGTGTACAGGAAATATTTTTCGGGAGGAGGGAGCTCGGGATTGATAACTATGACACGCACACATCCACTGGTGTCATAGACCTGTCATAGATCAGCAACCCGTTCATACTTTGTTGAGATATAATCATATGACCAGATTGGCCTGAGCTTCAGATACTGTAAGGATCGCATGGTTTCTTATTGGTAGGTTATCAGTGCATTAACGTATTTCACATGCTAGCCGCCACCAAGCAAGCTCCCTTTTGACTGTGGGAATAACCAGAATCGAAGGGTCTCCATGAGTCGATTTGATCCTCCGTGGCAGTTTCAACTTAATCAATCAATCTATTCTAGGTTCCTTGTATGATGATTTGCTCTTGAGCAAGGCCATGGGGTCTAGCAATGTAGTGCGCTCCATCTCGGGAATGGACATACAAAAGCCTGTGTCTATATATCTTCGGCCGCGTCTCCTTCATATCGTCTACACTGCTCACTTTTACACTGTTCGGCTTACACAGTGTCCCCACCAGCTCTTGTGATATCTTCAACTTTTCAACTCAACCTGACCTGTGGCAGTTCAACAATTCTTTGGCAGTGCTAATACCAAGTGCCCTTAAGTATTATACGATTCGCGCTATCGTGGGACCAGACCTATTTTACGATAGGTCACAACTCTCTGTGTTCCCCGAATTTCCTAGGATCAAATGTACCCTATGATAGGCTATTGCCCCCGTAATACTCCATGACTCCTAATTGGTCTCAGAGTAGCAAACATAGCTATTGAAGATCCCTAAACACTCCTATAATGATGTTATATTTCACATGACGAGCTATAGTTCTAACAGCCATTAGGGGTACAGAAGATCTTTCTGGGAAGATGTGCCACGTTTTAGTAATCGCGTTTACCTTTTTCGATTGCCTTGCGACAGGACATCATTTATGATTGCTCTATATACGTGACCTTATCTTGAGAAAAGCCACTACTTAGGGATCATTTACTCTGTCTTATATCTACGTGCATCTCAACGTAGTATAGCCTCCCGTAGCCTTAAGTGGTAAATAATATAAACATTAGAATGTATTAAGCTTAGAAGGAGAGCAAAGGGTAGAAAGACATTTCCGCAGTGCTATCTGGCAACTGAACGGGGGCAACACACATAGATAATGTATTTATTTCCTTCCTTGAATAGTATCGCGAAACTGTTGGAGTAAGGCAATTAAGTGCAGAGGACACTCTTGGTATACTACTTTAAAAATCAAGGTATAGTATAAAATACTATCCCCTTTTCAATAGCGGGAGTGCATGGTCTCATGCATACCAATCACCGGGGCGTAGGGTTGGCCATTACTTAAAGGAGGCTGTGCGTTGGCCATTTCCTTGGAAACAACGCCCTGACGGGCAATCCTGACGATGCCAAAGTAAGGTATTTGTACCCGAACAACGCCGTTGTCTTTTCACTTGACTGCAACGCTGCACTTTCTGGTGTCTGAACGCTAAAAATGACCAAGAGATTTCTAAACTACCGGAAAAGGTAGATGCTGAAGAATCGGACCTGGATGACGAAGCACAGTATCCTCATGGTCTCAAGCTACTCATCATTATTGTGGCTCTTGGTATGAGCATCTTTTTGGTTGCCCTCCACATGGTATGCCTCACAATCGCTTAGAGAGGAGAGGAGCCTCTCTTCAAAGTGCCATCATCATCTACTATTAATGTTAAATAAATAGACGATTATAGCGACGGCTATTCCAAAAATCACCGATCAGTTCCACAGCCTTGATGATGCCAGTTGGTATGGTTCGGCTTTCTTGATGATTACTGGAGGCTTCCAGTCAACCTGGGGAAAGATATACAAATTCTTCCCGCTAAAAATCTCGTTCCTACTTGCGGTTTTTATTTTCGAGCTTGGAAGCTTGATTTGTGGTGTGTCTCCAAATTCCGTGACATTGATTGTCGGCCGTGTAATTGCTGGAGTCGGTGCAGCTGGTATTGGAAGTGGAGTCTTCATTATCATCACTTTCACTGCCAGTCCAAAAAGGCGGCCACTCTTCACCGGTATTATTGGCATGTCTTACGGTATAGCCTCGGTCGTTGGCCCCTTGTTGGTGGAGCATTCGCTGATGAAATAACTTGGAGGTGGTGTGAGTACTTCTGCTATTCACTTTATCAACTAAAGTAGTTGTTCTTCACTAGACGCTGGAATTCGCCGACTTTTTTTTTTTTTTTTTCACAGCTAGGCTTTTACATTAATTTGCCCGTTAGAGGCCTCTCAGCCGCTTCCATTATGTTCTTCTTACATACACCTGACAGAGCTTCGACAGCCAAAGCTACGCTAAAGGAGAAGCTCCTAAAGATAGATCCTATCGGGACGATCCTTCTAATCTATACCATCTTTTTATATGGCTTGCCACTGTAGTTTGGTGGACAGACGAAGGTATGGAACTCCAGTAATGTGATAGGTCTTCTTATTGGCTTCTCTCTTATTGTTATTGCTTTTATGGTGTGGGAATGGACCCAAGGAGAACGGGCTGCTTTTCCGCCACGCTTGATATCGAACCGCCTCATCCTTGTGAATTCAATCTACGCGTTTCTTTTTGTAAGTTCGTACTTTATTATAGTCTGTTGCCTTCCTTACTACTTACAGAGTGTTGAAACGTCAATCTTACGATGTCTGGTGTACGAAAACTTCCTTTAATTTTCTCGATATCGTTAGCTATCATTGTCTCTGGTGGCAGCATCACCAAAACTGGCTATGCTGCTCCTCTTGTTGTTATCGATGGTGTCCTTGCAACTATCAGTTCGGGGCTGTTGTACTCGCTGGACATCGGTACAAGTACAGATAAGTGGATTGGATACCGAATCGTCGGCGGAGTTGGATGGGGATTGGCCTATCAGGTTCCCATCAATGCGGTGCATGGTATAGTGGTTCTCAGTGATATTGCAACCGTGACGGGTGTTATCGTCTGTGAGTAGTTCGCCTACTACTTCTTAATTATCCGATAAAAACCTGCTAACATACCTCATCTCTCAGTCTTCCAAACTGTCGGAGGTGCGGTTTTCGTAGCTGCAGCACAAGCTGCCTTCGTCAACCAGATTATCATCAAACTTGCCGCAACCACACCGAGCATTAACTTAGCCTTAGTGGTCTCGACTGGTGCGAGCGAGCTGCGAGACGTCTTGACAGCTGAACAGATGAAAGCTATTTTGCCTGCTTACATGGCAGGTCCTCAAATATTGCTGATCGTTATTGTGATCATCCAAGACCAGAATGCAATAACGCAATCCTAAATTGGTGAACGAAAATTAGGAGCCCAGCGGTTCTTTCCAGTTTGCTTTGTGGCCCTCTCGTACGTTCCCCTCGTAAGGCTCGCCCAGACGGCAATATGTGGATGTCGCCGAAACGCTATGACCCCATCCGAAGAATGTCCGGCAAAACTTGGTTTCATTCAAGAACGGAATACGCCCGAAGAAGGCCCGTTAGAGCTTGAACATGCACTCGCTCTACGTGGGCGGATTCATCGGATTCTTCGCACTCTTAGTGGCTAAATTCCGAGCCGGCGCATTGAACGGCGCTACCCATAGCTCGGGAACCTGACAGAATTCCAACGGTTTAAGCTGTTTGGTTCGTCGGAGTGAGTCTAGCGTTATCAGAATTTCTCTTGCCTTGGCATTTGCCAGCTTTGTATTATGGGATTTCACCCCAACTTCCCCATGCTAGTGTTTCCAGGGCATTGATACCGTCTGCAGCCCCTCTCTCCCCAAGCAATCCACCCGCACTAATTTTCGAAATTGTGTGGGGGCACCTCTGGCAACGGCACATCTGCGCTTCCATGGTCTCCCCCGCACTCAGATCGCTGGATTTTACTGCACTCTGTCCCCTGTGCCTACCGCAAGGTTGGCGCTGTCGAGCTTATTTCCCCACCGCAACGGGCCATGAATCGATCGGCAGAAGGAAAATCAATCTCACCTTATGAAGTATTACTTCAATGGCACATGCCGTTCATGGACAGTGTGCAGTTCTTCGAAGGCTGCGTATATAAAGTGATCCTCTTCTCGCCAAACGCCTAGCAACTATTGAACCCCCATCCCAAATCTGTTCACCACCCATCCCACAGACCCTTTCGCCGTTTCAGGCCTTTCAAATGTCTCCTCTTCGGTCGATTTCACTTTGGTTCTCCGCCGCTTTCCTGGCTACGGCCTGGAGTTCTCCAACAAACAACACACACTGTGGACACGACTTGTGCACATGGTGGCATGACACCGGCGAAATCAACCAACACACCCCTGTCCAGCCCGGAAATGTTCGCCAGTCCCATCGATATTCTGTGCAGGTCAGCATCGCTAGAGAGAAAGAATTTTTTGACTCATTCGTTTATGAATCAATCCCTCGCAATGGCAACGGCCGGATCTTTTCTCCCTCGGATCCCCCCAATAGCAACACGCTCGATAGTTCAGTTGACGATGGGATATCCATCGAACCTAGTATTGGCCTCAACATGGCTTGGACTCAATTTGAGTATAGCCAAGATGTTGTGCTCAAGATCACCACGATCGACGGTTCTTCATTGGGGCCGCCAGAGGATGTGATCGTCCGACCGACCTCCATTCAATACTCCATCGCTCTGTCGAATGACGGTGGGATTTTTATCCAGATTCCTTTTGTTGAGACGGGACGCAAGTTCTCCGTGGAGTTCAAGAATGACCTCTACGCTTTCCAATCTGACGGAAATAACTATGTTTCTTCTGGAGGCGATGTTGTGGGAATTGAACCCACCAATGCACTCGTCATTTTTGCGAGTCCTTTCCTCCCCTCCGACATGGTCCCCAGAATGACAAAGGAAACTACGACGACCATGAAGCCTGGCCCGATTAAAAATGGAGACTGGGGCTCTAAGCCCATCCTTTATTTCCCCCCTGGCGTCTATTACATGAACGAGAATACCGACGGCGTCACTGGAAACCTGGGCTCAAATCATATGATCCTCGACCCAACGACGTACTGGGTGAATTTGGCCCCTGGCGCGTACGTTCAAGGCGCCATTGAGTACACCACGCATGCGCAAAATTTCTACGCTACAGGTCATGGTATTCTCTCTGGTGAGCACTACGTCTACCAGGCCAATGTGGACGAGGGTTATACCAGCTTGAAGAGTGACAGTACAAGCCTGCGGATGTGGTGGCATAACAGTAGCCAGAGCGGCCAAGTATGGTTCTGCAACGGTCCGACACTCAATGCGCCCCCGTTCAACACTATGGATTTCAATGGCGATGTTTACGCCATCAGCAGCCGAATTACGGACTACAAACAAGTTGGCGCGTATTTCTTCCAGACTGATGGCCCGGAAATCTATCCCAACAGCATTGTCCGAGACGTCTTCTGGCATGTCAATGACGATGCTCTCAAGCTTTACTATAGCGGCGCGACAGTCACCCGTGCGACCATCTGGAAGTGTCTCAATGATCCCATTATCCAGATGGGTTGGTCTTCTCGGAACATCAGCGGGACTACTGTCGACACGCTAAACGTGATTCACACTCGCTACAGGGATGCCAACATGGTTGTTCCAACTGCGATTATCGGCGGATCTCCTTTCTATATGAGCGGAATTACTCCGGATCCGAATCAGGCAATCAGTATCAGAGTGTCGAACCTGGTCTGTGAAGGGCCGTGCCCATCCTTGGTCCGAATTACGCCCCTGCAAAGTTATCGGAATTTGGAACTGGAGAATCTGGCTTTCCCTGATGGCCTGCTGAAAAATCCTCTCAAAATCGGTCAAAGTTATATCCCAGCCTCCCCTGGAGTTGTGATGGACCTGAAGATAGCGAATTGGACTGTCGGAGGAGATCATGTTACTATGGATAACTTTCAGTCGGACAGTCTTGGTCAACTGAACATTGATGTGAGTTACTGGGGGAAGTGGAGTATTACCCCATGATCTGAAGTTCATTTTGCCGGAAGCCAGGCAACCTGGAAACCATCTCCTTATTTTCCTGCTTGCTTACAGTTGTCGACCTTTGAGATAAAGGCACTTTGGCTCTGCCAGATTTCTCGCATTTATCGTCTTTGCACTCTATAATGTTTCTTGCTTCACATAGTCCCTCCTTATACTATCTATCTTTGTTCTTTCTGCTTTCTCAAGTGCTTCCTATTGAAATGGGGATGGCTCGATGGCTGTCTGACAATGCAGACTGGACAACAGCAACCAACGGACAACACACACACAACCCGACCGTAGTATAGGTCGTCCTGGTGGAGGTCGCAAGTGTCCTTGTTGAGGCCGTGAGGTCGTACGGGTTGAGACCGTGGGACCGTACGGGCAATCCTGAACGCAGCAATCCTAAATGAGGCCATACGGTTTTCCGATTGAGGCCATATGGAATGTACTTAATACGGCATCATGTATCAAAGAATATGGTGACAACTGGAATGAACTGGGTAGATGCCGCCCTCCCTCTCCCTATCCTCGTGTAGAAGCTATTGATTATACCCAAGATATTCGTGGTACCTCAGGTCGTAACTATATTTAGTATGTCATGCGTTCTACTACCACACCATATAGTAGCTTCTGTAAGGTCTGGGACAGTGCAAGGTCTGTGAGAGTTTGTTACTAGGTGTGGAAATGTGCGTTTCTCTTTTCCTGACTGGTCGACTATCTCAATTCAATTCTTCCGTTCATTCGCTGTTCATGAATCGTGTAGATAACGTGGCCGAGAAGGCCGCTTGGACGTCTACTATAGTAAGTTTCATCTGGTGGAAGGGCTACGTTTTGAGGCTACTCTAAATTTCTCACTCACGAGCATAGATTTTCTAGCCGGGTGTGTTAATATTGTACTTAGTGGACGCACTTTTTTGCGTGCGTGCCGCTCCACAAGCTGCCGTTTAAGGGCACCGCTTATGGATACACTTTCCTAGTGGAGCGCCACAAAACAAAGCCACCCCGAAGAAGATCCGAACCAGTTATAATGGTGATACCCGGTATTTCGAAGGTCCAAGAGTCTCCAAAGACCCCCAGACCCAAAGTCCTGAAAAAAAGACTTTGCGGGGAACCCTGATCGCAAAGACCCTTCCCCAGACTTCTCCCACTTACCACCCCATGATAGCACCGGGTAGCATAGATTGACTAGAGATGCCAGATTCGACCTTTGTCTCCTCTAGCGCTGGAATAGACTTACGTTTTGTCAGTACCGGTCGTCAGATGGCGTGCGATAATTGCCGGCGCCGCAAGGTCAAATGCAATCGCAGCCAGCCCTGTTCGAAATGCCTCGAGGCAAACCTGCAATGCATTTATCATAGCGTCCCGCAACGTAAAGGCCCTAAAGGCCGCACTGCTCGAGTTTTGAGCACACTGCCATCCCTTCCCATTTATAATGAATGCTCTGGTTCTAGTCCATTATTGTCATCACCATCATCGACTTGTGTGACCCCTCCGATGCGCTGCGATGTGTCTCCTTCACTGCCCTGCCGGCCGCAGAGGGAATCATCTGCCGTTCTTCTCGCCCATGTCACTGTCTTCTTGAAACACTTGTACCCCATTATGCCTGTATTCGATTCCAGTCAGGTTGTGAAGGACTGTGAGCAGGTGGAGACATTGTCACGATCGCGATACGCCTTCTTGCTAGCGCTCTGCGCTGCGACGCATCTACAGCTGAATCTCGACGTTAAGCAAGATCATGGCGTGCTCCAGTACAGTGAACATGGCAGGGTTCTTGTCGCCGAAGCCTTGCGCGCGCTGCAGGAATTTGATCCGATCGAAAATCTCCAGATAGACAGCGTCCTCTCGTCCTTCTTCCTGTTTTCCGCGTACGGAAACATGGACCAACAGGATCATGCTTGGTTCTACTTGAGCCAAAGCATTTCATACGCGTATGCACTCAATCTACATCGAGAGCAAACCTATGCCTCGCTGCCCTCTGCTGAGGCCGAGCTGAGGCGACGGGTCTTCTGGCTGCTTTTCATCACAGAACGGTGAGTATAGTGAAGTCTTTTCAGAACAAGATCGAGATCTAACAGATCCAGAGCATATGCCTTGCAGCGCGGAAAACCTGTCATGCTACGTGGTAGCATCCGTAAACCAGCTATATTCACGTCAGCCGCGCCAGCGCTTCTCTATGGATTTGTGAACCTGATAAATGTATTTGAGAAGGTGACACCAGAGTTTTACCACTGGAATTCTTGCAACGGAGGTGGCTCCATGGACATCTACGCCCTTTCCGACATCTACCAATCTCTCGCTATTCCCTTGCCACCCCTGGCCGAGATCCCCGAAACACAGCAAGTAGACCTCGTCGTTACTCAACAGTGGCTCCAAATCCGCTTATGGCAGACTATCACCGATCATCCTTCCAATTGTGAGGAGGTTCTGCCCCTGCAGGCTCCTGCAGCTGCAGGAAGAGCCGTGATGAGCTTCCTGGCTTCAGTATCCCACGAATCATCGGACGCTCATGGCATTGGCATCGTAAGCACTTCTATGTAGCCTGCATAGAGCCATACAGTCAACTAATAGCTCGTCTAGGAACAGAAGCTGTACGATCTCGGAAGTTCTTTAGTGCATTTCACCCAACGCTCTTTGCCGCGCACCACCGCACAGTTAAGTTATGTGACAGCAAATGTAGCGGAATTGCTATTCACTATCCTCACGTCTCTAGGGAGGATCCGCGGGGCGCAATCATATCTGTTCTCGTCGCTTTTGGAAAAGTCCGAGAGCATCTTGGGGTTAGATGCCATTCCGCAAGAAATGACTCTCGACATGCCCTTAGCCCTGGATTGCCACAGCAGATTTGGGGAGTGGAAAACCATGCTGGACAACCATCCTGTGGCAGATAAGCACGAGGAGACCGTATACCATATCGAAAACCCGGCCTCTGGTCGTTCCTTCGGTATTCCATGAGGGATATGATTTGGAATTCGGCTGGGAATGAGCCTTTCGTGGGGATCCCCTCGCATTGCGGATTGTCTGTTCGGCTTTAAACAAATAATGCGTTAGTAAACTTGTGAAAAGGTTCTGCAGGATTAAGATTGGACAGATGGTCTAGTTAAACGACGAATCACTCCTGACTAGCTATTCAACGAACGATGCGATTGAGGTATATGACGAAAGTCTTGACACTCAGAGGTAAAAACCCAGTTTCCCAGAAGAATTTGTCGAGCAAAATGGGATATGAAAATACACTGGAAATGGTTTAGTTTCATTGGTGTCGTATTTTCTTTGTTTATACTAGGGGGATCTCGACACTCCGAGAATTGGGACTTGCATTCCACTATGAAAGCAAGGATACCCTAATGTGTCCACTTCGCATTATCCGCTCGTCTGATCATTTCTTCAACTATTTCAACTCATACTTTTTTGATCCCCCTTGGTGTATTAGCCCCATTCTTGCATACAATGCCATACTGTATCAGCTTGCTGTGACTCACACATCGTGGATAGCTTCTAAGCATGGCTGGGCGTGTTAGACCCCTGACCCTAGGGACTACATGCTTATTGAAATGACTCTATACCCCTCTCCAACGTCACTGGGCCTTGAGGTCACAGCACAACACTTCCAGCCACAACTGTTTATTATCCGCAAACTCCACCTGCAGGTACGGTTTAAGCAGATCAGCGTGGAGTTTGAAAGCCCTGGGGACGGAAATCTGGGGACGGGGTTGGGGTCGGGGGACAAGTCTGGAACGAGGCGTCGACGGAATTGATTGAGGAATCAATGCTCTGGAAATAATGTTTGGTGACTAATGATGAGCAGTCAATGTAAAGTACATACAGTACCCCTAATAACCGTTTCCAGTAGTCGTCCACTACTACGCTCCAAAAAAAACCGGTGGATCCTGATCCTGATCCTCTTGACACAAGGCAATCCGAAGCGAATCCGTAACGAGTTTCCGTG
This sequence comes from Penicillium atrosanguineum, assembly GCF_028827265.1. Classification (NCBI taxonomy): domain Eukaryota; kingdom Fungi; phylum Ascomycota; class Eurotiomycetes; order Eurotiales; family Aspergillaceae; genus Penicillium; species Penicillium atrosanguineum. Next base: position 1,636,294 of record NW_026623138.1, on the reverse strand, counting down.
GTTGGTAGCATCTCCGAGCATAGGATTTCCCCGCAGATGCCCGTACTGGGCGCACCCGAAAAAAGTCCGCGAGATAAAACCAATGGAGATGGCGGGTCGGATTGAAGTTGGATGATTGGGAACATCGCCAAAAGTTCACAAGGTTCATAATGTTTCCACTCCGAAGAAGGTCCGTTCAGTCAGGCCCTGGATATGTATTCCGTACATTTCGAATGCGTCTTCGAGTTCGTCCTCTGCCCCACAATAATCCTCCGACAGATTTCTGGAACTCAAGTGGACTTGGGTTGAGATACAACCTATAACAAATTTGCGGAAATTGAAGCCACGCTTGTTATGACCTGATTATATAAGTATCAACCGCAGCCTCCAACACGAATGTAGAGCGAGTTAGTTTTATCTTGACTGTTCACCAAAATATCCTACTTTCTCTATTCTCTTACAAACCCTTCATAGTCGGACTAGGTGAAAGACATGGACTCCAAGTCCGCGACTGACCATATCGAAGACCTGGACAGAGTGATACATGATGCCAGGCTGGCCACCGAGAAGGAGCATAGCATGTCCCTCTGGCAGGGTCTGAAACTCTATCCCAAGGCAGTCGGTTGGTCGCTGCTCATCTCCACCGCCATCATCATGGAGGGCTACGACGTTGTCCTCATGGGATCTTTCTACGGTTTTCCTGCGTTCAATAAGAAATATGGTCAACTCATGGAGGATGGTTCGTACGGTCTTTCGGCGTCTTGGCAGGCCGGTTTGTCCAACGCCATGAACTGCGGACAGATACTAGGCCTCTTCGCCAACGGTATCATTTCCGAGCGTTTCGGCTACCGGAAGACTATGATGGTGTCTCTAGTGGCTACTGTCGCCTTCATATTTATTCTATTTTTCGCGCACAACGTCGAGACTCTGGTTGTCGGCGAGATCCTCATGGGAATTCCGCTCGGCGTTTATCAGACTCTGACCGTCACCTACGCGTCTGAAGTGTGTCCTGTTGCGCTACGCGCCTATCTTACCACCTACGTCAACCTGTGCTGGGTGGTCGGCCAGTTGATCGCCTCAGGTGTGCTGAAAGCGCTCTCCGATCGTACGGATCAATGGGCCTACCACATTCCATTCGCTGTGCAGTGGGTATGGCCTGTTCCTATATTTATCGGTGTTTGGATGGCACCCGAAAGCCCATGGTGGCTCGTTCGCAAGGGACAAGTTACAGAAGCGAAGGAGGCTCTTCGACGACTGACAACCCGGGGACAGGATAGCTTTGATGCAGATGAAACGGTTGCCATGATGGTCCACACGAATGAAATTGAGAAGGAAACTACCTCTGGCACCACCTATTGGGACTGCTTCCGCGGTGTAGATCTGCGAAGAACTGAGGTGGCCTGCCTCATCTGGGCGGCGCAGAACCTATGCGGCGCAGGTCTAATGAGTTATTCGACCTTCTTTTATCAACGCGCCGGACTCGCCGTCTCCGAGTCCTTTAACATGTCGTTAGGCCAATACGCCATTGGCATCTGTGGCACTCTCTTATCCTGGGTATTGATGAGCTACATCGGCCGCCGCACCCTCTACGTCTACGGACTGGCCATTCTATGCGTTCTGCTTTTCGTCATTGGCTTCATCTCAATTCCGACAATGTCAACGGCCACATCATGGGCTACTGGCTCCATGCTTCTGGTCTATACGTTTTTCTACGACTCTTCTGTGGGCCCTGTGTGCTACTCCTTGGTGTCGGAGATTCCTTCCACACGACTTCGTATCAAAACCGTCGTGCTGGCCCGAAATCTTTACAACTGCCTGAGCATCCTCAACGGTATCATCATCCCTTACATGTTAAATGTCGACGCTTGGAATTGGAAGGGTAAAGCCGGTTTCTTTTGGGGCGGCTTTTCTGTCGTATGTGTCCTCTGGGCCTTCTTCCGCCTTCCAGAACCTCGAGGACGGACTTTTGCCGAGCTGGATACGCTCTTCGAACAGAAGGTACCGGCTCGGAATTTCAAATCGACACAGCTGAGCTTGTTCTCTGAAGAGTCTGCGATTGTGGAGCACGAGGTGACCAAGGCGTCCTAAAGAAATTCAGGCGTGATGAGGTTCGTTGCTTTTTGCTAAACATGAAGTAGCAGGTTCTGCCTGTCGCTCCTGTTGAACTGATATTCCTCTGACTTATTCTCTTATCAATGGATGAGATAGAGGCTGATGTAGTTGGTGCATGTCTTGGAGATTTCTGTGATGTAGATGACAGGGGAGGTCATGTATTATGGGCGGAGGATACGCTATACATCCAGTATATAGTACAGTACGTATGTAGTGCAGAAAGTCTCACAGAAATTAGGAATCATTCATTACATTACTCAATTCATTGTTGGATTTTTAATTTTCTTTCGCCTTTCGGCCCTGCATTTATGGAGCAAAGAGCGCCCTGTACCAAGCAGTAGTCACTAGGTCCCTAATTAGCCTCGGGCACCAGTACGAACTAAATCAAAGAGTTGAGTCTCAGCAAATTAGAACACGGATATTTCACATGCCGATAGATCGACCGCCGGCGATCCAATTCCAATTCTACGTTTGGGCCCTTCAGGGTCAAGCACGGTACCCGAAGTCTTGCGGGATGAGAAAGCGGAGGTAATTCCCATCACATCCATCAGCCCCGCTCCGATATCGAGTACTCCGAAGAAGCTCCGGTGAAATGCCACGCATCAAATGTATCTGTGGAGACATGTAACGAGAACCAGCTGACGGCCTGCAGAGACCCGTCTTCAAATTGTCCGAGAGCAAAGACTGAGCAATTTCCAGTCCAAGACTCCTGTTCCCTGACAACGCATAACACATTTAAAGAGGCATCTGGAACCTATCTGTAGTTATCGAACGAAAATAATCCATATTTTCTCCTCGGGATTTGTTTTCTTAATTCACCCTATCACGAACTTTCATCATGGGTTCTATTGGCACGGAAGCGCGTCGGTCATGGTGGAAGGAGTGTTCAGTGTACCAAATTTACACTCCCTCCTTCAAAGACTCGAATGGCGATGGCATCGGGGATCTTCGCGGGGTGATGAGCAAGTTGGATTACATCCAGAGCCTTGGAGTAGACATGATCTGGCTAAACCCGGTCTTTAAGTCACCGCAGGTGGATATGGGCTATGACATCTCGGACTACTTCGATATTCATCCGCCGTACGGAACGGCCACAGATGTGGACGAATTGACTGAGGCTGTCCACCGGCGGGGGATGAAGCTGGTGATGGACTTAGTTGTCAATCATACTTCGGACCAGGTAAGTCCTACTTTCCCTCTCTGGATGAGTTTCAATTAGCTAACGCTCGCCCCTCGTCGCAGCACCCCTGGTTCCAAGCATCCCGGTCTTCCCTAGCCAGCGAACATCGAGACTGGTATATATGGAAAAAGCCCACCTTCGACGAACATGGCAAATCACAGCCACCAAATAACTGGGCATCCTATTTTGGAGGTAAGCCAGAGATCCTCATCAAACCTGAACGCAGAAGCTGGCTGATACAGACAACAGGGAGCGCCTGGGAATACGATGAAGCATCTGGGGAATATTACCTCCATCTGTTTGCTAAGCAGCAACCGGACCTTAACTGGGAAAACCCTACCGTGCGGGCAGCTGTCGAGAATATCATGCGATATTGGCTCGACAAAGGAGTTGATGGATTCCGTATGGACGTGATTAATTTCATTAGCAAACAAATGCACTTTCCGGATGCGCCTATCACCAACAAAAATTCGGTTTGGCAGAACGGTGCCAAATACTACGCCTGTGGCCCGCGCCTGCATGAATATCTTCATAATATTGGCAAGATTCTGAAAGAGTACGATGCCTTTTCGGTTGGAGAGATGCCTGAGGTCAACGACTGCGATGAGGTTCTCAAGGCCATTGGTTTTGACCGAGAAGAATTGAGTATGATCTTTCACTTTGAACTGTACGTATCACTATGGCTTCAGCTTCAAGTGCGGACCTTTTGTCGTGAAGCTGACAAGGGTTATCCAGGATGGGGCTTGATCACGGAGCTGGAGGAAAATTCACGCCCAGAAAATGGAAAATGCAAGAACTCAAATCAGTCGTGTCCAAGTGGCAGAAGGTCATGCATGAGAAGAGCGGTTGGAATGCCCTCTATCTCGAGAACCATGACCAACCTCGCGCAGTATCTCGATTCGCGATTGATCACCCTCAGTATCGCGCCTTGTCGGCGAAATTGTTGGCAACTTTTCTTGGTTTCCAAAACGGCACGGTTTTCATCTATCAAGGCCAAGAACTGGGCATGGCTAATGTTCCCCATGATTGGACCATCGACCACTACCGAGATATTGAAACTCTGAATCATTGGGCGGAGTAAGCAAGCCAAATCATCTCTCCCTATCGAGGTATTAACGTCGTCGCCTTAATAGGTTCCTGGCGACTAGAGGGGAGAAAACCGCTTCTCATACGGCTACGCTGGCAGAATACCGGAAGAAGTCACGGGATAACGCTCGCACGCCCATGCAGTGGGACAGCTCTGCGCATGCGGGCTTCTCCTCAGCAATCCCGTGGATTTCAGTCCATGAAGACTACCCCGTCTGGAACGCCACCGCTCAGGTCGCCGATGCAAAGAGTGTATACCATTACTGGGCTAGCGTACTTCGACTCCGCAAGTCCTGCCCCGACGTTTTTGTTTACGGATCGTTCGAGCTCGTCTCTCGAGACGATGCTGAAGTTTTTGCATATTCTCGACATTCTTCGACCAACACGGCGCTAGTTGTCTTGAACTTTGAACCCCGAGAGGTCTCCTGGACCATGCCAAAGAACCTATTCTGTGGGCAGGCCGCTGAGGTTTTGTTATCTAACTATACTCGTTCAAAGGCCTCCACCATTGCTTGCGAAACATTAACCCTGGCACCGCTGGAAGCTTTTGTCTTGCTGGGCGTAACTTCGTCTTCGAGGCTATAGGGCTATGAAATAGCCGAAATATAGCAAGATAAGCACATGAGCTTACATTGTTGAATCGGCAAGGGGGCGGTAATATCAAGTGAGATATATTCTACAGAGATTGGTATAGATTTTTCGTGAATGAACCACCGAGAGAATTGTAGCCCGAGCAAAAGCTGTATTTCAATGCCGACGTAATTCAACTAGTAGCCTGGCTGATCTTTCGTAGACAACGGGTAACGCTCCGGAAGAACTACCGCGCCGGGGCCCAATCGGCTCTAGCGCGGAAATTCTCAATAAATAAGTTCGGCCCCCGCCGAACACCCCTTCTCCTTTTCTCTTTTCTCTCCATCTACAGTTTACATTGCGATGTAAATCCATTGGGGCTCCACAATGTGGCATGCTGAAGGTTACTCGATGGCTTCGGCCTTCATGGGTTTCTTTCCGTTCCCGGTCCTGGAGAGTAAAGTCGCTTCTCTTTCCTAGACACTCTCTACGCTAGTGCTTCCCCTCGGGAAAGCCTTAGGGTGTTGGTTGGGGAGAGGGCGTCACATCCTTTATTTCATTATCTTCGGAGATATTAATGTGAATCACTAAATTCAATCAAATCACTTGGAAAAAATTACTTGAGTTCTATTTAAGGAACCATTTCTTATCTTAGTTTCATTTCAATATTTTAACAAAACAAAAGACTTACTTCCATACTATTGGGTATCGATTGCCCGTAGGCCGAAGTGCTCTGTGATTGATTACACGAGACTTTACCGAGATTCATTGAAGCCTTGATGGCCGATCAAGCTCTGTTCGGCTGCAGATGAGTCCCGATTCTAAGCCTCATCTCTGATCCTTGCGTGTGGTTCGCGATTGACCTTTTTTTTGGATAAAACCCTGTCACGTATCAAGCTCATGCTCAACTTCATCGTTCTCATCGACGACCGTACATCAAATTTCTAGTCCGATGACCCCGAGCATCCCCTCGTCTTTATCGGTGAGTTATCCTTGTCTGCACTACAGAAAGAATATGCAGCATGGTGGATGTACCTAGAAAATGCAGACTTTAGACACATCTATGACGCGAATCGGAAAGGTTACGTACCATACAGGCGCCTACTTCTTTATGGCGTTGATCAGAAAGCTTCTGGGCAAGAACTTCTCTCTATTGTCAATTATAAGAATTATGGTAAGATGGAGGAAGGACTGGTAAGGCCCAATCATTTGATATGTCTTGCCCCATTTGGAACGTGAGCATCCTCTATGAGAACTGGTCGGCGTTGGAGCGTGGCCATTGCGAGTAAAGTGAGCCTTCCTCTTTTTCCTTACGTGGGCTTGTTGCTGACGAGTATAGAGTCGATATAGATCTCATTATTATGGCGATTTTGGAAACTGCCAAAGCGTATTACCTGTCTGAATTTATGTCACCTAGCCTGGCAGATGATATCGAATATTATGCTCCGGAATACCTTGCTCTGGAGGCACTGGTTAGGGCTACAGAATTTGAATCTGAGACTTTTGCTAGAGAAACTTAGATATTTTATGCTGTTGTTCAATAGAAGAAATCACTCAACTGAAATGCTTTCTTTTTGCCAGCTCGTCCTATTAACATACGACCCAGAAGTAAAGAATCGCAAGCGATCAGATAGATTTTGCTCGCGACCAGGTCACATAGGTATTGAACAATCCTAAAAACCAGATCTGAGACACCGGCCCACGGATTGAGAGATCCCTTATGTTTGGTCAGCCGTAAGAATATGATTTGGATGCTATTGTGAAAATTTTGTAGACAGCATCTGGGCCAAGGAATATTGGCACTGCACCTCATGGACAAGCTCGATCAGCCAGTTGGCGTCCATGGTATCAGAGATGGCTTCAATGGGCTTGTGTAAGAGTCGTTTCTTTTACTAGTGAATTTATTTCTTGCAGCGTTAATGGGCTGGATGACCCTGGTTTTTGAGAGTTATTGGCGCAATGAGAATGAATTTTGCTTTGAAACCGAAAAATTATCTTGAAATTGCTTTGTTTCATTCCAAAAAGCCATTTGTTCTCGCCTTTGTATGATAAGCACGGCAGCATAGCTTGGCAGGCTAACGGAATTAAAACCTAGCAAGTTAATAGCGAATTGTCACTGCCTAAGCGAGTTGAATTATTTGCCACTAGAGGCTTTCACATCATACAGCAGATCTTCTTTCGCCTGGTCGACAAACCCGAGAACATCCTCCACTGCATTCTCACTGAAGATCACTGCCTCACTTTCCGCACTACGTCGGATTAGGTCCCGGCCGCGTTCGAACATGTCAGCTTCATATGAGACCAGGGCATTTTCCAAACTCGCTTTTTGGACATTTTCAACCTCAGAGCCTCTCCCAAATAGCTCGATAAGACATTTAGTCAGTACCACAGCATCGTACATTGCACAGTTGACTCCTTCGCCGACGAAAGGTGTCGAAAGATGTGCTGCATCTCCGAGCAGTGTCACGCCAGGGGCTGTATCCCGTTTCCAACCAACGTCTTCTAGCCTCAGGTGGTGCAAAGCCCAGGCACGGAAAGGACCTTCGGCATTTTTAGCGATATCTTTGAGGTGTGGTGCCCAACTTGCGAAGAATCTCTCAGACGATAGCATCAGCTCTCGCACAGCTTCGGTCTTCTCCACGGCACCGCCATCGCGGTGTTGATAAAAGTCCTTTGGCACAACAACGCCGAAGTACATCCTGTACGTGCTGTCTGCCACCTGTTGCAATGCCAAACTCTTGCTTGGACCCATCACCATCATCATCCCTGGTCCAGCTAATTCGTGGGCGACTTTGTAAGTCGGATTGCTTTGCGAAATCTTGCCTTCGATGTACATCTTCCCGGAATAAACCGGCTGTGCCGGCGTAAGCTAAAGTAAAATTCAATTGAGACACCATTTCATGATTGATTTCGCCGTTAACTTACTAAAGGACGGACTTTACTCCACCCCCCATCAGCTCCAACAATAAGATCAAATCCAGTAGCCGAGCAACCATTGGAAAAATGGATAGTGCAACCATTGTCTCTTTTCTCGAGGTCATCGGTTTCCTTTCTCTCAAGATAGCGCACACCGTGGCCCCATTGAATCTTCTGCGAGGGAATAGATCCAAGTAGAAGCTGACGCAGTTGCAGCCGATCGATTTCCGGTGCGTCGCGGCCTTCCCCAAAGCGACCTACTGTCTCTCCGGAGGGCTTAACGATATGTATCCGTGAGGCGTCCCAACGTGCGTAAAACTTGTTGAATTCATCGTATAAACCTGCTTCCTTGAGTGCAAGTTGACCTGACGGACCATGCAGGTCCAGAGAGCCACCTTGCTGCCAGGGGCCTGGGGTGAAAGATTCATCACGTTCGTAAACGACGTAGTCTTTAAGTCCATTCACTTCGAGTAGACGTGCGAAGAGAAGACCACTCGGCCCGCCGCCGATGATTGCGATGGATGGTGGCGAATGCATGATCGAATGTATTTGTAGTAGATGAATGAGTTGAAATGATCAATGAGACAGACAACAGCTGTTCAGAACCATTCAGCTTTATAGAGACGAGGCAAAGTATATATTAACGCATTTATGGATTTTTCTATACCGCGATCTGCGGATTCGTCCACTCTGATTGGCCGAGTCCGGAATCCAACCGGAGCGATTTCCGGGGACAGCCAGTCAGCACCACAACCTTTGCCCCCTCTCGGACTCCCGGACTCCTCTGGACTTACATTTGATGATAGACATTTAGCCCTCGATACTATTGATCAAGGACGTGGATCATCTCAGAGGCCCTATGGAAGTTACCGGTCATTCACTGGAAGCCCCTGCTCCGAGCTTGGCTCGGTACGCCGTAAGTAAGGACCACGGAGACCGGATTTCTGCGGAAACTGACATATCTAGTGCAACTTTTGTCGACAAAAGAAACTTAAGTATTTCTCGCACTTTCTCGGCCTTATATGGGACTGTGTGCTTTACTGACGTAGCCGAAGGTGTACGCGAGAGTTACCGAAATGCAGGACTTGCAGGCCGTGGCCAAGTAGCTGCGTCTATTCACGAGAAGTGTCGACTTCCAAAGACAACGGGAAAAGATTTCATTTGGCTGAGACATCTGAGAAAGGGTCCGGCATTGGCATTGAGGATCGCCTGGATCGCCTAGAATGCATAGTCAAGTCTCTGAATAGCTCCGTTGATGAAGCCTTGCGCAACTTATCCGCGGTACCCCAACGAAGGGGCTCGAATCAAACGCTCAATACATCCAACCTTACAGGTCCGAGTGAAGAAGTTCAGTCTAACCCACAGCTTTACATCGGTCCATCCCATTCTTTTTCCTTTCTCCAAGAGGCACCCGCAGGCATCGAGTGTTTGTCTCGGCAAGAACTCAGAAATACTCGGGAAGGTGCCATTTCGGAAATTAAAAACATGTCATCAAGTATAACTACCGCACGAATCGAGAACCCGGTGGGACTGTCAACAAATTTCCATGTGCCATCAAGATCTGCAGGGTATGCCCTGCTCAGCAGTGAGCTCACTCCCTTTCTATCCGCATTTATTGTCCTTGATCACCCATTAACATTTGATTTACTTCATTAGAATTCTTGGAGCAGGCAGAGCTGGGAGAGCCATTCTTTTCCTTTCCATCCGACGAAATATTGAGACAGGTCATTTTCGAGCCCCACAAGGTCCGGGAAAAGGCTTGGATTGTCACCTTCAACTACATTCTACTTGCCGCCATATCCACCACCGAAAAAGATGAGAACGAGGATAAACTCAGGCAAAATGCTCAGCTTGCCCTTAATGATAGTCGAATATTTCTCGAGCCATCCTTAGCTAATGTGCAAGCCTTATCTTTGCTCGCTATTCATGGCGAGGACTTTGCTGCACCTAACATATCTTGGATGCTCTTGAGTCACGCATGTCGCCAGGCTGAAGCTTTAGGTTTGCACACTAGGGCGAACAAGGATACAGTCGGCGATTACCAGCACAAGCTGTGTATCTTCTGGATGCTCTTCACACTTGACAAATCTTGTGCCCTTGCATTTGGTCGACCAACCTTTTTGCCATTGAACCTATACCGTCAGGTCCCCTTGCCTGATGAGGACTACATGCAAAAGTTCTCTCCTCATGATAATAAAGCAATATGTAGTGAGCGGCCGAGCTCTCAGCGCTCTGATTTCGGTGCCCTGATGTTGAAAAATACTATTGAGCTGGCTAAGCTGACCAGCGATGTCTTGGAAGTTCTGGGCATGGGCAACTCGAACAATGCCAAGAATGGAATACGATCACAGCTGGAAGTCTGGTTCTCAACCACAAATACGGTAAGAGTTCCGCACTGGATTGAAATATTTGATGGAAGGATATCTAACACATGAGTTCAGGCATTGACACAAGCCATGGAAAGCGAGCGCATGCCGGCAGATGCAAACTTAATCCGTGAAATGAACCTAGGAATCAACAATAACAAGTTTCAATATTTGCACATCCTCATTCTTTTACTGAAGGGTGATCGATCCTCTGATATCCGTCTCTCTTTTGCTCGCGAAGCAATCTCCCTTCTTCCATCCTTGGTATCAAACTGGGGCTCGGTATACAATGGTGTTATATGGTATGAGGCTCATTTACTGAAAAGTTTTGGAAATTGTGAGTTTGCTCACCACGAAAAATGATACAGGCAGCTTCTTTATTACCCGTTTGCCCCATTCTTTGTGATATTCGAAAACATCATCCACCAGTCTAGCCAATACCCGGCACTTGAGCAGGATCTACGCTTATTGGCTACGACGGTAACTTATTTTACGGAAATGAGATCCCAAATGCGACTTTTAGCTGGTGTCTGTTCAAAGCTTCAGCATACTGCAACTGTTTTCCTTCAGCTTGCTCAATCTCACGCCCGACACGGCACCTCATTGAAGCCCGCAACTAATGCAACCAGTCCATCGAAGCATTGGAATAGTTCTGGGCTTGGTGAAGATGGTATACAGTCATGGGGCGATCTGATTGATGCTGATCTGAGTGATAATGACTTCATCAATTACTTGAATTTGTTGCCCGTTGACATGGATGCTACATCGCGGATACTTGAAACTGAGCTTCAATTCCCAGGACCTAATTACTCAAACAGCGAAAAGGAGAAAAATCCAACATACCTCCAAAGGCCGACGTTGGATCGCGTATTTGATTGGTTTTCATGGGATGATTATTACGGCAGTACCAGCATTTAAGGCTCCTTGCTAAGTATCTCAGATAAGAACTTTAGTGACTTTCTAGAATAAACACGGTACCTCTCTTATTTATGATTGTCTATGATGTTGAAGCTTACAACTGGAAATGACAAGTTATTTGAATTTATCTAAATCGAACTTTCTCGAATCAACATGCTGTGGTCCCACCGAGCTCAGAGCCTCTGGGTTGAGAAGTCACCGCGCCCGTTCCAGCCACGCCACCAGCCTGACTGATAAGCGGCTTACAATTCCCTGATGCACTATTTGCAGGCTGAATCTTGACCGTACCTGGAAGTCCCATGCAGGATTGTCTTGTCATGGTCTCACAGCGGTTCACTGCCTGAGATAGCTGGTCCTTGCTAGAGAAAGTACTGTCAGCGCTGCCGTAGACTTCAGTGATAGAATTGCGATTCTGTGCATCGAAATAACAGACTCAAGCAAAGAGATCCACATATATCCCGGGGTACGGAATATAGAAAATTCATGTTGAAGATCACGCCAGTCAGGAGGAATTGTTGGAATGTCTTAAGAATAAGAATCAGATTAATATGGCTATATTTAGTTCATGTTCTGATAGTGTTTCTTCCCATTGTCTTGTATGCCCTGATTGTAGAGATAACACAAAAGCCATATGTCCCCAGTGACGCTTAGGAGCTTCGACATCAAAAATATGGTCCACTTATTTAACGGACGCTCGCAAGAAAGTCTGCATTGATAACAGGGGCCCAGTGGCTTCTGGAGTCGGAATTGGAATCATAGCCGCGTCGGCATTCCAGGTCTTCTGTAGCTTGTGGCTGTCGTGCTTAAGATAAGATGCCATCTTCCAATCTCTCACCCGTGCGTCCATAGAACCCCGATCCTTCATTCGGTTCCAAATCCTGTTTGACTCCACAAATGCGTTATCAACTGTATCGCGACGCAGCTTTTCGTATGTATCGAAGACATTATACAATGGCTCGAGCCGATAACGTGCCAGTACCCGGGCGAAGAGAATGGCATCATCAAGAGCGTAAGACGCTGAGGAGTAGATCGGGGGCATCTATACGTAAAGTCAGGATTGAACTCAGAGGAATTAGGCATTGAGTGAAGGCTTACTGCATGAGCTGCATCACCAAGCAAAGCTACTCGATTCATACACCAGCGACCACCCGGACGGATCAGGTAAACAGGATATAACATCCATTCCTGGTCGCTGTGGACGATCTCTTTAACACACGGCTCTGCACTTTTCCGGAAGCGGCATTGCAGTTGGTTTCGTAGGCTCGATTTAATGCGATTGCGAGTATCCCAGTCTTGGCCGGGCTTCAGACGGTAACAGTCAATTTCTTCTTCAGTGAATTGCACAATGGCGGCAGCGAATATTCGCTCACGATCACGATCGCAGTAGGTTGTGATCAAGGAACCGTAGCGTGAAAGATGAAGAGCCGAATCGCAAGGTAGAGGCGACGATATCTCATTGGTGTCGACAGTAGTCTGCAAAAATGACATCCCAGAGTACTCGGACGGACAGTCGGGATCAACCCAGGTGGTGCGCGTTAAGGAATGAACCCCATCGCAGCCGACAACAAGATCGGCGTGAGAACAAGTGCCATCTTCGAAGTGTACGACAGCGCTGTCGTTAATCTCTTCTCCACCGATGACTTTCTTGCTATAGACAAACTTCACATTGGCGCGCTCGGCGACGGCTATCATCGCCGTCAAAAGAACTACGCGCATGACCCGACGACCCTTGAATCCACAGTAGCTCTTGCCGGCTCGGTCTCTGAAATCGACGGATCCGATGGGACGGGCGGAGTTCATCGAGAAAACCTCGACGGCATCGATATCGGCGCCACCGTATGTGCCCATTCGGTTCAGTTCTTGCATAACTCCAAGCTTGGTGAGATGCCGCTGGGCCACGGGTGTCAAGTTGACTGCACCTCCCGACGTGGAGGGATAATCACTTCGCTCGAAGACTCGGATCTTCAGATTAGGAACAGATGGCCCAAGCTCTTGAGTAATGGCAAGGGCGCAAGCTACTCCCGCGAACCCGGCGCCCACGATAGCAATGTCGCGAGGTGGCTGGACATGATTCATGGTAACGATGAGGGATGTTTAATGTCGAGTTGGCCAGCTTAATCTGAGTGAAAAATTTTCATCGAAACAATTTGCATTGTTGATCTACATTGACAACCAAGAGGTGTGGTGGCTTTAAGTAATTCTTATTTTGACGTTTGCCTTCAAAACGCTTTACTGGTTGCTCTCCGCCATTCCGGATGCGAGCGCGGGATTGATTCGGTCGACTATGTATTTCCGGTCGACTGTGAATTTTCGGTTGGATCCATGGTTCAATACAAAAGTTCGCCGATAATCACGGATTACTGAGGGCAAGAAGGTGCGGGCCCGAGCAATGTTGATGTCATAAACCTTACGGATATCCCGAGTGGCGGCGGCCTCGCCGTGTACATGTTATCAATGGTTAGCCTTTACAGGTTTGGAATAATTTTGCGAGAAACAATTAAGCTTAGAAACAAGAAATTTCAATCAATCAAATTGTTTGGACGTTGAATTGAGTTTATATTTTCGTCTTGCGACAACAAAATAAGGGTCTTTGGCTTCTCTAATCCTATTGAACGACACCAGCATTTTCTGATCTTCGCTTCAATCCCCGAGAAACCAAGCCTTCTTCCCCGAAAATGCAGAAGATGTTCCAAATCCCCATTATCATGTTAAATCCTCTTTGAAAATGGCGGCACATAACAACGGCGTATTCACCCAAGCACCTAGAACGATCCAGTCACGGGAGCACCATCGAGCTTGAAGTATCCTGGCTGGAGGGTTTGATAAATCGCCTTCGGGTCATACTTGCTCGCAATGCTCTTCAAAAGAGCTTTGTTGCTATCACCATAGCTAGCAATAGGATCCTGGAACATGCTCGCATAATTCATGTAGATATAATCATTATCGAGGCCCAAGCTCTTGGCCTGTGTGATGACCTTATCCCAGAAGCTATTGACGAACGAATAGACAATAGCATCATCAGACTCATTCGTCCACCAGCAGGAAAGGTGCATAAGATGGATAGGTCCAGTAGAAGCGTCGAATCCTAGGGCGTTGCCACCGAAATTGCTCATCTTCTTCAGCATTGGCTCTGTAATTGCTTGGTAAATAACCACCGGTTGAGAACCGGTGACATTGGCTACCTGTGGGATCATCGAGTAGAATACTTCCACGATCCAGTTCGCAAAATCTTCATTCAAGTGCACGGTGATCGGCCAGTACACCTCACGAAGACCGAACGGATTATCTGCCTCGAGGTATTCCACGTACTGAACAAGGGTCTTGGCGGTGGTTGTGTCGGCAACCGCGGGGATGCTTCGATACTGCTTGAAAATCTCCGGGTTGGTGACGTTCTTCGTATATGTCAACTCAGCTAAGGCAAGATTGGTTCCCCCCGTCTGGAGGAAAGCGACATATTGCTGCGCGTGACCGTCCGCGGAGGCATTGTTGGCGACATTGATGAAGGCGTTGACAACATCCGTGAACTCAGTCTGGAGGAAGGTTCTAGCTCCCCCTCGCATCTCAGGGCAAGGGATAGTGTATAGGTTGTACCTGGTGACAAGACCAAAGTTGTTACCGCCACCACGAAGAGCCCAATATAAGTCAGAGTGTGAAAATTCACTTGCAGTGACAATCACGCCACTGGCAGTAACAACCTAGATTCGGTCAGTCATAGTCCGAGATTTTGAATAAGATCTCACCTCAAAGCTTTGCACGTTATCACAAGCCCATCCATACAAGTTTGAGTGGTAAGAGATTCCACCTCCTAGCATGAAACCACCAACCCCGATACTAGCAGCTCGGCCTCCGATGACAGCCAGACCATATGGCTCGAGTGCAGAGTAAACTGATAGCCAGTTGTTTCCAGGCTGGATAGAAGCGACTGACTTATCGTCGTTAAGAGCGACTTCATTCATGTCCTTGAACCAAATGCTAATACCACCGGGAGCGCTAGACGCGCCCGTAAATGCAGCATGGCCACCACTCCTGGCAGCGAACTCACAATCGGTGTATCGGGAAAGCAGAACAGCAGTGCTGACCTCCGTGTTTACGGTGGGACGAAAGACACAATGAGGCTGAACCTCTTCTTGCTGCACGGACCAAAAAGAGCCGGTGAAATTGTTGTAACCGGTACTATTTTGAGCCGAGACCTTTGTTGAGAAAAGGAAGCTCAGACTCTCACACTAGATGAATTGAGGTGAGGATGGTCCAGGTCCAGTCAAAGAGCGGTTTAAACTAAAGCTAGTTTTTCACTTACTGCAGCGGCGCAGCCATTCCTGTTCGATCGTGACTGGAGACCAGAGAATGACTGCAATGCAGGAATCTTCGAAACATCCACACCCAGGTTTTCCAATGCACTGGTCACATTAAAGTTATCTGCTTCGATCGCACTGGCGTACGACAGGCCTATTCCGCCTACAGCGGATAAGCCGCCCACAAGGGTCCAGATATACATGATCAAGAGACCTTATAGCCAAATGCCAGAAAATTAAAGAATCAAGATGCACAGAGAGAAACAAAACCTGTGTAGATGGATTGACCTCTTTTAAGATTTCCAAATGTTACTTAGGTAGCTGATGAAACGGGCCGCCTTGGTCGCTTCGGAGCCGATGAGCTAGCTTTGTTGCAGCGTTACCCCCTGGGTAATATTTACATTCACATCCATACCCGCTAAAAAAAATCTCTTCGATCTCTAAGCGAAGTGGCGCCGCCCGATGGCATAAGCCCGTATTATCCTGGGCCAATGTACGAACATGCATGCCTAGCAAGCTACAGCGGGGACTCGGCAAGGCTCGCTTGGCGTTTTCTCTCCAGGGATTAAGGGGCCAAATGTCCGCGTTCTACATTCAAATACTAGTGGATAGGGCATCTGTACCTAAGTAAAACTTTTATTCTTAACTAAGAGAACTTTGCAGACAAATCCGCTGCCTTGGGTGGCCTTAAAATGCCTTGGAACGGGGGTGACGAAAGATCTCTGACCCTCTAGATACTCCATGTTAAAAGAATAATGAAATAAACAATTTACATTAATACAAATAAGCAACATTCCAAGGTCAGCTTCAGCGAAATTGATGCAATTCTATGAACAAGGGGGGAGCGGGGTTGGAAGATCCGATTGGGACACGGCCTTTGGTGGCTTACATAGAGCGCCGAACGGAACCCCATTGGGACTTCCCGAAATTGTCTCGGCGGCGGCCTAAGTGGTTGACAAAGTGCAAACTTCATGTCCAACTCCTCGGCTTACATAGTTAAGGCCCAATATCGATAGAAGACATTCCAATGTCTTCTAAGAATTTGATTATTGACAGGAGGTCGAGCCTCTTTACTGCGCTTCCTCAAACGTTGTATCCAACGGGCCCCGTCGCCGGGGATAAGGGCGGGCCGTCCGCTCCCATGCCCGGCCCATGGGCGCTGCGCCATTGAGTTGCTCCACCCAGCGTGGAGCACGCCTATGGCACCCTGTTTTTTGAGCTTTGCTTTATTGACTCTTGCGCTAAAATCTTTGTGCGTTGCATCAAGCCGGCCACGGAGGATCTCGTAAACTGGGGCTTAAGCTCCTTGTGAGTCTGCAAATGGGAGAAACATATTGGTCAGGCATTTTAGCTAAGATTTTTAGGATCCGCGATAGTTACGCAAGTCGCTCTTTGGATAGGCTATTTTTCACATCCACGCAATTTCCTCTGTGTAGTCAGGAATTATTCTCTTGCCTTTGTCCTCAAATATATCACTTAGAACCACGTTGAGTCGTTCCTGAAGGCTAACTGATAGTCCAGGACTGCTATAAACACCACCCCCTTGGCTTCAAAATACCTCTTCTAACCTGCACAAGGCTGGCTTAGCAAAGTTCAGTTATATAGTATTCTGAAATTTACAGTTTTAATAAGAAATCGATCCATTTTTCCAAACTTTGGATGTAACAATAGTGACGGTAAAACTGCCGCCTCGGGAAGTGATCGGCCCCTGGAGCACAGAGTGAGTTAGTCACCCCGCCGCCCTGAGCTGCCCTCTAAGTGGCCATGAGTTGCTCCCTGAGCGGCCTGATCGCTTACCCCAATGCTCAGGCCAACCGGCCCGTTCAATCTCATCTTACCTCTCATTCTATCACAAACTTCGAAGATAACCGCACTGCTGCTTATTCGTGCTTCTGGGAACGGAGCTAGGAAATAACGTATTCCCACGTTACTATAGTAACTTTCGTCTCGGTCTTCGAACTTTCAGTTGATCGACTCAACCGGTCTTTCAACCTATGTGAGATTTTAGATATTTCACTACCCACTCTTTCCTTCACATCATAGGCTTTATACCGGCATCTATTCAATAGACTCTAATAGAATACCCTTATTACCTTCGAATCTCTATATATGGGGCTGGCTTAATCCTAGGAACATCAAACACGATCAACATTAGGCAAAGATTTTTACGTCACCTACTATAGGCCTCAACTGCATTGGCTATGGAGCTGAAAGCTTTACCGATCTTGTTACATTTCGCTTTATAGTGCGACGGGTGTAAAGAGATAATGACGCCTAAAATATAGAAAGCCCAAGAATCACTTCCGTGCGGCTTTTTTCTACACCCTGTTAACTCCAACCTCGCTATCTCCTACTTCAACTTTCCTCTATCTGAAGATCCATACGTTCACTATGGACCATTTTGACCCCCTAACCCTATATACTAATTATAAAGGGCACCTTTCGTGGTGTTAGGAATCGCACTTCGAATAAAAGTATGCGTAGTAAGCAGAAGTGAGGAGCCACAATATTGCTATATACTTAGGTCATAAGAATGTAAGCCTGAAAGCAGCTCGTTAAGGGAGCCCGTTGAAGCACTCTTACAA
Organism: Penicillium atrosanguineum; assembly: GCF_028827265.1. Taxonomy (NCBI): domain Eukaryota; kingdom Fungi; phylum Ascomycota; class Eurotiomycetes; order Eurotiales; family Aspergillaceae; genus Penicillium; species Penicillium atrosanguineum. The sequence continues at coordinate 1,618,290 of NW_026623138.1, read as the reverse complement.
AACAAATAATACATTATACCTGCGCAAACAACAGGTTTATGACATGGTACGCATTAAGACAACGGCAAGGTTTGTATGTTTCCCACCCGGTTTGAATCAAGTCAAACCACGGGTTCCACGCCTTGCGATGCCCTGGCGTTATTTTCAAGAGCAGCTCTCAGACTTGACGACGAATCTGAAAGGATAAAATGGAATTCTCAAAGTCGCTATTAGATTTGGCTACTTACGCAAGCCACATTTGAATGAATGTATTCGTTCTAATTGTCAACTTTATACAAGGCTGTGCACAACTTCTTCACACCAGCACGAACACGAGAGGAGTGAGATGAAAGTCGCGCGTCCATGTCTGTCTGCGGCCTATTTTTTCAAACTATTTCTTCTCCCTCTCCCCGATCATATGCCAGAGTCCTCTTCCTCGTACGTTCCTGGCCCAGGCCAAAAAGCGTTCCACTTGTCGCATGTGTCACGGATGTACGATGCGTTCTGGTGCAGGGCGGACATTTGCCCCGGCTGCTCGACAAACTGGAGACCGAGAGACTCGCTTGAGTGCCATACGATGTGGCAGTGGACGAGCCAGGTGCCCGGGTTGTCCGTCTTGAAGGCCATGACCATGTAACCACTCTCGGGCCAAGTGGCCGTGTCGCGGCGCGGCGGGTTCTTGAGATTGAGAGGCGACTTTGAGGTGAAGTTGCCCGGGCCGGTGCCGAGGACATAGAAGTCATGACCGTGAAGATGCATGGGGTGCGACCTGTTGCGGCCTGAGTGGTCGTTCCAGACAAAGTAGACCCAGTTGTCGTTGGAAAGATTCTCAAAGACCATGTACTCGTCGGGGAACTTGTTAACATCGTCGAGAAGGAGCAGGTTCGTCGGCGCGGACCAGTTGACCCAGAGGTAGTTTTCGTTGAGCGTGAACAAAAACTCCTTGGGCGCAGGAGGGGTGACGAAGCTGAGGTTGAGCTGCTGGATCTCGTTGGGCTTGCCAACGTCGAGGGCGACGTGGGGGACGAGACTCTCCATGGGTTCGTCACGGCAGTTGTCAGGGTACGTGTTGACAATTGTCTTCGTCTTGGGATCTTCTTTCGAGGAGGAGTCATAGCGAATAATGCCGAGGGTGTTGTTGGCCTGCTGGTTTGCACAGCACTTCTCCTGCCAGTTCCCGCTGTAGAAAGTCAGCTTTAGAGATCTGTAAATGTGAGGCAACCACCCACCGGAGCCAATAGTTATCGACGTCTGCATTTGCCTCGACAATGACGTCGTAACGTTGACCCATGCTGATGGCGACCTGAATATTGTGAGTATGAGAGAGTGAATGCGCGGGATAATGGACCTACATTGTCGGTCTTATAGGGGACTATAGGTATAAAGTCCATGGAAATGACGGTCAAAGTATGGTTGTCAATGGAGAATCGCATGTTGGAGTAAACACCGGTGTTGATGAGGCGCATACGGTACTTTTTGCCCTTCTCAAAGTGCCACTCAGGACGGCTTGTACCACCGACACATCGAGCATCTTTAGTATCGCAGGGGAATATATTCTTGCCATTGATGAGAGAACTGTCCAGCGAGGGAGGCAGTTGAGGCGTTGGGGGCTTGAAGACCCGATCGTACCACCACAAGGCGAAGAACGACTCATGCGCCCAGTCTTGTAGGATGACAGTTCCCAAGTCTTCATCATAGTCGGCCGTGGCAGGTCCATGGATCATTATCGGACCTTGAAGACCTACGGAGTACTGCATCGTAAAGTGGGAATGGTACCATGTCTGGAGATCGTAAGTAACGCATCTGCGTGGATTGAAGTAAGCTTACTGTTCCATAGTGTTCGGCATAGAATCTGTAGGTATACGTCTCTCCGGGTGGCTGCGTCGCGTTAGATTGGATTTATATTTGCGCGAGAATACCTACGATGGGGCACTGGGTGACACCGGGAACACCATCTGCATCATTGTTGTTCAATTGCCTAAAGCCATGCCAGTGAATAGATGTGCCATTGGTCTGCAACTTGTTCGTGACGTGGATAACGACTGTGGCATTGTAAGTGAATGACCTCGCTGTGGAGGGAGAAGATTCTTACGTTCGTCACCCCAATCAGCCTCGATCAGCGGTCCGGGCATGCTGCCGTTGAAAGTGAGAGCACCCATTTTGTAGCCCTGATGGAATCGGTCAGTGTCGACAGATGGGAAAAGGCGAACACGGACGCACATCTGGGGAGACGGTGCTGTTGAGAACCTCAAGCCAGTACTCCCTCGTCACTCCAGTACGAGGCGAGTCTTCGTAGTAATTTGTGTCGATGGAGTAGTTGCCCCAGCAGCCTCGGGAGTGAGGTCCATTCTGGCACCCTTTGGGCAGGTTCGCGGGATTTACATTTGGAGTTGTGAAGTTTGCAAGGGGATAAGGCAGATAGTCGGTGGCGTTTTTTAAGATGCCGCCAGCACCGGGAGTGTATGAACCGCCTGGATCGTAGGCCGAAGCCAACGAAAACAAGCCTGTAAGCGCGGATACGACCTTGAATGCCATGGTTATGAGAAGCACAATTCTTGAACGGATGCTTGGCTCTCAATCTATCCCAAATGTCATTAAGGGGCCCTTTATGTCTACTCTACTTGAATATTATATTGCGATGATATTGGGGGCCGTTGTCGATCATAGTCTTGCGTGAGAGAATTCTAACTGTAAGGGGAAGATCTCAGACTCAAGAAGGCCGATCGATGACGAAACATGGCGGGCAGTTCCCGAGATCGTGTCATCCTTATGGAGGTTGACGAATCCCTCGGTCCTCCTTATGGCTATTCCGGATGTAGCAACACGAGGCTGAAGCTTCGGGCCTGCAGGACCCGCAGCTTGTCAGGTTGTGACAGCGATAAGACTAGTACAGAGTATTGTTTCAAGGAATGACGCGGGGTCTGGTACGAAGTGGGTATGCAAACCTCGGAGTTTAGGGTAGTTTTGTATGCAGTGCTCGTTACAATACTGTACGCTGCGTATAATCTTTACCATTCCAGAGCCAGGCCCACTACCACATTAGGCAAGGCGTGTCCGGAATCCTGAGGGCATTTACAAAAGTCCACCGAAACCTGATGGGGTACACTCACCGGGTGCAATCTCCTAATGTGGCCAGCGTCTGCGCGGTATTTTGTCTGCACTTCTAGTCTTACTCGCAGAATGCACTCGTTGACATACAATGCTCTTCCCCTGCAGTCTCTTGCAGGTGCTTTGCAGCCATTCCACACGTGGTATTTCATCAACACATGCCGGCCTAAGATGAAGAGGAGAAGACGATCGCAATGATAGGATACTGAAGAACTATAAGACGATCCTAGATTCAACATAAGAGATAATCATCTACAGATCGAAGGACTTAGCACTTCGAGTTTGCGTCTTCAGCCCAGATGTTGGCGAAAGGCTTCATGATGGACTACACTCGACTATAGAGATATCGCATAACGCGCTCGTCAAGTCCATGCCATGGTGTTTTGTGTAGAATAATGCCATCCATTCATTAACAACACAATATGCATCTAGTCGTCGCATCTCAACCACATATGGCTTATGTATAAGACCCCACTGCAGATTACTGCTTCGTCACGTCAAACGCCCGATCGGCCTCAACGTACGCATCATAGCCATAAAGCCAGGGCTGAAAGGTTGGGCACGTCCTGTTGCCGACACAAAATGATCAGTATTACAAATTCCAACATTTTCAAGCACAAAGCAGGGGTGTCTCGGCATACCAGCGGCTACTGAAGGCGGGTGTGGGCTCGCTGACCATGGCGGCGGCGAAAACGGCGTCGCGTTGTCGCTGCGCCTCCCCGTCAGGCAAGTGGAAGGCCTCGCGCTGTGGGGATGCGAAGTGCATGTCAGCATATAATGGCACGGTGGGAACCAACATGAACCGATGTGCCTACCTGCTTGAACGTCTCAAGCGCAATGGTGCGGCCTCTCTCCTTCCGCAGGTCTTCGTAGAGCTTAATGGCGTGAGGAACGTCGGCGGAGTGTCTGACGTGGCCGAGGAGGCGTCCGAGTACGGCGCCATCCTCGAGAGAGGAGTTGGCGCCTTGGGCAAGGTAGGGGAGCATCGGGTGGCAGGCGTCGCCGCTAAAAAAGTGTAAGAGAGACGGTTGACTGCGTAGATATCGCACGAGTGTTTGAAAGTGGACGCATGGTGACTTACGCCATGACAAAATTCCCCTTATCATTCCTCCAATGGTCGAGTGTGGGACCTGCAGATCCATCAGAGATATTCTTGTGGCATTTGGGATGTGACTTACAGTGCATCAATTTCCACTTGTCCACACTCTGCACGCATTTAAGGAACTTCATCAAGCTTTTTGGGTCAGCTCTTTGTCCGTGGAGGCGTAAAGTGGGAATTTTACATTGGATCCCACGCTGCAAACAATTTCTTCATTTCATCAAGGTTGCCCTCCGCTCTGCTCAAGTCTTTCTCAAGATCATCGGGCGAGAGCAGGACGAGATTGAATTGCTTCCCGCCCTTGACGGAGTAGCCCACCGCGTGAGCATAGGGGCCGATCCAGAAATTGACCGTCGGCTTCGATACCCACTCGACGAGCTCCGGGTCTTTCAAGTCTTCGAGGTTGAGGATGATGCGCCAGGCGAGATCGCCGGTCGGGCTCGGGAGGGTTGTTTTCTGCATGAAGAGGCTCCTGCTACGCGACCACAAGCCGTCTGCAGCCAGAAGGACGTCGCCGTGTACCAATTCTCCCCCTTTAGCATCACCGTTGCTGCGGAGAAGTCGAAATCGATTACCTCAGAATCGAGTCGGATCTCAACACCAATCTCGATTGCTCGGCCCACGAGAGCCGTCTGCAAGTCCGCCCTGTGAAGATTCCAGAAGGGCGCATCGTACTTATCCTGCATCTTCTCCTGAAAGCTGTCCTCTTGCGCGAGCACCACGCTACCGTCGTACCGGCGAACAGTCAAGGACGACGGCGCAGCGGCACGTTTGCGTAGCTCATCGAAAAGACCCCAGCGTTTCAACAGGCGCGTGGCGTTTGGCGTCACTTGAAGACCGGCGCCTACCTCCTGAAGTTGCGATACTTTCTCGAGCACGGTGACGCGATGGCCTTCAAGACTTGTAGTTATTGCTGCTGAAAGGCCGGCGAGACCGGCGCCTATGACCACGAGATGGAGCTGGTATGGCTTGTCCCCATTGCTGACTTTCCCGAAGCCTACCATGGCTGCGTGGAGGTAAATTATGCTTTGATAACGGCGAGAAAGATAGAAGAAGAGAGAGGGTGGATGCAATTTCTATCAAACGTATTTGAAAGAGACGAGGCCGATAGCAGATAGACCAGAGCTTCCTCACGCAACGCACCAAGCTTGCCGGGACGGCAGTACTCATGTCGACGGCTTCGAGCGTCTCGAGGCTCAAATGACGCTCGAATTACGCAGATGGACTCCTTTGGGTAATCCGGGTGCCATCGCCCTTCCGTTTCAGACTCGAATACAGAACGAGGGCGATTTCATCTTTGAAAGTGAAGTGAATTTCGCGATAAAATACGGGAAATATATGTATTTTAAAATGAAGTATTTTATGGAATTATAACCATACTTGTCGTCTTGGGATTCGGTGATATCATCATATAATTACTAATATGTTAAATCACAGTATCAGAGTCAGGACTTAGCTTTAGTAAGGTATCGCCCTCGATTTAATATCACAAAGAGAGTGTAAGAGAATCTAGCGGAGTATTTAGCGGAGTATTTGTATTACTATATCTGATACTAATTTATTGTATCTTTGTATTTTCATTTTCATTCTTAGTTTTTAGTTATATTTAGAGACATAGCTATAGGATAATTAGCCGTCTTAGTTCCTTTTAGTATAGGAATTGGTGCATTAGCTTCGCATCTCTCTCGGTCTACTTAGAATCAAGATAAATGAGATAAAAATAAAAATAAAAACTGTAATTTTATGATATGTAGTATACAATACGTGTAATTCTGTCATATCGCGATATTACTATATTCAAATAGGGAACGGCAAACTGGCTGCCACTTTCGGCAGCTTTTGAGGCCGTTTTACGGAGCCGATTTCTCAGAAGTCTCACGCCGCCCTACTCCTTTTACTCCTTGGGGAACGGGGTCCTCGATTGTCCTCTTTTCACTCTTCCGAGCCATGCTTACTCTAGGCTAACCCGATCGGGCAATCATATCTATCTTCCCTTTCGCAGTCGAAGCAAATGCTTTCCAATCGACCCTAGCATGCCTTTGTGCAGGGCCAGGGTCCGCTCAAATGGCATCATGGCCGACACAGATTATTTGCCGCCATGCTTGTATATATTGCAGTCCAGGCAATGTTCAAGCCCTTTTCTCACGTTGGTCTGGTAAAGAGACAAGGCTCACAACAATTTTTGAAATATGTCACTTCACACGCCCGTATTCGCCGGCCTTGGCTCCGATGTACTCTTCTCCAAGTCTAGCCTCGACGCATCGGCGCGTGATGCGTTGCTGCCCGAGTCTCAGCTTCTCTTGCAGGCTTGCCATGCCATCTTCCACACTGAAATCTCCCACGCCATCCGCTCCGGCATCCTCTCCCATGACATTGATCTTCAGGACTTTAACACACCCGAAAAGGTCCTCTCACCCAACGAACGCTACCATGGAAACGTGGTGGTACAACACACTACATTATATCTCTCGCAGATCCTTAGATACCTCGGGCAACTACCGCAACAAAGCGAATTGCTTGAGGTCGCTGCCTTTTGCGCCGGCCTCCTCCCCGCTACGGTCGTTTCCACATCCCGCAATCCTATTGAATTTCTGTCACGAGCTCAAGACCTCTTCTACGTCTCCGTTTGGCTCGGTATCCGTAGCGAAAATTATCGGAGGTCTTACCTGGCCCTTCACGCTTGTGGGCCTAGCCTTCCTTGGAGCATTGTTGTCGACGGCATCAATGCCGAACGTGCCAAAGAAATCATCGCCACCTCGACATCGCAGGTAAACATCCCCCAATTCATCCGCATCGTCCCTGAATTGTGCTGACCAGTGACAAGAACGACCAAACTGTCTTTGTGACTGCTTTGAACTCGCCCAATTGCGTGACCTTGAGCGGGACTGGAGAACAGCTCCAGAACTTCCTTTCCACCCAACTCCCTCCCAAGTGCCGCACTCGGGCAACCAACGTGCGCTCGCTTTACCATGTCTGTGACAGGCTTGCTCCTCTTAAACAAACTATATATGAGGATCTTCAACAGCGATGCCCCTCGATGTCAACCTCTGTGGCTTTTGTTGCCCCGTTGCTCTCCACAATTGACGGGCAACCAATCAACTGCGTCGAGGCAGGACCTCTAGGTAAGCCCAAGATCTCGCGTGCGTCGTGGGTCATTCTCGGAATGTATACATGCTTTACAAGAGTTGTATCTCGAGGGAATACTCCTACACATCATTTGTTCCTCCCGTCTTGTGGCCTTTCAGGAACTAATTTAAGACTCAGGTACTGTCATCAACACCATTTTGGACATGATAATGCTTCATCCTGTCGACTGGGTCGCGGTTCAAAACTCAATCTTCGCTGGTGTAAATAAGGCTTCTGCCTCTTCCACTGCTGGAACGACGATTGACATTTTGAACATGGGTCCCGGCTATGGCATGTCAACATCTGCTTTCCAATTACCAAGCAACGTGAAAATACGCGATGTGATGTCACTCGCTGGCGCTCCCAACTCCTACCGCAAAGCTTCCAGACTGGCGCCAGGCGACATTGCCATTGTTGGCATGGCGGTCGACCTTCCGGATGCGTCCGATGTGGACTCATTATGGGCGAATTTGGTTGATGGCATTAACTCATGCTCAGAGGTCTGTCAAATCCATGTTAAATTCTCCACAGTCACTTACCCAATGCGCAAATAGATACCGGAGTCGAGATTTCATATCGATGACTTTTACCATGCAAAAGAGCTGAAGAAGGGTAGTGCTAATCGCACCCTCAACACAAGATACGGCAACTTCCTTCAGAACCCTTTCCAATTCGATAACGGCCTTTTCGATATATCCCCACGTGAAGCGCGGTCAATGGACCCGCAGCAGCGTGTAATGCTCCAAACAGCATTCAGAGCACTCGAAAATTCAGGCTACGTGCCGGACTCAACGCCTTCAAACAATCGTGATACGTTCGGGTGCTGGATCGGCAATGCCACGCTGGATTACCCTGCGAATATGAAGGACGACATTGATGTTTACTACAGCCCAGGTATGCTTATATGGAATCTTCTAATATGCATAGACTATCATTCTAACGTGAGAAGGCACACTGCGCACCTTTCAAAGTGCGCGCATCTCGTACGTCTTTGGTTGGAGCGGCCCGTCCATAACCCTGGACACGGCTTGCTCGTCTTCTGTAGTTGCCCTGCACCAAGCCGCCAGATCGATAATCGCCGGAGATTGCCGCGCCGCACTCGTTGGCGCCGTCAATACGATCACGAGTCCCGATGTACGTCCTTTCTACCGTGTTGTTTGGATCCGCTGACACTTCCAAGATGTACCTTGGCCTTGACCGTGCACACTTTTTGAGCCCATCGGGTCAATGCAAAGCGTTCGATGCATCTGCCGACGGGTATTGTCGTGGTGAAGGGTGCGGCGCTTTTGTCATTAAGAAGGTCAGCGATGCCATAGCAGACGGCGATCGAATTGACGCAATCATCAAAGCTGTGGAGATTAACCAGAGCGGCAACACCCACTCCATTACGCATCCCCACGTCCCTACACAAGAAGAGCTGTTCAAACACGTGTTTCGGAAAACACGAATTGACCCTCACATGGTAAGCATTGTAACCTGGTTCTGAAAGGTGCTCGTTTACTAATACGATACTAGGTCACTGCTGTTGAGCTGCATGGCACTGGGTCAGTCTCCGCCGTGAAAAAGATGTGCAGTATTGATGCTAACTTTTGACAGTACCCAAGCTGGAGACCCAGTGGAGCTGCAGAGTGTGCGGCGTGTCCTGTGTCAGGATAGATCACCGGATAATCTCCTTCACTTGACATCCATCAAAGCGAATATTGGCCACTGCGAGGCTGCTTCTGGGGCTGCCGGGCTGGCGAAGCTGGTCCTCATGATGAAGCATAATCGCATCCCCCCTCAAATCTCCCTCAAGGTGCTAAATCCACGCATTCAAAACCTTGGTGATGATGGTGCTGTCATTAATAAAGAAGGGGCATTATGGCCACAAATCGATGGTCAGCCACGTATGGCGATGCTAAACAACTTCGGTGCCGGAGGATCCAACGGAGCTGTCCTCTTGCAAGAGTACATCCCAGCTAAACAACCGACCGATTTGGGAAGTAGTAGCTTGCTCAGCTACGTATTTGGGTGCTCCACCAAGAGCATGGCTTCGCTAACAAAGCTTCGCGATGAACTCATCTCGCATATTATGAATAAGGGCAGGTTCGAATCGCTCCGAGACATTTGTGCGACAAGCACAAGCCGGCGCCAGATCTACGATATACGCATCGCAGTTGTCGCAACCTCCTCCGATGACTTGGTAGAGAAGCTCCAAAAAGCGACACCTCACCACATCTCCGATTCAGTAGTCAAAGAGCCGAAAGCCGTTTTTGTTTTCTCTGGTCAGGGCTCACAGGTAAGCCTGGAAATTTCCCTCCCCTCCAGTGTGCATTACTGAAAAAACCTCAAAGTACTTGGGCATGGGCGCTGAACTTATGGGAATCTACCCAAGTTTCGCCAAGACCGTGTGGGAGTGCGACGTCTATCTCAAAGAACGCAACTATCCCGGGTGTGTCCAAATTATCACTGCTGCCGATGTAGAAAACGGACTCGAGCACCTCACGGAGTGTGCAAAACTGCAAGCGTTCCAGTCAGCGATATTCGTCTTAGAAGTTGCCCTTGCGCAACTACTTATGTCTTGGAACATTGTTCCAAGTGCGGTCGTAGGCCACAGGTGAGTATGCTTAGGTGTGTTTAGAAAATGCTTACTGACTATCAAAATCATAGTCTTGGGGAATATGCTGCTCTAGTTATTGCTGGAGTTCTCGACACCTTCAGCGGGCTCAGCTTGGTCGCTCGTCGTGCGAAATTGATGATGGGTCAATGCCAGCTTCAAACAACCTCCATGCTTGCTGTCAATGCTAGCGCTGAAACTGTGCAAGACCTGATCCAAAACTCAGAGGTCTTCCCCTGCTTGTCAATCTCATGCGACAATAGCGCAAACGATTGCGTTGTTGGTGGCCCAATCCAGGAGCTTCAAACGCTCAAGGAGTATCTTCGTGAGAACCTCAAGGCCAAGAGCAAGGTGCTCGATGTGCCCTTGGCCTACCACACAAATGCAATGGACCCCATCCTCCCCGAGCTTACCCAATTCGTCTCCACGATTGATCTAGGCCGACCAAAGATTCCCGTGGTCTCGAACGTTCTCGGACGTACCATTGAAGCCGGCGAAACTGCCTTTACTAAAGAGTACTTTGCGTCACACTGTCGACAGACGGTCAAATTCCACAAAGGAGTTCAAGAATTTCTTACCACCAAAATCGGATCGACGGCCACGAGATGGATAGAGATTGGCCCGCACCCGTCATTGCTGCCCATGCTGGGTACGTGCGTTGACAAAGGATCGGTCGACCTTCTTCCTACTCTGCGGAAAGGTAATTCACCTTCAAGCACCATGGCACAGCTTCTGTGTAATTTCTATACTACTTCCACCGGCATCAACTGGCGTAAACCATTCGATGGCGTGTCCAAACCTCGTCTCGTTGACATACCTGGAATCCCATTTTCGAAACAAGAGTTCGGCGTCCACTACCCATCCGAATTGACTGCCAAAGGAATTGATACCGAGGTTGTCCGACCCGTCATTCGAAGCGACAGTTTCATCGCCAAGAGGGTGAAGCAGCCAACATTAGATGATAGATCGGCGATTTATGATACGCCGTTGTATCTGCTCAAAGACTTCATCACTGGGCATTTGGTTGCCGAACACGCTCTTTGTCCCGCATCGGTATATCATGAGATTGCACTGTCGGCAGTAAAAGACCTCGAGCCCGAATCGGGGACATCCCATGTCTGGAGTTTGTCCAAGGTGACTTACGTTGCACCATTGCTGCACCATGACGAGCCCACTGCAACGGCAAGTTCTGTTTTTTTTTTTATTCAGTTACCACAATCCTCCAAGCCATTTCTCGCTAACAATTTTGCAGGTGCGAGCCATACTCAAGCCTCTTGACGGCTCTCAGGGATCCTATGAGTTTGAGATACTCTCTTACAACAATACAATTGGTGCAAATCATGGCACGTCGCACTGCAAGGGAATCTTGAAGCGCAAGTCAAGTCCGACGCTGCAGATGAAGTATGCCCGTGTTGCCCCCATGCTGGTTCGCAAGACAGAGCAGATGGTCTCAAACACGGCTCAGGCCTGGCAAGAGATCCTCATGAAGAGAGCCATGTACGAAATGGTCTTCACTAGGGTGGTCACCTATTCAGAGCCGTACCAGCGGGTGCAGTCGATTCGAATTGATGGAGCCAGTGGGGATACCCACGCCGTCTGCCAGTATCCCGATGACCGCCTTGGCACTGCTGGTCTGCCCGCTGCGAACGCCATTTTCATGGATGTCTTGTTGCACGTCGCAGGCTTCGCTGCCAACATCAGAGTCGGCACCCAGATTTTGTGCATGTGTAAGGAGGTTATATCCGCCACTGTCCTTCGAAGTTCTCTCGCTCCTGGAGAAACCTTCGAGGTATATTGTAAGTAACGCAGCTCACAGTTTGTTTCGAGCATAATCTAACCTTTTAGGCACCCTCAACAATGTCGTCAGCGAGGGCTTGACGATTGCAGATGCCTATGCCTTTGACTCCCAAGGAGTTTTGGCAGTGTTTAAAGGCATGGCGTTTCAGCAGATTGAGCTCTCGAAAATCGGCAGGGCTCTCGCCATCACCGCAAAGAAGCTTTCGGGGGGCTCCGCGCATCAGCCTGCAGTAGCAGCGGCTGTGCAATCCCATGCTCCTTCGGCTCAGGACCCGGTCCAGGTTCCGATACCTGATACATCTAGACCATCGGTCAGGGCCATGATTGCCACCACTTGTGGAGTGGAACCATCAGTGCTCTCCGAGACTACAGGCCTTGAGAGTCTTGGATTTGATTCTCTTATGATGATCGAACTGCAATCTGAGATTTCGACTAAGTTCCCCCACGCCAGTGTCTCAGAGTTGGAGGAGTGCCAGACGGTTGGAGACATTGAGCGAATCTGCGCTGTTCAAGGCACTCCCTCTCAGTCAATCACCCCGGTCTCAGGACTGTCGACTAGCTCGATGACCAGCTCCTCCAGCACTCCCCCCAGTGCGATAGCCACGCCAGTCAGCAAGAGAGATGTTTCTGCGATCATCGCCGATGCCTGTGGAACCAGCCCAGACACCATTTCGTCAAGCTCGAACCTCCAACATCTCGGCATCGACTCTCTCATGATCTTGGAGCTTGAAGTTCGCCTCGAGGAGATCTTCAAAGACGGGAAGACCGCATCTGCTGCAAACCTTTTAAACTGTCGCACAGTTGGCGATGTTGAAAGATTGGTATGTGCTATGCCAGAGACCTCCTAGGGGTAAGCTGAGTCCATCGAGTAAGGTTCGTGCTTGGCTAATGCTTGGATTATTATAGCGCAACGTGCACAAGCAAGTCGAAGAGGCAACGTATTTCCCCTCGCAGAACAACTCGCGCAAAGTCTCTAGAATGAACCTCTCCACTGTCCTGAAGCTCGATGCCGTCATGGTGCAGAAGGTGACACGCGCTCTCAAGCTCTCCGAACAACCTGAAGTCATCATCAGTGGCGCGTCTGCCAGCCCCAATGCTCTGCCATTATTTTTGGTTCACGATGGTAGTGGTGTCTGCATGCAGTATCATCGCTTGCAGTCACTCAACCGCCAGGCGTACGCGCTTCACGATCCCAAGTTTATCAACACAGCCGAAGCATGGTCCAGCCTCCGTCAGATGGCAGAAAACTACGCTGACACGGTCCACCATACCACCGAAGGCCCTTGCCTCGTAGGCGGTTGGTCCTTTGGCGGCGTCGTCGCCTTCGAGGCGGCAAGAATCCTAATGGCGAGGAACCATGCCGTGAAAGGCATTATCCTCATTGACTCGCCGCCTCCATTGGATCATCATCCTCTCTCAGCCGACATCATCGAGGCCGTCACCGGCAGCGCAAAGACCTCGCCAAATGCACTGGGCAAAGCAATCCGACAACTTACGCATCGGAGCTTCTTGTCCTGCGCAGCCTTGTTGGGTGCGCACAAGCCTACGCACTTCTCGCATAGCCCAGCACCGCCTGCCATTTTGCTCCGCTCCGCTGACGGCTGGCGGCGAGATGGAGACACTAGCAACCCGCGAGGTGTCATGAACCCCAAATCCATCGAGAACGCTTGGCTGCAGGACAGGTCGGATGTAAGGACGGCTACGGAGGATTGGGAGGCAGTGACTGGGACCACAGTGCGATGCTTCGACATCCCAGGTAACCACTTCCAGGTCTTCGACGTGGCGAACATTCAGGCTGTGTCGGAGGTTATGGTAAAGGCGTGTGCGTTGTTGGAAGGGTCTGTCTGAGTCAAAAAGGGGGACTGCGTTGCTTTTTTGTTTTGCTTGTTTCATCTTGGCTGCTCTTATATGTTGATGGAGTTTTGGTAAAGGTTTCGTCTGCGCAAATACTTGAGGGTTATATTGGATCCCCACGTAAGTACGTGTTGAAGTCACTAGGCCACGTGGATTTTGTTCAACACCGCAAACCTTTGGGAAGACATCAGCTGTCTTACTTAGCGCATAACTTGTCTATCATGCAAATTTTGAATTATTCGAAAGAACACAACTAAAAGAATGTATCTCCACTACACTATTGCCAAATTGATGTTATTGGACTATTCCGATAGTAGTAATAACGGAAATCACTTGGAAAAAACAGTAACTTATATTTGCATAATTTATACATTTAGTCTTTGGAATGGAACGAATGCTTTGATATTGTTGCCCAGATTGCGCGTTTGTTCCTTCAACCTTTCCTTCAACCTTTCCGGTCTTGCGCCACACCAGGTCCCGGACGACTGTTCATCAGGTCTTCACATGGCATTGCCTTGGTCACTTATCATCTCTCCAGTCAAGTATAGTAGCTACATGTTTAGGCCGGTCTAATTTAGATACAGGATACATCTACAGTAGTATTCGAAATCAGATTTACCTCTACACTCTTCGATTTCAATTCCCGAACCCTAATATGGGGTACGCTAGCCCAGATATGGTATATCCGTCGATCCCCTTGTTCCTAGAATAGAAACTGTATTTTATATGACGCGGTTGGAACCTTGCCTTTTGTAAATTACAGGAAGCTGCTATACCACTCCACCCCTCTTCTCTTCCCTAAGTAATAGGCTGCTTCTGTAAATAACTCTTGACCGACACCTTACACTAGGCTTGCAATATGGCCCCGTGACTTATCCCCTCAAAGCTACATCTTATCCGTGATATAATAGAGAGCCAGTCACTAACCACAACTCAAATAGCCGAAGAGGCTGAATACAGCAAGATCACGATCATAAATGTTCGCAGAAACCTATAGCTATTTAGTAGCGTCTACGCACCCCCAACTCGCATAGGCCGGAAACTAACTATAATACCTCTAATAATTAACGCACTCTGCGACTACCTATCAGAGAAACCGGGCCTATACCTTAATAAGATAGTGCAGTGGTGGAACGCATGACATAATGAATATAGTTGCGGCGTGGGGTATCACGAATATCTTGGGTGTAAGCAATAGCTTCTACAGGAGGATGGAGAGCAGCAGCATCTATCCAATTCATTCCAGTTGTCACCACATTCTTTGATTCATGATGCCGTATTAAGTACATTCCATATGACCTCAGTCGGAAAACCGTACGGCCTCACTTAGGATTGCTGCGTTCAGGATTGCCCGTACGGTCCCACGACCCAACCCGTACGACTTCACGGCCTCACCAAGGACACTTGTGATCTCCATTACGACGACCTACAGTACGTGTTGGTTGTTGGTGTGTTATCTATTGGTTGTTGTTGTCCAGTCTGCGTTGCCAGACAGCCATCGAGCCATCCCCATTCTAATGGCTATCTTCCTCTGGGATAATTTTCGTATACTATTATAGCTTCTAGTATTAGAAGAGCCCTTATCGCTAAAGGCTAAGTGGCCCGGCAGTATATAAAGGAGCGTAATAATAATTTACGAGAACTTTATCTCTATAATCTATCGGATTTTCAATCGTACTATCTAGTTTATACAGATAAATCGGGATATAATAAGCGAGCTAGGTTCAGGCGTATAGGTATCGCAGTTCTATCGCGACTAGCGATATCAGATACTACCTTTATATGCCTAGGATAGGATCGTCCTCTCGCGTGTATTCCGCGATATAACTAATTGCACTATATTCGAAGACTTTTTATCTTAGCTTCTTCAACACTATAGACGATAGCCGGGACCTAAATCTATTATAGTTATAGATATTACGTCATTCCATAATTCAGAATAGATTTCGTAGATATACGCGGACGCGGGGGTGAAATTAGTATACCTGCCTCCTTACTCACTAGACTTAAATCCGACTGAGGAGTCTTTTGCTGAGTTAAAAAGCTTTATCAAACGAAACTGGTGTTACTATAAAGTAGATCCAGGTCAGGGATTTAATGTATTCCTCGCCTAGTGTATTTACAAGGTTGGTACAAAGACGGAGAGTGCTAGAGGTCATCTTCGGCACTCAGGCTTGAAGATAGAAATCTACGAAACTTGAACGCAATTTTTGGTGGTTATTGTACCTGAGAAACTGTTTATCCTCCACCACCGCCATAGCTACCACCGTTGCCCGCACTACTTCCTCCACTTAGCGCGGTGCGAACGTTCAGGATAACGATCAGAATAGTTGAGGTTAGCTTAGCTTCATCTACATAATTCTCGCGACTCACACTCTCAGTATCGCAGCAAAGGGTTTAACAGCTAACGTAAACAGCTTTTGATTGTTACTCTAAATGTTTGCACTGAGCCGAGTGGAGGAAGTGGCGGTGGGGATCGTGGCCAAGGCGATAGTTGATTGTTGACCTTGTGCCCGCCTTTCGCCCAGCACATAAAAATGCTGGCGATATAATTTTGTTAAACTTTGCTGGGGTTGCTTTGTTTGCGCAAGAGCCCTCAAAAATGAAACAAGTCCAATCGCAGAACTCAAAAAATAAAATAAAAATAAATCAGGGATATAATGACATAAATTCAATTTAAGCAGCTGAGAGCTGTATGTTCTAATACAGTAGAGTTCGAAAACAGATTACCCCTTAAGACACACACGCTTTGTTTCTTGGCCCGTACCCGAAACAACGCCAATGCGTATTAAAATAAGGCGTAAATAATCCTTTCGAACGCATTACGTATAATACCGTATTTTACACAAAACTCCCAATACACTTCTACCTCAGTGCCCCTCCATACCCTGACGTCTATCCTTTCAGCACCACAATCTGAGAACTGCTAGAATCTCTGTGCAATATGGCACCGAGGCTACCCCCGTCAAAGACAGACTTTATTACCGAAAAATATAAACCTCGAGAAAGGAGGAGAATTGTCATGTCCTGTAGCGAATGCCATCGGCGCAAGCAAAAAGTAGGGAGCCCAACGAAAGAGCTAAACAAGAAACCTACTAAAGATTGGATAGTGCGACCGCCAGTATCCATGTTGCAACTGCATCAAGCGAGAAGCGCAGGTATTCATACTTCTAAACGCAATACTGCTTTTGGTCTAATTGGCGACCGCAGGATCTTTGCCATTATGACGCTGGACCGAAGGGAGGCCAAGCCACGCGAAGCAGTTCCGGTCAGAATGGTTCCTCGGAAATCAGCTGTAGCACCAATATGGTGCATCTGTGCCCGCCTGCTAGACCGGGCCCTGAGTGGGCTAGAGAGCTTCAGGACAGGATCCGAGACTTTGGATATTCCAGCCATGGCAATCATAACTCCATGAGCCTCTTACGGACTGCAGAGCTATATGGCAGTCAGGATGCTAGCTTAGTTGAATTCCCTGCCACGAATCAGCCCCCTTTCCGAAACGATGCCGACCGTAAGTATAAAGAATTAGTCCGCCAGCTGCCTTCGCAGGCCTGCATCGACATCTTGGTCCAAACGTTTTTCTCCGGCATCAATTGGCAGTATGACCTGCTTGACGAGGAATCCTTTAGAGAACGCCTAGAGGCGTGGGGAATGATCTCATACTCTGACCTTCAAACGAGCTTCGGAAGATTGGCGCTAGAAACCCTTGTGTTTCCAGTACTACTATTTCAAGTCCTTGCACACGCCCTTCTCTTTCACCCTCCTCATGATAAAATGATCAATTCTCTCATGACCATGGCTGGTATGACCTTCCATGATCTTGGGGCTGAGTATAGCGATACAGGCGCTGAGTTACTCGCACTTCTGGGGAAAAAGAATATCAAAATCGCCATGGTACAAGCAGGTTTGCTGAGAGCCTCTTTTTTGAAAAGTAGCGGCAAAGTTGTTGAAGCCTGGCATACGCTTGGGACAACAATCCGCGATGCACAGGAAATCGGCCTACATACCGGGCGAATTATATCCGAGCAATCTCCAGTTGAGCCGAAGCGCGAGAGGCACAATGTCAGTCTCGTTGCTCACAAAACCTGGGTGGTCTTGCATATTTGGGACGTCCATATGGCTGTCGTTCTCGGTCGACCGATTGCCACCGATTTCCAGATAGACCGCTTCTCTCACACTATAGAGGACGACGAAAGACGGCGAGAATTATTCTCGCATTGGCAAACCGAGATTGATCTCCCTCGACCATTTGACATCATCCTCGCCGGCTATAATGTGGCCTATCGATATTTCAAGGACATTCACCAAATAGAACAAAACGGTACTAACTCCCAAGATTACCCCACGGTCGAACGTATTCACGCCACAATCAAGAACAATATACAATCTTTACCCTCTTGGTGCCGTCTAGGAAACCCAGATACGAAGTTTGATCAATTACACGGATGCCAATGGCTACCCGTTGCCCGAGAAGGACTGTCCTCGCTCATCCACCTTGTTCTTCTCGCACTTCATCGACCGTTCATATTCTCCGTTGCCAACAGTCGTACAGAAGCCGTCAAAGCTGGAATATCCATTCTTCATGCACAGGAAAGACTATTTCAACAGTCGGAGCCGCACCAGCGCAAGGTGTTTAATCCGGTCTACGCTTCTTTTGATGCGATTGTTCTCATTGCAGCACTCTGTCTCGTCTTTCCGAATGAGGATCACGAAAGACGAACAGAGTGTATCAATGTTGTTGAACGAGGGATACAAAGGCTAGACATCATTGGTCAATCCAATTCCATGGCAAAGGCAGCACATGGCGTCGTCTGCAGCTTGTACCTTCGCCTAAGACGTCGGCTCGGTATCTCGGAAACCGAGGACGCTAGGGCATTTTTCAGTAACTCAAAATGGATCTCTCCCAACATCGATACAGATTACTCTAATAGGGAACTGTCGGAATTTTCTTTTGATGCTGTTTTACCTCCGCGCCCAACCCATGACCTGTTCTTCGATCATATTTCAAGTACCCAAATCCCCCTCATGGACCCATCGGACGGTTTGCCCTTGGACCCGCTTACTGTGGACGTTACAGATAACTGGAACTTTGAAGGCACCTTCTCAGATGCTAGCTTCTGGGGCGTGATGAATGAGCTTAATCATTAAATGTACCTCTTGTCAATTGCATTCTATTTGATCTCCGCGAACCAGGCCGCGATATCCCCCACATTGCGATCAACACAATCCGGCTGGTCATAGTGCTGGAAGTGGGAAACCTCGTTGTTCCAGATCAACTTCTTCTGACTTGCGGGAATGGACTCGTAGTGGCGCTTAGCAGCCGCCGCATTCATACAGTTGTCGCCGTGGATCAGCAGCGCCGGCTTATTCAGCTTCGCAACGCCAGGAACGGTGGTATAGTCAAAGTGGTCCAAGTCGCTCATCACCGCGTATCGGTTCTCAAATCCCTTCAATGTCCACGGTCCATACCAGGACCAAACTACTGGTCCTGGAAGGCCGGCTAGTGACCCGGTATCAGGGTCAGCGGGCGTCGGATCAACCAGCGGTTGATACACCACTTCCCCGGTCTTGTCGTATAATTCACGGGCTTGTTTAGCTCGCTCAAGTCGTGCTTTGTACAGGGCTTCTCCCTGTTCGGGAGTGGGCATTTTCATCGTCGCGATATCCGCGCCGGGTGTCCATGCAACACACCCAGCGCAAATCATGTAGATATCGGTTTCATGGTCTCGATAGTATCCCGAGATCGAGGCCACGCCTGCAACCCGGTCATCGTAGGATGCCACATCTAGGGATTCAGGGCCGCCCTGGCAGATCCCGACTAAGAAGAGCCGGGCTGGGTTGACATCGCCGCGGGCCGATAGGTAGTCAAGTCCTGCGACCATGTCCTCGTTTTTCATTTTCGGATTTTCCAGTCGTCGGGGTTCGCCGGTGCTTTCACCCACAGTGCGGGGGTCGAAGATCAATGCGGCGTACCCTTCATCTGCGAGACGGGTTGCGTATTGCAGCGGCGCTTGTTCTTTCACAAAAGAATATGGACCAGTGATAACGATACCGGGTGGTTTCGTGACATTTGTGGGACGAAAAAAGACTGCACTGATAGTCTCCCCATGAGAGAGGTATTTGACCTTTTCAGTGGTGTATTGGCCGTGGGAAGGCATTTTGAATTCGATTCAATAAAAACTGGTTCTGAAGTATGATTGTAAAGACCTTGATGTTCTTAAGCGTCAAATTTGGCCGGTTTAAATAACCAAAGGTCATCGGCGTTATGCCACAGCAAAAGGCCCCTCCGATAGTTTACCGTAGGCCCTATGAAACTATGACGTATTGGATTCAATGGACAACACTACAAATTTCCAATCATATTAGCGTCTCTATCTCCGTTTTCAGACATACCTAATTATCGCCGATAAAAGCGGGTCAGATTGGAGGGTAACGCCGATAAACCAATCGAGAGTAAGTGAGCTGTGGGCCTCATGCAGAAGGTGACCCGCTCAGTTGAACGCTGATATCCAATCCCCAACTTTTGGCAATGTATCTATGGTTTGAATTCTGCCGCGTTGTTAATCTAGTTGCCTTCCTGGTCCAGCCTTCCAGCCTAATGTACTAGTATTTCCCGTTTCGAAGAATTCGTATGTAGGCTTCAAGACTATATTGTCCCCTTGTACCCTCGTCCAAACAGTTTCGGTCTTGTTGAAGCATTTGGTTTGATCACGCTGGGAGCGATCATTGACTGGCACGAAATCGCCGCGTCATCGACCCTGACCCTCTTGTTGCGGCTGACTTTCCATAAACAAAATTAATTAGGCGTTCAGGGCCAATACATTAAACGCCCTCTTGCCTGAACTCTATATGGTCAAAACACCGGCATCGATAACCCTGACCACGAAGCAGCCTAAGCGCACTAGGTTACGACTAATTCTCTAGCATAGATAGGGGAGGAATATAGTTAGACCGCGTTGCGTAGGGACTACTAAAGTATCTAGGAGTCAGAGCGTATTGCGAGCCGTTTTCCTATAGTTCGGGCGCGTTAGGCTAATAGATTAAGTCGTTATAATCTAAGCTCTATATGATCTCTATATACAACAGTCCTGAAAAGGTCCGTATTAGCTTCCCGGAGGTACCAGCTTTCGATCGATAACGGCAGCGAATAAAAATCGTAGTAGATAATAGAAGCTATAGGAAGAAAAAGCATATTTGCCTACCAAGGTTAGTTCTCTATATAGCCACTGCAGCCTTTTATTAGATATCAAAAGAGTATAAGCGAAGACTGCGTATAACGAGACGATACAATCAAGACGTATAGCAAGGGAATAGGATAGAGGGGATCTTACTAGATTATTAGTATTAGCCCTTTATTTGTTCTCATTGCACAGAAGATTCTATCAAATTACGGTATTATAACAATAACTTATCCATGATTACCGAGGAATACAATACAGTCTAACAGGGATAACTAAGGAATGGCTAAAATTAGACTAGTGTGTTTCAAGCTAGGGTTCGGGAATGAAAGTCTAAAAGTGTAGGGGTAAATCTGATTTCGAATACTACTGTAATCATTCATAATCTTTCATCACTCACTTTTTAACCCTTCCAATTCGACATTTACTCATTTAACCATTTTTAACACGAGGCTTCCGGATTTTACTTCGGCTTGACACGCTCCAGATCAAACCTGCCGTCGACTTTGCCTCCTAGCAGCTTCGATCTCGCTTTAATCTTGATTATCGCAAGATTGACAACACTGAAGCACAGCCCGAGTCCCGCAAGCCCGATACCAAGGTACCACGCTGACCTGTACCCTCTTAGCACCGACCCTGGGCCCGGATCACCCTTCGTGACCTGGATCTCGACCGTCCCCGCGAAGCCGAGCGCGATGGAGATGGAGTAGTTGACTACTGTGTTGACGAGACTCATACCGACACCCTGCTTCTCAAGCGGTACGGCGTTGGAGATGATAAGGCTTGCGGCAGGGAAGCTCATATCTGGGCATCGTGTTAGTGGATTGACCGCTGGATCATGTCTGAAGTTCGCACTTACCCATGCCAAACGGGATCACTAAGCTCATTACAAAACTTTGGCCCCAGTAGGTCTGGTTTGCCGGTGCAGTGGCAATGATGATGCTGCCGGCGGTGAAGGCGGTCATGGCGATTACCATGATCGTCGCAGGCTGCGCACGGCCAAGGAGGTAGGCAGTAGTGAGGGATGCCAGGGCGCCCGTTATTGCGGCGGGTGATAACCATGCTGTCGCGAGGAGGGGACTTGCGCCTCTTGTATGCTCAAAAAACTGAAAAACGTAGAAGATCCAGACACCTTCATATTGTCAGCCTTCCTGGGTCCGTCCCGTTAAGGTTTGATGGTCTCACCGAAACTGCCCCAACCGCACGCAATGCACACGAGCACCACCCCGACCTCTCCATTCAAGACGTCAAATGGTAGCAGTGGCGACCGAGCTACGCGAAACTCGACCCAGAAGAAGACAGGCACGAGGAGGACGCCGAGGATCAATAGAATGTAGACATACGGCTCGGACCACCCCACAACGCCGGCTTGGTTCCACGCAAAGCTGACAAGCACAAGCGCCGTAACCCCCAGTGCACCGCCCAGGGCATCCACGGCCTCGATAAACTTCAGCACCGAGAGCGACCTCCCACTCAGCACCCGCGGGTCCTCGGGGATCACGAGATACCCCAGCACAGCAATCGCAAGTAGCGTGATTCCCATTACCCAGAAAAGCCAAGGCCACCAGGTGATCGCGAACAAGCTCGCAAGTGCAGCGCCTACCACGCAGCCACCTGGCGCGACGGCGCCGAAAAGGGAGAAGACGAGGTTCTTGCGCGGCGACGGCGGGTATACGACGCCGAGGATGGCGAGCGCATTTGGCAGCATCAGCGACGGCCCGATGCCCGAGAGAACGCGCGCAAAGACGAAAAGCACGGAGCCGGAGTACACTGCGAGACCCGCGATGATGGACCACGCGCCGAACCATGCATAGCCCGCCAGCAGGACGCGCTTGTGGCCGTACAGGTCACCAAGCCTGCCGGATACGAGGATGAAGGTACCGACCGTCAGACTGTAGCCCGCGATCAGCCAGGCCTGGATGCCGCGGTTCGTGATGCCAAGACTGGCGCTGAGGACGGGCAGGATGGCGAGGACGGAGCCCACGCCGGCCTGCGTGAGGAACTGGGCAAGGCAGATTACGGCCACGAAGACGGACTCGCGTGCTGGGGATAGCGTCTGCACTGCAGGAGGCTGGGGTTGCTGGATTGACTGGCCCAAGGTGGCCAGGCTCTTTGCTGGTATAGAATCTTGGCCCATTATGTGGTAGTCTTCGTTGATGACGGCAGAGGCAATAGAGGCAGCAGAGGCATCAGGACCTGCATGGGGCCAATGCAGGCTCGCGCCCTCCTCAGATGTGTTGTTGCTCATGGCAGCTAGTTTAACATGATACGACACCTCACGGTCCACTCGAATAGAACAGACGGAGCAACGTACAACCAACCTTCAAAGCCATTGCCTCTTGATGTATGATCCGACATGTTGTAAGCTGTCTGAAGCCACACATGACTCATATGTCACCCGAGACCGGTTCGCATCTTCGGACGCCTAGAAGGGGGAAGTGACCTGCGACGAAATACGGAAAAACGACCACTAACTAGAGTCCCACTACACCTAGTGCGTATTACCCCTTTTAGATGTTTTGCCATTTACTCCTCTAAGCTCACCGCTCTGCTCTCACTCCAACCCACTTTATCACCTACTACTTCACCCACGTAGAGTAGTATCTTCGTCGTTAATTGAAGTAATTGAAGCTCATACCAAAGATGAAAACTCAACCATCGTAGGGCAAAGGGTTTAGAGAATTAGGGTTTTTAATGTCGCCGGTAGTAGATCAAATACCTTCCAGATCAACGTCTCGATTAAGTGTTAAGTAGACCAAAATAAGGCGCATGAAGAGCTAGTGGCCTGGCTAGGTTGAGACGCCCACTACGAAGAGGTCATATATTGGCAAGTACAAGAAGAGATAGCTAGCATAGGAGGATATGGTGGAAACAAGTGCGTGGAAGTGGGTTACTAGGTCGAAGAAAGGGCGGAATGAGAGGTCTTTTAAGTGAAAATGAGTGCTATTCTTGGATCAGGCAACTTTGGAGATTTTGGGGAACATACGATATCATTGAAGTTACGGATTTCACTTTATTAGGATATTAATCATGGTAGCTGAATTATGCTATTAACGTATAGTAACCATCGATAGCTACCAATAATCCCGCCTCCCTGCGGCCCCGCCAACCCTTACTTATGGGAGTTTGGCAATTCAATATGATATGTATACTTATTAGACTCCGATGCTCGGACTGCAAAATCAGACACGCCTCTGCGTACCGCGTCAAGGACAACTCGCTCGAGCCGATCACTCGCTCGTGCCCCCAGTGTTCTCATCAACCGGTTCGTACTCCTTCTCAGAGGTGTGGCTGGGCGATCTAATATTTACGGCCTTCTCTTCATCCGCAGGCGGGTGTGGCGTCTCGTCCGTGGGCGCAAACTTGGACCGCGCCCGGATTGCGGCGCCGTACTTATAAAAAACGAAAGGAATGGGCATCATCAGTATTCCCACGCCTCCGATTAGCGAGCCAGCCCCTCCCACACCGAGCGCGTCGAACATGTACTGTGTGAAGAGTGGGGACGCCGCGGCGCAGGCGGACCGCAGAACCGTGTTTGCTGCCACGGCGGATGCGGCGTACATCAGGTACGAGTCAATGATATAATTGATGAAGACGACGAAGATGAGCAGAATTGACGTTGCGAGGAAGGTGCCTGCCACAGTTGGCACGGCCCAATGGACTGAGTTGTATTCCGCCGTCCAAGCGAACCAAAATATTGTCACGGCGAACATAACCCCGCCAACCATCGCTCCAGGAAGGCGATCTTCTGGGACCGATTTGTGGTCGCTAGTGGACTTTTTCTGGTTTATTTGGCTATTGATGAACAGCACTAGGCCGCCTAGACACGCGCCGATGACTGTGCCGATCAGTGGCAGCTCACCGACGCCGGCGTTCCAGCCACGCTTCTGCTGGAAGACGATAGGGTAGATGCTGAAAAGCATATACAGCAGAGTATAGACGACGGCATAGTATATAGCGACGAAGAAGCTGATTGGGTCGAAGAGAAGTCTCCAAGGCCTTGTCAGGGCGACTTTGAAGATACCTCCCAGGGAGCGATCCGATGCCTCGACTGGAGCTTTTACGCTCGCCTTACCGGGTATTTTGCGTAGGCGGCGGGCTTTATTACGCAGGACCATCATGGGAAGGGTCTCCGGAAGAGTGATCAGCAGAAGCTCGGTGGCACCCGCCATCCAGAGGAGGACGTAGAAGGTCCAACGCCACGTCTCCTTGAGTTGGAGGAATCCACTGACCACGGGACCAAGCGCGGGTCCCACGAACGTCATTGTGGCAAACAAGATCATGGCGTTGCCTCGCTCGACGGGCCCCCATATATCTGCGAGGATGCCAGGTGCATTCGTCAGGGCAGCACTGACGGCCGTGCCAGTCAAGAAACGACCGACCAAGAGTCCGGCGAAATTAGGCGTAAAGGCGCAGAGGAAGCCAAAGGCAAGGTATAAGGTGAAGGAGATATAAAAGATCCAGCGACGGCCATAGAACTCGGATAAAGGCGCCCAGAAGAACGGACCAGCGCAGTAGCCTAGGAGGAAGAGGGTGGTGACGAGGCCAGCGGCTTCGACAGAAACGTGAAGGTCATCACTGACACCCTGGAAAGAGCCGGACGGGGCAGAAGATGAGAATGTGGCGTTCATGACGAGGGAGATGGCGATAGTGGTAATATAGCATTTGCGTCCATACGAGTAGTTCTTTGGGTTCTCGGGGTCGTTCGGTGCAAACTCGAGGTGGCCATCCTTGTCAAAGAAAAGCTCCTCGTCCGACTCTACGACGGACGTCGAGGTGGACTTTCTGAAGCTGCGTCTGACGAAGTCCATTGCTCTTGCTGTTTGTTGAAAGAGGTGACAGTCACATTCTCGACGAGGACTATAAAGGGGCTCGCTGCCGAAAGGTATACCTTGCTAAGTCACATCCATGACGATTGATCATCTGTAGGGTGATGACGTGGCACTGATGCAGATTTGAATCGAGTTTATAGCGACTATTTCTAATCGAAGTTTCCAATCCAACAGGTCTAAGATCGTATACATAAGCATTCCGGAAGACATATTACCGCATTTGGTAATTCTGCAATCCTCGGTCCGGGGCCGATGTGGGGCCGATTCCCAAATGCGGTAATTTCTGGGCTCAGTTCCGGAACACTCTATACAGCGCTGGACCCATCAGCTTCCCATTACCAACAATATTAATTCCGCTGCTGACGAAATCACAGCGTGTTCATAAAATCTGACCGTTTTACCTCATGACTATAAGGCTGGCTCATGCCGTCATGGCCTCTCTCATTTTTCCCTCAACTTTTCGAACCTTAACCAGAGCATCAGCATCATCCCGTCTCGCCAGTCTCACAATGGCATCTCCAATCGTCACAATGAGCTTCACCGAGGCGACCCAGAAGCGTCGCACTATCCGCGCCCTCGATTCAAAGACGACGGTTCCCGACAGCACCATAGTCAAGCTAGCCGAAGCCGCCATCCTCACCGTCCCATCTGCTTTTGACAACCAGTCGGCCCGGTTGACGGTTGTCTTCGGAGACGACCACAAGAAACTCTGGTCAATCACTGCAGATGCACTGCTGGCAAAGATTGGCGAGGAGCGCTGGAACGGGGGCACCAAGGACCGCATCGCCAACTTTGCCAACGCCTACGGAACTATCCTGTTCTGGGACGACCAATCATGCGCGACCGCGATGAAAGAGAACGCCCCGGACATCTATAAGGATAAGACAGACGATTGGGTGCAGCAGAGCAACGGCATGCACCAGTACTACCTGTGGACCGCCCTCGAGGCCCTGGGGCTGGGGGTCAACCTGCAGCACTACAACCCTCTCATCGATGCCCAGGTGCAGAAGACGTGGAGTGTCCCGTCGAACTGGAAGCTAAAAGCACAAATGGTCTTCGGCGTTCCAAAGGATGGTAGCGCGCCAGGAGAAAAGCCACAGAAGCTTCCCTTGGAGCAAAGGCTGCAGGTGTTTGGGGCAGTTGATCAAACGGTGCCTAACTAGTTGGGTCAGATTATTCAGGTGCTGCTGTCCAAATCGAAGCAAAACGCGATGTCCTAAACACCATATATTGCAGAAAAAGACAATACAAAGGAAAGCTTATCGAGATTTACATAGAAGTGAACGTGTAACAATCCTAGAAACCCTGAATCCCTTCAAAGTAGATCAAATAATGCTCACTGCATTCTTCTGCATTCCGTACCCCTGTCTCTCTACCCGTTCGGCATCAGGACCTCAGCCACCACATTTGCAATTGACTGCGTTGTCGTAGGGGTTCGTCAGAGTGCGAGCATCTTGACCATTCTCGGTGACCTGGTCTTTCTGCATTCGACATTGGATGCGCATCGTCTTCGCACCTACTCTATGGCCGCAAGGTCGGCTCGTTTGTGGTCATTTTCGTCAGGTTCCGGTTCAATTTGGCGGAAATGGCGAAGAAGATCAGCTCGGTTTATCATTCCGGCTACGTAGCAGGCCACCAACGGGTGAGATACGATTGCATCGTACCCAGTTGTGCTTCCAAGTCCGGTGCGGGCGATCCTGTCGAGCCTGGTTCTTCGTAGATTAGAGTATAGAGGGGCACTGCAACAAGACGCCTCTCAGTGTCTGAGACCCCAAGTCGCCACCATAGCGATATGATTCCATGTCATTGGTCTTGTATGGGAAATGCCGCAGGCCGATGCGCATTGGCCTTATTGGAATGAATCATTACAAATGGTAATCCAGATTATACTACCGAATATACTGAGGCCTAAAGGTATAAAGGTAAACTGATCATGCCTCGGTAGCTAGATCCATTAACCACTCCTGCAAAACATCAGAACAGGTAATAGTATTGGGATGAGTGGGGCCTTAAATCCGTCGTTGCTTGATCACGCTGGTTCTAAGCAAATAGATTGCTTCCACCCGACGACCTGTAGATTCTCAGGTCAAGGCAAGGTTTACCATGCTCGCCAGCGTGTGGGGAAAGTCCGCGCCGAACTTCGCCTTGTAAGCCTTCATAACCTGGACCTGGAGCTGTTCCGCCTCGTCCCACCGGCCCTGGTTGCAGAACGTAGACGCTAGATTTTTCATGATATTTAGCGTATCAGGATGCTTTTTGCCAAGCTTCGTCTTGCGAGACTTCAAGACTTGTATCCCGAGCTGCTCTGCCTCTTCCCATCGGCCTAGGCCCCAATGCGAGAACGCTAGGTTGGCCATACTCGTTAGCCTATCGGGAAGGTCCGCGCCAAGCTTCGTCTTGAGATTCTTCAAGACCTGGATAAAGAGCTGGTCCGCCTCTTCCGATTGGTCCTATTTCCAGTATGTCAACGCTAGACTGTTCATGTTCTTTAGCGTGTCAGGATGGTCTATGTCAAGCTTCGTCTTATAAGTAGTATACATCTGCTAATATCGTAGTACCGGTAAGTGTGTCTTTATCTTCGGTGTCACCAATCTTGATTCTCTGATCCCTCGGTATAAATGCCATTTCTTCTAGTTCCTCTATATTACAACATTCTAGCGTATACTGCGCCCCTCTGTAAAGTAGCGTAGCCCAATTTCGTGGTGAGCCTTGCGATTTCGGTCGATATAACACCGCTGACCTAATATGTGGAGGAAGTGATCGGTATCTCTCCTAATTTTCAAATTCAACGGCCGGAAATTCAGTATGTAGATTGCTTATAAATTGTTCCTTCCATTTCTCGGGATATTGAGATTGGCGTGTAACCATTGGTTCCAATAAGACTAGTCAGCTAACCACCCCAAAAGAAGCGAATTGCATCAAATAACCGGCTAACTAGAATTGGAACTTTGGCTGAGTAGCCAAGATATTTCACAATCTCATCCCAAGGCGCTAATGCAACCGCTAGACTGAGCGATGACAGCGCACGGTGCAGCAAATGACGCACTGATCAAGAGTTTAAGCCCCCCCTCGGGAACGAATCAAAGCGTGTAAAAAGTTCATCTTCTTTAAAAATTTGGGCGCAGTTCGCCACCAATCTCAGGGTCTATTTCCCGGCAGATCGGCAGGGTTGATATGCTCCCACGGACCAAAGCGGTACCGGTGAGTCCAGCGAGATGCTTGCAGCCCAGGGGTGGCTTGTAAGCCCAGAACATGCTTTAAGAAGTAGTGGAAACATAGCGCGAAAGATTTAGAGGTTAGCACTGTATCACGAAGTGCACGGACCCCAAGCCGAGGTAAAGGGTACTGAACTCGTGAACTATCCCTCTCTTACTCGCAAAGACAACGGTTACCCGGTTTTTCTGAAAAACATCTTGAGGATTCAAATCTCACCACAGGCTTGCTATCTTTCCACCGCGTTCATCCCACTGTGGAGCCTATGACGTCTTTAAAGTCGAAGAATGGCTAGTTCTAAAAAGTCCGGGAAGACCACTCATTCTCTTCTCAATTTGCCAATAAGACCTCATGTTCCTAGGATCATACCCAGCATCGGGACCCTTTAGAAAGTTTCCAGGCACAACATTGATTTCTCCCAGAGGTAGTAAGGCTCGCAGAGGACCTGCAGGCTACAGCTCTAGGGACGGGATATCCGGTAGACCTCGCCACCACTGGTGGGTGAACCTCCTATCCCTCGCATCATACTCCAAATGGAGGATGGGTGGGACCGGTAGGGCCGGGCCCCCCGTGCAGCCAAATGGAGACCGGGAGGGAGGGTCGCGGAACCGGCCGAGGTACCCGCCGTGGCGGCCTGATATGCCAAGACCCACTATGGGTTCCACTGAATACGGGGAAGCCGCCCCTCTTTGCTTCCATGCGCTACGTCTTGTGTCTAAAGCCAGCCATAGTGGTACTTAATATAGATTTGTCATTCCCTGAGTTACATCCATCGCTATGTTTACGTGAGACCCTCGCATGGAATATGACCGCCTACCGCTTAGAGACGGACGACCGAAAATCAAAGATGGTCCTTGGATTCTCACCCCGCTGAAATGTGAAAAATGGGCAGTTGAAGATCACTCCGTCGGCGAGCGAATAAATTGATCTAGTCTAGTGACAAAATCATCCTCTATGAATGACCATAAATAGGATGTACCGAAGAAAAGTGATTTACGATGAAGAACCATTCCTGCCGCCTCCATTGGTCCGACTGGGTGATACATGTCAGACAAAACCTTCAGATAGGATGACGGTGCCAGATGCATTCGAGCCGGTTCAGTCAGAAAAAGTATGAGTACATCATTCTGTCCGCAAATGATCTGTCAGTATTAAGCATATTAGATTTTAAAGCCCATGACTTTCTGAATCGTTGAACCGAGTAAATACACCGGAAGATTGGGAAAATACAAATAATGAAATGTAGACCGACATGCCATATGCTACATGGTTTGCTTTTGCAGGTTGTGGCAGTCACCGTACTTTAGTGACGTCCGCTTTTAAGCTGCCAGGTGTAGTATATTATTACTCCGAGCGACGATGCGGGTA
The DNA here is from genome assembly GCF_028827265.1 of Penicillium atrosanguineum. Taxonomy (NCBI): domain Eukaryota; kingdom Fungi; phylum Ascomycota; class Eurotiomycetes; order Eurotiales; family Aspergillaceae; genus Penicillium; species Penicillium atrosanguineum. The sequence goes on along the minus strand of NW_026623138.1, from coordinate 1,588,140 downwards.
CCGAGGCTCCAGACCCGATTAGGGAAGGGGCTTAGTCAGCATACTCGTGGGTGGGTTCCAAAGTTCGTGGCGCCTGTAACGGTTTCGGCGAGTCTTATCGTAGACACGAGAAGACCATGGCATCATACATCCATCCTGCAGGATCGCTGCTGCAGGGCCCCCAATTTCTGCAAGTATAATACCTCCAAGGTTCCTCCAAGCGTCCACCAGGAACCCCTCTCTCCTCGTGAGGAGACCGATGAGCATCGCGGTCAACGTATAGAGCGCAACAGAGCCTCCATGTTTCACAGATTCTCTGCCGCGCCTGCAAAGGCACGCAGCCAGAACAAAGGCTCCGGATCAGCTCGCGCCAGCAACAAGAACAACAAGAAGATTAGTGGCACAGACTCTAACCCCAGCGCCGAGCAAACAGTTCATCCGCTGGCCAAGCGGCAAAAGGCCGCCAGAGCCTGTCACCGCTGCCGCCTGCATCGCATCAAGTGTGACGAGCAGAAGCCTTGCGCACAATGCGTCAGCATCAAGGCAAAATGCATCGTTTCCTACGCCCCTCCTCGCTCCTCTCAGACCAACAACGACGACAACGATCACACGAGAGGTGTGTCGTCGTCAGTCTTTCCTCCAAGATCGCCCTCGCGCTCGCCTTTACACACAGCATGTCGCGACAACAGCGCAAGCACCAGCAGCCCCACCGCCAATACCAGTCCGAACAGCCCATATGTTCCTGCCTCTCGCATGAGCATGAGCCAGGATAGCTCATGGGCGACAAGAACTCCACCGGATAATGTCCCCAAGGAATGTTTCAATCTCGCGCATGTCCAGGGCTTCTTTGCCAGCGGGCAGCCAGTCTTCTCACATACCTCTGCCCTTGGCGGCTGCCTCTTTCCTCAGCTCCCGCATCCCACCGTCCCCTCGGGGGAACGCCCTCTCGCGTCGAACGCGCTGCTTAAGAACCAATGGAGCTACTATCTACGGCTTTTTTGGGACGACTGCCATCCGCTTCTGCAGATTATAAGCAAGACAGAGTTCGCCGAACTCGATGCCCTGCCACCACCGACTATGTTTGATGAGTATTCGGCAAGGACCGCCCTAGTTGATTCCATGATCGCTCTGGGCATACAGCATAGCCGTGCCACTGGCCTTAACGGGCGGATATTGGGCCTCCAGCAGCCACCATCCCGGCAGTACTACCACGCAGCGCCTTCGCCGGAAGCCACCTGGCCCGGCTTTGAATACTTCCATCGCTGTCGTGAATGCATGAGAACAAACACAGATGTGACATTGGAGGTCCTACGATGCCATGCTCTCATGGTCCTCTACCTTATAAAGGGCAATGCTTTCCGCGACGCATACAACCTGCTCGGCATCACTGTCCGCAAGGCCTACATCGCCAAACTCCACCGACCACCACCGAGCCATCTGCCCGAGGTCGGAAAGACTGCTCGTATGCAACTGTGGTGGATGGTCTTCTCCCTAGATCTCCAGTGCTCGCTGCAGCTCGACATGCCCCCCGCCAGCCAGAAAAGCCTTGTTAAATGTCCCTTTCCTGCCGAGGACGCCCTCGCCCGCTACTTCTCCCCCCCCGGTTATCGCGAAGGCACGAACGCTTACACCTATTCCACTCGTTTGGTCAACCTCGCCGTTATTGTGACTGACATTGGCGCGTGCGTCTCGACCGCGGACCTCGTCGATGACGATGGCAATAGCCCGGCCGCTCTCGAAGGTCACGCCCGCAATCTCACATCCGCGCTCCAAAACCTCGAGGTCTGGCGCAACCAGCTACCTTCAGAGCTGCTGCTGAGCCAGTCTGGGAACAGCTCTGGCAATACTGAGATGCTTGACTTTAATCGCGCCCTGGCCCTGCCCGGCTGGTTGTGGCGGCAAGCGGTGCTTTTGGAACTCCATTATCACAACGCATATACCCTGATCCAGCGTCCCTTCATACGTCTCCGCTACGCCCACTCTAACGATGCTAGCGGCATAATTTTGCCACCCTCCTCTCAGCAGCCGCACGTGGAGCAGCACATTGCCAGCGCCCTACACCACGCAACCATAACCGTCGACACGGTCTTCGCCATCTGCTCCATGTCTGACGTCCTTTATGGCTGGTCAGAGGTCCTGCAGCCGCTCTGGAATGCGACGCTGACAATTATGGCTTATGTCTCTGTTAACTCGCTGAGCTCCGTGGTACCACGGGCGCTCGACTCCCTCACACGCGCCCAGGCCGTTTTCGAGTTCTTCTCCCCAACCTGCCCGACCGCTCTCTCCGCAAAGGGCATTGTTCAGTCGCTCGCAAACAGTTTGCAGAACATGATGACGCAGGGCTCGTGCGCAGTTGCCAATGACGAACAAATGGGCTGGGACCTCTTCGCGTCGCTGCTCGAGGAGCAGCAGACGTCCTCAGCCGGCCTTGAGAGCGCCCCCTCATCCAACGATCTCTATGGCAGCGTGCTCTTTTCACCCTTCATGCCTTCAGCTTCGCAAATCAACACCCCCGACTTTAACTCGGCGACCATGCAATTTGGCGACTCTTGAGGCTAGCTCCTGGGCGCGTATCCACCACCACGCCACCGCCTCTTGAAGGACTCAATAGAGGCAAGAAGCGAACATTATCATTCTGGGCGCTCATGGTACGGAAGGGTTTACTGCAACAGTACGAAGGATTGCAACTGCGAATGCTTGCCACTCCCAAACGGTTGCGACGACGGGATGATACGGATTACGATGGGCCTGCGCAGGTCAAACGATTATAAATAAACACAGAAAGCTAGAATTAACAAATCCCTTAGAATAAAGACTGCTGAGCACACGCGCTCAAGCTAATGAATGAATGAACGAATGAACGGTTGTATTGCATTGCATTGGACGAATATCACTCTTAAGACACCGCCAGTGCTCGGATGGCGACTCACAACCCTACATCCCGGTGCCGCTGCCATCCGGACGGTACGCTGCCGGGATTGTGGGCCACTTATCTACGCCGTCGAGCATTGCCATGGCCATGCCACCCGCGAAATGAGGCTGGATGTGGCAGTGCAGGATGAAGGCGCCAGGGTTCATGCTCTGGTAGCGAATCACGATCCAGGTTGGCATGCCCGGCGCTACGTGCGTGGGTCAGCCAGCTTGTCTACACACGCGACCGCTGCGCTTCAAGGGAAGAATATTAAAGACTCAGAAGGAAGACTCACCAACGGCACTTGATACGAAGCTGTCGCGAAATGGGGGGTTGTCGAGGTTGAAGGACTCGGGCTGCGCCTGCATAGCCTCCTTGACGGAGGTGTAATTGAAGTCACCTGTACCGCTGCCGATTATGAAGAACTTGTTGCTATGCTTGTGGAACGAATGTGGCGGCTGCGTAGGGTTCTGGCTACCGGGATCAGTGAGGACGATAATGTCCACCCAAGTTCCATTGAGGGTGCGGATTGTGAGATTGGAGTTGAGAGCTGCGGTGCTGTTGGGATCAAAGAGGAGGGGATAGCCGTCCGTTATGGACATTGGGTAGGAGATGTTTCCCTGGTCTTCGGTCAGCTTGCGCTTCTCAGATTACGAGAAGGGAGGGGGAAGGGGAATGGGACTTGCGCTCAGGGTCCAGTTCCAGGCGGCGCCATCACGGCCGGCCTTGTATATGTGCGTCGCATCTACGTCCTGCGCGGGTTTTATAGCGGGATATGGTTCGAGGGAGCTCATGTCAAGGGTGACGACTGAGCTATTGGTCGCGCTGCCAGCCTGGTTGAAGAGTGCGTGCGAGTCTGGCGCGATGGTTTCAATCTTGCCGCTCGGAGCGTACGAAAGCAGGGCCGTGGCGAAAAGGATTTGGTTGCCTCCCACATTGGAGAAGCGCATGGTATAGGCGTCGTAGCTGGGCTTGTCCTTGAGTCTGACGAGGGCCGAGTAACGCTGCGCGCTAAAGATGAGCATCCCGTCGACGCGCTGCGGTTGCACAAACTGGCCGTCTGCGGCGTAGATCCACATGTCATGGTCGTCGATGGAGACCATCGGGGTCTGCACGGAGGCGCCGAGGATGAAGTTGAAGCTGACCCAACGGTCGGTGTTGCTGACATAGAAGACGGACGGAGTGGTGTTGGTAGCCTCGCACGAGTATGCCAGCGCGGGTGGCAGCGCACTCAGGTTGAACTGGAAGTTGCCCTCAATCTCGGCAATTCCAGGAGGTGAGCAACCTTGCGCGGTGATGTTTTGCCCGTTCAGGGCTTGTAGGGTGGAGGGCGTTGCCAGCGACATGTACGTCGATATGGGTAGGCAGCTCACCTTGCCTCGCCCGTTGATCAGGATCGAGTTTGTGCAGTACAAGTCCAGGTTGGCGTCAATCTCTGCCTGTAACACGGCCGCCGAGTCCAGATGACTCCAGTCTGATATCGTGACGAGCAGGGGATTAGTCGCTGCGTTTGCCATTGCCGCCACTTCGGCCGGCGACGAGTTGATGAGACTGTATGGCAGAGGCTGCTGGGGGCTAGGATTGACGTGTATCGGACCCAACAGACCATCGCTAATGTCGGAGAGGTAGTGGCCATGATACCAGTACTGCGGCTGTTTAGAAGATGTTACAAGGTGTGTTGTGAATTCCAATTACCGTGCCATAGTCATCAGCCGTCCACTGATAGAGGAATGACTCCCCCGGCAGAATCGGATTTTGCGAAATCCCGGGGACACCGTCCGACCAGGGTGTCTTGAGCTGAGTGATGCCGTGGAAGTGGATGGTGGTGTTGCTCGGCAGATTGTTGTGGACCAGGAACTACAAGGCGCTGTCAGCCCTAGGCGAACAACTCCTCGGCTGTAGCATCATGCCTATCTGGCGTCTATTTTTACCTTCACGTTGTCTCCTTGGTCTATGAGGAGGGCTGGACCGGGCGAGGTGCCGTTGATGAGAATCATCTTCCTGCTGAAGCCGTCCGGGGCGCCATAGTCCCACGTTAAGTTGATCGTAAACGACACATCTTTAGCCACGGCTGAGCAGACGACAACGGCCGACCATAGTAGTAGAAAACTCCACATCTTGACACTGTACAGGGCCGAGGCTGGCTAAGGATGGCCGGTGCCGCCCTAGTATGGCGAACGAAGGTCATTTTGAATCGCGAATACGACGGGCAAGGCCATCCTACCATCGGGTTCCCTCTTTGGGAGCTCCGAATATGGCAATAGCGGCAGTGTCAGACGAGCTGAGGTTTTCTCCCTAAGGCAGTCGAGAAGAGACCTTCTCCTTGGGAAGTACCCAGAGGAGAAAATTTCCCTCTGAGGGTACTTCCAGTACTCCTCCGGGGGAAGTATCTATCCAGTGCCCACCTCCTGCGAGCCCACCTGTCCTCTACCCTGAGGCCCCGGCCGTTTGAGGATACACTTGATATAGAGGGTCTAGTGGTGCGAATGGACCGAACAGTACCGACTCGGTTGAGTATGCGGGAGGACCTGGCTGCCTTGGAGATAGGGCAAGACTGAGAGGGGTAAATTGTCAGGGAGCTCAATTAACTATCACCTTCCGCCCCAAGAATTACATTCCCACTTTCGGACCCCACTGCCTGATAATGACTAGTCACCTATGCTAAGATCTGAATTCTCCCGGAATGAGTATCGCACGCACTTTCCACTTTGAACTTCATTCACCAGAAATTATAACACCAGGCCATCCGTAATGCTGTTCTCTGCAACGCTTTGGATACCGCTTTCATTTGAACTAAGGATGTTGGTTTCGTCAACGGAGATACCTCGCTTCTCATATTGCCTGGCAAATTCATTCGTCGTTTTTTTGAATCGGTAGTGGGCGGTTTAAGGCCTTTCCCGGTTAGTGGACAACACGTAGGCATTGAAAACGTCCGTGAGATGAACACACCAGCTGGTTTGCCTAGGCTGTCAGCTACCTGGAGTAGCACACTTTTTGGGTTCCAGGCGCGGGTATCGATCTTCACATCAAAACTTTTCTCATTTTCCGTTTACCTCCCGAAGTTCAGAGGACCCATTACTCACCTCTGGGATCTATCACAATTCAGTCAAATACTCTAACTTTATTCAAGCATTTATAGCATGCACACCTCTTCGTTTGTTCGTCTCTTCGTTTATTTATCGGCCCGTTAAAGCACGCTGTTTAACCAAGCTGTTTATCCCTGTACTAAAATTGATTTAGAATTCTACCAGAAAATTTGTTTCTGCAATCCAAACAAGAAGATAAACTAAGTAGACCTATGAACTTAATTCTTCACTTCTTTCTCGACATCATTGGGACATCTTCTTGAAGCTCTTCATGTCTCTTTTTTGTTCCATTACCAAGACAATATTCCAATGACTTTCAAGGCGTCTGAGTATTTAAGCTTGATGTTGCGACCGGCCCTTTATAATCATTTGCATCAGCTTCTCCGTCGGGCTCTTCCCACCTAATCCATTTACGGTCCCCAAAAAGTGCTTACTAAGTGTTAATTACCGCAGCATCCAATGGGGCCTTAGGACGCTACGAACCCGCTGACACCCCTGCTCAACTTCACATTGTGTGTTCATTCCAAGGTATCCCGCCACCTTCATACAATATATGCCCGGTTAATCAAATCCTGGGACATTCTTAGAGGTATGCAATCTGTTCTCATTCATTGCAGCCTACTGGTTAACTACGTGCTAACGCTCGAAGCCTTTTTTTTATTTTTTCTAAGACGCATCAGAGCCTTCACCTTTGGATACGTATCTGAGCAGATATACATTCATAATCACCATTACTTGTATGTAAAGCAGCATGGACACTGCCACACTCATCACAGTCCGACCAACAGAACCAAAAGACGCACCAGGCCTACCAGCCGTGGAGCGCTCAGCGGCTCAAGCATTCACACAATTCCCAGATCTTGCATGGATTGCCAATGGAGATGTCCAATCTACAGAAAAGCATCTCGAACTGATTGAGGGCGGTGCTTCATGGGTCGCTATCGGTTCTAATGACGTGCCGGTTGGATTCCTGAATGGCATTTTCATCGACCAAGACCTCTATATTTGTGAGGTTTCAGTTCAATCGGAATATCAGGGAAAGGGAATTGGTCGGCGGCTGATGGAGGTGGCGAGGCAACGGGCAGTCTTTTGGGGCTGCATGTCCATTACTCTGACCACGTTCCAAAAGATTCCTTGGAATGAAGGCTTCTACAAGTCTCTGGGATTTAAGACATTGAATGCATATGAGTTGACGCCGGCGTTGTATGATATTATGAATCAAGAGGTTGATGCTGGTCTGCCGGCTGAGCAGAGGTGCGCAATGCGTCTACGCTTGGCATGATAACTAGATTTGAGGGAAGAGAAACATATTTATATGGCCAAGTGCCAGCTCAGCACGTTCAAAGAGGCCCTGGGATGTCTATCTAGAAAACCGTCTAGAAGTATATCAATACAGACTTTTGAAAGAGTCTTGTTTGAGGGGAAATCACTTAAATGTACTATTAATGATTCATAACGATAAAAAAAGGGATCCGCCCTTCCATCCGTGAAGAACATAGAGCTGGCTCTGCAGATCCCGTACGTCTTGAATAATGCGCCAGATAGCTTCCACCCTATTGAAGATGAATAAGACGAACGAGGTAGGTGCCCTTCTCATCGTAATTGGCTGAAAGCTCAACAAATGGGTAAGAGCAAGGCCAGTAGGGCATGGTGTCATTCGAGGTAAACATGCCTATTAGCTGGGTTTCCACCCAATGAAATGCCATTTGTTTGATTGCCATTGGTTTCGTGACCATCATTTAAGCACAATAGGATGTATTCCACATCTGCAATTCCTCAGATGGGAGATTACCATACCAGAAGCTCCCAAAGCTATCCGGAGATAGAACTGGTTGTAGAATCGGCGGGGGGAGGGAACCTGGAATGTCGGAGCCTTGCTCAAGGGGGCGTGGAATCAATGCAACAGCCACCAACAGGATCTAAAAAACAACCCAGCTCGTGCTTGCGACCTGATGGAAGTGGACTATTGTGAGCTCGTTCACGCGATTGCCGGGAACCGTGAAGATCAAAATGATTACTTCTCCACCCCATGCCTTCTTCAAAGGTCTTGAAGGATGCTTACTGTACTGCGCACAGGGGTACTCCCAAGTGAGGTGAGGTTTATCAAGGCCAGATAATCGTACGAGGGGATGGAAATGGACTTTGTTAAAGATGGTCAGGAACATGAGCGTCGTAATGTGTAAGATAGATACTGATCGCCGTATATCATACCTCCCACGCTTCGAATGGCAAATTAAAATGGCTGTAGATGCCATGGCGTGAAACATCCACTGGAAAGAAAGAAATCTCGGATGGAAAACTGATTTTGTCTATTTGCGAGCGAGGGAGGGTCTCCTTCCGCGAGAACCATTCTTTCCTCATTCATACCATCCGACAAGCCACAACAATCAAGAGAAAACAGACAGTATCAGCAAGACAATTGTATGGTTTCTTTATCGCGCTAGGAACAAATATTTATCAAGTGCGCTTGTACTTTGGAACATCCATCGGCCGACCCACAACGAGTCCGGGGAGTGGAGGTCCCCAAACCCACTTCATATTGGCCTGTGGCGAAGCATGGTTCTGATTTTTTCCATCAGAGTTATCATTTCTCTTATTACTATTCTCCTGCTTGGCCTCATTTCCAGAACTTGAGGTTCTAGGCTGGGGCGGGGGTAAGTTCGCAGACCGGTTGTGGCCGTGGTAGCATCTCTTATGGTCATATTTTACCGGTGGAGGGTTGACGTGATGACAGTGACAGTGGCAATGATGGTGGTCGTAATGGTGAGCATGTGGGCAAGTGTCATGGTTGTGGCCTTGGGGGGATTTTTGGTCTTTGGTAGGTATATCTTTGGGATCAGTTCGGCGATCATCACGAGATAGCTGCTCCATCATGTATGGTATGTAGGGATAGACCAAACATGGGACTACAGCGCATGCTCTCATCTTGTCTTCTTCATGTAAATCTTGAAGCTCCGGATCGTCTTCCCTTTCATGATGATATAGGGCTGGCTTGTGTTCATTTGGCCGATTTGCTGGTGCCGTTTGGGCAGGTTGAGCTCTATTAGAGTGTGCCATTCTCGTGTCATGAAAGTAGAAAGGTTGCTTGTTTCTTTTCTGTTGATGATACAGCCTGTGCGCTAGGTTGCCTTGAGTATTGTCTCGACAGTATACCGGATAGTACATCCTCAACGGATCCTGATCAGAGACATTTTGAGGCATCTTATTGATTTGTGCTAGATCTCTAGGCCAACGAAGGCCTAGCCGAGCATCGAGGCTTCGCTATATAGCCGTCCACGGGCCCAAGTCAAGAATCAAGTTTACCGACTACCCACCACCCGGTTAGTGAAACATGGTATGCAGTTTGCCTGCAACTCTCGTATTGCGCTAGTCTTTGTTCAGACGTCTTCAAAGAACGAATAGCTAGGTGTTGTATTCTCGACGGGACCTTGCACCTTCTAGTTACACCACATCGAAGCGTTTGCTCGCTAGTGCATCATGGGACCGTTCGAATAGGCAACTTGAGAAGTGAAGAGCCATTCATTATGTTAGGTTTCATGCAACTTCTTTCCCGATTCTAGTCTGAGGCCTCCTGGAAGGCAGCGCCTGAGTCGCATGACTTCACAAAAACAAACAAAGAGAGCTCACTCCACATTGAGAATATGGCCTGACGACGTAGATAGCTGCGCGTTGTGTGTCATGGAAGGGGTGTAGCGCTGGACCCATTCTTTAAGGATAACGGAGAATGTTTCGCAAACAGCCTGGACAGCTTGGTCGCGAGAAGCTCCACAACTTTCAATGTAGACTGCAAAATTGTGAGTACTTTTTCGGTCTCGACTGGGCGGCTGGAACTAACATTTGACCTTGGGCTCTGTGCCTGAGCCCCGGAAACTGAAGCGCACTCCACCCTCCAGCCACAGAGTCAGCATTTGGCTGGTAGGGTCATCGGGCAAATCGGGTTTGTTGTCGAGCGAAGCAGAGTCATATCCCTCTGTCAGGTCTCGCCAGTGCAAAATCTTAAACTTCCCAAACTGTTTGTCGGCAAGGAATCTGCCGCTCCTGATACCTCGGAACAGCGCAATACTGAGCTCGGGGTTTGGAGATCGGAAGTAGCTGTTCAATGTCTCGTGGTGGCCAAACTCAGTGAAGAGTTGTTGGAGTTTGGCATGAACTGTCAGGCCTTGGGACCTCCATTTGGCCTCCGCAGCAAGGAAAACCGAGGCGGCTGTAATGCCATCTTTATCATAGCAAATAGAAGGGAACATATAGCCGAGTGCTTCCTCGTAAGCAAATAGCACAGTCTGCCCAGTCTTCTCCAGGTCTCGAGCAACGTTTGCCATCCACTTGAAGCCAGTCAAGGTTTCCTTGAATTGGATGCCCTTGGCCTTGGCCATCTTATCGAGCATACCACTGGAGACGGTTGTAGTTAAAACCGTAAATCTTGACAGGTCGGCAGCACCATCGAGGGAATCGAACACATGCGAGGCGAGAAGGACACCAACATGGTTTCCTGTAAACAAAACCCATTCCCCACTAGGGCAAGGTAAGCGGTAAATCATGACAGCTAATGTTTGACACTTACTTGACCTTTTCTGCCGCAGCAAACCGATCCGCGTCTGGGTCATTGGCAATAATTAGGGTCTTCCCTTCTCTATCGGCGCTCTCCATCGAAAGATCCAATGCCCCGGCCTCTTCTGGGTTCGGGAAATTGACAGTAGAGAACTCGGGATCCGGTTTCTCTTGGGCAAGAACAGCTGTGCAGTTATCGATTCCTAGCGATTCACATAGAGAGGGGAAAACCAAGCCCCCAACGCCATGAAGAGGTGTGTAGACAGTTGGTCTTGGAGATTGCCACTTTGGGACCGTTGATTTCTAATAGGCGTCAGTCTTGGATTTCGACAGGCTCTGGATGGATGACTGACCACATATGTTTCAACGCAGCCGATGTAATGAGGAAGTAGCTTCTGGTAAGCGTCCGCATGTAGGAGGTCGCTGGGCTGCAAGTCTTTCCAAGCAGTTGGCCAAGGCTCCAAGTTCTCACGGATCGACCGGGCTATCTCGCCATCCTCAGGTCGATTGATTTGAGCGCCATTGGTCGAGTAACTTATAAGTATGTGGGTTAGCCAAGTCAAGAAAAGCAAAACACGTCCTCGGAGAGTCCACCATACACCTTGTACCCTATTTTATTGTTGGGGTTAGCAAAGGATTATGCCCGACGGAGGAAGATGAAACAGACATACCATTGTCTTGGGGTGGGTTCTGCGGGTCTCCTTATTAGTACACGTTCTACCTCATGAGATAAAGTACTGGCTTACATGACTCGCAGTCACCATAATACCGGCGGCAGCTTTAAAATGATTCACGCCGAATGGAACCATCGGTGTCGGCCCGGCCTGGTCGAAGAACCAGACGGGGATTCCCAGAGCAATGAACGCATTGGCCGCAAGCACGGCAAACCGATCGGAGTTGTGGCGCGCATCATGTCCAATGACTACGCCCTTCGGAGCAATCTCCGGGCGTCTATGGATGTATTTGGCAAGTCCCTGGGATGCCTGGATCACTGTTAATGAGTTCATGCAAGAGAAGCCAGCTGCCATACGGCCGCGTAGGCCCGCTGTTCCGAACTCGATACCTAAACGTTCAATCAGTAACGCGATCCAAAGCGACGGAGTGAGTGCATACGATTCCGTAGGCGCAGCTCAAGCTCATTGGTAGAGCCAGCATCGCGCAACTGCTCTATTTCCGCGCGAGTGTTGGGATCCTATATCCGAATTCATGAGATCATGCCACCAGGAACGAGGAAGGGCGGGTACCTGGTCCCACCGAAGCCATGTCTGAACCAACGATGAGATCGAAACCTATTTGAGTTAGTGCTCACTCAAGAGAGAACTGTAGTCGGTAATACCTGAGCCATCATGCAATGTTGAAGTGTGAAGGTATTTAAATCACGGGCGACCGCGGCCGATCAGTCCCCGCTTGTTGATCCACCTCCGCCCCTGCGACATTTCTTCTCGTTTCTGCCTGGACTCTCCCTTCTTCATACTCTTGTCTGTCACGATTGAATGCTCTATACCAGCCTCGGAACTATGTTTCCTTGAATTTCAAACTCCCAAACACCCAACCTTCGCAACCTCGCTCATTCTCTCACCGCATCTTTTACTATGGAGAAGCCCGCCCTCCGCTCGTCCCGGAAGGACACTTTGTTGAGTCGCCGGTTCATCGAAGGCTTGATTGCAGAGGGCAAGCATGTCATCATCTATGAAGGTCGCGTCCTCAAGGTAGACGCCTGGATCAAATACCACCCCGGCGGAGACAAGGCGATCAAGCACATGGTCGGCAGGGATGCAACGGACGAGATCAATGCGTACGTCACCCACGAGGGTTGTCTCGACTCACGCTAATACCTCAATCAGATTACATTCTAAGGAAGCTACCGAGCGCATGCCTTCCTACCAGATCGGACGGATTGAAGGCCTCTGGTCCAACTTCCTTCCCCCGATTCAAGGCGGCAAGTTCCGCCTGTACACAGACGACGCATGCTCGAGTGAGGAGGACTTGAGCAGCCGAGACAACTCTAGCCAGGATGGATCCCTTCCGCCTTCCCCAATCTTTGATGCGATCGATTCGAAGCCCGTTCGCCGCAGAAACGCATCGCAAGGAACCGACAATTCTAGTTCTACTCCTGCAACTCAAGACTCCCAGCCGAAGCCGGCCTTCCTGGACGCTCGAACACAAAAGGAAATTGACTTTGACATTGCCAAATACCCTTCGCTGGATACTACAAACCAGGAAAGCATCAAGCAGAAATACCGCGCCCTACATGACCATTTCCAAGCCGTGGGCCTGTTCAAATGCAACTACTTCTCCTACTTTATCGAACTCTGTCGATATACACTCCTCGCAGGCCTATCATACTTCTTTCTTCAAATTGGCTGGTGGGCCAGTTCCGGATTCTTCCTCGGATGCTTCTGGCAACAGCTTGTTTTCACAGCCCATGATGCCGGCCACATGGGTATCACACACAATTTCCACATCGACACCACAATCGGCATCATAATTGCTGACTGGATTGGAGGACTAAGTCTGGGATGGTGGAAGCGGAGCCACAATGTGCACCATATTGTCACCAATGAGCCCGAGCACGACCCCGACATCGAGCACATGCCCTTCTTCGCCATTTCCCACCGCTTCTTCACCAGTCTCCAGAGTACCTACTACGACCGGCAAATGACCTTCGACGCCCCGTCCAGATGGATGCTCAAGATTCAGAACTACTCATACTACCCCATCATGGCGCTGGCCCGCTTCAACCTCTACCGCCTTAGCTGGGAATACCTGTTGAAGGGCCAGGCCCCAAGGAAGGGACCTGCTTGGTGGCACATCTACTTCGAGATCGCTGGCCAGATTTTCTTCTGGTACTGGTATGTCTACCTCGTGCTGTACAAGTCGATTCCGGACGCTAGCAGCCGCTTCATCTTCCTCATGGTGTCTCACATCGTGTCCTCGCCCTTGCATGTGCAAATTACACTATCCCACTTCGCCATGTCCACTGCCGACCTGGGTGTTCACGAGTCCTTTCCCCAGAAGATGCTTCGCACCACTATGGATGTTGACTGCCCTACCTGGCTGGATTTCTTCCACGGTGGGCTCCAGTTCCAGGCAATTCACCACCTCTACCCTCGCATGCCACGCCACAACCTTCGTCGCGCCCAGAAGCACATTCTGGAATTCTGCAAAGACACAGGTATCCCCTATGCCATTTTTACCTTTTATGATGGAAACAAGGAAGTCATCGGCCGGCTAGGTGATATTGCAAAGCAGGTCCGTCTCATGGAGGAGTGTCGCAAGTCAATTGCGCAGGAGGGTGTCTTTTCGCATCACCAGTAGACCATATCCTTCTCATGCAGCCTATCAACGAGTTTCCTAGTGTCATGAAGCATGATTCACATACAGACCTCAGTGCGTCTTCAAGAACATCAATGAATCGAAATATTTTCTCTATTTCCTGTACAAATCGGTAGAAATACTAGCACGAGTCAAATCGGCTTGCTATGCAAATGCAACCCACGTCACCTAACTTAACCAGGCAAACCACCTCCACGCGCAATCTTCTTCGCCCTCTGCTGTCGCCGATTATGATTCGCCCGACTCGCCTTATTCTGCTCCTTCCTCTGATGCGCCGCCGCACTATCAGGCTCCTGAGGCCGACCTCCTCGCCCCCGACCACCACGACCTCTACCCCGTCCCCGGCCACCACCTCTTCCACGGCCACCTCCATGTCCAGTCTCCCCATCATCCCCAGAATCATCATCGCCTTGTGGCCTCCTGTACGATGTCGAAGGCAACGAAGGCTGGTTCAACGCACCAGTACCAGCATCGCCCGCATCAACAGCCAACCTGTCCTCCAACTTCACAAGCCTCCTCGGATCCCGCGTCAACATAACAGCCCATCCCTCAATAGCCTCATCCGTCATATTGGTCTCCCGCTTCAGCGTAGCACGAGGCTGCGAGCGGCGCGTCGTCGAGTCCCGACCAAATAGCGCCGCATTGCCCTTGTACGCGCGGAAGAGAGTCATATCCAGATCAGCCGCGCGACGGGTCTGAGCTTCGGCATCCGCTTCGGCATCTGTGCCTGCTGTGACGGCATCGACAGTGCCGCCTACATCGGCGACGTCGTATGTGTCATCGCGCTCATCGTCATCTGAGTCGAAGCTTGCCAGGGCGGATAAGATTGCGGCTTTGTTGGTGGCGTGTTGGCTGCGGTCTGCTAGGACAGTGTCGGCGGTTAGGTCTGCGTCTGCACGGCCGAAGTGGAGTTTGCCTTCTGTGTCGCCTGTGCGGCTTAGTTCGGCGATGTCCACGTCTTCGTCAAAGACGTTTCGGCGGGCTGGGACCCCAGCTAGTTGGGGTGAGACTGGTGGGGTTGATCGGGGGGCCAGATGGTGGCTTGGTTCAGCTTGGGGTGGGAGCTGTTCGGATCGGTCGAGAGATTGGAGTTCTTGGGGGAGCGAGTCGTCTAGAAGGTGAGAGATGATTGTTTCCGGATTGTCGTTGTAGACGTCTAGGAGGCGCACGACGAATGCGGATCCGAGATTTGGGAAGAGATCTTGCACTTGCGAGACGAGTGACATCTTGTGTGCGTGAAGCTCGTCGGGAATAAGAGGGCCTGTTGAGACTCCTTTGCCCTTGTCGATCTTTCTTCGTCTTTGATACCGGTGGTGAAGGGGTTTCGTTTCCATTTGATAAGCTCGCAAGCTGGCGAGAAGGTCCTCTCCTCGTTTTTGAGGGTGGCTCGTGAGATATTTCTCGAGGCGTTGCAGGAGGTCTGAGCTGCACACAAGATCGGACAAAAGGGTGGCTTCCTTCTTCATCCTGGGTGTGCCGACTCCGGCGCCTGCTTTGAGGCCGAACAGTTGGTCAAGAAGCAGAGATAAGTTGGTTGATGGCTCCTTCAACAATGAGACCAGGCCAACATAAACGTTGGCAACCATCATCTTCCGAAGTTCTTCTCGGGGCTGCGCCTCGTAGGCCTCAACGAGGGTATCCAAGAAGTCCGATCCTGCCATTAGAATTTGGCCAGAAGGCGGCAATACCGAGGCCAGGATCGTGAGACGTCGAATGTCCAATATTAATTTCGAGTCTGCTGACTTCCCACCAAGTAATAACTGGCTGGTGACCATAGACTTGGCTCTTTCTAAGCTTGACGTGATCTGTTCATGGTGCATATCCCATGCAGTTGATAATGACGTCTTCCACGCATTGCTCGATGGATAGCAGCAACATAGGTTTCCCAGCAGCTGCCAATTCAAAAGTCCTTCTGGCGGTCTGGAAAGTCCTATAATATATCGTCTTGTAGCAAGAAAGCAGAGTTTCCGTAATTGTCGAGCTTTAGGTCCAGCTTGTAGACCAGGGTCCCCGGCTGCGGCATGTTGGTAGAATGAGTCCAGAAATGAGACCACTGGGAGGTCCTCGGAACCGACAGCTTTGAATTGTTGTTCAGAAGCACTCAAGCGAATACCAAGCAGCATCATCCATGCATCGAGACAGGCTTCCCAGTCATCAGATGGAATGGTCTTCCGCACTGCGGGGGAGGGCACTGGGGCCAAAGGCGGAAACTCCGCCATTGCAATGAACGGTTGTTAGAATGAAAATGAAAAATTAGGCTATCAAGAAGAAATAGAAGAAAACACAGCAGACAGAAAGAGAAACAACATAGCCATGACCACCTCCCAAACAAGGCCACGATCTGTCTGCATTTGGTCCCCGAGATGGTGCTGACTCAGCACCAACCCAAAGCAGCCTAGCGCCAGATAACCGAAGAGCCAAGACTTTCGCACGAAAAAAGATTCGCGTTTCGCGCTCCACCCACAAACTCCAACCCGGCCATCATCAGTTTACCGAGCCCTGCAGTTCAGCTCTTGATTGGCAATTCCGCCTTAACAACAACACAAAACTCAAGATGTCTTTCCAGAAGCCCGAGAAGGATTTCGGCGAGGGCCCTGTACGTGCACGCCTAAGTACTGTGACAGCCACAGATAACGTTCGCCGTGATGGCGGGGAACGTCGTTGTCGCTGTCGCAAAAAAATCTTCAATGGCTTTTCTAGTCTATTCACTCTGAACAGTGCTAACAAGCTCTGCAGAAGGTCCACAAGATCCGCATCACCCTGACCTCCCGCAAGGTCGCCTCCCTCGAGAAGGTGTGCCAGGAGCTCATCGACCGCGCTCGCTCCAAGTCCCTCCAGGTCAAGGGCCCCGTCCGTCTGCCCACCAAGACCCTGAACATCTCTACCCGTAAGACCCCCAACGGTGAGGGTTCCAAGACTTGGGACAAGTTCGAGATGCGCATCCACAAGCGTCTCATCGAGTGAGTTAACCCCAGCACGTGTGGTACTGGAGCTTGTCGCTAACTATCGGACTTCCAGCCTTCTCGCCCCCACCGAGACCGTCAAGCAGATCATCATCAACATCGAGGCTGGTGTTGAGGTTGAGGTCACCATTGCTGCTTAAATTAGTTAGCTCGCATTGGATCAGGGAGGGTCATGGACCGCACATCTCTGGTGTCGTGCTTGCGCCGATACTATCGTGTCGGTCATTTACTATGAACCTAATGCCGGGTCTGGTAGATACCCGCTTGTACCTGGGTGACAAAAAAAATCGGAAACATCTTGAGAAATCATTGGTTTTCTTTTATCGTAGACTTGTGTCAAATGTAGATCCATTTCGTGATGACCTAAAAATAAACAGTAGGTATGGGTCCGATTTGGCCCATCTAATTTCATAACGCCTTTTCCATCAGTTTCAGATGCATGCTCATGTCTTTGGGAACAAAAGCAAAGGACACGCCCCCGAAAGACGTGATCAAAAGTCGAAGCTGATCCATTCTCGCTTTGGCGGCACTGCAGGGATCATACCGTCCTGGAAGTATCCATTGTCAAGATAGAACTGGTACATCTGCTGGATCTCGGGGGTGTACTCCTCTGGTTTTCCTTGGGAGTCGCGCAGTGCGGCTTCCTCAGGCGGACCATCGGGGAAGTTGATGCGGACAAATGTCTGGTTATCTTGCGGGTGAAGATAGCAAGGTTTGTCGTTAATGTACTTCACAGGACGTCCTTTCCACATCGTTAGCTGCCGGGTACTTGGGTTACGCATCGTTTGGCCCTGTAATACAGGCAGAGGGTTCAGTTCGTTCGGTTTTTCGATCTTGATGGATGCCTGCGGGCCAGTCCTGGTCCCTTGGACCGGCACGTCTTGGGGAGCCGCGGCCTGACCGAAGGGCGACGAAGCTGCAGCTTGCTGAGCCGGAGCTCCGAATGGATTCGCAGCAGATTGAGGCTGCCCAAACGGCGATGATTGTGCTTGCTGGGGCTGCTGGGGCTGCTGGGGCTGCTGGGGCTGTTGGGGCTGGCCAAATGGTGACGCAGTCTGCGAAGGCTGCCCAAACCCGCCGCCGCCAGACGGTTGTCCGAAGCCGGATGCTGCTGGTTGCTGTGCGGGGGCTCCGAATGGATTTGCAGGGGCAGAAGGTTGGCCAAACGGAACGGGTTGCTGTTGTGGTTGCTGTTGAATTTGGCCGAAAGGTGAGGCAGCAGATGGGCCACCAAAGGGTGCAGCTCCTCCTGTGGTTGGCTGGGAGGGATTCCCAAAGCCAGAGTTGCTGAAGGCAGGTTGGTTGGCTGCTTGACCGAATCCAGACTGCCCAAATGTTGGCTTACCAAGCCCACCTTGGGCTCCAAGGCCAGCTGGTTGGCCGAAAGAAGTTCCCGTCCCCAGAGTAGATGGTTTCCCAAAGGCGGAAGAGCCTCCCAGGGCAGATGGCTGCCCAAACGGAGTTGGGTTCCCAGGCGCCGCAGATTGTCCGAATGGAGAAGGTTGTGCAGGCTGTCCGAATGCAGGCTTGCCAAAGGCCGAAGGAGCGGGGGGAGTAGGAGTACCAAAGCCACCCGTAGGCGCGGCAGGTGCTGAAGGCTGGCCAAACGGTGTACTTTGGTTTGCCTGGGGGGCAGTCTGTCCCTGACATATATCGATACGGTTGGGGTGCTCGTTTGCCCCGTCGACAATGTACTTGATTGCGCCGTTGATATCGGCGAGGGCGACATCCATCTGCTTCACAGACTCTTGCCATAAAGCTTGGGCTTCCTGCACGGCCTGGTTCATATTCCCAGCTGCTGTAGCTTCATAGTGACGGAGACGCAGCTCCTCCATACTCAGCTCACGCTGGGGGCCGCCAAAGAGTTGCCGTGGGACTTTGTTGTTTGGTGCATAGGCGGAGAAGACCCATTCTGGTCGACCCTTACCTGCAGTAAGGTCGAGCTTGATATCGTTTGCGGTCACCCCATAGCTGGAACCGAGTCAATATGGCATCGGATCAGACAGCACTTATGGCACTTACTCTGTTGTTTGTTGAGCCTGTGCCGAATTTTGACCTGGAGTCAGAGGCTTCTTAGCTTTCGATCTCGAAAATCGCGACAAGGTCATGGGTTCGGTAAGTAGGATATGACAAGACCAAAGTCGGAGGTAAAGTTAAGTGGGAAAATGGAGCGGATTGAGAAACCAGCGGGGACAAGTGATGGGTACAAGTGAATACTGGCTGGGCCACATTCACTGCATTGGTGTTCTCCCACAGTTCGCAAAACTATCAAAGAAAATGTCTTGTTCGCACTTACCTCCGAAGCCTCCGGAAAGAGCTCCAAACCGGTTGCCTGATGAGCCTGAAGTGGCTCGTCCAGGATGTTCAAACTTGCAGCGGTCTACATGGCAGTCAGCGGCCAATTCTTGGTTGGATCGAAGACAAACAAACCTCCAAACTTGCAGCGACCCTGCTGGAAGAAAGTACACACCACCATCTTGGCGCTGTCAACTCATTGATTCAGTTTTGTCGAAGTGGTTTAAATGCGACGCCCCTGTGGGCCACGTTGTGGTTATATATATGGCCGATCCACGATTCACTCCAAGACAACGAGGATCCAAGTAGGCTGATGAAAACTTGAGAAGTGGCAGATGAAGTGAGACGTGGCTGGGAGTAGTAACGCGTGAAGTGAAGTGAAGCTGTTTTTCCGACTCGCGGTTTCCGTTATCCTTATCGGCCCTCTATCGGGAGGGAAGTCGAGCTACCCAGCCCTCGAGCCCCTCAACTCAAGTGCTCAAGTGCTCAAGTGCTACATACATGAGCTCATATCTAACATTAAAAAAAATAAGTGCGTAAAGCAAGGCTATTTCACATCCGTTGTGGAATTTTAGGTGTCTTTTCTTGTACAGCTCTGTTCAACCATCCTGCATGTGTGCAACCCGAGGCCGAAATATATCTCAAGGGTTGATGCGACAAAGCTCCGTTCTATGTGCGATGGCTTCTTACTTTCTTACAATTGTCTTAAGAACCTTGAGAAAATACCGATCTTAAAATTCCCGAACTCCATTACCTATCCAAATCACAAATATAACGAATTATTCCGGGTATATGGTCTGCGTGTGTCGCATGCTTTCCCTCAGATCATCCCAGTTTAATCCGTCCACCTTCTTGCCTCCCAAGGACTCCAGCTCAGTCCTGAGACCGTCCATCCGCCCAATTGACAGACGTCGCATCATGACTGTGTCCTTTGCCCCTGATAGTGAGCTTGCGCTTCCTTGCAACAAGGCCTCCTCGAACCAGGTCTCCTCGTCCTCGTCCAGCGGGAGCCCAACCAATTCCATAGCACGCTTACTCCGAGTCTGACCGGGAGTAGTCTTGTGGACAAACTCGATTAACTGCTCGAAAAAGCTGCGACGGTGGTATTCATCGTATTTGCGGGTGAAATAAAATGCTTCTGTGACATTGGACCGACACATGACTTCGAAAAACGCCCGCTGCACTTTCTCAGTTGCCAGTGGTGGTGCAGCAGTGAGATAATACGCAATGGCCAGACTGTCATCGTGCTTCGGGAGCTGAGATAGCGTCAAAGCATAGAGAATCTCGTCAGGAAAGGTGGGAATGAGGGAGGGGTCGGCGAGGTAATCAAGTGCGCGCTATTGACGAACCGTTAGGAACACACAATCGGATCAGACAAAGATACAATCACGAACTTGGAATTCAAGACGGTCCATGTTCCAGAGACCATCAATGAAGAGCTGATACTTCTGCGGTAAGTGACATGTCTGCGCAAACTGGTCTGCAGCATCTGGCGCACTGCGACAATCTTTAAGGATGTAATAGATCAACGCTTGCTTATGATGGATGTCGAGCTCGGACGAGATAATGTGATTGAAAAGTGATCGGAGATCGGCATTCGTTCTCGGCGGGTAGACCTTGGTCACTATATGAATGTCAGCTCATAGCCCGAGATAATATCGGCGACTTTCAAAGCATACCTCCTTTGATGCCGAGCAGGCCCAGAAGCCGATCGGCGAAGAGTCGGTTCTCTAGCGCCTTTCGGTTGTTGACAATCTGGTCGATGACTTTTGCATCGTAGTGATACTTCTTGTTAAAGCTGAAGATGTGATCGAAATCCTCCCACAGCGCCATTGTGCCTGAGATGTTTGTCGAATTGAAGAATCGCAGGTGCAGGAAGCTCCGCGGAGGGGTATTGATTAGGTAAAATTACGTGTAAATTACAAGGCGGTGGAGGCGCTGTTATGGCAGAATGGTGGACGCTAGTCCTGTTCTGGCGTGAGGTAAACAACCCACTTTCCAGAGCCAAACAACTCCATTTATCTCTTTAAGCATCACCCCTCGCGCCCATGAAGCAGGCGCCACCACTCATTTGCGCATAATGGCTTCACTCACTCAAGGCCGGCGATCGCGCCGTGCTGCTCCCCGCAGGAGCTACGTTGTTGAAGAGACTTCCGAGTCGGAGGACCCCGGCAATGTGACGCCAACTGTCTCTACTCATGATGACGACGATGACGAGACAGGCGAGGAGGAAGATTATACCCCCGTCCCTAAGAAAACCAAGCGCGCTTCCCAAGCAAAGCGCATGGCACTAGAACCCACGACCCCCTCCACAGCGAAACCCGCACGCAAACGACAATCGACCGTCGCGACCGAGGATTCGGACGCATCACAGGTTGAAGAGGATGAAGAGGAGGAACATACCGACGATAACGATGACAACGACGAAAATGACGAAAGCATGGCATCCGTGGTCGCTGACCCCGATTCCCCCTCCAACCATGCGGCGCTGAAGAGGAAAAGCCTGGAGCCCGCGGAGGCGGATCCTGATTCTCCTTCTAATAAGGCGGCGTTGAAAAGACATAGTATGGCTTCCCGCAAGAGTCGTGGCTCAATCACGCCCAAAACGGGAAAGGGCTCACTCCCTACTCCAGAGCCGTCCGCATCTCCAGAAGCGACACCGCGCGCAAACCGTGAAAGCGTGCCTCCCCTCGCCGATATTACCGATACGCCGGCTGTCAACCAACCGTCACCCTCCAAGCCGTCGGAAACCCCGAAGACCATCTCGTACATCAACCCGAACTCGACAGTGCTAGAGAAGCCTATGGATATTGTGATGAAGTCTAGGAACATGGCAGGACCGACTATCCCCGAAGAGCCCGCGGAAGCTAAGCCTCGCATGATCATCCAAAACCTAATCTTGGTGAACTTCAAGAGTTACGCGGGCAAGCAGGTCGTTGGCCCATTCCACGCTTCTTTTTCATCTGTAGTTGGGCCTAATGGATCGGGAAAGTCCAATGTCATTGATTCCTTGCTCTTCGTATTTGGCTTCCGTGCTAGCAAGATGAGACAGGGCAAGATTTCGGCACTCATCCACAATTCCGCTCAACATCCCGACCTCCCCTTCTGTGAAGTGGAGGTGCACTTCGAGCAAGTCCTCGATCTTCCTGAAGGTGGCCACGAAGTCGTCAAAGATTCCCAACTGATTGTTTCGCGTCGCGCGTTCAAGAACAATACCAGCAAGTACTACATGAACAAGAAGGAAACCAACTTCACCGCCGTGACGACATTTCTTCGCGAACGAGGCATCGATCTCGACCACAAGCGATTCCTGATCTTGCAGGGTGAAGTCGAATCGATCGCCCAGATGAAGGCGAAAGCCACCAATGAGCACGACGAAGGCCTTCTTGAGTATCTGGAGGATATCATTGGAACCTCCAAATATAAGACTCCCATCGACGAGGCTGCGACCGAGCTGGAATCCCTGAACGACGTCTGCGCTGAGAAGAATAACCGAGTTCAGCATGTTGAAAAGGAGAAGAATGCACTGGAGGACAAGAAGAACAAAGCCCTCGCCTATCTACGCGACGAAAATGAACTATCCCAGAAGCAGTCAGCTCTCTACCAGATCTACATCGACGAGTGCGCTGATAATGTCCGTGTCACCGAAGAGGCCATCCTCCAGATGCAAGAGCTTTTGAACATGGAGCTTGAGAAGCACGAAGGCAACGAATCTGGTATCAAGGAACTCGAAAAGCTCTACAAACGCGGTGTCCGTGAATGGGAGATCATGGATAAAGAAGCGCAGAGCTTGATGAAAGAAATGGCCAAGTATGACAAGGAGAACGTCAAGTTCGAAGAAAAAAAGAAGTTCTTGCTTGGCAAGCTGAAGAAGCTCGAGAAGACCATGCAAACAAGCCGTCTCGCGGCTTCCGAGTGTCAGAGCCTGGTCGAGAAGCATTCCGACGATATCGAGAAGAAAACGAAAGAGACGACTCATCTCGAGCAGGAAATGCAGCAGGAGGAGAAGGAGCTCAACTCCATCCGTGAAAGCCTCAAGGGCAAGACCCAGGGTCTCTCCGATCAGATCACAACCAAGCAAAAATCCCTGGAGCCCTGGAACGAGAAAATCAACAAGAAGCAGTCTGCTGTTGCCGTCGCGCAGAGTGAACTTGATATACTTCGTGAGCGGAGTAATGCCGGCGCCGTTCTGCTGGAGGAGGCCCAGGGCAAGATGGGCACAATCGAGGAGACTTTGCAAGCCAAACAAAATGACCTCGAGGAGCGCCAAGCCCAGAAGGAGACCCTGGAGGCTGAAGTGGAGAAGCTGAAGAGCGACCTCAAGAAATACGTTGCTCGCGAGCCTGAAGTTCGTGCTCACGTCTCGAGCGCTCGCCAAAAGGCCGACGAGGCCCGAGGTAGCCTTGCAAGCACCCAGAACCGCGGCAGTGTCTTGACAGGCTTGATGCGTCTGAAGGAGTCCGGTCGTATCGACGGCTTCCTCGGCCGTCTGGGTAACTTGGGAACCATCGACGAGAGGTACGACGTTGCGATTTCCACTGCCTGCCCAGCTCTTGACAATATGGTTGTGGAGACGGTCGAAGTTGGTCAACAGTGCATTGACTACCTGCGCAAGAATAACCTCGGCCGAGCCAACTTTATTCTTCTCGACCGACTGCCTCGCCGTGATATGTCAACAATCTACACTCCCGAGAGTGTCCCTCGTCTCTTTGATCTGGTCAAACCTAAGGACGAAAAGTTCGCACCGGCCTTCTACAGCGTCATGCAAAACACATTGGTTGCCAAGGACCTCGAACAAGCAAACCGCATTGCCTACGGTGCCCGTCGGTGGCGTGTGGTCACTTTAGATGGCCAGCTGATTGATGTTTCTGGAACCATGAGTGGTGGTGGTACTCGAGTTGCACGGGGTGGCATGTCCTCCAAGCAAGTGGCCGACACTACCAAGGAGCAAGTCACTCGTCTGGAGGCAGACCTGGAGGAGCTGGAGCGAAAATTCCAGCACTTCCAAGAGAAACAGCGAAATGTCGAATCCCAAATGCGAGACAAGACTGAGGAGATCCCGCGCGTCGAGACAAAGATCCAGAAGATCATGATCGAGATTGACAGTGCCAAGCGCAGCCTTGCCGATGGCCAGCGACGTGTCAAGGAGCTGAGCGCGGCGCACAAACCTTCCAAGTCTGATGAAGCTCAGGCAACTACCCTCGAGGAGCAGATCAAGGCCATGAATGAGGAAATTGAGGACCTTAACAACCAAAAGAGTGGTATTGAGGAGGAGATCCAAGAGCTTCAAAGCAAGATTATGGAAGTCGGTGGTGTTCGTCTCCGCGGACAGAAGGCCAAGGTCGACGGTCTCAAGGAGCAGATCAGCTTGCTGGCAGAGGAGATTTCTAACGCCGAGGTCCAGAAGTCCAAGAACGAGAAGCTTTCCAACAAGCACACCAAGGCTCGTGATGGATCTGAAAAGGAGATCGCCCAGGTCACCGAGGACTTGGAGAAGCTTGAAGCCGACGTGGAGAGCCAGACAAACGACGCCTCTGGCTGGCGACAGAAGGCCGACGAGGCCCAAGAGGTAAGCATCATCGATTTGTCCTGTTTTGAACGCAACTAACTTTACTACAGGCTCTTGAGACAAAGAAGGGCGAGCTGAAGGCTCTCAAGCAGGAGCTCGACGACAAGGTAGCCGAGCTCAACGAGACCCGTGCCACCGAGATTGAGATGCGCAACAAGTTGGAAGAAAACCAGAAGGCCCTTGGGGAAAACCAGAAGCGCAGCCGCTACTGGGAGGAGAAGCACTCCAAGCTATCTTTGCAGAACGTCAACGATCTGGGCGAAGAACAAGACCCCATCGAGCTGCAAGTATTTACCAAAGACGAGCTGGACGCGATGAACAAGGAGTCTCTGAAGGCTATCATTGCCGCTTTGGAGGAGAAGGTCCAGAACGCTTCTGTTGACTTGTCAGTCCTTGAGGAATATCGCCGTCGAACTGCGGAGCACGAAGCCCGATCCGCCGACCTGGCCACTGCTCTGACATCCCGCGACAGCGCAAAGGCCCGCCTGGATGGTCTCCGGTCTTCTCGGTTGAACGGATTCATGGAGGGATTCGGAATTATCTCTCTCCGTCTGAAGGAGATGTACCAAATGATCACTATGGGTGGTAATGCCGAGCTGGAACTGGTCGACTCCTTGGATCCCTTCTCTGAAGGTATTCTCTTCTCGGTCATGCCCCCGAAGAAGAGCTGGAAGAACATTGGCAACCTGTCTGGTGGTGAGAAGACACTGTCAAGTTTGGCGCTGGTGTTCGCCCTCCACCACTACAAGCCGACACCGCTCTACGTCATGGACGAAATTGACGCTGCTTTGGATTTCCGTAACGTAAGTTTTGTCTGCTATTTTGATCTGTCACCCAACTAACAACATCTAGGTCTCTATTGTGGCCTCCTACATTAAAGAGCGAACGAAGAATGCCCAATTCATTGTAATTTCCTTGCGAAACAACATGGTAAGTCCTGGCAGCCTGTTATCCACATCCGCACATACTAATTTGGCGATAGTTCGAACTGGCTTCTCGTCTCGTCGGCGTCTACAAGGTCAACCACATGACTAAGAGTGTTACGATCGAGAACAGAGACTATATTGAGAGTCGGTAATGAGTTGGACTGGCGTGTGCATGTTCGTGTTTATTTGCCTGCATCCAACGGATAGGAACCTGGCTGGATAGGGTTGCCTACTCTTTCTGATGATATCATGGGTCGGGAGTATTGGATTTGAATAAATATTTTTCGCCAATCCTTAACCCATGACTCCATGGCTCGTAATGTAGCTCGTATGCTGGGACCATGGAAATGGCCGCGGACCGCTCTGCTCAGGACTCTGCAGCTCTGCACCCAAACAGGCATTCGGCCTTGAATACTCCGAAACCAATGTAGGCGGATCCCTTAACCCAACTCCCCGCACAGAGCACCGACCAAGCTTCAGACAAACCCACATATCGGCTCTTCCAATCTCCGTGTCATCGAATGTTACATCTGTTCCAGACAATAGGCCCTTCGCCCGCCGATCAACGATGTCATGGCGCCCGCTAGACCCTTGACCCCTAACACCCCAAATCCCCCACAGCGCACCTGCACGATACATGCGGGGTAGAAGCTCCAACGCAGTAACCATGGCCACCCTGTAACGACAGGTCCTACCTCCAAGCTCGGCATCTTCGCCGACGTCGAGCTCAGGGTTCCACCTTACACCGCATGAGGGAAGGATCGGGGTCCGGTGTGGAATGTATAAAGGCGGGCAGACGCGACCTACCTACTTTCAATTGTACTTTTTTTTTTTTTTTCCTCTTCGAGTATCACTGGCTAGCAGTGTCTACCTTGCTTAGCTTCTTTTCTTCGGCCTTGCAGATCCTAGTATTATAAGGCCTGCTATGCGTTCACGACTTTCCCCCTTGGGGCTAGTCTCCCTCCTTGCAGGCACCGTCGTAGCTTCGCAGGACCTGTCGCAGTATGTCAACGTGTTTATTGGCTCCGAAGGACCAGAAGCTGGCACGGGGTTCGGCGGTGGTGATATCTTTGTTGGCGGGACGCGTCCATTTGGCGTTGCGAAGGTCGGGATTGACACGACTGCGGTGGATTGGAGTACGGCTGTTTTGAATGGTGGATGGACCCCCGATGGCAATGTTACGGGTGTCAGTATGATGCATGAGAGTGGTACGGGTGGTTCGCCGAAGTATGGATTGATTTCGCAGATGCCGTTGACCACGGTTGATGCGCCGGTTAACGTGCTTGATAACTTGACCTATAGTCAGCCGAGAGTGAGTTTCTGAGTTTGATACATGTAGGATAGGGTGATGCTGACTGGCTTTAGGTTGGCAAAGATACGGCAACGGTGGGATATTTCAAGACTCAGTTGAAGAGTGGTGTCACCATTGAGTTGTCTGCTTCACGTCATAGTGGTATTATGAACTATTCTTTCCCGGAGGGTGAGAAACACGTCCTTGTTGATGTCTCTCATTATCTTCCTGGATCTCCTGGTGATCCCAATGGGCAGTTCTTCACCAACGGCGAGATTCGGATTGAGGAAAATGGAAAGGCCTACTCTGGATATGGAACCTATATCGGCGGATTCAACAACGGTGAGTCTCTCGCCAAGCCCTAGTCGCTCAACCTAACCCGGATATGAGGTGCACCTTTCACTGTCTACTTCTGGGGAGAATTTTCCGAGAAGCCAGAAAAGGCCCAGGCATTCTCGGGAGACAACACATCTCCCATGCCACGCTACCACAACCATGACAACGGCGGCATCGCGCAAGCAAAGTTCGGAAAATCGCAAACAATCACATCAGGTCCCATGAATGACCGCATCGGTCTCCTTCTTAGCTGGAAAGACGGCGCTGCTTCGCACATCATCTCACGCGTTGGAATCTCTTCCATCTCAGCTGACAAGGCTCGCTCGTATATCCAGAAGGAGATCCCGTCCTGGAAACTGAATGACACTGTCACCGACTCCGTGAAGGAGTGGAACGAGGATGTTTTCAGTAAGGTTCAAGTTTCGCTAGATGACTCGGCGAATATGACCCATGTTCGGTTGTTATATAGCTCGCTGTACTTCATTCACATGATGCCCTCGGACCGCACGGGCGAGAACCCTCTTTGGGACTCGGGAGAGCCGTACTGGGATGACTTTTATACCATGTGTAAGTCCTGCCTTTGTTAGTTTGGGTGCACTCATACTGATTTCGGCTAGGGGATATCTTCCGCTGCACGGTTAGCTTCTATCATATTTTCCAGCCCGAGTACTACGAGTCTATGATTCGTGGCGTCATCGATATCTACAAGTAAGCAGACCAGGTCTCTCAATATACCTTGGCTTTAACGGAAGCAGACACGAAGGTTACATGCCCGATGGCCGCTCCGGCAACTGGAACGGTCTCAGCCAAGGTGGTTCCGACGCCGATAACGTCCTCGCCGACGCATACGTCAAAGGACTACGGGGCGGAATTAACTGGACCGAAGGATACCTTGCGATGAAGAAAGATGCAGAAGTAACACCTTATAATACCTTCGACCCTACAGACTTGACTGCCAGTACGAAAGAAGGCCGCGGTGCCCTGGATGACTGGAAAGAGCTGGGGTATGTTTCGCAAGACCGCAGCACCCGTTGTATCTCGCGAACCGTCGAATACGCTCTCAATGATTTTGCCGTTAGCCAGGTTGCCAAGGGCGAGATGCCTGGTGATGTCGAGACGTATCTTAATCGGTCGGCGAATTGGCAGAATATCTGGGATCCCAGTGTCACGAGTTTGAACTTCACCGGATTCTTGGCCCCGAAGCTTTCAAATGGGAAGTTCAATTCTAGTGACTATGATCCGCTGCTTTGTGATGGGTGTGAGTGGCAGTCGATTACTTATGAGGGGATTCCGTGGGGTAAGTTGTGGAATAAGTTGGAGTTGGAGCACGATGACTGATCTCGAGGGTAGAATACTCCTTTGTGATTCCTCACGATGTACAGACACTTGTCAAGTTGATGGGTGGTGCTGATACCTTCGAGAATCGTCTGGACTTGATGGTGGGTGAACCGAGGCGAAACCCTGCAACCGAGACTAACAGCTACCTAGTTCAAACCGAACATGTCGGTCCAAAATCTTGGTGCCAATGGTGCGGGAATCACTACGTTGATCAATATAGGGTATGTTTCGAATGAGATCCAGATGGTACGACTGATGCTAAGAATGGGCATATAGAAACGAGCCTGACTTTGCTACTCCCTACTTATACAACTACATCAACAAGCAGTCCAAGAGTGTGGATCAATCCCGCAGCCTGGCCACTCAGTAGTAAGATGACCACCACAGTACACCAGACCACATACTAAAGAAGAAACAGCTTTAAAGACGTTGCCTACGGCATCCCTGGTAACAGCGATGCCGGTGCCATGAATTCCTGGCTGTTATGGCAGATGCTCGGTATTTACCCAATCGTCACACAGCCCAACTACCTGCTCTCCTCACCCTGGTTCCCCGACCTCAACATGACAATCAACGGGAACAGCACTCTGCGGATCTCCGCCACGGGTTTGGACGAGGGCTACTACGTGCAGAGCGTGAAGATCAACGGCAAGCAGTGGACTAAGAATTGGTTCGAGCACGACGATGTCATGACGCGGGGCGGACACATCGAGTTCGAACTTGGCAAGGATGAGAAGGCCTGGGAGTCCGGCGAGGCGCCGCCCTCACCCGGGCATGTGGATCGGAACTAGGTGAACAAAGAGCGGCTCGTTCCTCATAGATAAAGCAGCACACTGTACTTCAGGAATGTGGGCATCGCCTTTTTTATAGAACCCCGCCAAGCTAGATCTTTCCAACGGCCCCGTAGTATGACAGCCTCGCGACATGCGTGCCGCGCATGGGGATTGCATGATGTCCACACAGCCGGAGAGTCCGAACGTCCGGCCAGCCAATGACCGATCGAGCACCCCAATCGGACTCGACGGTAGCCAATGGATGAGTCGAATGCTGACAACTTTGCCTAGTTTCAAGAATTCACGATCCCGGTGATCGTTGCTTTTCGTGGCTGCCAAGTCGTCGCTTTATTGACGTCAGAAGCGGGAGGAGGAGGCTGGGGAACTTTGCGGCCCTTTTTCTTTTAGTCTTTAAATCCCCGAACGATCTTGTTTTGCGGGCTTTCGTCTCTTTCCTTTTGTTTCCGGCCTCGGATTCTTTTTTCTGGGTCTAATCGCATTTCGACGCGATCGAGGCATATCGTCGCAGACCCACTTTCTATCGTGTGAGATCGAGATCCCATCACAGCCATACAAAGCCCAGAACCGAACCAGAAAAGACGGTCAAAGGAAACGGAGAAAGGACATAGGACATACCCAACCCCACTTCAATTCAATTCAATGGTAAGTGCAGTCTACATTCCACGGCCCCATTTCCACATTGCCGAGCGGCCCGACCGTGAACCACGGCTCCGAATGCGATCGCATCTAACACCCAGAACAGGCTCCCATCAATTCTCCCCTCGTGGCTCGTGCTCCAGACGGATGCCCCAGTACAATTTCCGCCGGTGGAATCGCTGGAATCGTCATCGGCTCAATAGCAGGTACCCTGCTCGTCCTATGGCTGTGGCGTGTTTGCAGACTGCCCGGTGCCTGGAGTGGCGGTGGAGAGCCAGATGTTGGCTACCGTCCTCCGGTGACTCGTACCTCCAGCAACCGCAGAAGACGGCGCAGTCATGGCGCATATGTGGACTATGTTGAGAAATCGCCTTCGCGCCGGTATCGTGATGATGTGCGGCGGCCGCAGAAGGTGTACATTGCCGAGTGAGGAAATTGCCTCGGGATTGGGAATATACGAGATTAAATGAGTAATGAGTAATGGGCCAGCTTTGATTTTATTGGATGGAATTATGCTTTGAATGTGAATATGACAGACTGGTCAGGGATAGTGTTGTAGTTGTGCCTGATCCTTGGAATGCACTAGTCAAAATATGTCCCTGTTCTCGTTCTCCTCCATCACGCCCTTGGTCTTTAGCGTATATGACTTGGGTGCATCATAATAAAGAGGGTAGGGCGTAAACGGTATATAGAGTAAAAAGGGTAAGGGCTTGTAGAAGTGAAAAAGGTAACCATGATGCAAGCATGGTGGAGAGTACTGTAGCTAGCGAGGCCTTGACACAGCCAAGATCGTGAATACTCACCTTATCAGAATTGCCAAGTTATTTGTTCGAAGAATACTGACTAGAAATAGATAATTACCAAGGAGCGCTACGATGTAACTGGACCTTCATGCCAGCCTAAGGCGCCAGCTAGAAGGGCAGGAGCTTACAGAAGTGAATATTCGATGAATCACTAAAACATTGAATGTGAGCTCTTCAAGAGGAAATCCAATTGATGTATATCGCTTCAATCGTACGAAATTGTTGGAAAATCAAGTCAATATCCAGCAATTAAAGTGAGCATGTCAGTTTGTAAAAGACTGCGAAGCAATTACAGTGTCACCTGACGGTGAACCCCGCAGTCAACAGCGACTTCGTACACGTTCAGATTGATCTGGTTGCGATCGTCACTAGAAGCGCAAATAAACCTACTGCTAGATCCGCAGAGACAGAAGGCACAACCATCGTGGGCCGAACAAGAAATTCACCGGAGCCAATTGAGATATGTTCGCTCCACCAGGCTCCCCAGATGTCTTGACCCTAGCAACGTTTGCCTACCAAGTCTATGACACCTACAAAGGTGCTCCGAAGAGATTCAAGGATCTCGCAGGTGACATCAAAGGACTTGAAATCCTCCTCCGGAGACTTGGTAACAGACTTGCTCTTCAACAGGGTGATGTTACCGACGAAAATTCCCGAGGATCTTTATTATCGTCTGATGAAGCGGCGGGCCTGGAGCAGCTTGTCAAACAAGCTGGAAATATGTTAGAGGAATTGCAGCAAAAACAAGGATATGCATCAGCGCCAAGAGGATTGAATCGGTTTAGGTGGTCACAGGGGGAAGTAGACTCTGTGAGGTCAAGAATCACATCTCTTTGTGCAATCATTGGAGCATTTAATAGTGGCTTGGTCCTTCCTAATATTGCATCGAGGGATCCAGTGTGAGTCCCGTCATATCCTTATCTAGTGCGGCGTATTGAAGGCATTTCCCTTCTTTTGGCAATGAGTTACTGACTGAAAGTAGAGTCGACAAACAACAAGAGATCCTGGATAAGTTGGATAACTTCCTCCTAGGTCTCCACCGAGATGACCTGTCATCCACTATCTCCGTGACCAGTTCCAACACCCCGACTGTTCCCAAAATCGAAGAGGAGGTGACTCCGGAGTGGCCCAAGCTAGTCCGTCGGATGACCGAGTATGGTATATCCGAAGCAGAAGCAGAGAAGAATCAGGATCTCATTATGAAATGGTCAGCTCGTGCATACGAGAGCGCGGCTTCATCTCCTCTCAAACAGTCACCAAACGCAAACGCTCTTGTGGGGAGTGTAAGTGCGGACTTGGGTTTAGGAGGGCACACGGAAGAGATTGAAGTCATCTCAGCCGTATACGGACCCAAAATTGTCACAGATATTGTCAGGCACATTATCCATGTGCACGCAGGTCTAAAGATGACCAAAGTGGTTTTCTCGGTTACGAACGACACATTTGGTGGAGATCCTTGGCTGAACAACATTAAGGCATTCTCCATGGTTTGGCGCAAAGTGATTCGACTCGATTACGGAAACCTCTAT
Organism: Penicillium atrosanguineum; assembly: GCF_028827265.1. Taxonomy (NCBI): domain Eukaryota; kingdom Fungi; phylum Ascomycota; class Eurotiomycetes; order Eurotiales; family Aspergillaceae; genus Penicillium; species Penicillium atrosanguineum. Next base: position 1,555,800 of record NW_026623138.1, on the reverse strand, counting down.
TCGGCCCCTCAGAAACTCTTCGCCGAGGAAGATGAACTGCTTACCCTTGATCTCTCCATTCCACTCCCTTGTCATGAGAGCCCGGAGACAAATGAACGGGGTTCGATCTATATCTTGAACGCTAGCTGGCATAATGTCGACGTTACGGACCATGTTGCATTAATCACGGCGGACGATCCTCGACCGAACATCACGGCATCGAATCATGAGTTCTTCGCAACAGATCCGTGCTATGGACACAAGAAAGTCATGTCGGTGACGTGGGCATACTCGAACACCGCAGCGGCACTATCACATTGTGAGGCGAAGACTGTCATTGAGGATTCTTCGGCCCAAATCCCGCCATTCCTTGATATTATTTGTGCGAACTGGGGCGGATTGGACATTACGAATCTTGTTCGAGCGAAAATCACGTCTCAGCAGACATTACACTTCGATACGAGGAATGTCTGTGCCTTTGCATCCCCCGATCCGCTACCTGGATGGCAGAAAACAATTTCCATTCTGTATCGCTACGGGTCTGTGGAGCCAATGCAACTACTCGTCACCGGTGAAGACTCCGGCGACGCTATGATTGAGCCGGGGGATCGGATGAGAAGGAACTTTTTCTTTTCAAATTTTATAGAAATCACATCAGATATCAAAGTGATGGCCGCTGTGTGGGGATTACAACCTGTTTCTGAGAAAGGATTTGGCAGGGCTGTGAGGGAAGGGAAAGAGGTACCTTGTAATAATGACTTTTTTGGGAGGGATGGATGGGGTGGGAGACGAAAGACCCTCCAGGTTTTCTTGCAGAATGGACATACCGGGGAGTGTGTTTGTGTCAGCGCGAAGGAAGGAAATATCCTTGGGATGCCAACGGTATGGCCGGAATATTAGATATCCTCGAAACTAGAATTTACTCTACACTACTGGCTTCTAGAAAAGGGAACAGTGTGTCTTGAACTGTACGAACAAGTATGTGATGAGTATATCCAGTGTCGGAAATATTTGCGAATGCTGTCTAACTCTTAGCTGATAGAGGAGTATTTTTTAAGCATCGTTGCCAGGTGACGTGTGGTAGACTGCCCAATTACTGATGTTTTATTCATGGGTGCGGAAATCGTGTCTTTGTTTCTCTCCTACCTAGAAGAGATATAGGTCTGCTTGACAAAAGCAGCTTGGTTTACAAAATATCCTGGATCATACACAGTCATTCTATTATCGTCCTGTTGAATACGACGAGTCTAGTAAGAAAATAACGACTTAGGCTCATAATAGACTAACCCTCGGATGTGACGCTAAGAAAGAGCGAAAAACCGGAAGGGTGCAATTTCTGTAGAAGCCGAACTTGTCACTTACTGTATTGGTTCAGTTCTCTTTGAAGTCCAAAAAAAAGGGCCGCGCATTTCTTTGTCCTGCGTTGAAAAATGGGGTTGAATTCACCTGGACACCTCAGCGTTCTGTCCGAGTTCTTTATGAGTACTCGGTGCCCATTGGCCCTTTCTCCAGTTATCGAAATCTTCCTTTTCGATACATACCTGTCGTCCATCGTCCACCTAGTCAGGGAAGGTAAAGCTTTATGATGATGCCGACGGGGATGGGCTAACCCCTTCCTAGAGACCCCTCGATCACAGTGGCGCGATCGAGTAACGAGTAGGACACTGTATCACTCATGAAAGCTACCCAAAACAATACTTCACAACGTAGTTCCGAGTTTATTTCTTAGCTGCTTACAATGTCACACATGCTCTATTACTCCGTACACTGACTGCCAACCCCTGGATCGGAAGTAAGTACATGGGTCGGGCAAGGTACAAGACCGACGATAAATGTCCGTGTAACCCGTGGATACATTTTTTTCACACTAGGCAGAGACCGTGCGAAACTTGATGCGGGTTAATTTGAGATACGGTACTAGGCACGCAACGGCCGACGCCGCAAAGCTCGGAAGTGTCAGGTACGGACCACACGAACGGCAAGATGCAGTGGCGGGCTCTGGGGTAACTAGCAGCTAGTTCACGCGAAAGCTGTTCGAACGGGTGCCGAACAGTACGGGAAAGAAAGCGGGCAAGGGAAAAACCTGGAAAGTGAGGGGTCCACAGGGTCTTAGCTTGAAGGTGGGTAAAGTGGGTTCGTAGTGCCACAAGTGCGAAAAGTGGGAAAAAACTAGGGGTCGTTCTTGCGTAGGGTCTTGAAATAGATCCAAGGGAGCGCGATAGGAACTATTGTTAATTTGATTTGATTTCATCATTTGATTATGATCGATGCAGGTGGCCCTTTGTTTACTTTTCTTCGTGCCAAGGTCGCCAGGAGAAAGATGACAAGTCTAGACCGGGTCATCGTCGGAGCTAACACAAGCCGAAAAGGGTACTAAGTACTTGGCTGACTTGGCTCTGTGCCTTTTACGGTCTCAGGGGATCGACACGACACGAGGAAAACGATTGCTCACAGATAACACGATACGAATGAACCTCCGTCTCCTGGTGTTCCCTGAATGGCTTCTCCCAGCCGTAGATCTCGCTCTTATCGACCAATAACCAACCCCAGAGACCCGTGCCAACTCGGTCGGAACCGAATGCAGTCTAGTGTCAGGCACGGGGCCGCCACATTTCCCGATTCGGGAAAGGGGACACACTGCTACAGACACCACTAACGCGACCTGGTTAGCACCGCCAAAATCACAATAATCCGCTGCCAGTGTTTCCCCTTACTGGGGCCCTGAGGGCCCCGAGGGCCCTCAGTTATCCCAAGTCCCTGGAGCCAAACACCAATCGAGCACTAGTCGCCATGTCGTGAGCCCACTTGGTCTCAAGTGGCGTCGTTCCCTCCCAACTTTCCCTTTTCTTGATGCTCTTCTTCTCATAACTCTCCCACGAACCCTGTGCTGCTGGTGGCTTTCCACCTTCCGATCCTTAAATCGTGTGTCTGTTTCGCACATCCATTCCTTTTTCAACCATACCTCGAGGTTCTACCTCGTAGCCGTTCTTTGTGAACTCTCGGATCGCCTGAGCAGTATAGGGGAGCTTGAGAAAATTGATACACCATGAAGACCTTCTTCAACCTCGCCGTGCTGGCGACTCTGGCCAGCAATGCCTTCGCTCAAACATCTACCCTCTGTAACCCGCTCGAGAAATCTTGCCCAGCCGACCCGGCACTGGGTACGACGCACGAATGGTATTTCAACACCACACTCGACACTGCCATTTGGAACATGACAACCGGTGATTACACCACCACCGATGACGGAGCCGAATTCACCATTAGCAAGGAAGGAGAATCGACCTTGCTCCAATCGAACTTTTATATTTTCTTCGGCGTTGTCGAGTCCTGGGTCAAGATGGCCAAGGGCGGCGGTGTCATTAGCAGCGTGGTGCTGGAGTCGGATGACCTGGATGAGATTGATTGGGAATGGGTTGGATACAACACCAGCCAGGTGCAGAGCAACTTCTTCGGCAAGGGTAATGACACTACTTTCAACCGTGGCGGTTTCCACGCTGTCGCCAACGCTGATACCGAATTTCACAACTATACCACCTACTGGGACTCGGACAAGCTCGAGTGGTGGATCGATGGCGATCTTGTTCGCACTGTTCCTTACTCGACAGATAGCACCCTCCAGGGCAAGAACTACCCGCAGACGCCTTGCCAGGTCAAGATCAGTAACTGGCCCGCTGGTACGAAGAATGCGGCCCCGGGTACCATCGAATGGGCTGGTGGCTTGGTTGATTATAGCAAAGGACCTTTCACTATGACCGTGCAGAAGATCCGTATCCAGGACTTCCACACCGGTAAGGAGTATAGTTATGGGGACCACTCCGGAGATTGGCAGAGCATCAACGTCGCAGAGTAAGTTCCATTCCTGGTATGCGCTGCGATCATCACTAACTAGTTTCACAGAGGAAACTCTACTGCTCTCAACGACATCAACAACCCGCCCAAGTCTCTCGCCGAGAAGTGGGATGACCTAGGTACAGGCGCCCACGCCGGTGTCTACGTCGGAGCCGCGGCCGCCGGAACCCTCGTTCTCGTCGCACTGGGACTCTACTGCGTGCGCAAGCGTCGTCAGGGCCGCCTCGAACAGGCGCTCGGCAACGATCAGTACGACAACGATCGCAACGAGATGCAGAACTACCAGAACGACTGGAAGGCAAGCGAATGGCGAACCAGCGGCTATCACCAAGTCAAGTAAACCTCGCACTCTACCTTGCCTCTTCATGAACGGTTCTGCGAACCACTCGTCCCAGTCTCGCAGACGCCGCCACGACTTGATGAGACCACTGTCCTTCTCTCGGGGAGTGTCTGTGGTGACCCTGGGACCGCCCTAACGACCTTTCTCTCGCAACCCTTTTACCGCCGTCTCGCTAGGTGGCTTTTGTTGATATCCATTCATCGGTCTCTCTTTTATGCCGGTCAAAACCATCGGCGTTCCAGGCTGTTGGGCTGCCATTGTCCCCACACATCGGGATCCTTCTTTCGCAAATGCATGATATGTACATATTTTCATCAACATTGGTTGTTCATTTTTTTTCTTCTACCGATTTACGTCGTAAAATCAACCTCTGAATCGAGAATTCACTTTCGTGATCCAACTGAGGCAATGACCCCCCTTAGATTGGGCCCCACTATAATTAGGCATAGCCACCAGCCTGAAGCCACAGCAGCCGCGGGCGCTGTATGGTGAGGTCATTGACTAGGGGGCTTTAGGCATCCAGAATGTCAAATTGCACAAAGTGTATAACTCATAAAAGATTATTCAACACGATCGGAGTTGGCGCCTATACTGCCGTCTAGCGTATAGTAAATATCCATGAATAGATTTAGATGTACGGATCAGAGGCTTATAATGGAAAAACATCCATGAAATGCCAAGTACTGGATTGGCTCGTGAATGAGCCGAGGTTAGTGGAGTCTGCAACTTGGCAGTTTTGTCGTGGAGAATGTATTGAAATTCGACGCATGACAACACACGAGGATGATTTGGAGAGGCACCCATATGCATAAAGTCCAATCTTTTTCATATATTCTCAGCCGCGACCTCGGACACTTACACTGACCGTTGGTTTCACACCGAACTTTCAAAAAGTAACGGGTCGGCGGGTACACTTCCCGATCTGCGGACAGCACCGAGTCGGATTTGGTGAATCCCTGTCCCGCTATGATCTTCGATCTGGGATCTCATAAACTTATCTTTTTCCTAGGCTTCCTTTCCTCCCTGTCCATTGCATTCAACCATCACAATGAGCTCAGAGGTCCCTATCCCCGCACCAAGGGGTGTCCCTATTATTGGCAACCTCCTGGAAATCGAGGCCGACGTGCCCCTCAACAGCTTCGAGCGACTCGCCGAGACCTATGGTACTACATGCGCTCTGCCGAGGAGATCACCGCTAATCTAGCTGTAGGCCCTATTTTCCGATTCACCACCTTTGGCCAGACACGCGTATTCCTCAGTTCACATGAGCTCGTCGACGAGGTCTGCGACGAGGAGCGATTCGCCAAATATGTTGTCGCCGGTTTAAAGGAGATTCGCAATGGAACGAACGATGGCTTGTTTACCGCGAATTACCCCGGAGAGGAGAACTGGGCTATCGCGCATCGAGTCCTTGTCCCCGCATTCGGACCGTTGATGATTCGCGGCATGTTCGATGGTAAGATCTACCTCTAGAGGAAAGGCATACAGCTCTAATTCCCCACTAGATATGTACGATATTGCCAGTCAGCTCGTCATGAAATGGGCGCGCAACGGGCCTAATGCACCCATCACTGTTACGGAGGATTTCACTCGTTTGACCCTCGATACTATCGCTCTTTGCTCCATGGGCACACGCTTCAACTCATTTTATCATGATGAGATGCACCCCTTCATTGAGGCGATGACTGGCCTTCTTTCCGGGTCTGGTAACCGGGCTCGCCGTCCGGCTCTCCTTAATAGTCTTCCTACCAGTGAAAACGCCAAGTACTGGAACGATATCAGCTATCTCCGTAACTTGTCTCAAGAGCTCATTGATGCTCGGAAAAACAACCCCATCGACAAGAAGGATCTACTTAATGCTCTTATCCTGGGTCGAGATCATCAGACGGGCCAAGGAATGTCTGATTCCTCGATTATTGATAACATGATCACTTTCCTCATTGCCGGTAAGTGTCTATTGCTATAAAGGGTGTATTACGTGCTAACAGTTCTAGGCCATGAAACCACCTCGGGCATGCTATCTTTCATGTTCTACTACCTCCTCAAAACTCCCAGTGCGTATCAGAAGCTCCAGGAAGAGGTCGACCGAGTTCTTGAGCGACGCAAGGTCACCGTGGATGACTTGTCAAAATTCCCGTACCTTACGGCTGTCATGCGTGAAACTCTTCGCCTGAAGCCGACAGCCCCGATGATCGGTATGCATGCGCACCCAGAGAAGAACAAGGAAGACCCGGTCACATTGGGCGGTGGTAAGTACGTCTTGCACAAGAACGAACCCATCGTCTTGATGTTGAGCAAGATGCAACGTGATCCTCAGGTGTATGGCGAAGATGCGGACGAATTCCGCCCAGAACGGATGCTCGACGAGAATTTCAACAAACTACCCAAGAATGCCTGGAAACCTTTCGGTAACGGCATGCGCGGCTGCATCGGTCGTCCGTTCGCGTGGCAGGAAGTGTTGATTCTCGTCGCAATGCTGATGCAGAACTTCAACTTCCAGATGGATGACCCCAGCTATGATCTCCGACTCAAGCAGACACTTACTATCAAGCCCGAAGGATTTTACATGCGGGCAACTCTCCGTCACAACATGGACCCGACTAATCTGAGTCTGATTCTGGGTGGTACCCCGGATCTTCACAAGGCGGCTGGGGCTACTGACAGCGAAAGGAAGCATAAAGCTGCCCCTGCCGGTGCCAACCTGAAGCCTATGCACATCTTCTACGGAAGCAATACGGGAACCTGCGAGGCATTCGCACGCCGGTTGGCGGACGATGCCGTTGAATACGGGTATTCCGCTGAAACTAATCCCTTGGACTCGGCGAGGGAAAACATCCCCAAGAACGACCCCGTTGTCTTCATCACGGCTTCTTATGAGGGACAGCCACCGGATAATGCTGCGCACTTTTTTGAGTGGCTCAGCGAGCTCAAGGGCAGTAACCTAGAGGGTGTTAATTATGCAGTCTTCGGCTGTGGTCACCGTGAGTATCATTGTAAATATCTTCCAAAAGTGCTTCTACTAAACCACTCCAGACGATTGGGCGACAACCTTCCACCGCATTCCCAAGGCAGTCAACAAGCTCGCCGAGAAGAACGGCGCCTTACGACTTTGTGAGATGGGCCTAGCCGATGCAGCCAACTCCGATATGTTCACTGCCTTTGACAGTTGGGGCGAAACAGAGTTCTGGCCCGCCGTCGCCGAAAAGCTCGGTGGAGTGCAAAAAACTGAAAAGCCCAAGTCCTCGCTGCAAGTTGATGTGAGCTCGGGTGTGCGCGCATCTACTCTTGGCCTCAAGCTTCAAGAAGGCTTTGTCGTCGAGAACAAGCTCCTCACACCGCCAGGCGTGTCTGCTAAGCGATACCTGAAGTTCAAGTTGCCATCAGACACAACATATCAGTGCGGTGACTACCTGGCCGTACTCCCAGTCAACCCAAGCACCGTCGTGCGTCGCGCAATCCGTCGCTTCGACCTCCCTTGGGACGCAGTATTGCGCATTCAAAAACCAGAGAAAAGTGCCGGCCCACGTTCAATTCCCATCGACACTCCTATCTCCGCCTTTGAGCTCCTTTCCACTTATGTCGAACTTTCCCAACCCGCTTCCAAGCGTGACATGAACCTCCTCGCCGACGCAGCAACCGAAGATGCCGAAACTCAAGCTGAGCTCCGCTACCTCGCCTCTAGCCCAAGCCTCTTCAACACCGAGATCGTCCGCAAAAGAATTAGCCCCCTCGATCTCCTTATGCGCTACCCAGCAATCAAGCTGCGCATCGGCGATTTCCTCGCTATGCTCCCGCCAATGCGCGTGCGCCAATACTCCATCTCCTCATCCCCCCTCTCTGACCCCTCAGAATGCTCAATTACATTCTCCGTCCTCAAGGACCCCGCCCTTTCAGGCTTCGTCGACGGCGAAACATCAGAGTATCTAGGCGTCGCTTCAAACTACCTTTCCGAGCTCCAAGCTGGCGAACGCGCACACATCTCGGTCTGCCCCTCGCACTACGGCTTTAAGCCCCCACCCGACCTCCAAACCCCCATGATCATGGCTTGTGCCGGCAGCGGCCTCGCTCCATTCCGCGGCTTCGTCATGGAACGTGCAGAGAAGATTCGCGGCCGTTCATCATCCGCTGGATTCGAACAACCTGCCAAGGCTGTCCTGTACGTCGGCTGCCGCGTGAAGGGCCAAGATGATATCCATGCCGACGAGCTAGCCGAATGGGCCGCGCAAGGTGCCGTTGATGTCCGTTGGGCATTTAGTCGACCCGAGGAAGGAAAGGGTCAACATGTCCAGGACCGCATGCTCGAAGATCGAGAGGAGTTGACTACGCTCTTTGATCAGGGTGCTCGGATCTACGTCTGTGGTAGTACTGGCGTTGGAAATGGTGTGAGGGATGTTTGTAAGAAGGTGTTCCTTGAGCGGAGAGCGGAGACTATCCGTAAAGCGAAGGAGGCAGGTCAAGATCCTGAGCTTGAGTATAGTGAAGTTGGAATGGATGAGGAGACTGCTGTTGAAAGATTCTTCGATGCTTTGAGAACGAAGGAGCGGTTTGCTACTGATGTTTTTACTTGAGCGGGGCTAGGATTGGGCATTGTGGGTGTTTTGATTAACTAGATTGTTTTAAATCCATATTTCTCGTATGTTTCCTAAGATTTTAATTCTGAGTTCAAATGTTTGTCATTCCGAATTTTCATACTGTCGGCACACCTAGCCCTTCCCGTGCATACAACTCACCAGAGATCCCGCCATAGGAGAACATGGGACGGTTTCCAGAATAGAGCTTTCATTGATGTCTGATGAGTGCCGTTTACAATAAAAAAAGAATAGGAAATTTAGTCTTCAACAGGATATTCACGTGGCATCGTTTGCGCAGATCATCGAGCAGTGCTACAGTTCTGTCTGAGAGATTTATTCAAAGCGGTAAGGTTTAATCAATCAATTATCAATCAATCAAAGTTCTGTTCGCCTGCTTCATGATGTGGGGCACGATGAATCGCCTACTATATGAAATAATAGGCTTTGACAGAGGCCCACAACCCCCGAAAGGTTTAATCAGTATCAGACTTTACTATGCTTTGGCACCATCGCTGGACATTTCACCCTAATCACTACCACTAGCTGAATATCTCTTGCTGCGCACTTCGTTACTAGATCCTCGAACCATAGATTGTATCTCCATTGGTGATTTCAATATTTGACAGTGTACGAAACTGCGTATTGAACTGAAACGTCACGCTTTTCCACGCCGGGAAGTGCGTGTGGCAAGCTTACAGCATGGCCAGAAGATTCTTCTGAATGATATATTTGTCGATTTCTTCGTAGATTCCGATGAACAAGGATTCTAAACTGACGGTAGATTGTCTTTCAATGATTCTGCCACCGTTCTACCGAAGTTGAGAGTATTTGCCGAGGAAAGCCGAATTTCCTTGAGAAAGAGCAGTTGACTAGAGATTCGATCCAGAAGTTTTGTGGTATGTCCAGATCCCGCAAGCAGGTTGCTTCATTCACCCTAGGCGCCCCAGAAAGCCAGCAAACAACACATCTACCGGAAGTAAATCCAACTCTCATTTAAACGATGAATCACAGACTTTGCGGGACTCACAGGCCTAGACTTCCAGCCAGGAACCATCAACATTCTTCACATCAGTCTACTATCTTGCAGCCCCAGATCATGGCGTGTGGGGCCTGCCCCATGAATAAAGTCAAAAGTGGCGATGACAGGTTGAATTCCGGGGAATATGTGGAGCCATGCGGGGAAGAGCAAGTTCGGGGGTTTAGCCCCATCGCTAAGAAGATAGCTCGAGATAAAAAGGAGCTTGGGCGCTCCTCCCTTTCGTTCAACCCTTATATTAGTCACAGCTACTGCATCTACCCTCTTTTGACAACCAACTATATCAAATAGGGCTCCAGACTGACCTACCTCAATTGGTTTTTGGTCATGCCGAGCAAGGGAACAACGGCCGAAAGGCCGCATCTTGTGCAAAGGTATAATACATTCACAATTCACTAATGCAGAGATTTAACCATAATTTACAGCCATGCTCATGAAGGCGATATTCCCGGGACGGTGGATCTGAGTGCGATTGAGGGCGATGACACGGCATATGGCCAAGCGCTGTACCCTGTTCCGGCCGAGGATCCCAACGACCCTCTTCAAGTATGCTTTATCCTGACAATTCCTGCTTTTAGTTACCCGCGCTAACTCTTGTTGAATACATAGTGGCCTATCTGGAAGAAGAATATCATACTCCTTATTGTCGCATTTTACTCTTTTCTCGGGAACAGTTCCTTGACTGGGCCATCGGTCTACATTAGCTTATACAGCAAAGAGTTCGAAATCTCGCCGGCTATAGCTTCTGGATTGATCTCTTATCCGAATTTGGCATTTGGCTTTGGTATGATTGAGCACTGAGAAAATGCGACGGTTACTGATGGCTTTTAGGGTCGCTTCTCCTTGTACCCCTTTACTTGAAGATCGGGCGACGTCCGGTGACCCTTTTGTCAATGTCTGTGGTATGTGAAGCCCAGTTTTTATCTCTCTATACCTTGACGCTGATATTTTACAGTTTGTCGCTGGCTTGATTGGTGCCTCGAGGGCTACGAGCTATACCGGCCTAATGGTTGCCCGTGTTTTTCATGGATTCGGCAGGTTAGTCGGTCTCGGCCATATGTGTTGACATTCTAACCACTCTTCCATAGCGGCGTCTGCGAAAGTCTGCCTGTGCAGCTTGTCAACGACGTCTTTTATATCCACGAGCGCGGAAAGAAATTAGGCTACTACACCTGTTAGTCGAAACGACCGGGTGACCGTTTATCGTGATTTCTAACATGATACAGTGTGTCTTTGTTTGGGATCAACAGGTCCTCTGTACGCTGGATATATGCTGGCAGGAGGTTACTCTTGGCGACTCTTCTTCTACGTTGAAGCAGCATTTGCTGCCGGTCTTCTAATCGCAGCATTTTTCTTCGTCGAGGAATCTACCTATCACCGCTCTGGGCATTTGTCGCGAACGAACACATCATCGCAGTCGCTCAAAGCAGATCAGACAGAGGAAAAAGAAAAAGAACCAACAGAGCTTGAGGATGTCTCATCTGTATTGGTGCCTCGGAGAAAGAGTTTCTTGTCTACTCTCAAGCCATGGAGTGCTATCGACCCGGAGCCCGATTTCTTCATGACTATCGCCCGGTCATTCACATACTTCCTGGTCCCTGCTGTGTTTTGGGTCATCACTACCTATGGTATGAGTTCCAGCAATAGATATGAGTCAACCTTATGTACTAATCTCTAATTCAGGACTATACATTGGCCTCGGCGCCCTAGCATTCAACTACACATTCCCAATCAAAATCACCGAGCCCCCCTATAACTGGAGCGAGGTACCGGCACTGACATCTTGGCTCATGGAGTAATAGTACTGACGAACAACAGACAAACTCCGGTCTCATAGCAGTCGCCTCCTTCATCGGCTACCTCCTTGCCCTCCCATTCACCTCGACTTCTGACCGACTAGCCGCCTACCGCACAAAACGCAACAACGGAATCCGCGAAGCCGAAATGCGTCTCCCAGCCCTCTTCCCAGCACTTCTCCTCGCCCCGGCTGGACTGGTAGTCTACGGCTTCACGGCCCAGCGCGATCTCCACTGGATCGGATATTTCGCCGGGGTCGTCATGGACCAGTTCGGGTCATACTTTTATTTTACCTTTACGCTTGCGTATGCGGTGGACTCATACTATGCGAACACGTCTGAGATGCTAATTGCCATGAATCTGGGCAAACAGGCTATCTCATTTGGCATGGGCTCATATCTACTGGATTGGATCTTGACGAGGGGATATGCAGTTGTTATCGCGGGAATATTTGGGGGTGTGCTACTGGCAAATAACCTGGCGGTCATTGTGTTTGTTCTTTTTGGAAAAAGGATTCGGAGGTATACGGCCAGATCCTGGCTGGGGAGGCTTCATCAGAGGTCTGCTACGCGGGATATGACGCATTGAATGTATTCACTATGGACATGAAAATTCATTGATGTTTTGATAATGCCAGATTCCCTGGAGCCATGCAAGGTTGGATGAATTACTGTATGATCCAAGAATGCCCACGCTAGAGGTAAGACGTTGCGGCATTGCAATTCGATTCCACGACTCGGGATTGACTTCAGACGCTTCGATACCAAATCCGAGAAGGATATCAGATCTGTATACTAACTGGAAACCGTCGAATGTTGTGATTTTGCGGATTTTGCAGGTTGTTTAATATTGGTTGATAGCAGATAGGCAATATGTTAATTCTACAGTTCCTAGAGACATGTGTATTCAGATCCTGCGAGTTTCCAAAGTAGCGTAGCGTGGATCATGGGCAGATCGGGCTCATGTCGGGCGGAGTGATGCCCAGACCAGCAAGGGACCACGGATTCTCCCCGTTAGATCTCGATGCTCTGTCACTCACCGGACTGGCAAACTCAACCAGAAAGCGTACCATCCACCGGTCCATACGGAAGCTAGTATCTGCAGAATTCCTGCACGCTTCGTGGAAAGCCATTAAACGGTCCATGCAAAAGTCCAAAGTCGGCCAAAGGTCTCGGAGGCGAGTGAGGACACAGAAGTTTTTTTCCAAACGCATCTTCGCCAGTGTGACATTGGAGACGTCAGAGTCGAACAGCAAGCTGTGAATCTGCACGGTGGAAGAAATGACAAGTACGTGCCCGATCATGTTATACTTGACATCGCAGCCCGGTTCTTCATCAGAAGCATAGACTATGTCGCATAAACTGCTAGCATGCTGTTTGCATTTATCTGCGTAGTATCGCGCCTGTGTATTAAATCCGTTGGAGTCGTCATGTAGGAATCGGTAGAACAACATCTGGCCATAGTGATAATAACCAAGGTAAATGGCCGCGAAAATGCGCCCGAGACCTTGGGCGGCATACCGCGCCATATTCTCCCGGGTGTCCCGTATATGATCTGGAAGTTCCTCAAGCCACACGTCAAGCTGACCTGAAAGATGTTCAATGTTGCTGATGATAGCCTCAGGGTCTAATTCCTCTTCGGATGCACGAATGTTGAAATCATTGATCTGTAATAGGATACGGTTTAAGCGGACCATCTCAGCAAGTAGTGATGATTTCCGGTCCGTGTCAACGGTGACATCAAACCCTTGACTCCGGGTCATTTTCAGGAATGCGATTTCATCTAGGGGTAGAGGCACGTCATCTTTCGGTGTTAGAAGCCTTGGAAGCCTGACACCAGATGAAGACCACACGTCAATCATATTAAGAGCCCACCACACTGTAGCTTGTTAGCTTCGAGACCGCTCACTTAAAATATTAGCGCTTACTGCGAATATTGACCTCTTGCTCAACCCGACTGGTCGCTTGGCAATTCGGAAGATCAAGAAGCTGGGCCATTCGACATGCAACAGCATAGTGTATGTTTTCAGAAGCAGGTTTGCCATTGGTGATGGCGATGGCGCCTAGCAAGACACAGGCTTGGATAGTGGTCAATGAGACAGCATTCCAGTCTAGCAACTTTTCACATTCCTTTGCATAGCCCTGCCCCCTCTCCCTTGGATCTATCCCAGCAAAGTGAGAATCTGTCGAAAATCTAGAACAAGCTAAAATGAGTACTCCGATTTTGTAGCAAGAGAAGGAAAGCTGACCTTGCCGAGAGGGCCATCATGCCATATATTAGAATACGCGGGGCCTGCCCTCGCTTTATGTCCTCCATAAAGCTTGGTGGGTGGAACAAGGTGTGGAATTGATCATGAACATAGTCGAAGTAGAGTTGCACTAGCTCTGCACAAAGAGATTTTGTGGGTAATGGGCAATTGCCTGCTTGTCGTGGATAGAAAGAGCCTGCAAACTTGGGCTGGTCATGACTGTGTCTTCCTTTACCCGGCTCACCACTCGAACATGGCAAGCCTCGAGCAACACAGAAAGTGCAAGGCAGGCCCGGTGTACGACTCTCACATCTCCGTCGCCGCTCACTAATATCGTTAGCCGATAGCCCGGATACGGCAGGTGAGCTCCGCCTACCGACAAGCAGCACAGGCCTTGGCCTTCCTCATTCTGGGGTTTCTGCACAACAGGTGGCTGCACAACAAGTGGCTGCAAAAACAGCGAGTTGCAAGAAATGCCGTATGCCGAACTCCACAGTGGGGGTTCAACAGCCAGGGGCCTTCTCTAGTCTCTTTTCAGTCCAGTTGTGCCTTGGCATTCGTGGAGAAGCGGAATTCATCGCCTGTGAGCCAATGAGACACGTTCAAAACCGCCGCTATTGACACTTCAATCCACTCCAATGAGCTCGGCCTGATCGGTGTTCCTCCGTATGCTGGAGATGCTCCCCGCATCGTGTAAAAGGGTCGTTAGAGCCGGGGAAATACTACATCATGCAACGGGGGGCCAATGTGCAGATCGTTCTTGATTGGGCTTGTTTTTCCGACTTCGAGATCATCCGTCGGTTAATTTTTAATCTTTGCAAATTTATAAAAGGGTATGTGACGGACCGGATAATCGTGTTTTCCAACTTTCATCTTCATCCCAAGAAGGAAAGGACGGCTTCGATGGTCCGTTTCACAACCAGACTGGCGCCTGCTGCAGGGCTGGTGGCGCTTCTCAGTTGCCCAACCGTGGCCCAAGCTGCCTCTAGTAATGGTAAGTTATATGGATGCCTCCTCATCCTCGCCCTATATGCAATCAAATTCTGAGTATGCTTCAACCAGTTGTTGTGGACGGCACAAGCTTCGCCCTCAATGGCGAAAATGTTTCCTATCGCTTCCACGTGGACAACAGTACAGGCGACTTGATATCCGATCATTTCGGAGGTATTGTAACAGGGGATATCCCCGCCGATATCGTCTCTTCGATTAATGGCTGGGTTGGCGAGCCAGGCCGAGTCCGTCGGGAATTCCCCGATCAAGGCCGTGGTGACTTCCGTACCCCCGCGATCCGTGTTCGGCAAACCGACGGCTACACGGTGTCAGACTTGCAGTACCAATCTCACACCGTGATTCAGGGGAAACCAGAATTGCCGGGCCTACCGGCTACGTTCGGCACTGGAGACGATGTAACTACATTGACTGTTCGTCTGTATGACAACTATAGCTCTGTGGCTGCCGACCTCTCTTATTCTATCTTTTCCAAGTACGACGCCGTTGTGCGAAGTGTCAATGTCACCAACATGGGCAAGGGAAATATCACCGTCGAGGCGCTTGCCAGTATGAGTGTGGACTTTCCCTTCGAGGATCTTGATATGATCACCTTGAGTGGCGACTGGGCGCGAGAGGCCCATCCCCAGCGAAGAAAGGTCCAGTATGGCACACAGGGGTACGTTAGTTCGCCAGCTGTTCGATCCAGGACTCTTGACTGATATTCCACATTATAGGGTTGGAAGCAGCGCAGGCTACTCTTCGCATCTCCACAACCCTTTCTTGGCACTGGTGGACCCGGCCACTACGGAATCCAGTGGTGAAGCATGGGGCTTTTCGCTTGTCTACACTGGTTCCTTCTCTGTCGATGTAGAAAAGGGATCTCAAGGCTTTACCCGTGCTCTTCTTGGATTGAACCCAAATCAGCTGTCATGGTCGCTTGGGCCTGGCGAGTCCCTCACATCCCCCGAGTGCGTCTCCGTGTACTCAAACAATGGCATCGGCGGCATGTCCCGCATGTTCCACCGTCTCTATCGCAATCATCTCATCAAGAGCAAGTTCGCGACATCGGACCGCCCACCTCTGCTCAACAGCTGGGAAGGTCTTAGCTTTAACTACAACGCTAGCACAATTGTCGACCTTGCCCAAGAATCAGCAGACCTTGGCATCAAACTGTTCGTCCTGGACGATGGCTGGTTTGGTGTCAAGTATCCGCGCGACGATGATAACGCCGGCCTCGGTGACTGGACCCCTAATCCCGCCAAGTTCCCCCATGGTCTCGCCTCTCCCGTAGACCAAATCACCGGTCTTCAAGCTGCGAATACATCGACCGATCTGCGATTCGGAATTTGGGTCGAGCCCGAGATGGTCAATCCCAATTCTACCCTGTATCACGAGCACCCAGACTGGGCCATGCACGCTGGATCTTACCCTCGCACATTGCAGCGAAACCAACTCGTGCTTAACGTGGCCCTGCCAGAGGTCCAAGATTTCATCATCGATTTCATGACGAAACTCCTCAACAGCGCGGACATCTCCTACATCAAATGGGACAATAACAGAGGAATTCACGAGATGCCCTCCCCATCCACCGACCATAAGTACATGCTTGGAATGTACCGTGTCTTCGATACCCTGACTACCCGATTCCCCAATGTCCTCTGGGAAGGCTGCGGCTCCGGCGGTGGCCGCTTCGATGCCGGTGTCCTACAATACTTCCCTCAGATCTGGGCATCAGATGACACCGACGCCATGGAGCGCATCACCATCCAGCTCGGAACGTCTCTTGTCTACCCGCCTAGCGCTATGGGGGCTCATCTCTCTGCAGTTCCCAATCAACAAACTGGGCGCACCCTGCCTATTTCATTCCGCGGACACGTGGCTATGATGGGTGGTTCATTTGGACTGGAACTCGACCCAGCCGACATGCCCGCAGATGATAAAGCTGCTCTACCTGGTCTCATCAAGCTTGCTGAAAAGGTCAACCCGCTTATTCTGAAAGGGGATTTGTACCGTCTCAGCCTACCAGAAGACTCAAACTGGCCTGCCGTTCTGTTCATCTCTGAAAACGGGTCGCAGGCGGTGCTGTTCTACTTCCAGACTGCTCCTCGTATCAATAACTCTATCCCTCGGGTCAGATTCCAGGGTCTGGATTCGGCAGCGATGTATAAGGTTGAAGGAAAGGGTGTTTATTCTGGTGCGACTTTGATGAACATGGGGCTGCAATTCCCATTTGATACGGATGTGGGAAGTATAGTGGTATTCTTGGAGAAGGAGTGAGGATGGTTGGTGGATACTGGGAAAATTCAGAGAATTATCAACATTTATCGATCTAATTTATTTCCAATCCCAAGGTTGTGTGTTCAGTGAATTCTGTGTACAGGGTGGATCTAAATCAGTTTCACCACTTGCACACAGAGATTCTTTCTAGAACCCTGTCCCGAAGCACGCGATACTATTACGGCTACTCTACCCCTGAGTCTCTTTCTTGGCAGTATCCCTGTACAGTCGTAAATAGCAGCCTGAAATTAGCTTCTATATTAAACTAGTAAGGCCTCCAAGTCCTATAGAATGTTGATTCAGCAAAGATGCAAAACAGATGGATGTCTGCTCATTTGAGGATGTCGCAAGACTCCGAATCCCCATTCTGCCAACCACTTGCCCTGAGTGACCACTGCGAACGAACAACTTGTATAGAGATAATAATTACGTGGTAATATATTGTCGCGGGGTAGAATAAGAAGCGAGAAAAAGCAAGAGGGAGGAGACGAGAGTTAATTGTATGTGCGAGTTGAAAACGTAGTCGCCGACAGCTCCGCCCCGCCACACTATATACAACCTCGATGGAACCGTTAAACCCCCAATCCTATCATCACATCACCTGAAAGAGAGCTCAGCTTTCAAGTCTTTCGACTACCAAGGCCCTCATCTCTTAAGAAGAGATCGTGACACTGGCGCTGCCAGCACCGCTGAATGCCTCCACCGCTACGACCTGAAAATTGAAGTTGCTGTTGCCGAACCCATGCTGCGCCCAGAAGTTAAAATGGTTGGCGACAGTCACCGTTCCAGATGTGCGCGTGTTCTCTCGAACGGAGAAGTACTGCGTGAACGTGCTTGTTCCTGTGATCGACGGCTCGTTGGTCCGAGTGTCGGTGCAGACTTGGTAGGTGCCTCCATCAGAGGACACGGTACCAAGGCTTGTGGCCGAGCTGCAAGGGTTGTAATCGCCGTAGTCCTCGACGATGTAGTATTCAGCCTGAGGAGAGTTGACCCAGCCGTACACAGCGAGGTAGGAGCCAGAGCCAGAAGCGCTGTAGTCGGCAGAGTAGGTGATAGAGCTGATAAACGTTAGATCCTAGACTTATTTTAAAGAATATAGTCACCCACTTAGAGGTGCCAGTGCTCCAGCCCAGACCAACGACGAAATCGGAGCTGACTCCATTCTCCCAGTACATGGAAAATGTTCCGGCACTCTCGTCGTAGGTGAAGTCACCAAGGTTGCCGTTGTAGTTCTGGACGTAGTTAATACCAGCACTTCGCGATACTAGAACAGGTTCGGGGGCAGGGGCGGCGAATGCCGTGGCCAAGAGGCCTGCAAAAGCTGCAGTGACCTTCATGATAATTGAAGAGAGTTGAATGCTAGTGAATGGATGTGTGTAGCTGGAAGAGAAGCCTGTGCTGGTTAATGTTGCTTCGAGCCTGTTCTACCTCTATTTATATTCTGCGAAATTGACTATTTATCCTTTTTCCCTACACGACGAAGCGGCTCGGTTATGTGCATTTTGCCGCATCACCTTTGGTGGTTGAACGAGCTTGAGCCTATTTCCAGAGACAGCTCTATAGTTATGGGTTTCCGGTGCAGCCACCAATCTCGGCACTGCGCTTGGCTAAAAAGACTGCACTTGGCTAAAAGGACCGCAGTTGGCTAAAAGGACCGCAGGTGGCTAAAAGGGCCGTAGTTGGGTAACATTTGGGTTAAAAGTAAACAGTGTGGAGGCGGGGTAGTGGGGATTCTTCAGCGGTTCCCCGCAGAAACTTTGCTGGCTCAGAAGTCATGTTCATGATTATGTACTCGCTGATCCACCGAATGAACACAGTTCCTCGTTCACACAACACGTATATACTGGAGTGTCATGTTTCTTTGCTTCTTGTAGCAAGCCGAAGGCTGAATTGACGCTGCGAGAAACACTGGCCAAAATTCGGGGCAAGTACTGCTCTCATTGGCCAGGTACTTCGGAGCTTAAAGGGCACTGGGAGGAGGCCGAGCAGCTTGAGGTGCAGGTGATGGAGACGAGCAAGACGAAGCTTGGCACGGACCATAAATGCCATCGGTCTAAGAACTCTACATGGGTACACCAAAAAGGGGCCCTGCACCTCGTTTATAAAAAGGGATACCATATTGGTGGGCACGAAAACGGGAGGGTGGAGGGATGGGCGGGGATACCAAACGCGACTTGGCCTTGCGTTCCTAACATTGATATTCGGTAGCAATCTACTCAAACCATCCCTAGTCTCAGTTATGTACACTTTTCCTTGGTGTGCGTCAGGGCCATTTGCGGCGTGAGATGCGGTTGCGACTTTGAACATTTGCCGTATCCACAAGCTATTAAGCCGGGAACCAAATAGCCCTATATCTAGAGTTTATGCTTCTAAGAAGTCTACTAGTAGCTTATACCATGCGTTCCAAGCGCCTTAGGAGGCCATCCGGTTCCGCGATACCCAGGCAGATGATGGCATCGACACGCTCCTGGCTACTGGAGACAGAGTAGATACGAAGCTCATCTGCGTTGCCAGATGGACGGATGTGAGCGACATCGCCATTGGCAAAGATCATGCGGACTCCGTCGGTGAAATTTATCCGGGAGATCGAAGAAAATCCAGCCTCGGCAGAGAATATACTATGCAATTCTTGACGGAGCTGGCCAAGTTGCTGGGCATGGAGCTTCGTTACTTGAAGAGTAGCGTGATTGGGGTCAAAGGCGATGGTCTCATCGGTCTCGTATAAGATCTCCTGCATGATAGTCTCAGGAGGTGAATAGCGCTCCATGATCTTCATGCTCGTCGGGCGAGGGAAATTGCGAATCAACGCGGCGCGGCTGAAACGGTCGGGTAGTGTAGTAAACAGTTCCGGTAGCGTGAAATGTTTGTTGCGCGCCGCGAACAAAGCACAGAGCAGAGGCAGCACTGCATCGCGCGTAGGAAGCGCACTGAGTATCTTGCTGTTGTGTTCGATATTGGATCCAGTGAGAAAACCACCATTGGCTTCCCAGCCGCAGACACTATGGCGTCCTTTAGAGACCGCGTGCTGCATACCAGAGATTACATAAGGACTGCCAATCTTCGTCTTCGGCTCGGTGATATGGGCTAAGCGGCCGCGATCGATACCATCATTAGTGCTGATCGGGACGACGACGGCATCAGCACGCAGGTATTCAGCGACAATCATGCCTAGCAGGTCCCCGCTAAAGAAGCGGAGCTTGTCTCCTTCGGGAGCAAGGAGGAGCGGACGGTCGCTGTCACCGTCGCTCGACACCACTGCGTCGAAGGTCTTTCCGGTTCTATTGCAGATAGTCTGGATAGTGTTGAGCTGGTCCTGGTCAATGGCTTCGGTATCAATCGGCACGAAAGTCTCGCTGCGGCCGGCAGGAGTCACGTCAGCGCCAAGCATCTGGAGAAGTTCAACCATAAGATCCCTGCCCACGGCAGAATGCTGGTAGACGAGGAGCTTCATGCCCTGGAGCGTTAGGCCCTCGAAGAAATCCAGGTAGCGCTGGATGTAGGCTGTTTTTCCTTCAGACACGGCAGGCAGAATGTCGGGTAGCCCATTACGAAACATGCCCTGATTGTCAAATAGAGATTTGTCGTAGGGCTTGTTAAGAAGCTCCTCGCGAGTGTTTGACACAGCATTGTTAATGGGCTGTTCGTGTTTTTTTAACAACTCCCCTTTTGATGTATTGAGCTTGTAGCCGTTGCGGTCGAAAGGAATGTGACTTCCCGTGACCATGATGCTGCCCTTGCCGTTTTGAAGGGCAAAATAGGTGAGTGCAGGCGTAGGTATCGCGCCTAGATTGATGGGATGCATGTTCGCATCCTCTAAGGCCTTCTTGACTGCCTGGCAGAGGCCGCCGCGACCATTCTCAACCTTGGTGGAGCTGGGGCGGAGATCGTGCGCATAATAGAAGTCGTCGCCGGCCTGAATGCCGCCCTCGGAGGGCTGAAGAGACTGGAGATAACGAACTTCCGCGAAGACATTCGTGTAGATTTCCAGTTGAGTCAAGTGAATCACTAAGCCACGGCGGCCGCTTGTCCCAAAATTGAGAGCCTCGGGTTTGTAGGCCAAGTATGAGCGAAGAGCATTAGCAGTAGGGCCGGGCATATTTGCTTGATGCAGTGCAGATTTTTATTGAGGTACGACGTCTTTTGGGTTGATATGGATGGTTTAAATTAAGCTAAGCTTGAGACGGCTACCTTCACTCTAGGCAACTTTGCCGCGTGCGGAAAACAGGTAGAATCGATCAACGTGTTCATAGTCAACGACAAACGCTGATTGGTCGGCCTCATACCGATATGATTGGCTGCTATCGATTCCAATCTGGATCAATTTCTTATTAATAGACTAATTTATATGGCTTTTAGATAGGCTACATCTTCTAATTGCTCTAAAAAAGTTACCGTTGGACATCCGCATGGTGCTACCATGGGACTAAGTCTGGTTCCACCCCCCATCCCCACGGTCCCATGGATATAGCGGTCCCTGTCCTGGGAATAATTCACCTCGAAACCCTTAGACAAGGTATTGTGAAGGGAAGCCTGGTGATTTCTTTGTTCTTCTTGTGAATATGTTTCTCAGAGCCCGTTCCAGCTCATGCACTTAGGTGTTGTCTTCATCTTGCTACAATCCCAGAATGCCCCATTTCTCGTCACCAGCACCACAAAGTACGTATGGAACAAACTAGGTCGCATAAGCTTCGGCAAGGCTAAAAGCGTGGTTATCAAAATCGTAGGTCTACATGCTTCTAGCCACACAAGAAATTATTGAAAGATGTCGCCAATCTTAGGTCATAGCTTCTTCTCCAGTAACATTTCAATCTCTTTTCTATACGATCTATGGCGAGTTCCAACTCCGTGATTAGAAAGAACAGAATTTGTTCTTTCAAATAGAAGCACTTTGTATTGCTAGCGGGTTGAAAAGTCACTGACACATAGAAAGGTTCCGATAAGCCGGTCTCAAGGAATCCTGCATCCTTAGAGGAATGATTCGATGACAATTGCTAGACAAAAACCTTGAGCATTAACCAATATTGTTGAATAAGTGGCAGAGACTGCGTCTCATCATCATAGGTAGCGTCTAGGTCATATTCTTCAGCTGTATCCAAAAGATGGGTGTTTTCGTCGCACTCGAAAGACTGCTCTTCACTCTCACCCGAGAACGTAAAGGTAATTCTATAGATGATCATATTGAAAATCTTGGAAAGACTCGTGATAGCGGAGGACGGTTGTTTGAAAGTGCAGTGGCAGATGTGTTAATCAGAAAGGATGGAAACTGTGCAACTAGTTGTGTTCTCGAAGGGGGTTATCGAGTTTCGATACCTCCAATATCACAAACAGAAGAACCTACGACCTTGGCCAATAGCACCCCAGTACCCTCTAGAGCTGGATCGAACTTCTAGTGAAAACCTGCCCCGATATGAGGTTTTTACCCGGCCATTCGGGGAGCAGAACCACAGTCAGGCTCACTGAGATTACTTCGAGACTGATTAGAGGCATCTCTTGGTCACTTAGTCTCCGCCTCAAGGCTATAAAAATTGCCACATATTAACTACCACTTAACGGGTGGCGGTTCCTGTTGCGACCCACAAGTACGTATCCAATCAAATGCACGGGTTCGGCGGCGCCAGGAACAAAAAAAAGATTTTTGCAGACCAGAAGCCGAAATTCGGCATATGACAATCCGGGGCATTGGGGAAAAATCAATCCCAGAAATTAACATTGCGCATTGGACACTGAACGCCTGCATACCAGACTCCGAACACGTGAAACCTTGTGTAAGCTAAACTCCATTGGTTGGCGTCATCTGTACTTGCGCAAGAGAAGCCTTAATGGCGTGACGAAGTCTAACCAGAAAATCCCAGATAAGGCAATTCCCCAAGTTCGGCCGAGAGAACTTGCGTGTTGTTGCGAAGAAGTCGAGCGACAGCGTTATTTCGACGTATATTCCAAAGTGTCGGGTTTACAGTTTGCATAAGTATCTAAACCATGGCTAAGAGCGTCGCCGTTATTGGCGCTGGGCCTTCAGGAGCCATTGCCGTCGACGCATTGATGCAGGAGAGGGTGTTCAATGTTCGTGTCTTTGAAAGACAAGAGAAGGCCGGTGGATGCTGGTATGTTCCCACAAGTCCCATCGTCGTATAGCTTCTAACGACTACAGGGTCTCAAGAGATGATGCGCCGCCGCAAAAGTTCGACCTTGATGGTCTAGCAGCACGCACAGCAGATGTGCCATTGAAGATCCCTGAGCAGCTTCCATGCCGTACACCGGTAGTGGGCCAGGATCGTTTTACTGATTCACCGGTCTATCCTGGGCTGGAGACGAACGTGGATGCAGGTGCCATGGAGTACTCTCAGGAGAAAATTCCCACAGTTCGGTCGCAGTGGTCAATCGAGCGCCATGGCGAGGATACGCCGTTCCGGCATCATTCTGTCATGAGACAGTATATTGAGGACCTGTTCACAAAAAAGGGTAACGCAGATCTTGTGCAGTACAATACCACTGTTGAACGGGCAATCAAAGACGCGGCCAGCCAAAAATGGGTCCTCACTCTTCGACGCACAGAAAGCCTCAATGATAGCCAATCTGACTATTGGTGGTCCGAGACTTTCGATGCACTTGTGGTTGCCTCTGGTCACTATGCAGTGCCATATATCCCTGCCATACCCGGGTTGAAAGAGTTTGCGGAGCGGTATCCGGGCAGCATCGAACACACCAAGCATTACCGCGGACCGGAGAAGTACCGTGGCAAGGTATGTCTACACTCGCTATAATTAATGTTCGACCTATATTAATTCTCCGCAGAAAGTCGTGACAGTCGGAGCATCAGTATCGGCTGCGGACACAGCAGTGAGCCTGGTTGGCACCGCTAAATCCCCGATTCACTGCGTGACCCGCGGTCGCTATAACGTGTTTTTCGGCAACGATGCATTCCAGCACCCGATGATTCAAGAACGGGGACCGATCTTGCATATCGGTGTCGAGGATCGATCGATTCACTTCGAAGATGGTACATCCGAGACTGGCGTGGATAACATTCTCTTCGGAACCGGATTCACCTGGACACTTCCTTTCCTGCCTGCAGTGCAAACGCGCAATAACCGTGTCCCGGATCTGTATCAGCATACATTCTACCGCCACGATCCCACCTTAGTGTTTGTCGGAGCTGTATGTCACATGCCACAAACTTCCAACCGAAACGACGCTAACGAGCTTAACAGGTCGGAGCTGGTCTCACCTTCAAAGTCTTCGAGTGGCAAGCCGTGGCCGCCGCACGCGTGCTAGCAGGCAAAGCCACTCTCCCCAGTGTCTCCGAGCAAGAGAAGTGGGAAACAGATCGCATCGCAGAGAGAGGCGATGGGCCTGCGTTCACAGTCATCAACCCGGAGTTCAAGGCCTACTTCGAGGCCATGCGCCTACTCGCCGGCGAGCCGCAGAATGGTATCGGACGCCCGCTCCCTCCTTTTGAAGAGAAATGGGTCGATGACTTCAACGCCGGCCACGAACGTCGCAAGAAGATGTGGAGACGGAACAATGCGGTGGGGAAGCTATAGCCGCATATCTCATGCCTGAGCCTCGTATTTAGCGTTTAAAATACATTTAGATCGTATCACTGACAGTCTCCTGTAAGCCTTTGCAATTTGCATCGGACAAGATTTCAGCCCCCTTGGCGCATTGTATCACCTTGTTAGTGACGGCATGATCGAAGAAGGAATCCCCAAACTTGAAAGGTGTGCATTAAGATCGGCCCCAATATTGACCAGCTGATGAAACTGTGGCTGAAGCCACCGTCAGCCAGATTTTGCGGAGGCCAGCCCTATTAGGAAGATATTGCTCCCATAGCGTCTTAGCGGAGCCTCAGGGTTTGAGGGGTTCGAGGGTCCTTAAATAGTGAGTTCGAGCACCTCGTTCGGGCTTCCGAGATTGAAAGGAGATCAGATCATCTTAACCCCGAGATTACGCTTTCCTTCACCCTTTGCGCCCAGGAGTACAGCTGGCCGTCTTCCAATTCAATACTGTTCTACAGCACGGTTCCGCGCCTAATCGCCTCAAAATGGACGTGAGCAACAGCACAAACTTCACACAACCCGCCGAATGCTATTACTCTCGCGATGCCTTCCCATCCATGGGCAACCTGAAAGACTACACCGCTGTCCCGCTCTACCAAACGGCGAACCATTATAAAGATATGTACTCGATCCTAGACGACTGTTGCGCCAGTGGTCGAATGTGGACATACTCGAATCCAAAGCCGTGTACTGCTGTTTGCAATTCTACTTCAACGAAGGCGGCGCAGCAGGTACAGTATTGTTTGAATGCGGAGCATGTTGAATATGGTGGTGATGCCAGTGGGGCGGGACGGGAGGTCGTGGAGAAAAGGACTTGGTTATTGTTACTTGGTGGACTTGTTCTCAGTGGCATTTTGATGTGAATGGTGTGGTTTCTGATGTTGTGGGGGGCTTTTCGGGCTGTTTAATTCCTGGTCTCTGGTTTTATCTGTGTTTGATACCCATTGGGTTTCAAGGTGTGTGGGTTTTGGATGAGCGGTGTGTCGATGTATCGGAGCTGAAAATTGCATTGATTATTTACGTGGCAGACCATGGGAGCCAGTTCAGGATAAATCTTTCACTCTAAGGCGATGAGACTTAATCCTCTCATGCTTTGGGTTCGGACGGTGCCCGACGTAAGCTTACCCCTGCATAGAGTGGGTTGATGTTCAGGTTGAAGATGGGGCCAAGTGCCCACCTGAGGGGGCTGTTTCTTACCTGCGGGTCCTGGCACAGGACTCGATCCAAGGTTCAAATTCTTAGGTGATTCAATCGACGTATTAAAAGTTTTTATTCTGCAGCTGTGTGGTGAACATAGTTCGTAACCGTGAAAGGCCTATTTAAACCTATAATCACTGCGAAGATTCCCAATCCAAGAAATATTTATACCGATATCTCTACCTTCACTCCCTCACTCTCCTTGATCAAGCCATTTTTATGCAAGAAGTCCGCAATCTCCTTGTAGCCAGCGGTGGCGTTGTAATGTAAGTTGAGGCCGTGGGCTGTGTCGGGTTGAATCACAACGGAGAATGCCCTGGAAGAGGGGAATGCGGGCTTCGCAGCGGCGGGGATGGAAATATGGGTGCCACCAGTGTTGAGACAGTCACCTCCACAGAAAGGTACATCGTTGGAGCCGGTGGCAATGAGAACGGGGCCGGTGAACTTGCTGGATGGGGGAACACTGCTAACTGTCAAGAGCTCACCAACGGTAAGAGGTTGCTTGTTCTTCTCCGCATATTCGAGGAGCTTGGTATCAAAGTTGCCTGGGTAAAGGAACATGTAATGATTGTTGCCCATATCCGCGTTCGTCAGATATCCTGAGGTGTAGTTCTGGCCGGAGTTGGAGAAGGCACCTGGAGATTGGTTCAAACGGGCCTGCTGGAGGTTGGCCCCTGCCATAAACATGGGCATGAAGGTACTGTTCATTGAGTAGCCTGTCAGGACAATTGCATCAGAGAGGTCGGGATAAGTGGCAGAGAGGCCGTAGGTCAGGATAGACCCGAAGGAGTGGCCGACATGCACGATCTTGCCGGGCTTTTGGTGAGAGTGGCCATAGCCGTGGCCTGCATGAATAGCGCCATTCCGTAGCATTTTGGTCAGCTGGACGAGCGACTCAAGCTCCAGAGGAAGTTGGATCTCTTCCTTCGCATCGCCGTGGGACGACATGCCAATGCCCAGACGGTCGAAGGCAAAAGTATGGTAGCCGCGGGAGAGGGCATAGTCGACATAGGAGTAGTTGTAATTGTTGTAAGGCAGTTCCCAGTAGCTACCCTTATTTAATACGTGGTTCATATAAATCTTAATATGTGAACTCACGACTTGTCAAAGCCCATGCCATGGGTCAGGATCTGAAGAGTAGGCGCGTTGCCGCTAGCGGTACTCGGCATGCAATACCGAGCCGAAATTTCATACCGACCAGAGACATTTTTAGAGCCGGTCAAAAAGTCTTCAGTGCCGCTGCCACCCTGTCGACTAGCGTCCAAAATGAACGCGGTGACATCCATGTTGCTCTGAGGAGTTTCAACACCACCGAAATTCGCATTTTCAGCGGTAGCAGTGATGGGGATGGTCATGTTGTAGCACGTTTTCGCCGAGACAGCGCTGACCATTAAGGCGCAGAGTCCCATTTTTTGAAGCATCTTGCCGTGAAGAGAGTGACACAGCTTGCACGCGGTCCGTTCCTGGGCATGAGAATGTGCGAGCTACATGCTTTATATCCGAAGTATAACGCGAGCGCAACCTTGCTTCTCACAAAGGACTCATCCTTAGCTTGGCGCTGTCGACCGTTCCTGCATAGGTGGTTCATGGTACATCTACAAATTTGTCAATAGCCCGTGTTCATTAACATGATTGGGTGTTGGAGAAGTGGATGAAGCCGATCAAAGACCAAAGACTGGCGCCGACGCTCCTCGCTGAATTTTAGGACAAGATAGTCGCCAGCCTAAATCTGCAGGGGTGAATGAGAGAATTAAAGAGTGTTCATGATTGGTGTGTGAGAAGCGGAAGAACGAATGGTCGTTAACGATCACCGATCGTCGCCAATCCCACTATTGAGGAAGCCGGATTAAAGGCCGCGCCTACTCCACGCATGATCGCGGATGCTAATTCGCGCCCTCCATGGCAATTTTTTTTGATTTAATGGAAGCCTTGCGAAGCAATTCGTTTACTCGTTGTGCGGAATTGGTGATTAGATCATGTGGAGGGATTAGCCCTGAAGCCAATACCGGGGACTCTGCGACCCTCGGAATGCTATTCAAGACTACCGAGTAGATTCGATAGCCCAGGACAGCCCTCAGCATCAGAAGTGACCTCTCCACCTTTTAGGCAATGATTTCAAATTCTGACCCAGTGTACCCTCATGGGAGCCGGACAACCCCAATTATTTTTCGGTGCTGACAATTTTCGTCTTGTGCATTGACCCCCCCCCCCCCCATCGGTCTGGGCTTAACGCGGCCGGGCCCACGAGCATGCCGCCGATCAAGACCCAATTTAACATTTTGCCGGTTGAGACATTCTAAGCTCCTTAGGGAAGCTAACTTTGTGTCATTTTGGCGGTTTTCGAAGTAGGGACTGGGCCCGAAAGCGAATTTTCTCTTGAGAATCAGGTTGAAGCTCAATCGAACATGAGTTCTCATCTTCAGAGAGATGATCGGTAAGAGGCAACCTGAATGACCTTCGTAGTGAACAACGACCTAGCAGATACCGCCTTTCTTATCTCCTTTTTCCCACGCAGAATGTATATGATTGGACGATATGTACAGATTACAGCGTAATCAGTCAGGGGCGAAACATCGCAGTAACAGGCATTGAGATCCTTGAATGAGACCTTTGCTGTTCAAAAAGCGAGGTGGATCCACAGAAAAGCCTGCAATTAACTTATGTTTCTCTAGATAGAGGTAGCAGCTGAATGAAATAGGCGATACTAGATTATGAGGGTAAAGAAGCATTGAACAATCTGTAGTCAATGTAGAAACTCTAGCCTAGTAGACTGTCTTTACATTCCGGTCGTAGTGAGCGCCACAGATTCGAAGCCTAGGAGCTCGTGATCTTTATGTGTCTCTCCATCGGTTATCAGATGGGGTGAAGGTGACACATTGAGTCTTACGTCATCGGCTTCATACATTATGGTGGTGAGAGAAAATGTGAAGGCTTCATTGCACGTTTCTCACAGGGATTCGCCCGAAATCTTGGTGAGCTGTTCCGATGAAGTGCCAGTTGGAAAAATATAAAGTGGTAATGTCAATTTCTATATGAATTCTCAGGTACGGAGAGGCCGCTATGAGGTTGATTCGGGATACCTTGAGACTACGATCAAAGCTCTACTTGAATAGCTCGCTATGTATCATTGAACCCCCAAGGCAATTCCCCAAAATCTAAGACAGCTGTCCAGCTTCAGAATATTCAATTTCAAACGGTAATTGAGTTCTTGAACCTATAGAGATGACCTGGGTGATGAAAGGGACCAAAAGGGCCCTTGGTATACTCCGTAAGTTAATGTAGTAGATTACCCCCACGAAAGTGGAGAAACCCCGCAAGGGCAAGTCGCATCCGCCTGTCGAAGCCACCGCAATTTATCCGCTCTAGGGATATCATTAAGTAACTGTAGCGCAAAATTCCCGGTTCGCTCCACAATCTCATTTTGCAACACACGTCACCGGAAAGAATTTAACTGAGAACCGGCGACCTCGCGTAGAGTGTACTTTCCCTCCTCCTACCCACACATACACAGCGACATCAATAATGGACTCCTTTAAAGACAAAGTCTACGTTGTAACGGGCCTCGGTGGCATCGGCTTAGCCGTTGCAAAGCAGCTTCACGCCTACGGCGCACGTCTCTCCCTAGCAGACATATCCGAAAAGACACTCAACAATGCCGTACGCACAATCACCAATTCCGACACACATGCTTCTATTCTATCGACAGTCGTAGATATCGGCTCGTCATCTGCCGTGAACGACTGGATCAAGACTACAGTCTCGCATTTTGGCAAACTCGACGGCGCGGCGAATATGGCTGGTGCTATCGGGAAGAACCACGGCGTGGGCAAGTTCATCGACCTGGAAGATGATGAGTGGGACATGCTAGTTCGAGTTAACTTGTCCGGCATGATGTTTTGTCTTCGTGCAGAGGTAAAGGCAATCATGGCGTCTGCGCCCGGAGGAATTGGAAGTATTGTGACGGCGTCAAGTATTCAGGGTTTGCGTGGGTTCCCGCTACATACGGCATATTCGACGACAAAGCATGGGGTTATTGGGTTGACACGATCTGTTGCGAAGGAGGTTGGGCCGTATATTCGGGTTAATTCTGTTGCGCCGTGGGTCTTAGTCCTGTTTGTTTGGCATTAAAGAAGGAATTGCTGATTTGATGTATAGTGGTTCGATCCAGACCCCGATGCTTGATCAGGCGGCTGTTATCCAAGGCGGGCCTGCCGTTCCCGATACGGTCATTCCACGCGTTGGCACGCCCGATGAAGTAGCGCACACAGTAGTGTTCTTGCTGAGCGATGCGGCGTCGTATACAACTGGGCAGGTGTATAGTGTCGACGGTGGGTGGGATCCGTAATGGTCAGCTCATGATTAAGCTACCTGGTGAATAGGCCTGCCCAGTCTTGTTTTACAGTCAGATTCAAAATCAGGCTTAATTCCACGCCCTTCCGACTTGATTGCTGAATTTAATTTAATTTTTTTTCCATCGTTCTAGGTTTCATTGACCTCTTATGTAAAAAAAAAGTGCTGTTGCTGTAAAGGACATAGCCTAGTAGGCCAAAATTGTTCTCATCTCTCATCCACGTTTCCCATTCATGCCTCCTATAATTAGCCCTTGCTCTGTATTTCCACTTTCATACGTTATTGCCCCGTTGCTTGAGTGCGAACCCCACACTAACTAACCAATCACCTCGCGCATCATAACGGCAATTACTTGATTGCGCAGCCTTACATACCGCTTTGGCGATGTTTGACCAGGCTTGCAAAACGTAGCATCTAGACCTGATTTGGCTAAATTCCGGGAACATGAATGGTCGGAGACAAGTCCCGGCGGGTTTAAAGGGGGTTCCTATGTGGGTTTCAAGCAAAGCTATTTAGCTATCGGGCCCGAGGCAATGACCAATGCGCTGCCGTAAACTGATCCATAGGGTAGGAGTTTATTTCGGTCACAGCGTTCGCCGGGCAAAATCATGATTCTCTTCTCGCTGTTTCTCATCAAGTGAGAGTCGACTTTTGTTAGTTTTGCGCCTCTGCCACCAAGGCTCCATTCAATCGCCATAGCTTTAATACAGGCTCATCCTTTGGCAATGGACTCGACGTCATTACAGCAATTGGCTCCCGATCCGGCAGGACCCAGCAGAAATCCAGATATGAAGCTACCGAAGAGAGAAAACATATCACTTGCTTGTACTGGCTGCAAAGCCCGCAAGTCAAAGGTATACCATGGCTACCAATCTCCTGCCCATTTACACAATTTCTAAGCAATAGCGATTTAGTGCGATGGCGTTCGACCTTGCGAAGCCTGTACCAAGAGACGTACGGAATGTGTCTTCGATGAGAACTCAGATAAAAGGCGCCGAATCATTATGAAGCGCAAAATAGACAGTCTCGAGGACGACCGCGAGCTCCTACTGCAACTTGTCAGCAACCTCCGCGGTTCCAGCAACCGTCAAGTCATTCAACTACTCAATCTCATTCGCAGTAACGCACCACTAGATGAAATTAAAGACTACATGGACAAGAAGATGCATGATGAAATTGAAAAGACGCCTGAATTGATGGATTTCGCTCGAATCATGCGGGGATCCGGAGCTCAAACGCGGCGCAGCGTCATGGATGTGAGAACACTCTCTGATGATCCGCTGTGGAAAGTTCCAGCTAGGCCTTGGACCAAAGTGTCGGATGACGATGAATTCGTGTCCCACCTGGTTTCGCTCTGGTTCACATGGTATCATCCATACTTCAACTACATGGACCGCGATCGATTTATAAAAGACATGCAGTCCGGAGATCCAGAGAATGCTCTGTACTGTTCGCCTTTCCTTGTCAATGCCATTTTGGCAGATGCTTGCGTATGCTCCTACCGCGATTAAAATAATTGATTTGAACTAATTTATTTAGGCCTATTCAGATTATCCTGAAGCGTTTGCTAACCCGGGAGACTTGACTTCTAGAGGCCAGCATTTCTATAATGAGGCCAAAGATCTTTATGAGAAAGAAGATGGCCAGGTGACTTTAACTACG
This sequence comes from Penicillium atrosanguineum, assembly GCF_028827265.1. Taxonomy (NCBI): domain Eukaryota; kingdom Fungi; phylum Ascomycota; class Eurotiomycetes; order Eurotiales; family Aspergillaceae; genus Penicillium; species Penicillium atrosanguineum. Next base: position 1,523,945 of record NW_026623138.1, on the reverse strand, counting down.
ATTCAAGGCCTATGTGTCCTCTTTTCAACGTACGTGACTCTGCTCACGATAAGGAACCATTCGGCTAATGTCTTGCAGTGCTTGTATGAATGGCAAGGACCGACGTGGGTGGCTCTATCAAGGCCAACTGGCCTTTGTAGCGGACGACCTAATCGAGCAACATGATTTAAGAAAAGAGTCGGCGTACGCACCAGAGGTTGTGAATCTCGCAGTCTGGGGCCTCTACAACATTACAGCGTTAGCCGTCCAAGTTCAGTCTGCTGTTCACGCTTACTGACCATAAGGCACAGGGCGACATCCCTTATATTTCACAAACGACCATTGATCCGAGCTCCAAAAACACCATATGGAATGGACTCGAGTCTTCGAAGCGATTCCAGTGACATTTGGATTCCGTATCCATCTCTAGTCGGCGGTGTCCCTGCTCATACAGCCTTCACGGTTAAGGCTCTTGCTGATCTCAATATAATCACCTTCGAATCATCATCGCCGCTTTTTCAAGGGTCTAATCATCTGGAAAATATGTCATTTTCTGAAGTGCAAGACGCCACGGACGAACTACATGCTCGTCTAGAAGCATGGAAGGCGAAACTTGACGATTGCATGAGAGAGGAAAACAACACTACACCTCATGCACTGGGTCTCCAGTATGTTACTATCCCCCTTGTAATCTAATCTCGGTGCTTACACTGTATCTAGCATGTACTGGAACCAGATTATCATGAGTACCAATGGCTATGTGGAGAAAAAGGCTATTCAAGAAGACTTGGACCCTAGAACCTATCAGTCTGTGAAAAAATTAAGGCTCACGGCGGCCAGGAAAATCGCAAGTTTGGCAGAGATACAGCGGGCCTCATGGGGATACGACCGAGTAACAGCTGGAGACGTCCAATCGTTCTCCATGGCAGAGAGCACTCTTCTAGAAGACCTCGACAATCCCGAGAGCCAGAAAGCTTTTATCAATCTCTGTATCGCCTCCAAGGCCGCTGCACGGCGCTGGCCTTTATGTAAGGCAATGTTGCGCGCTATCCAAATGGCGGCAAAAGAGTTAGATGTCACGCTTCCTCCCGAAACAGATGCCTTGTTCTCAGACCTTGAGGGCAAATGGACCTCTAGGAGAGAAGAGGACATAAGCAGCCTGTACCCTAATTTTGCGATCTATCTTAGGTCGAAGACGAATGACGAAGCGGAGCTTGACAGTTTCTTAGAGAAGTGGGACGCGTTGCGTATCGCTGAATAGGCCCCCATAGCTAAGCGTCAGACTTTCAGTATTGTTCAGTATGCCTTTGTAGCTGTATATTTATTTTTATAGTCAGTCGCAGATGTAGTCTCGGTGCTATAGTGCGCAGGGATTCTACCATTTCGCAAATATGTACTGCGAGAGACGGATGTTCGGGCGTAGAGGATAGGAGTGTATACGATTTTCGTATAAAATAGTTCAAAAGGGGTATTTTACATGAAACAGTCTTTGTAGAATTCAAAATGTTCTATTTGAAGGGAAAGATTACATACGCCATATCTTCGTGCGCATTAACGTCGTTCTGGGTGTGGGCTGCGAAACACACCGCGAGTCTCGCGGAGGGAAGGGTCTCCTTTCCAATTATGGGAAATAAATATTGTTGGAAGAAATAGGGATCTGAGCAAACGGATCGATATTATGTACACCGTAACCGTGAATGGCCGCCGGATCTAAAGAGAGGCTAATGGCCCTCGGCGTGTCTGCCAGATAATAGCAGCAGCTCCCAAAATGATCGTGCCTGCAATCAGCCTTGGAGCAATGCTCTGGATGGGTTCCTCGGCAGCTGTTCCAATATCGATATCCCGAGCGGGTAATGGGAGATATTCTAACCAAGGACCACCTTTCGAGAAACTGGCATATAATTTGGCCTTGATTCTGTCACTAAACCATGGAACAATGTGACGAGCTGCGAATTTGAGGAACCATGTATCTTGGGCTTCATAACGCGTAATTGAGCCGGAAATATCAACGACTCTTCTGGCTCGAGGGGCTTGCCCGGTAATATACTTGTTGAAAACCTCGGTCAACTGCTCAACGGATGGTGTTGGGTTTTCTTTCAACAAAGGTATGAGACCATTGGTGAAACGAGCAATACCTTCATAGGCTGTGTTACCACCCAAGCCAGGGTTGACAGTAGCCTGTGGAGATGAAAAATGTTAGTTCATTTTTTGGCCAATCAAAGAAATCCAAACCTTATGAACGGAATCGCCCATCAGAACCACCCTGTTGTGACACCACTGTGGGATGATACCTTCCTCCAGAGGTACCATTGTGGCCGTAACTCGAGATTCCCAGAGATCTTTCACGGTATACCCTGGGCCTACTAAAGAGTTTCCATACTTCTGGATATATGTCTTTGCATCCTCATCTGTGAACTGCGGGCACTTGGGCGTTCTCGTGAGTTTGGATTCTTTGACAAAAAGAAACCAAAACACAAGGCCAGTCACACCAGCAGCCGCAATTGCAGAGTAGTCATTGTAGTACACATTGTGAACCATGCCATCAGGTAAGAATTTCTCATTCTGGGAAACCGCAAAGATGCAGTTGTACTCGCTAGTGAAGGCTCCATTATATTCAGTCAGCCGGGCTTAAAACCTAGTTGATTCAGATCAGACAAACCTTCGTTGATCTTTCTAGCGAGGTTTGGATTCGTCACACCAATATTATCAGCCATAAGCTGTCGGACTTTGCTGTGAATTCCATCCGCGCCGATGAGAATATGGCCATGGTGCCGCGCGCCATTTTCAGTAGTCAGAATAATACCTTCCGCAGTTTCTTCATATTCAACGACAGCAGTTTGAGGATGCAGCTTTGACTTTTCTTTCACATGGCTATGCAGGACTTCCAGAGCCTTACATCGCTCCATGAAGACAATTGGACGTTGAAGACTATAAATGATTCCGAAAAGGGCAAAATATCAGCGTCAATCTCTTGAATGCCTCATTGCTGGTTATGGACGCTCCACCACGTTGTCCATTTGAATATAGACCTACATTTCCTCGATATTGACTAGCACATGTGAATCCTCGAAGCAGTTCCCGTTTTCATCATAATGCTTTCGGTGCTTCAATGGTTTAACCTGCCTCTCAATGTCTTCCCATACCCCCAGCTGCTCTAGAATCCGTATGGTGTGCGGGTGAAATCCGATAGAGGCCCCCAGCTGCGGTGCGAAGCCCCCCTTCTCAAAAAGCTCGTAATCAATTCCAGCGCGCTCGAAAGCTAGGGCCAGACCAAGACCCACAAGACTGCCACCAGCTATGAGGACCTTGAACTGATCCGTGTTTTGATTGGACGAAGCCATCGAGTTGATAGTATGTTTGTTAACGAGGTGTCAGAGGTGAAAAAGTGACCCGTAGTTCACACGTGCGGATAAGTTGATAGCTTCGATCACCCGGTCGAAAAGGAATAATAGTAATTTATAACATCTTAAACCCCTCCCCTTATCTCCCGCACGGGGCCCAACAGGGTCGGACGCCTTTCCTACTCAGCCTCACCAGTCAGATATAGTTGACTGTGGCCGGTCTTTAAAATCTAGCAAACCTAGAGAATGGTATCTCAGCATACTAGTACTATTACTATTTTACGCATCGCGTTTGAACTGGTGAATCAATAGGCGGTCATTCTTCTTGATTGTCAGGGACAGTTTGCAAAAGTACTTCTCAGATACGATCATCATCTTGACCCACAGAGGAGAAAATGGACGCTTATACCATGGACCTTCTGTTTCAGTCGAGAAAATGTGATATCTTATCACTTGAACCTGTCTCTATGTAGCAATATGATCATACTAAAGGTCTGGCCAAAAAGTGACAAGATGGACTAGCAGTTAGCCCCACCCACCCGAAGGGGATTTGTGCACGCTGCGGAGTAAGCCTGGCCTGCCACAGACAGGCTGGAGACTCCGGAGATTCTCGGCTCTTGGATTGGTCTCAGCTTTTCGTATTTATTTTTATTTAACAATCTCTCCGCCATCCTGTAGCCACGTCGTGATTTCCAGGGGTCGAAGGTACAATTTCGACAACACTGATCATTTCTTTAGTCTCATCCTTGTCACCGGACTTGCCACTCGATAGCTCAGATCAGAGACTGCTTAATATGCAGCTACTGCGATAATTCAATTCTTCGTTTATGCAGCTCCTTGAAACGGTTTCGCAAAGTCGAGCATTCCTTGAATCCTTCAGCTCCCAGCCAATAGGCACTGGACAGTGGGGGCGCCATCCCGTCTGGTGGCATTTGGTGGACGGACAGGACCCCATTCACGTCATCTAGTTCTCTACTATACTCAACCTGGATAGTGACACTCACCCAAAGTACGGCTGTGTTTCCAATCGCACTTCGCCCGCATTTAGTTCATTCATGGACCAAATGAGGATAGGCAACTGTCAACGGTCTGGAACGTGTTGACAACTCAATTCATTGGCCTGGATATGCGGCCTGCGATTAGTGTCCAAAAGTACTTGAAACTTTTGGAGAGATCAATCAACTATGTCCTTTTTTTTTCACTCCCTGTACTCCGTACAGAGGAATCACACTGCGTTCGGTTTACGGATTAAAGGTCCGCATTTCACCCACTTCATATCTCCGGCGCGACCACTATGCAGAGATATCCCCAATCTTCTTGAGAGCCATGTCTACTTCAGCGGCTGAGCTTAGCCTGACAGCAGATGAGCAACATATACAGTCGCTCACTTATGGTTTGATTATTAGCTCGTCACTTCTGTCCCTGATTGTCGTCAGCTTGAGAGTGAGTTTCCGCCTGGAGCGCGTGTTAACGTCGGAATCCCGGCCAGCCTAATACCCCTACAGCTTTACACAAGAGCGGTCATTATCAAGCTATTTGGGTTGGATGATATTGCCGTTTGCATCGCGCTGGTATGTCCCGATCCCTTTTTTCATCGCCGAGAAGACTAACGTAGATCACTAGGTTGTGACGCAATGTTTCAACGGGCTAGGGGTTGCTGTCGTCTATTATGGAGAAGGCCGACACTTTGAGAACGTGTCTGCCGAAGATCGAGCAACCTGGCTAAAGGTAGAATCAAAACAGCCTCTCCATTTCGATTTACCGAAACATGTCGCTGAGCTGGGATTCTCTAATAGCTCTATTATGCGGCGATGTGCATCTATCTCTACGCCTCGCTATCGGTGAAGATGAGCTTGCTGTTGTTCCTACGACGGATCTTCGTAAAGTGTACGTTTGCCAAAGATTCGGCAAGATCTGCAGACCCTGACTATGACCTGACGCTGACCACATCACCACCCAATTAGCCTGGATTAAATGGCTTACGGCGGGCTTGATGGTCTTCCAAGTTCTATTCTCGGTATCCGGATCTCTGGTTCTGGCTTTCCAGTGTGATCCTCCAAGGTACATGCACAATACCCAAGCAGTGTCTACCGACGTCTATTAACCAGGAGTATGACAGGGCTGCATTTGACTTGACAATCAAAAACGCGACTTGTTACTCTCAGTTCAAGCTGTTCCAAATCGTGTTATACCAAGCGGTGCTCATTTTTGTCGCCGATATAATCATGCTGCTTGCGCCCGTGCCAATTCTGTACGGCTTGCAGATGCCAACGAGGAAAATCGCTGCCTTGATGGCAATTTTCGGAACAGGTCTGTATAAATTTTCCAACAGGTTTCAATACTGATTTCAACTTCAGGTATAATCGCCTGTATTGCCCCCGTCGTTCGCTTCAGCACGCTAGATTATCTGCGCAAAGGGACTACGGATCTGACCTGTACGAAAACTTACCTCAAACACCTGTCCTTCATCATTCGCTAACAACACTCAATCACAGTCGATTCAGCATCGTCTCTATACTGGATGGTCATCGAGTTCAATCTAGGTCTCGTCGCCGGCTCTCTCTCATCTCTGAAACCACTCCCATTCTTCCGCCGTTTCGGGTCAAGTATAAACTCGAAAGACACCGAATCAACCGGCAACACACCACATGAGCTCGGGGAAGTCAGTGCTGGTGAGATCAAACGCAGCAGGAAAAAGGGACATTTGGGGATGGGGACGTCTATACTGGAGGAAAGTGTAAACGAGAGCCAAGAGCGCATCATTCTTACAAATCACATGGGATGAAGGTATAGAGGTATAGTCACGGCCCTCGGGCTTGCTAGCTCTTTATGTCAATTTTGAATTCCATTTCATAAATCTCATGAGGGGAGGACTTTGTAGACCTGGATAAAAATCCGGTATCCAGACGAGTGACTTACATGGACAATACCCACCAACATTGCTATTCCTTCCTCTTTACAGAAAGGCAAGAATCAGAACGGAAATAATTCTCCCGTCCAACGCCGCCTCGGAAGATCTCGATCACATTCACTCTCATCTTCTCCCTCGACTACTTCTGGTTAAATGAGACTAACACCGCCACCATGTCATCCCAGCTTCGTCACCAGGAACCCGGTGGAGAAATGGAAGTCGCCCGGGTCCACGCCACCTACACTCGTTTTTCTCAGACTAAGCCACATCATTCCCGACCGATTCAACTTCCCCCGCCAATAACCGGAAATCCCCTCAATCTCACTCTGGGAGTAATCTTCCCGATTGTAAAGACCCCCGCGTAATCGACGGCTACTACGAGCCGGTCATATGGCAATTGAGAAGATCCAAAACGGCCGTGACCCAGAAGCAGCATGGTGGCTTGAAGCTTTATACCCGAATTGAGTGTCTCGCCATGTTTTCATGTCTTGGCTCTGGTCCCTGTTCTACTTGCATGTCCACTCCTCATCCCAGCAAACCACATCGGTAATAGCCTCATTGAATAAGACGGGTCATCACGCGGTGCCACCGAGTCCATTGGAAGAGTTACGTGATTCGGTGATTGGATGCAACATTCTTGAATATTGCAGGTATAAATGCGGAGTTATCAGATCGCCATGCAAAATGAAACATACTACCCAGAAAACCGCACGCTAAAGAAAATGACCCGGTGTCTAAAAGCAAAACGCCATCTCTATGAGCTTTATGGTGCAATCGCTAAAAAGAGAGGGGAAGCAGTGGATGATGCCATGCCAGGGCATCCGCTATGACCATATGTACAGCCATGAAACTAGGCCAGTTAGCAGAGATCTTGAATATCCCAGGAAATCCAACCTACACATCACGATCGTCAGATAGAAGCAATTCGGGAGATACGCCATGGTGCCCGAATCCGCCGACATAAGTATACCATCAACAACAAATGGCCACCCATCCGAGTAATTGAGCAAATTCCAGCCCAAATGAGCATCCTGCCATCAAAAGTCAGTACAGCCAAACTCCAGAATCTGATCAGGGAACACAAACACTATCAAAAAACCCAATCGACGTATTCAAATAGTGATAATAAAGAATATCCGGCGTCGTCTCATTCCCATCCAAAACACCAATCCCACCGGGCGCATACACCTTCCCATGATTCGACGCATACACAATCGACCCACCCCCATCAAGCAGCATTTGACCGTCCTTATCCACAAACGGCCCACGCACATTCTTCGACCTTCCAACCCGAATACTATACTCCATCCCGCGCACAGGGAATCCCTCCGTGAACTTACAGCACTTCCCGTGACTAAACCAAACATAATAATACCCATCCCGATAACTCATCCACGATCCCTCCTGCGGCTTGACCCGCTCATGTGGAAGAAAAGTCAACTGCATCGCATCCGGATCCCCAGGATCCTCAATCGACAGCAAATCATCCGAGAGCGGAAGCTGCCAAATATCATGCCAGAAACTCCCGTAATTGAGATACGACTTCCCCGTTGAGTTATCCGTAATGAAGGACGCATCAATCGCATTCGTAATCGTAAACGGCCACACTTTCGAACCCTCCCCGTCGCCTGTGTGGATGACAGCCCCGTGGTCCGTCCATGGGCTCCCGTCTAGCGTGGTTGTAGTGGCGACTCCGATGGCGCTTTTACGCGAGCCGTGCGTGCTTAGCGTGTAATAGCAGTAAAACGTGCCGTCGCGCGCGATTGTCGTAGGTGCCCAAGGTCGCGAACGATTTCCTGTGTGAATGATGCTGTCGCCGTCGAGAACGGTGCCGATTTTAGACCAGGGACCGGTCATGTTGGTTGCCTTGAATATGGGCACGCTGGGGCCGCCTTTGAAGAGGTAGTAGCTGCCATTGTGCAGGATGATGTTTGGGTCGTGGACTTGGAGGTGGCCTTGGTTTGGGAGTGGAATTTTGTCGGTTGTGTCGTACACTCGTGATACTGTGGGGCCCCATTCGGACGCTGGATTCGCCCCCACTATAGTGATCAATGCGAGAATAAGGAGTCGGAGATGGGGTAGAGGCCTGGATGGGTACATTGCGAGGTGGTTTTCGTCTCCTTGTGTTGTAGATCTGGACAGGTATATCCCGCGCTGCGGGTTCACCGATTGAGGGAAGAGGCTGTAATTGCTGCCTTGGAGGTCATGGAGGTGAGGAATTGGTGCGTTTATCGAGACGGATAGCGCATGGTGCGCTGGGGAAGGATAACAACTTGAGAGAGATCAAAGGAAGCGAACGAGGAATAAATATGGAACATCCGGGCACATGGCAGGCTACATAAGTAGCCTCTGATTGAGTAATAAAAAATCAAAGCAAATCAAAAAAGAAAAAAGACCAACACAGCCATGAAAATCCGCAGGGTCCGCACGTCGATCGAACTAAACAAAAGCCAAGTGTTTTAGGCTGCCATTTTGGGATCTACTTAGTGGTACTTGTGGGCACGTAGTGGGACAGGCAGAAGCATAAGTCCTTGTGAGTCGCACTACCCCACCGTCCAGCCTGTCACAGCGCCAGGTCTCCTCACGGGACTCGCAGACTGTTGGCGCGATGAATCGAGCAACTCTGGTTGGCCGTGTCTGGTCTCTTCCTGTCGCTGTGCCTCTGGTTTCGACCCCTCTCCCACCAATGAGTTCACTTCGCCATCTCCGGACTGACTCTGTAATTTCCATGCCGAGCATATGCAGACATCATTTGTTCCTGGATCAGGAGACCCAGACCCAGACCCAGACCCAGACCCAGACCCTCGGCCCTAGTGTATGTACAACTCATGTGTACCCGACCCTTATCAGGGCCCCACAGACTTTGGCAGCCTGGCCCCCCCTCGGTTCAGTCGCAAGGCTCGCAGTGATCAACTCGCATGGATCAACCTCGCGAGCCATTGATACCGTACATGGTCTATTGGAATAGTTCCGGTTCTGCGACCGCGGCTGATATTAGCCGATCGGCATGCCCTTGCAGCCGCGACCGATCGTCAGTCGGATCATGATCTCACTGTGGACCCGGCCAAGCTCCTGAGCTCCCCTGACCAACATTTGGGACCTGATTTGGATGTTAATCTACGATGACATGGTCCGGTGATGTAATCATGCTATTCATTACACAGTCCAAATCAATGATGGCTTTTCCTGATCCACTGTACCTATCGTACTGTACATATCGGGGGGTTCGGGCGGGGTCTTAGTTGCCGAATGCGATTCCTGTTAGATCCTCCCAGTCGAATACATCTAAAAAGGGGTCGAACTCTCCGGGTGGCTGCAGCATGGTTAGAAAGGCACGAGGGTTCACAGTTCGCCGGAAGGGTAGAAGCCTTACGGTTATGGCGAGATCAGGCTGTAGGAGTATGCCGTCGAAGTCGGAGGGCAGGACGGCTGCCATTCCGCGGGTTGCGAGAAAGGCAGCCACCTATGTGGGTCAGAAGGGAACTCAATTGGTGTCCTACGGGGGAGACAAACCTGGTTGTTCTTAAAACTGCCCATACCTGGGGTTCCCAAGTGCTCACAGGTCGCGTGTCGCGAAAACAGAGTCTGCGCGAAGGAGAGCACCCGCTCCACCACTTGCTGTTTGTAAACGAGCTCCTGGGCGGGCCAGAGCTTGGCCTTGACCAGTGCGATAATGGTTGACAGGAAAAAATAGTCTTTGGCACCCTTGACGACCAGTAGAAATCGGCTTTCGAGAGAGATGAGGCCAGCTTCCACCAGGGACAAAAAGGGGTCGGGTAGGCCTGGCAGGGTGTGCATCGTAAAGATAGAGGATGACGGATGTGACGGAAGAGCTATGGATTGGTCAGTTGAAGATGAGAGGTCAGATGCTGGCAAAACATACAATTGTGGTGGTCCATGGTATGTAGATGCTGGCAGATGGATATGTAGGCTTGGAGTACCCACTCCCCAAGCGTACAAAGTGAAAGCGGCAGCGAGGTCGTGTGCAGCTGGCGCTGGGTGGAAAGTATCATAATAGCAGCATCCAGGCGGGACCTAGCCGAGGGGGCGAAAAGCGCCTCCCGTCGGGCTTCTATCGCAAATGGAGTGTGTATCGAGAGCAGAGCTTGCGCAATTTTCAACTCGATCGTGGCCTTCCGTAGACTGACTTTGTGCTGAGAAACGATATCGCTGGCGTCGGACGCACCCCAGATAGGAATCCGAGAAAGTTGTCGGTTTAACTCCAAGTCAAGGCGTTGGATTTCCTCATATCGACAGCTAATGTGAGGAGAGTGCATCAGCTGGCAGGCTTTCAGGCGAAGAGGCAGAGACCGCGTGAGGGCAACCTGGAATGAACAGTCGGTGATATCAGTCAGAGGCCGAGCCTCCGGTGCCTCGGTAGAGGTCTCGTCAATCTCTTCGTCGTCGATATTCAAAGGGGGCAAGGTGTCGAAGTCCGAGCTTTGAACCGATGGTGGCATAGCCCGATCAAAGGAAACTTGTAAGTTCAACTCCACAATCGTCGTCCAGATCCGCCGTCGCATTTCTTTGTTGAACGGGGATATACGTGCATACTTGCTTGGATCGCGATGATACCCCGACAGCATGGCATTTTGGACTAGTGAGCCAGTAGTAACCCAGGCCTTGCTGCGTTTCATGCCATGAGCATTCAGAGCAGTGACCAAAAGAATGTAGAGTCGCAAAGCACTGATTTCAAAGCGTTTAATGCGAGCATTTTCGATCCACCTTTCCGCGTGCAGGACCCACTCCACCGCCGTGTAGCATTTGAGCGGAACGGAGCTTTTTCTTGCAGACTGCTGGCATCTGCAAGGTTCCATGCGCAGGAAATCACCAGCAGGAGCTGCACCACAAACGCCGTTGACACCATGTTCGGGTCATCGACCATGGAGAAAAAGTCATCCACCTCCTTCAGAAAAGTAGGGATATGGAAGATGCGGTGTGTAGACTCGATATAAGTCAGATACAGGCCAATGAGTTCGTCGACAACCTGGCGCGGTGGCAGTAAAGAAATCAATGATAGCGCTGTAGGCTCGGGGAATGGTGTGTTCAGTGGCTTGACCTTCCATAAACCACGCTTGACCCTCTCCAGGTCAGGCCGGACTCTTGAGAGAATGGGATTTGATAATCTGATTTCCTCTGCGAAGGATCGAATGTCAGGGAACTAGACACTGATCAGAACTGAAGTGGGTAACAAATGACCTGCAAAGTACGTACCTGGGCTATTAGATTCGCATATATGCCCGAACCACTAAAACGAGTCTTAGTTTCGCGGCCTCTCATCATGATCCGAGGGGACAGATCAAGCTGCTGCGTCGGCGAAAGCTCGCTCTCAGAATCCTCGTCATTAATGCCTTTACCGTCGACCTGCGAGCCGAAGGGTATCTCTAGTTCAGGTAATGCACGTTTTGGCCGCTGCAGAAAGCCCGCATTAACATACGGTTCTTGATTGACGGCGGCTTTAGGGGCACCTAGCACAGTCTCGAGGAAGCCACGTTCACGGCCATGATGTCCTCTTCCCCTACCGTGATGGTGATGATGCGGGCCCTCATATGGGTTTGACGCGGGGCCGGGGTCACCTGTCGAAAGAAGAGTCTCCGACCGAGTTGAGGTCGGTCCTAATCCCGGGTTCGGGGATGTCTGAATAGGAGTCTGCTCATTCTGGGGCAATGAGACGGTGGAGCCTCGGTCAGAGGCGAATGCCGTAGCAGGTACAGTGGCGGGCTGCTGCCACAGGAAGCCATCCTCATAAGTACACTTTGTGGGCGTTCTGCTCTTAAGACAACGGCTACACGTCGGATACTCACGATCACATCGCAATTTGCGGCTGCGGCATTGAGTGCAGGCCATAGTGCGGCGGCGCCTTTTGCGCGGCCGCTCGGCCTGCGGAGTGTCAAACATCTGAATGTCTGCCATATATGAAGTCATACAATCATAGACATGAAGCATATAAATGGGTTATCGTTAGATCCGAGATGTTGAGTTAGGGAGCTTCGGCTTACGTGGAAAGGCCCGCTCTGCACTCCCCAATGCGGAAAGTGTGTCCGATCCACCCCCACTATAGATTTTCTCTGCCTCACGGCGATTGAGAAACTATGTAACGTGCACGAGATTTATTCTTCCTTGCATTCTAAAGACATTATGTCTAGGGAATGTGACTGGGAGATCTCACGCTGAGGCCACCCACTCCGTCTGTCTCCCGTGTACCGGTTCCCTAAGAGTTGGATGAGTAAGATTCTCAGGATCTGACCTTATAGAACGCGTTGCTCTTATTGAAATCATCCGATCAAGTATCTGATCTGCACGAATGCCTTGGCGAGTCTTCTCTCGGTGTGCCGAATGATTTCATGGTGAGGTTGTGCGGGTCCATTGAGAACGAGTCAACCAAGTTACGCTCTCTGCTGTCTGCTATCCGATCAAATTCCACATGACGGGCCATTCGCTTCGTACTGAAACAGATACGATATCAACAAGATGACAAGCGCTAGCCGAATTTCGACATGGTTAAGGATCATGCAGCCTTGCTAATCTCACCCCCACTTCCCTTTTCTGCACTTCAAAATGCCAAGTACAGCTCCGAGACACTTACACAGAACACAATAGAACGGAACAACCCCATCGCTAGCTCGGATTCCGGGTCCTCAAGCTCAGCTTTGAGCAAGTGGACCTCGATGCCCGGATTGAATAACCCATTACCCTCGTCGCTGGCCAGTGCGCGTTTGGCTGCCAGATAATTAAAAGCGACACCAAGACTAATTCTCAAAAAAAAAAAAAAATGAATGCAAGAAAGCCGAGAAAGTCTCAGTCTCCTTTATCAATTCAGAATCTTCAAAGACTGGCGATGCCGATCTCAGAATTCAGGGTCGCCCGTGCAAAGGTAGGCCATTTCCAGCCTGGAGCTGAACGACACTGACGACTTCAGGGCCTTGCTATCTTCACAGCCGTAAAGGTTTGGAGCGGTCGGCTCCATTCGGTTCGGGTCAGGGCTGATAGTCGCTCAATTACCTGATGGCAGCTGATCCGCCCCATCTGCCATGGCGACAGGCGGCATCGGGCTAGGCGGCCAGATTTTTGTAATTGTGTTGAACAGCGATGCGGTCATGAAGACATTTGTCCAATCTAGATATCTCACTCTCGGTCGTAACGTCTCCGTCGCTTTGGGACCTTGGGGTCGTAGCAGCGAGATCGCTGGCGCTGTCGGCTCTCAGAGCATGGTGGGTATGTTTGCGTACTCGAAGACTGGCGGTAAATTCGGTGGGAGGTCATTCAAGGGCGGAATCATTGGCCAGCGACTCGAGACCAATAAAAAGATGTATGGCGCGGAGCTCACAGCAAAGCAATTGCTCAGTGGGAAGATTTCTTCACCACCGGAGGCTGAGCCTCTCATGCGGCTTCTCAATTCAGAGCAATTCTATGCACAGCCAGGGGTATCGTCGATGGATGCTCTTCCTACCCCCTATCAGCAGTTGGCTGAGCTGCCTGCTGCTTTACCCAATGAGCCCAATGGATCTCCAAATGGAAATCATGAGCTCGACACAGAATTGCCTCTAAAGGTTGCTGAACTGGGCTCCGGGCCACAAAATACAGTCTATAAAATGCTTGCTGGTCAGAATGGCCGCGCAATTTATGAGCTAGATGCATCGCAGCCGCTTACACAAGAGCAATTATCTGCGAAGTCTCCCATTGCAGCATGATCTTCTAAGAAGCATATTACAAGAAAAGAGTTTCCCACTCCGCCTTCGTAATGTAGAATTCTTTTCCTTTCAATTGGTCTTTGTTTTTGTGTATTCCATACCAAATTCCATATCGTATCGATTATGCCTTTCTCGAGTGTTGTAAATTTCTCAATGGCTTTTTCCCAGATGTAGAGAATTAGGCCTCTTTCCCATTTTTTAGCCTTCTTTGCGCTGTTTAAACACTTTATCTAGCCCGTAGTTTAATCTACACATTACTACTAAGTAGGCATGGAGTAGGCAACCACATTCAGACAGGACGCCTCGGAGAAGAAATTCTACGTTGATTGCCTTTATCACTTTTTTCTCCGCTGAATATAGGATTTCCGCGCAACATGTCAATCTTCGAGATGTTTGACCGGCCCGAGTAGAACGAATTTGCCGTTCTGCAAGCGAGAGGTAGTAACCATGGGTAGTTAAAGGGAAGCAAATAAACCGAGATAATTAAAAGTGTATTCAATGCAGATAAGGTGTAATGCTCAGTAGTTAGTCAGCGGAAAGTCCTAATATCCGACTTCAAGTCCCAAAGAAGCAAAGGTGATCGGGACTTCCTCGGCTTTAAGCGTTCGGAGCTTCCGCTCGGAGATACTGGAGTATATGAACTCCAGGCACCGACAACTCAGAACAGAGATGTTTCACTTTTCAATTAGCCAGCGCGCATCTCTTACTCTGACTTAGCTGACCTGAGGCAATTCACTTCGCATCGTAGTCATGTTACGTTCTTTGTTGTCACTGGGTCGGACCCCCGACTATCTCTTCCCCAAGGTGGATCCTACGCAGGACGGTCCTGACTGCCTCAAAGACTGCGCCGACTGCACAACGCAGTTCCCAGACAAAGTGAAAATCGAAACTTCAAGACCATTGTACGGCCACATCAAAGAATTCCACTCCCACGTCCTGGTCGCGACGGGGCGGTCCGATTGGAAGGAGAAAGTCGGACAGGAGAAAGGGAGTCTGATGGAGGCATTTGATGAAGGTTCAGCCAAATCCAGACTCGGCGTACGGATTTCCAGTCCTCATTTCCGCTCCTCTACTGATAATCCTGCAGCGCATCATGGTCTCGGCATCAAATATCCAACCCCTAGACCACTCAGGCGACAATTCGACCCCTACAACGGTACTCATTCTCCCAGCATTCACATTCGTGGACTCTGTGTCACAAGCAGACGTCCCGGACTTGGTCAACCGATACATCGACAACTATGACGAAAAGATCGACAAATCTATTGTTACACCAGACGCAGGCATGAACGCCCGCCCTTGCGAACTGGACTACGTGGTTCTACTGTGTTCGCACCGACGACGAGATGCGCGCTGTGGAATTACAGCGCCTCTTATCAAACGTGAGCTCGAGCGCCATCTTCGCCCCCTGGGTCTTGATCGTGATGCGGATGATTCACGGCCTGGTGGTGTTGGCATTTTCTTTGTCTCGCATGTTGGGGGCCACAAGTTTTCTGCTAATGTGCTTGTTTATCGGAAGAAGAATCAGCAGATGATCTGGCTTGCGCGAGTAAAACCAGAACATTGTGAGGGTCTAGTCAAGTATACTATTCTGGAGGGGAAGGTTGTCCATCCTGAGTCACAGTTGAGGGGTGGGTTTGACAGGGTGCGGGGGCTGACGAGCTGGTGATGCGTTGTGAGACTGAGACTCGGCATTATTTGTTCTCCAGCCAAGTACTCACTGCACACTCATTCTCATGCGTCAAGGTCGCTTCACAGCTTTTCATTTGCAAAATCACAACATTTACAAAATCATATAGACTATTAAGAGGTGCTCAAACCACTGTTTGACGCTGTCAAACTTCACAACGCTCAAACCAGATCATCTCTCCCTTCAAGCTTGGCTCCACATCCATTCCAACTTTCCTGACACTCCCCGTGGAGTCAATCCAAAACTCCACGATGAACGGCACCATCAAAGCAAGATTAAAGGTCTTCGTCCTACCAACAAAGAAATTTCCACTAGCATGCGTCAGGTCCAAGACACTAGGTAGAGCGCCTTGAGTCTTCTCAGTAAACAACTTTCCATCTTCAAACTTGATAGTGACCGAGGCATTAGCCGGATGCTTATACGTCCCCGCATATTTCTCCAGGTCCAGAGAATGAGGAATTGGAGGATCAGGAAGTCGAAGAAATAGCCGCTTCTTGACATCCTCCGTACTCCGCTGTAAATCCTCCATCATTTGCTCGCGCTCCTCCATCTGTCTTTTGAAGCAAGCAGTCATTCGTTCATTGAGTAAAGGGTCAGTGGAAGGTCCAAGCAATTTATCGATAAGATGAATAACCAGTTTCAGGGTCCCGTTCCTGGCGGTGGCCGAGTTCCCCATCATGACGAACCCGAACTGTTTATCGGGGATGAAGCCCACGAAGCTTCCATACCCGGGCCAACTACCAGTATGATGATAGAGATTTTGACCGCGGTAGTTATCCACGAACCAGCCTAGAGCATATGCGTGGTATGGTGAGGGTAAGTTCAGATCACCTTCCTCGAAATGGAAAGTTCGGGGCTTGATTAGGGAATCGTGGTCTTTCAGAGGTCCAGATTTCTCAATCTGTTCTCTGATCCATTTAGAGTAGTCAAGGACACTGCTGACTATCGCTCCAGCGCCAGTGTTTGCTCTCCAGCTTGGTTGGCTCTCTTTGGAGTAAAAGCCGCCCTCGCTATCGGGTGACCAAGTATATCCTTCTGCAATTCTGCCTGCGGCTGATGGGTTCGATTGGGCTTCGGGGACTCCGAAAAACGTTTCATTCATGTTAAGTGGTTCCCAGATTCGCTGTTTAAGAATCCTTCCTAGAGGAATGCCTGTTATTTCGTGCAGGGCATGTGTCACTGCGATGAACATGTTGTTGGTGTACTGGAAATGAGTCCGAGGGGGGTGTGAGATTGGCAAGTGCCGCAACGAGCGAACGAGGTCTTGAGGGGTTGCATCTTCTGGCGTATAGCTTAGCATCCAGTTGTGGCCTGGCTGCCCTGTTCTGTGGGAGAGCGCGTCCTCTAGCGTGGTGTGTGCAGTGAGGTAGTCATCCGCCAGGGCAAAATCGTCTGGGATCAGAGAAGAAATGGGCGTGTCCCAGTCAATTGGAGACTCGGTGTATTTGCTATCTTTGATAACCATAGAAGTGGCTGCACTGGTGAAAGCTTTCGTGGTACTAGCGGCCGGAAATAGTGCATCGGTTGTCATGTTCTTGTTCGGGAACTCTGCCAGTCCATAGGCCTATAATTCATTAACGGATTGATAGCCACTCACATCCAAGCGATTTCCTACCTTGGAATGAGTGTGAGCTCCGTGCACAATAGCGATAGACAATCCCGGGATCTTCCATGTTCCAAGGGTATCAGTGACGAGTTGATCGAATTCGGCATTGAATGGGGACTGTTCGCCAGTAGCAGTCATATTTAGAGAGCGGATAGTCATACTAGGCAGGTTCTCGAATGGGTATTATCAGCTCTAACCAGGCGGGGCCGGCCACTTTATAGTACTGAGCCTTGATTCAGGCCACTAGGCGGCGGACAAGCATCATATGCAACCTCTTAGGTCATCATGGCGGGGAAGTACAGCTCGACCAAGAAGATAATCTGACGGGACCTCCGCATTTGATTGCTCGGCTATTTTCTGACATCTGTCTATGCATTACTTTAGAGATCTCCTAGACTTCTTTTGTTCATTTTCAAGGCCTCCTTCTAAATGACTTCAAATACGTCTGAGGTGATAATTCGCAGCTGCTGATCTAGAATGCTTTGTCATTCATGGTCTGGCTGCAGTGTACAATGCTGCAGCCTGGTAGGCACACACATTCTGGTAGCATTGCAGCAGACATCTTCGTATGCCATTAGATATGTGAGGCAAGATATAGTATATTTTAAATTACAATCTATTCCCATGGTAAATGGAGTTTGGGTGGAAGTATCAAGGACCCTAGCCTTGGAAGGGTTGCGGGCCGACGCGACGTCACCGCGTTAATTGGTTTCGCGTCGCGTCTCCTTTCTTACACCTTCGCAATGCAACAATGACTGGCCACGCCCTCACTTTTCGCACTGAGATCGCAGACCAGGCAGTTGCAGTTCGTGCCGAATTAAAGGTCTGGGAAAAAGAGTTCGCGTCAACGCACGGCGGGAAAAAGGCTGGCCGAGACGACATCAAACAGAACCACGAAATTGGTGAGGATGGTCCCGAGCTTGGGTCTACAAGCTTGGAATTCTGTTTTCCAATGCGATTGAAACTCACTGTTGCTTGTAGCTGCGAAATACAAAGAGTATACCCGACTTAAAAATCTCGAGGCTTCCCTGGCCCGACGCGAAAATCGTCGACAAGAACACCCTGAAAGCCACTCCAAAAAGCGAAAATATGCGTCGCCTCCTGGTCCAGCTGGATCGCATATCAAAGGAACTCCGCGCAAGTCATCCAAAGGACTCTTTGCGACTCCATCCAACAACCGCACCAAAGAGATCCATCCCTCGCAGCTAGATCCCTACGACTCGCCCTCGACCTTCCGCAGACTGTTCAGTCCCAGCACACACCGGCAAAGTCTTCCCGCACCGTCTCCTTTGAAAGCAGTCATTGGCCCTACGCCCCAGCGCGATGGTAAAACCCTCGGTCTATTCGATATGCTGTCCGAGTCAGGCGGAAGTCATGCGACACCCTCCGCAAAGAAGCAAAAGGATATGCTAGGAGCAGGATTCCAAACTCCTTCCAAGCGCAAGACATTCGAACCCATCGCAGAAGCCCCAGATGAGGAGGAGGAAAGCTCCAGATTGTCGCGCACCCCAGCATCTTCAACGAAACAATTCTACCTAGCCAATCTATTCGCAACCCCGACCACAATGCGTTATGCCGCCATGGTAGAGGCGGAAGACGAGAAAGCAGACCAGCGAAATGCATCACTATCAGCAGCCGCCGCGTCACCAGAGCCACATCCTTCAGAAACACCATCTTTCCTCCGCCGCTCCAACTTCAACCGCCTCCCTCCGCTCACACACAACAACAGCGGTGGCCTTAGTCCAATCGCGTCTAGAAAACCAGTCCAATACGCCGGAAGAGGCCTCTCGCACATTGTCCAAGGTCTTCGCGCAATGGAAGAAGAACGTAACGACGATGAATGGGACATGCTCCGCGAATTAGAAACAGAACAAGAAGCCGTCAACATGGCCCCAGAAGACCACTACCCGGAACAAAAGGGCAAGCCATATAAGAAGAAGGGCCAGAAGCGCACGACTCGCCGAGTCATCATGCGACCCGTTGCGCCTCGTCCCAAATCAAAGCCGGAGGCTGCACCCGTCGACGATAGCGATGATGAAGTTGTAGCTATTCCTGAGACACAGCTTGCAGATTCCAAGGGCGAGGAGCAAGGGATCGAGATCCCCGACGATGTTGCTTCTTTGCATAGCATCGAAGCTGAATCGGACTATGGGACTGAGCCTGATATGGACTCGGATGACGATCCTGGATTGAATGAGCGGCCTAAGCCATTGGCGAGGGCGAAGAGCTTCTCGGAACGCATCAAGGAGGCTGTAGGCTTTATGCCGAAGGCTAAGGTAGTACCGGTGAAGGCCCCAGAGCCTGAGACAGACGACAAGGAGGAGAAGACGAAGCCTCCTAAGAAGGTCAATCCCCAGGCTCATGCAAACTATCGCTCATTGAAGATTCATCGAGGGAGGGGGAGGGGCGGGGGACGTTTCCGGAGGAAATAAGTTTAAAGATGCAGCTTTGCTTGTATTCATGAAGTCACGATTGCATTTGTTTTATCATGGATAGGCTTACTATTCATCGGCGGCAACTTATTCTTTGCATTTTCTATTTAGCATTGATTTATGGGCAGTAATGGACTGAGCTACTTCGGAAGATGGATATAAGGCGCATTGTCATATGGTTCGTATGTAGTTGTCGTGAGGTTATTCTATCGCATGGATTTCTAAACTTTCTGGACTTTTAATCTGGTATATATCGATCTAGAAGGTCTCGGTTCCTCGGTGGCCTCGGACGGCGGGTTGAACGGGCTCTAGGAGCATGTGAAGGATTGCGCTCTCCAGGTCTCGAGATCCGATCGAAGAGACTTCGGTCATGTTCACGGTCTGGGGATTTACTACGACGGTGGGCTGCTTCTTGGTCTCGAGATGGCCGACGAGCCGGACGTTCTAGCCTTGACCTGTCTCCGCCGCCACCTCCTTCAGGAGGATACTGCGCAGGGCTTCGGCTACGCGCAAGCCTTGGATACTGCACATGACGATCCCAGTCCTGTAACGATGAGTAAGGACTCCTCAACCAAGCCAGTAATTCATGTAAGAACAAGCGCGCATTTTCACGACCGACAAAGTCTCGAAGTAGCTCCTCCGCCTGCCCCGCGCTACCCTTGATGTCGACGGTGCGCAGAATTGCAATCACATACTCGAGGAGGAACTCGGCGTTGTTGGCTCTACGTTCTTCCAGCCTCTGGAGTCCTGGTCGAGCTGGGCCGGCTAGCTGGTGTTCTGTATCCGGATTCAGGAAAGCAAAGACCTGTAGCTCGCGGCGGATCCATTTCCGAGCGCGCGAAACGAGCGTTTCGTCGCGGTTGAAATGTTCCGGTGTCACTTCCGTGTATTGTGAAAGCCGATTTGACCCGACTCGGAGGGAGTATAGTTGGTTGCGATAGACGTTTCGTCGCACGGCGAGAGGGTCATCCGAGGGAGCTAAAGTCTGGCGCGGAGGAGGTCTGTGTCGTCGCCTTCGGGAATGATCCGTTAAGAGGCCGCCTGCGAGAGCTCGCGAATGAGTTCCAGAGGTCTGGTGAGACTCTTTCGACGGTTGCGTGAGAGGAACATTGTATGTTTTGGCGCCCCGCGGGTCTTTCAGGTCATATTGCACCTTCGCAAGTTGAACCTTGCCTATTTTTTGAATCAGTCAATGTTCTTGAATCACACTCCTGCGTGTCATCAAGGTCCATACATAGTGGACAGTTCGGCTGCTGCTCCAGCCAGCTCAAGAGACACAGGTAATCGAAGTTGGAGTGTTTGCACGGCACAGCAACACAGGGCTCAGTTATAGTCTCCAGGCAAATCACACAAGGATCACCTTCAGCTTCTTCATCTTCCACTTCTTTGAGTGTCCTTTGGAGAATTTCCCGCTGCAAGTCCCCCTCCATGGGCAAAGGAAGCAAGAGACGGGCGAATGGAGGCAGGAGGCCGCTACCGCACCGGTACCGCCCGCGGCAGAAAAAGATGGCGACTGCTTCGGTGTTGCGATTGCCTTCCCCAAGCCTCACAACATGCTTCGCTATTGATAGTCCTCTACCTGCTGAGAGCTTAGATCAGAATCCTCTGATGCGTTCTGCAAAGGCCGTCATATCTGAGAGATTAGCCCAGTTGGGCAATACAACATCCAGCATGACCGCAAATGCGCCGCGATCATACACCACGACCTCGCTGAAGCGTTGGTCTGTCTTGAACAAAGAGCTTCCTTGTTAGTTTACACTTACCGCCGCAAGGAAGAGTATTCGTTGACTCTATCCAGCTGTCTCTCAAATTCGAGCAATCCATGTTTATGACTTTGACAACACCCGTGAGACCCCCGCATCTCTTCGACTCACAAGTCAAGATGCTGACGCTGACGCTTCACCTCTCTAGTTTTTCTGAGCCCACTTCCCAACCCGCAGTTATGGAACGGAGGTACGATTGGATTCCTTCAGGCATATGAGAGCTTCGCAAATGGCGGCTGGTGGCACGACCCTACAATCCTGGCTGCTACAGGAAGTGGAACCGAGATCGAGGAGCCTCGAGGATGGCAAGGATGCTGGAATGAGCAGATTGTATATCACTCCTTTTCCAATTGCAATGCGCCCTTGGCTGACTGATACAAGATCCGCTTGGTGAGACTTAGTATGGAACAGAAAGATGCCCTGACTGTGCTCTTGACCGGCCGAGGCGAGGCTAAATTTGGCGAGCCCATCAAACGCATGGTGGCAAGTCAGAACCTCGATTTTGATTTGGTCGGGCTGAAGCCCGAGGTTGGGCCCAACGGCCAGCGCTTCACTTCTACCATGGCGTTCAAACAGAATTTCCTGCAGGATCTTCTTTTCACTTACAAACAGGCTGAAGAAATTCGTGTTTACGAGGACCGTGTCAAACAGTGAGTCTGGTTAGGCATCTTAAAGTATTACATGTGTTAATGTTGCTTTAGTGTGTCCGGCTTCAGGGATTTCTTCGAGGATGTGAACAGAAAATTGCAGAATGAACCTGATGCTCCTCGAACGCCCACGACGGCTGAAGTGATCCAGGTCTCAGAAGATACCAGATATCTCGACCCGGCTACCGAAGTTGCGGAGGTGCAGCGAATGATTAATTCACACAATCTTGCGTTGGGCAATCTCTCCGGAACCAAGAATCGGATGCGCATTAAGCGGACAGTTTTCTACACTGGGTACTTGCTTTCTGCACAAGACTCAAACAAAATGGTTGAGAGTCTGCTCGTACCGCTTTTGCCTCCAGGGATGTCTGAAGCAAACAATTTAAAATACATGGCTAATAGCATCCTTATCGCACCCCGTCCCGCTCCCAAGTCCATCTTGGAGAAGATTGGAGGCATGGGAAAGAAACTAAGCTGGCAGGTCACTGGAACCGGATGTTATGAGAACAGAGTTTGGGCGGCTCGTGTGAGGCCCATTCCAGCTACAGAGACAATCTACACTGAAAATTCCACCCCTCTCATTGTCCTAGCTGTTCGCAAAGGGTCACGCCCAATTGATGCAGGCAAAATCCAGAACTGGCACCCCGTTCCTGCCGAAATGGCCATGACCTTTGAAGCTATTATTGGTGAGAAGGTGGTTCTTCGGGTCGAGGCAGACAACCCTCAGGAGGGCGAATGGGAGAGCCAGTTCATGAATAAAGGTCACAAGAGGCGCTTCCAAGACCGAAACGAGGAGATTTTATACCCTCAGTCTGGCCAGACCAACGGATACGAAGGCTATGTGCAAGCGCAAGGCCAATCGCATGGTTACCACCCGTATCAGAATAACCGCAATAACCACGACGACGGTCCCCGCAGGGGCTCGGGTCGTGGTCGTGGTCGTGGAAACGGGCGCGGGCGAGGTGCTCGGGGAGGCCGTGGCCGAGGTCGTGGCGGGTCAAACCCCTACTACAAGTCCTTGGATGATCAAAGTGGACATGAGCCAACGAATGATTCCAAGGGTGGCAATGCAGGTGGTGGGTTCTCAATGGACTACTGAGCCATATTTGAGCATCAAGGATGGTAGTATGCTTCATGCTTTGTGAGCTTTCTATTATTTTTCGATTTGTTCCAAGCTTGCATCTGGTTATGGCGCATCATAGATGGCTCTGGCGTATCGGAGATATCATTGTTTTTCCAGGTCTCCCAGTTTCTTGAATACTATTATCTCTTTATCTGAAATCTTCAGAATCGTGGCACATCTAATATTTAAAGCGATTTGAGGCTTGAGACATACTGCAGCAAGTCAAGGGTTGCCGATGCCTGAATAGCCTTGATTGCTGCTGCGAAGTACGGGATATCGTGCCCGTTATAGTCGCAGCTGTGACCCTTGATGTCAAGAGTGACTTCACCGAGTTCTCCACTGCCCAAAATAGCCTCGTTTACCAACATTGAGGTGTTGATCTTTCCGAGGACAATGGTACTGGAGATATCCTGCTGAAGCATCAGATTGGGTAGATCAACATAACCCAGATCTGAGCCTCCCATGCTGAGGTTGAACGTTACATGACCCTGTACTGATTAGCCTGCTGCTCCTGATAAAAACAAGCACACGTACCATTTCAACGATGAAGGGCGTGGGATTACGAATGCTAATTGTAGCATTCACATTGAATCCATCAACAGGCGTATCCAACAGATCAACGCTCGTGACATTGAAAGCACCATTTTCATTCACAAAGTCTGCAACTTGTTAGACACGCAACCACAAACCTCTCACAAAACTCACCCGTAACATTATATCCATTCATATTCATCATCTTATGGATATCCAAATGAGCAGTCGGTAGCGACCCAAACTTCAAATCCGGCGTCCCAGTAACCAAAACCCCAAAGCTCTGATTCGTCGCCGCCTCAACAGCCAACTGCGCCATACAATCAACACACGTCACTTCCAGATCGTGGTCAATATCCAGAGTCGCACCGTTGCTGAAATCAATCGTCGGCACGGGGAAAATGGCGAATTGTTCCCCAGTAGAAAGGATTTTACAGCTTGCGTTGAATGCAGATAAGTGGCCGCTGCCGCTGAACCCGCCGCCCATGCTGATTTTCTGGGATTGGCGGACGTGGAATGATGTTGGACGGGGATTTGTGATCGATAGGCCTTCGTAGTCGTACTTGTATTTGTTGATGTAGGAGTTGGCGAAGTGGGGGATTCCCACGTAGAATCTGAAAGGTAAGTGTTTTGGCCTTTATACTTGCAAGGTTGACTTACAGTGGTAAGATGACCACCAGGACGACGATGCAGAGTCCGATCAAGTAACACCACCACCACTTCTTCATATGTGCCTTAAATCGCTGCCATACTGTTGGTTTGACTGGCGTAACCACGGCGTTCGCGTCTGAATCCGAGCTACTCTCGATATCGGACTTGGACATGGTGGATAAGTGTGATCGGGCAGTTCTATCATTCGTTCCGGTAACCCCCCTGGAGTGTAATAGGAATAAGATTCAAGGTCAGAGATCTCAAGTGACAATAAAAAGACAGCTACCCATTTTATGGCCTCATAGTGAGTGGCGGTGGTCAGACATTCGCGATCAACGGTGGTGGCAGCGAAAAGAAGTTTGCGATGAGTGATAGCCAGTCGGGTTGGACCCCCTTTCACTATACCCCATGGGGGCTTCTTCTAGTGTCGATCGCCGGTCCACTTCACATGGTAGAAGCAGAACTCGCTTGGGGCAGGCGTATTCGGTGTCCGAATACGACATCGCTAATGTGATCGGCGTCGACTTGTTCCCGATATAGTTATTTAGCTGCCGAGGTTGCCAAGCCTGTGATAGGGGGGTCTTTGCTTTTTGATGAACACCGAAATTTCTGGTTATCTGGGACAAGGAAATGATTGCAAGTGGCATTTTTGTAATGTAAATTCGTCTAAGAGAGTTTACAACATATCTATAGGCTTGGAAATGCGGGGAATATCCTCGTGTCCTTAGCCTCATACCTCAGCCCCAGGAACTATATATCGTGCCTCGCATACTTGCTCGTCATGCGAATCCTTCTCCCCCGCCACAGCAAAATAAACGGAAACGGCACAAAACACAAAGTCAGACATCCAAGCAATGTACAGGCCCAACCAACACCCAAATTATGGAACATGGCCGACGCGAAAAGTGGAAATCCAGCACCAAACGACGACCTCATAAAATCATTCCCAGCCAACACCGAAGCCGCATATTTCGGATACGCATGCGCAAGATAACAGAAAATACAATTAAAAATCAAACAGCCCCCAACGGCGAATAACATCGACGCGATAATCGGCACGATCCAATGCACGCTCTCAAAGTTACCTGTCCAGCCGAACCAGAATAGAGAGATGGGGAGCGCAAATGCGCCAACACAGGCAGGCGGCATTTGGTACTCGGGTGCTATATTTCCGTTCTTATCAAAATAGCGAGACTGGTAGCGATACTTCCAGTAGAAGTAGGCTGGGATAGTGATGCAGCATGTTGAGACTAGGATGCCCATGAAGGCGAGGCCGCTTTCGCCGGGATTGAAGCCGTGAATCTCTTCGAACACAATTGGGAAGGCTTCGAACCAGATGTAGAGAATGCCATAGATTAAGGAGATGTAGAGATTTAGAAGGATGACGATGGGTTCAAAGAAGCAGAGTTGAAAGGGGCGGACGAGGGCTTCGAAGAGGACGTCCTGAGGGTGCATAAGTTAGATTTGAATCTTGGAAGATAAGGTATGAGAACACACCCTTGACTTGATCTCCCTGATCTCGATTTCGGAGTCGGACATGTATTGAGAGTTGCCTGTGATGCGACGCACTCGACGAGCTCGACGGGCGAGGATATTCGGCGTAAATGTTTCCGGGAGGAAGAAGAACAGCAGAATGAGTGTGAATGCTGACACCCATAGTAGCTGCCAGATTGTCCATGTCCAGCCTTTGGCGGATGCTGCGAAGCCGCCGAGCATTGGGCCTAGGACGGGTGCTGCAATGGCGAACATGCCCCAGACACCGATCATGTAGTCCCGGACCTTGGGGGACCAGATATCACCCATTGACGCAGCTCCAGTGGCTAGGGCGGGTGATCCGACAAAGCCTGTTAGAAAGCGGAAGGCTAGTAGCATGCCGAAGTTTTTGGCGTAAATGACGGCGAATTGGAAGAAGACAAATACGACTAGCGTTAAGACGTATGTTGGACTTCGACCGATCATGGGAATCTCGGAGAGAGGGGACCAAACCATCGGACCTGGAGAAAATTAGTTGTATAATCTTAGAGAGGTACAAAGTAACGAACCAAGTCCATATCCAAGCACGAAAAGGGTCAGGCCCAATAGAGCAGCGACACTACTCACGTTGAACTGCTCCGTGACACCCGTAATGCCAGGAGTGTAAATTGAAGAGCCAACATAGATGGAAAAAGTAAGCAACCAGATCAAACCGCTCACGAAGGCCTTCTTCTTGGTGCTCCAGTTCTGCGGGTTCTGCATCTTATCAGCTTAAAACTCATAGATTTAGTTCAATATACATACCTCACTATCATCGGGACCTCGCCAGCTAATGACAAGAGGTTGGCCATTTGATCGACCCTGATTTCCATCTTGCACAGTCGATGCACAGGACATTCGCCGAGACCGACTGGATAGTTGCGACCTGACTGTGTAGAGACCGAAGGCCTCCAGATCCTCGGGATTCTCGTTCTCATTCACTGGCGTAGAAGGCTCTTCTTCCGGTTTCTCAGTCTCAGTTTTGAGATATTCAGTCCAGACCGACGCATCCTGCTCTTCAGGATATTGCATCCATCGATAGCGACTGAATAGTCGCACCAGTTTACCGAATGCCGTGTCCCGTAGAGTCTCCATTGTGGTTCGTTTTCTAAGCAATTGCTGGAGAACATCGCTCAGATTAATCGAGGCGACGCACGACTTCTTAAATTGAGATTCATAAATTTTTTTCCATCGGTAAGCTAGCATCCACGGATTACTATAGTCAATGACTTCATGTCGAGGTCCGGTTGGAAACAAGGTTATCTTCCATGGTCCCGTCGGATGCAATCCTGGAACCGTATATCCGTAGACCCGAAGGGTGTGGCAACGGACGACGTTCTAGAAGAATGCTGCTATTGACGTTCCGCTTAATAAGAGGGAATCAGCTGTAGTGACTACAGATTGTAAAAAGTGATTGACCTGATGGTGTACCCCGTAACTTGGTAAGTTTCGTTGTTCAGGGCCTTTGACGTCATAATTGAGCGTCCCTCTCAGGTGTTCATTGGAGTATCTGCTGTTCAATGGCTTACACAAATTGCCCTAGACTTACGAAAAGCCGTGCCGGCCTTGGAAGGAACGACATTACTGATAATACTGGGAGGAAGACTTTCAGGTGATTTCATATACCATTCTGGATGAGGACTATCTAGCACTGTGCAGTTTGGCACGACAAATCTATGCAAGAAAAGAATAGCAGTGAATCAACCAGCATCGCCGGAGATACATTGATAACTCAAAAAAAAAAAACATGTTTTGTACATGGGAAGAAGAACGCCTTGCAAACGAAAGACAAACGAATCCCATGAACACCGGCCATAAGGCTGTACAAAAAAGAGATACGACGACATTCGTTTCATGTCATCGGCATATTCCAAGAGAATCAACAGAATAGCCAGTGCAGCTCTTCTCTTGCTTGCCATATACTTGGCAGTTGAGAAAATCGGCGAGGATCCCGATTCTCGGGTTATGTTCGTGTGATCCCAATTGTCCAACCCCGTTTCCCATAGGAACTCATATTCCTGATTCGTATTCCATATTCCATACCATTTCCATATTCATATAGGAGCCGTTTCCGTGTGCTCGTAGATATTATTCATTTCCCATTCGTGTCGTCGGATATAAGAGGTAAAAAGTGACGAGAAAAGAGATGCAGGGTGAAAAATCAACAAAAGAAAAACTTCAGATCATTGCTCAAACTGATCATTATTCATCAGACAATTGCCTGATTAGACTGATGCTGAGGATCATGAAGAGTAGACCGATGGTTACGACGACTAGCAGGACGAATCCGAACCAGCCGAGCACCATCGCTGAAGTGCCGACGCCACTCCTAACGCTGCCGTTACCCATATCTTGAGCGATTGTACTCGCAGCCACGGATGCTGTATGCTGCCATAGTACGGAGACGAGCACGAACACGGAGGAGACGAATATCAGGGCGAGAGCAGCCTGGGAGACGGGTCTTGATGGGAAAGGCTTAACCTCGACATCGGAGCCGGAATCATCGCGCTCCTCGTGCCAGCCGGGGAAAGTTGCGAGGAGGATGAAGCAGAAGAAGGCGAGAATAACGGCCACAATTCTGTTTGTTGATTAGCATCACTCAATGGCAAGCAGTGAGTACATGATTGACTTACAAGAGGTACGGGAATACTACCGCATCCTTAAAGGTCGAGGCGACCCAGATCAAGTTGAGTGGATCCTGGTCCACAGTAACGATCTCAGCCAGGGCCGTAGCATTTGCATTGCAGATGAACGAGCCGTGATCGGGCTGAACACAGATACCGAAGTATCCGACACGAACTTCTAGCTCAGCAGCACCGACGATATTCGACATGGCCGTTACCACGCCAGGGTCGACCTGCGACTTATCGAAGACAGGTGAGTACTTTTCATAGTACATCGAGATCAAAAAGATATCGGGGATCTGTGGAGACGATGAAGAGCATCCGGCCAACAAGAGAGCTGCGCAATGTTAGAAACATTCCAGAGGCACACGTGGAAGTCAACCGAAACATGTCAAACTTACAGAGCAAAATAATAGCAACAGCAATGATAATCATCAACACATGATGGTACCCGATCATGGGAATGAATCCTGTAGGCCTTGTTAGCGATTGTTGTCTTTATTGTTATGATTATCACGTACGGGCCCATCCCTCTGCAAAACGCGTGGCCATGGTGGCTCGTGAAGGCACGCAACTGGCCTGTCTCTTTATCGGACGTCAGTCGACTCACTTCTCGACTCTCCGAGAAGGAGTATTTGGAAGCGAAGGCAGAGTCAAAGCTCCGTAGTACGCCTTCAGGCGGCCTTAGTTGTGCTCAGCGAGAAGGAGATGGCCGTGGATCGACCGGGACGTCAAGCCGGAATGGAATGCGAAGGAGGAATGCGGAAGATAAGATGCAAAGATTGAAGATCGAATTGAATCTGGTGATGTCGAGGTCGAGGTCGATAGCACACCAGAGGACAGGCGTTTCTCCGGGTCGCACCTAGTAAGCCTCAAGGGTCAGAATATCTTGCTTATAGCAAGTGGTGACAAGGGGAGGACTGTGTAGAAGGAATGGAAGGGGGAGGGAGAAAGATCGTAGCTGCAATCCAGAAAACCCAATAACGCATGTAGCACTGGAGGCTGGGGATGGAGACCAAGTATGGGAATTTGGGAGGCTGGGCCAACCGTCTTTGTTTACTTTCCCGCTTCCCAGGTAACCAGATCCGACCGCCTTCCTGATATGACGAAATGTTCGGTCCCTGGGGCTAAACCTAGGCCCAACCCGGACTAGCGTTGATCATCATCGCTGCTTAGATTTGGGACCCCACGCGGGTCGACGCCTCCGCCTCACCCAGCCTCCAGTTTATCAGGCTACAACCATCTGGCACATATCAAGCTGGGAACACGGAACCTCGACATCTGGCAACAGCGTGACCGCTAAGTTGATTGTAAAACTAAATGCTACACCCAATGAACAGCTATGAATAGATATGCCCTTCCACTCCTGAACAGGTCTAACCAAAGACCAAAAGAATAAATTTGCACCTTCCACGTGGATTTGCTCCAAGACGCCTGCCCAATCCCAAAATATGCATAATAGCTAGTTCGCCGCAAATGAGAACCGCTTGAGGTCAAGCGGTGTGCGCTGAGACGTGTACGGCTCATCTTCGTCCTCATCTTCACTGTCCGGTATGATATGGTCCTCGCTTCCATGTGCAACGTGCTTCGGTGCGAAAGGTGATGTCGGTGTGTCTTGAGAGCTGTCTGCTTCAGTTGACAGAGAGTCGGCTTTTCGAAGCTTGGTGGGAAAACTGATAGTATTCGACCGCGTGAGAGCGGCTTGCCCCATGCGCTGCAATGGAGTCATACGCTGGCGCTGAGGAGTTTTGCTTGGAGTGGCCGTGCGAGGTGTCCAAGGAGAAGACATTGGCATTGGCCGGTTCCCAGATATAGTCACAGGGATTCTAGTTTGGGGTGAGCGAGGTGTCAACTCGGGCCGGGAGCCAGAGTTGAACATGTACTTCGACATGACCGTCGAGTTTTGCCGTTGAACATGATAATCAAGAGCACGATCAAATTTGGTCGTCTCGGGAGTGGACTCGAGTTGCTCGATCTGACCCTCTGTGGATGGTCCACTTTTAGCAATCTGGGGATCAGATGGGGCCTCGGCTCCACTCTGACCAGTCTCCGCTTGGGTCTCCACGACCTCGCTCTGAGAAGCCGGATCCGGGATACTGGAAAAGATGTCCTCTGCAATTTCATCGGAAAAGACATCAAGTGTCGATTTTCGTTGCTTCTTGGACCGGGAGTATTTCAGGCCACTGGGGCTTGCTTGTTCCGTGCTGGGGGCAAAGAATCGACTGCGATTATCAGGACGAGCTGGGAGCTGGTCGTCCTCGGTCTCCGAACATAGTCTTTGTCGCTTGGTAGGTTGCAAAGTCGATGCGCGCGCAGCCTTAGCCAGGAACGAATTACGCTCGACGCTGCGAATCATAGGGCTAAGACCCTGGTCTGACAATGCGCGAAGAGGGGTAGATCTAACTGTGTTAGAGCGTAAGGGAGCCGAGTTGGCTTGCCAGGAGTTGTTCGCATTCCGCTCCAGAAGGCGCTGCTGGCTTGGGGACGGGGTGAGGCTGTTCGGATCCAGCTCGGCCAGCGGGGTCCGCTTCGGGGTGAAGAAAGAATTGATGGACTTGCTGGGCTTCAGCTCTGAACCCAGTGTCTGACGACGACTGATCCCCAGGGGTAATTTACCTGCAGCCATCGGTTTCAACACAATCGCTTCCTTGGTCATCGGATCCAAATCTCCGCACGCAACGCCAGCCGCAATCTCAGCTTCCACATCTCCTCCAATGAAGGGCAGCTCGTCGAGGTCGATACCTTCCTCTGGAACTGTGAGAGTCACGAGCTTCTTAGCATTGGGACAAAACACTCGCTGGTAGAGGAAGGTGAGCTCAGCCTGCCTGAAGTTTGCAAGATAGTCGGCAGGAACCTGAAAGTTGCCGTCGAACTGAGCCATGCGCAGCGCCTTCTCAACCGTCCGGTGTTTGCGAATGCTGCGGTATGCAGTCTTCAATCCCATCTTGGGGATATTCGCCAAATAATCACAACCGCTCAAAATACACATTTGACGGAAGTTTGCATCACTCCATCCAACGAGGCTAACCTCACGACACGCAGTAAAATCCGCTCGGCTGATCTCAATGCATTCACCATGTTGATCCAACTTTGACAACAATCTCTTGGCTCCGAACACCAGCAAGTCGGAGTCTTCTGAAATAATCCCGTGGATTAAACCCAGTTGTTCCAAATACACCATCTGTGCATCAGCCTCGTAGGGCGCTACCACGTACTGTACTTTCATTTGCTTCAGTTCCTCAATCAACTGACGGGCCATGTAGGGCGTGACGTCGACAGCCTTCTGGAACTCCTGGTAGGCCTCGGGCATTCGACCCTTCCTTTGTAGTTCTAACCCTAAAGCTTTGCTCTCCTGACGCTTGCGGTGCCGATCTTGCTCCGTGCCTGCTTTGCTAGGGAGGTTGTCGCCATCGAACACGAGATAGGGTGTAACGCCGAAGTAGAGGAGCATGCGGACTCGATGAAGGACGAAATCGATATGCCTATCACAATGATTAGCTTTCGTCCGAACATGCGAGGTCATTCTATGACCACTAACTTCCTGGTCGGTCTGTCCAGGACCAAGTCAACGGAACACGCGACTGTACCGCGGTGTAGCCAGCCATAGGCGTCGACCGCAAGGGTCTGTCCACTGAACTTTTTGATATGGCATGGCTTTTGAATAGATTTCAACAGACCATGCAGTCCTAGATCTGGTCAGTCCGTGCCCCCTTTGCTCTCAGCCCATGGTAACACACCTTTAATACCCATGACGGGCACCGTTTGAGGCACGGGCGGGTCCTCGGGTCCTCGTATTTACTCGAGAAGCGTAAACATTCGGATCCAAGTTTATAAAGGCACACGCGTCACAAATAACATGAAGATAGGATGAAACACATGAGCAAGAAATCACCAGGGAAATACCGCCATCGCTGGGGAATGTTTGTTCACGTTTGTTCCCTTCGACGCGCAGACGCGATTTGGGCAGAATCAGGAAGGCGGTACTCACTTCCTCACCGCCGGATTCTGCAGGCCCTTGAAAATAATTATTGCGCTGCACTGAATCTTGCAGTGACAAGAAGATTACAACCATGCCTCAACGCAATCTCCAGAAGGTGCAGAAGCACATCACGAAGAAGCGTGGTGCCGTTGGCTCCATGCACGAGAACAGCCGTGATGCCCACCGGTTACGTCGTGCTGGTGCCCGTGACGAGCGCTTGATCAAGCATGGGCAAAACGTTGGCAAGGGCCGTCGGCCATACCGTACGCAATTTTCTGGAGATTAAGTTGCACATTTACTGACTTGTACTAGTGGATCGAATCTGGTACTTCTACGAAGCTGCTGAATCGCTGGAAGATCCCCTCTCCGAGACCGAATTGTCCGAGATGGTCATCAAGTATGTGGGATCCCGCACCCCCACTTGAGATTATGTCTAACACAACGCAGGTACATCAACCGCGACGAGGAAGAGCTCACACAGCTTCAGCAAGAGCGACGCAAGGGTCGGCCGCCCGTCCGACGAGAGGAAGCCTTGACCCAGCGGGTCGAGACTGAACAGAAGGAATTCAAGACTGGGTTCTGGATGCCGGATCTGAGTGACCTCGATGTGTTCCTGGGTCTTAAGAACTGGAACAAACAGTGGTCGGGTCTGAGCCAGTTGAAGTTCGTTCGCTTGACTCAAGCAGGAGACAAGCAGTCCTCAAGTTTCCCGCCTAAGAGCATCTCATGATTACGGATATCCTCTAGATCTTGCGTTTTTACATTTTCTTCCTATTTTCTCATCTGACTGGAAGATTGGCGTATTTGGGTGGCATCTATGGGTATTTAAAAGTCCTGCAAATAGTTTCAATCCATTCGAATGATGAAGTGTAGTCCATGTTCTTAATAAAAAGTAGAAAGCGGCAGATCCTCCGGGCGGTGCCAAAAAAGGCCGGGCTTGGCGTGGCATCATCGGAGCTTCTTTTTCTCCTCGAAGCTTTCTTCATCACTTCACATTATCATCTCCATCCACAATGTTGTCCCTTCGTGCTTTCACCCGCTCTGTTCCGCGCTTCTCGCGCTCTGTCGCCCGTACCTCGCTGCGCCCGGCCGTTCTCCCCAAGCCTGCTTTCGTGCAGCCCTGGAAGCAGGCCACTAAGCCCGCCTACGCTGCCTTTTCCACTTCCAGCGCTTTCCGTGAGCCCGCTGGTGAGGGTATGTGAATGATCTTTATAGCAATTCTATCAATTCCGAACAGTTCGGTATTGTGTTTGGAAGGAAAGTTTGCTGATCATCGATTGTTTTTTTTTAGGTGACGCCGAGCTTATCGCCAAGCTTGAGGAGGAAGTCAAGCACGAGAAGGCTTCCGGTGTTGAGGATGCGAAGGAGCAGCAGGCCAGCATCGACTACACTCTGCAGAATGGCGAGTGGACTGCCAAGGACGTCGAGGGCGAACAGGAAGTTGTCCTGACCAAGAAGTTCGGCAACGAGACGTAAGTTCAATCAACTACAAAGCTCTACCTTCTATATGGTATTAACATTCTTCTACATCTAGTATCCGCGTTACTTTCACTGTCGCCGACATTAACAACCTGTCTGAGGACCCGATGGACGATTTCCACGATGAGGCTCTCGGCGACGAAGGCGAGTTCCCCAGCCAGCAGAACAAGGCCGAGAACGAGGACGAGATCCTGCCCCCTACCTTCCCCGCTCGCGTCAATGTCACCGTTGAGAAGCCCGCCAACGGTGCCCTCCTGATCCAGGCTGTGATCCAGGACGGTGACCTCCAGATCGAGGAAGTCTCCCACTTCGGCAACGCCGATGTTGCCAACGCCAGCACCGCTGAGAAGGACTGGGCCCGCCAGAGCCTCTACGCCGGACCTCCTGCCGAAAACCTCGACCCCGAGTTGCTCGCTTTCTGGGGCCGTTACCTCGAGGAGCGTGGTCTCAACCTCGAGTTCCAGAACATGGTCACCGACTACATTGCTTTCAAGGAGCAGAAGGAGTACGTCCGGTGGTTGGACAGTAAGTTTCTTTCTTTTTTTCTTTTTCTGTGGATTTGGCTGGTCTGTTGCTAACATTATATTCCAGACGTCCGCAAATTCATTTCCGCTTAAGTGATGATTTGATCCGTTCCCCTTACATCAACCGCTCCTAGGAATCGCCATGGACAGGAACATCCATGGTTGATACTCTCCGCCTCTCATCTCTCTCTTTCCTTGTGTTGTAATACTCCAAGCCAATTGGCTATGAATGGTGTTCCCATTTAAATCCAATGTGTACCAATATCTCTAAATATACAAACAGACCTTGCTCTCATCCCTTTTATCCCTAACATAGAATAGTTTCCGCGCGTGATTTTGGAAGAATTACATGTAGTAATCCAGGTGACTAAAACTGCCGCCCTGAATTATCACTAGAGCTAAATGCCAATGGCCGGCTATCGGACGGGAAAGCTACCGACCAAACCTCTCAGTAATAGCTCTCGAGAGCCTATGATTATGCGCTCTATCTTTTAGAAACCTATGGTATCTATTTAGGAAGCTTTCTGACTCTCTGGGTAACATAGAGGGCTGAATAGAATGACATCCTTGATTCTCTACCCTAAGTACCCTAAGTGAAGGGTGAGCTAATCCCTAAGCAACTATAAGTGCTCTGGGAGCGCTCCTTTGGCACTCCATGAGCATATAACAAACGTGGGCCGAACCGAGTTCGTATTGTTTAATAACTAAGATCCTATTGAATAGGACGCAAAAATGGTGTCAAAAGCAGCCATTTTCGGCGCCCAATTTACCGTCACCTAGCGTTGTGGTGTATCAGGACTGAAATATGATTTGTGGAACCTGAATTATCGAGGGTATAATTCAACTTGTTAAATGACTGATGTAGGCTCATGAACACCAAAGAAAATGCCTGGATGAAAACTACCCGAGCCACCAGGGAGATATGGAATAAAAAAAAGCATAAGGTCATAATTCGACAAAATCGATTTGAAAAGAGAAAGGTTAGAACCGCTCCAGATCAAAATTCCATCGGATCAGCCTTCACAGCCGGCCCAGTCTCTTCGCGTTCCCGCTTAGCCACACGCTCCTCTTTGAGCAAACCGGCAATAAAAGAACGGAAGTGATCAATGTATGGCTTCAAACGGGTCTTCTCGTAATCCTGCAGCTTGCGAGTACTCTTGGCATCTGAGTTCATTGCGCTTCCTTCCAAATCGGGCATCTCGACCTCCTGTGTGCCAGGAGGATGTTTTGCGTCGTATGCATCAATCTCTGCGAGGAGCTCCATCACGGTAGGCACGGCAAGAGGATCAAACTCGTCGGCCTTTTTAGGGTCGATGGGTACACAGACTCGGCCAGTGCCGGGGTGAATAACAAAGGGACTCTTCAACAAGTGAATCATTTTTTTGCTGACCTCGGCATCGAGGCGGGGGTAGGTATACTCGAGAACAATGTCTTGCTTCGCGTCTCGGAGGGTAGCGGGCTTCAGAGTGCTACTCTTTCCAGTCTTGGCCAAGGCATCGATGTCTGCCCACTTACTGGTACTGGGGCGATCTGGGGATGACTCCCATTTCTTCCGCAGGGCCTCGTTTAAGGACTTATCTGGGAGTAATGAGAGAAGTCGCTCGGCCTGCTCGGTATTGGCAAAAGTATCTTGATCGATCAAGGTAGTCTGAGCGAAGGAGTTTTTGAGTTGGTCGAGACTCCGCGTAACATGCGGGTGGAGCGGCCGCTTTAGGTTGACCTTTTTACCACTTGACGAACCTCCGCGGAGAATTTCCAGGTATCCCGCGATCGCCCTACGGCGATCATCAGGCAAATTTCGTGCACGTGGGTCGCAAACCCAGGCGTGAGCACCACGTCGACCGGAGTACACCCAGAGAATATGTTCGAACCCGAAGTCTTCACGTAGAGAGGTATCGATGATTTTGATTGCCATTGTCACAAACGTCCAACACTTGTGGCAAATGTTCGCCTTCTGACAGCATGTTCGAATGTCATCGTAATCCGTCATATCGATATCGAACACCAGTTCTTTGGATACCGGCTTCATCTGGCCGCCTCGGAGTGTTTTGCGGTCTCGGGGGTTTGTGCTGTATACCGGGCCGATTTCAAAACGGGATGGATTCATCCTTAGAATATCCTTTCGAAACCTATAATGAAGTGAATCAGCTCAGAATCGTGTTAGATATACAGGCGCGGAGACATACAGGTCTGCAGTGGGGTAGGACTGGTATCGGAGGTACGCGTCATTCTGGAGTGTCAAAGCAAACTCTCGATTGCCAAAGTCGCGGGTAGGCACAATTCCATGGTTCAGCCACTGGAACAGATATCGGAACGGGAAGAGGCGCTGGTAGAACATGAGCATCACGTCGGTGTCAACACCGCTCGGAGCAGGGGCAGGGCTGTGGCCAGTCTTCAAGTCAACGATCTGCTGGTTCAGGGAAGCACGTATGGACTTACTCTGCTGGCGCCGGAGCTGGAGACGATTGCATCTTCACATCCTGTGCACTGGAAGCCGGGAACTCCTCATCGTCGTCACCGTCAAACATATCCTCCAATTTCACACCTCCCTCGGGGGCAGGCGCCACGGGGGCATCTGTCATTTCCTCATCATTTCGTTCAAGAGAGCCAATAGGTGATACCGAGTGCGGCATGTTGTAAAATTGATCAAATTGGTCTTATGATGCGATGAGGGAGGCCCGTCTCGACTTGGGAAACCGCGATAACCGGCAACAACGCGTCGTCGACGCGTCGCGCCCCAAGCCCTAGTCACGTGACGGATATCAATGATGCCGGAAACGGACGGTTTAGTCAAGTTCAGTCAAGTTCAGCCAACTTCGACCCAATATGGCCCCCAGAGCTGTCTCCTTGGACTGACCCGGGTCTGCTAGCTGCCCCTTGCCGTTTGCGGCGCGGAAATCTCTGCGGTATCTGCCACTGATGGTGGAACCTTGGATGACAGCAAGACTTCGACCAGTGGCTAATCTTGTGTACAGCTAAGGTACAAGGTCCACTCTACTGTTTTTCTTCCTTGCCCGGCTTTGGTATATGCTAGAGGGCTCAATTGCCTCTTTTGTGCAAACCCACTTTGATCGCTGTGGACTCTGATTCAAATCCGGTCTAATGTCACGATCACGTCGTCATGGACGTGTAACCACTTG
Organism: Penicillium atrosanguineum; assembly: GCF_028827265.1. Lineage (NCBI taxonomy): Eukaryota > Fungi > Ascomycota > Eurotiomycetes > Eurotiales > Aspergillaceae > Penicillium > Penicillium atrosanguineum. The sequence continues at coordinate 1,486,322 of NW_026623138.1, read as the reverse complement.
CTTATTTTTGGCTGCTGTCAAATCGATCCTCAACCACTAACTTGACAGATCACTTCCTAGATGAGATTCTGCTTGCCTTCGACCTGATTGACCGTCCATCTCACATTCCTTTCTATTTGCGACAGCCAATTAGAAGAGCTGATCTGCAAGCGATTGCTGTGGCCTACATTCCTGGGCGGATGAGGAAACGCTCCGATTAGCAGCAACGGCCTCCTTGCGGCTGTTTTTGATCGCCATGGCTGTCCCTCTGTCGCATGGCATGAGCTCTCACGGGCCTTTTACACGAGTTGAGTGATCGCCGGGATGAGCGAACAATAGATCTCTGATCTCCCGCACTCAATCGACCGCTTCCCGTCGCCCCGGCTCTAACCAGTGCTTTGGTCGTCTGTCCGGATTCGTCTTGTAAAGTCCGCCGCATCTAAACCCGCCCTTTGTCAATGCTTTTGTTCAGTCGGGTGTCTGCCCTGGCGAATAAGCCTAGTTTATGCCATTATTACCTTCTCCTGGTTGCTAAACACAAGTCACTAACTTGGGCTCTGTTTGGTATTCTTGATCAACATGGCGCCTGTCAATCCCACATGCCTCCTAACGCCCTCTGCAGATCTATGATCTCTGATCGAACGCTTTCTGTTCGAATCCCTTCCGCATTAGGCCACCTTGTGGACTCCCCGGACACTCTCTCCCAAGATGATACTGCAGGATGTTACGTTTGCATCTGATACCACCATATGGACGTATCATTGCCCACTCTTTTCATCCTATAGCCATCCAACGGTGCCTCTGCTTTCCATGGGACATCTGTTGCAGTTCCTGCTTTCAGTCAAAAGACATTCAGATGTGGACCAGGGCAGCCTTTGCGGTCCTAGTTCACGACCATGGCAACCATCTCCGTCATGACTTTCAAGTCTCGTCGAAAAGGGCATATAAGCCGGCACCCCGCTGCTCGTTTCCATCATTATCTCTTTCATCATTCACCTTCACTCGTTTTTGATCTGTCCAAGTTTTCCAGGAAAATCCTTTCAATCTCTCGAAATGATTCGCAACGTTGCTCTTTTGGCTCTTGCTGCCAGCCCGGCCTTCGCCGGTGTTGCTCAGCCCGCTCCCCACAAGGAGATCGAGGGCTGGAGCAAGGAGTGGGAGCGCCCTTCTTCTGAGGCTCACTCCTGGTCGGCGTCGTCGACCACCCCGTGCACCACCAGCACCAGCACCACCCCGACCCACACCAAGCCTCACACGAGCACCACTCCCTCCACCTCCCCGTGCCCTACTAGCACCACCAGCACCAAGCCTCACCACACCACCACCAGCCCGTCCAGCAGCACTACCCCGGTGAAGTCTACCACCACCAAGACTGCCCACACCACCAAGACTATCACTGTTGTGACCACCACCTGCCCTGGTGAGTTTTGATATCCACAATCTTATGCATCTCCAGCTAACTTCGATATAAAGTCACCTCCAAGGTTGTCACCTCTGGCACCAAGGTCGTCACTATTCCCGTGACTGAGACCAACACCGTTACTCTCACCTCGACCATTGTCTGTGACGAGTGCGAGAAGTCCGTGAGCTTCCACGCCGCTACTCAGCCCACTACCGCCACCGTTGTGAAGTCTACTTCCGTTGTGGTTCCTCCCGTCAAGTCCACCTCCGTTGTGGTTCCCCCGGCTGAGTCCACCTCCGTTGTGGTTCCTCCTGCTGAGTCCACCTCCGTTGTGGTCCCCCCTGCTGAGTCCACCTCCGCTGTCGTGGTCCCCGGTGGCTCTACCTCCGTCGTTGTGATCCCTGCTGCTTCCGTTGCCCCCGCTGCTTCCGTTGCGCCTGCTGCTTCCGTTGCTCCCGCTGCTTCCGTTGCTCCCGCTGCTTCCGTTGCGCCTGCTGCTTCCGTTGCGCCTGCTGCTTCCGTTGCGCCTGCTGCTTCCGTTGTGCCTGCTGCCTCCGTTGTGCCTGCTGCCTCCGTTAAGCCTGCTGCCTCCGTGCCCGCCGTTGCTCAGTCTTCCACCCCTGCCAAGCCCGCTGAGTCCGCCGCCCCTGTTGAGTCCTCGACCCCCGTTGAGTCCTCCACTCCCGCCGAGTCCCAGCCCGCTGTTGCTCAGCCCTCCACTCCCGCTGAGTCCCAGCCCAGCACCTCCGTTCCCTTCACCGGTGCTGCCTCCGCTGTCAAGCCCGCTGCTGGTCTCCTGGCTGGTATCGTCGGCCTCATGGCTCTCCTGTAAATCAGGTAGTCATTGAGGAAGCTGCCTCTCCTGGGGCACTTTGAAAAACCCGTTCCTGATTCCGCCCTTTCTCTCGCTCTTCGTGGTGGGGATCGGAGATTGGACCGGTTCAGTATCCTTGCTCTTTTGTGCTTTTCTGGCTGTTGTGCGCGATAATGACCCGCTTGGTCTTCCTCTGCCTTGACAGGGCCAGAGGGGATGGAGTTGCTTGGCCATTTCGAGATTTTGTTTGTTTTCCACTACGAGTCAGATCTATATTATATTCTAATGGTAATACATTTGCTGGATTTTTGTTTTTACTCTGTTCCTTAATCTGTCAGCATATAAAAGCTTTATTCATATTTCTTTGCCAATCCTTGACTGTAAATTTCATATTTGTAAAAATTATCTTGCCTTGGGACTCTGGAAATCCGGAATTGCGAGCACTTGGGCATTTTCGCCGTTTGCGGTAGTCTTGCTAGTTAAATTTCTTCAAGGTTCTGAAAATTCGGAAGGTACCATATCAAGGTAGCACTCGCGTGTAACCTTCCCCTCGGGGCACGCCTCTGTTTATTGATTTGGAAAAGTAGAGGTCATAGTAATTGCCAATTGCCAAGCCAATTTTTTCTAGCTCGATTCATGACACCTACATGCAGGAAACTTTTCAATCTGCGACATTGCCTAACATGGACTTCCAGGGTAAGAACCAGCCTTGGTTATGCCTACAGTGCCCTGCGCCGAGATAGTTGAGGCACCTTACGGTCTCGGCTGAGCTAAGAGCGTCTGGGCCGGGGTAGCACAGCAGAAGATTAACTATTGATATCTTATTCTTCACATGTATATGCGTGTGTATGCGAAACATCCGATATGGGTAGCACTGTGTAAGAAACGAAACTCATGGAATTTTTCAGTCATAAATGCCTGTCTCGGTCTGTGCATGAACTTCAAAGCCGACACTAAATGCCAAACGGAAAGACCAAGCACACATGGAGACAAATCAAAGCGATCGTCTATGCAATAAAATCAAAGCTGTATGGGATAAATTTAGTGTGAGCCCTGCAGCTCCTTCTCAACCTCAGCCTTAACAATCTCTTTAACACCCTCCCAGCCCGCACCGGCCGGAACGGCAATAACGCGACGTTCCCGCTGCTCAAGACCAATGAATTCCTCGGGCAGGATGGTAGTGAAATCATAGCCCTTCTCAGCGCGTAAAGAAAGGTCAACGGCGCTGGCGAACTTGGCCGGGTGTGCGGTAGACAGGGAGATGTGGCTGACGCCAGGGTTACGCTGGATAGAGCGGCGAGAAGTAGCGATGCCGACAGCGGTGTGAGGATCGAGGACGTAGCCATTGCAAGAAAGATATGTGTCGCGAATAGTAGAGATAGTCTCATCGTTGCTGACACGCTCGCTCTCGAAGTCGGCCTTGGCGCCGTCGAGAACGGCGGCGGGAACCTGGAAGCCGCCTTGGGACTTGAGCTCGTTCAACCACTTGCCAACACTCTCGCAGGCGTGCTGGCGGCGCTCGGAGTCGGTGCTGCCGTTGGCGCTGCGGAAGGCGAGGAACCAGAGGAGACGCTCGAAGTTGCTGCTGACGAGGATGTCCATAGCAGGGCTGTGGGTTTCCTTGACGCCGTCGGTGGGGGCGTCGAGGGCCTTCTTGGTGTAGTGGCCGCCACTGCGGAAGAAGCGGTCGAGAATGTCGTTCTCGTTGGTGGCGATGACGAGCTTGTCGGCGGGGAGACCCATCTGCTTAGAGAACCAGCCGGCGAGGATGTCGCCGAAGTTGCCGGAGGGGACAACGACGCGAACCTTGGAGCCTTGGACGAAAGAGGGGGACTTGATCAGGGAGAAGTAGGAGTAGAAGTAGTATGTCATCTGCGCCAGGATACGGGCCCAGTTGATACTATTGAGATATGAGTATCGGGTCAAACATCTCAGTGGAAATCAGGAAAATTACCTGTTGATAGCACCAATGTTGTGGGTGGAGTTCAAGTCCTTATCAGCGAAGAGAGCCTTGACGATATCCTGGCAATCATCGAATGATCCCTCCACAGTGAGGTTGTGCACATTAGCATCCAACACAGTGGTCATCTGAGCTTCCTGTATGCTTGAAACTCTGCCATTGGGGAATGTGATGAAGACAGAGACATCCTTCTTTCCGCGCAGTCCATAGATAGCAGCGGAACCGGTGTCACCAGAGGTGGCGCCAACAATGGTGAGGTGATGACTGTGTGGTAGGTTAGGTCTCAGTAGATTGATCAATATGAGTTCACACTCACCGATCCTTGCCAGTCTTGCCCTGGTTCTTGCGAACAAGGAAGTACTCGAAGAGGTTACCCAGGAACTGAAGCGCAACATCCTTGAAGGCGAATGTAGGGCCGTGGAAAAGTTCAAGCAAGTAGAGGCCCTGCTTGGAGTCGAGATCGAACAGTGGGGTGCGCTCAGGGTGGCGGAAAGTAGCATATGACCGCTTAATGATGTCCTTGAGGTCGTCGGCAGGGATCTCATCCTTAGAAATATACAGGCTCATGATCTCGTACGCGAGGTCCTCGAAACTCAAGTTGCGCCACTCGGTCTCCCACGAGGCGGGCAGTGCGGGGATTTCTTCGGGGACGAACAGGCCACCATCACTGGCAAGACCCTTGAGGACGACATTTTCGAACGAAAGCTATATTGGAAGGCCACATTAGCCATGTACAACGAGTATCGCAGGTATGTCGCATAAGCGCAAGAGTCATATGCGTGAGCCACCCCACTATTTTTTCTACTCACCCCGTACTCGGCACCTCGTGTGCTAAGGTATTGTTGCGACAAAGTAGGAGCCATGTTTGCAAGGTCAGGAATGGATCCAATTGACCAAAGGAGAACAAAAAACGAGGTGAGACTGGAGAAAAGGAAAGAAGTGAATCATCTGGCGGGGAGGGTGCCTCGACTCCGATCTGGTATTCCGAATCGGCTCTAGCGTCTCCGAGAGCGGCGTCACGTGCGTGTATCTATAACTTTGATTTGCGTCTCTCATTTCTCGTCTCTATAGGTCTATCTATCTATCTTTTATTTACCCGAATATATGGATTTACTCATTCACCAGCACGTAGCGGTAGCGCGCATTGCCCTCCTCCATGTCCACAATGGCCTTGTTGGCGTCCTTCATGGGGATCTCCTCAATCCACGGCTGCACGTTGTTCTGAGCCACCAAGTCGAACATCTGACGGATCTCGTCCGGGCTGCCGACCAGCGAGCTCTCGAGCTTGATACGGCGCATAAGGTTGCGGACAGGGGCAAAGAGACCACCGTCCTCGGGAAGACCGACCTGGACAAAGGTTCCACCGGTGCGGATAAGTCCCAGGTAGTCGGTGAACGGCATCTACTGCATGTCAGCACTTTAATTCACCCAACCCTCAACTCCACAAAAGTCTCTTACCTTAGTAGACGAAACAGTGCAGACAATCAGGTCCAAAGACCGAGCATGCTTGGTCGCCCAGTCAGGCTCCTCATCAGTCGCAATGTAAAGATCCGCGCCCATCTTCAGACAATCCTCCGCCTTGCCAGCCTTGCGCGAAATAGCAACAACCTTGTCGGCACCCATGGCCTTCGCGAAGAGCACACCGAAGTGTCCAAGACCGCCAACACCAATGATACCAACACGCTTGCCGGGACCACAGTTGTTGTGCTTCAGCGGGCTGTACAGAGTAACGCCACCGCACAACATAGGCGCAGCCGCAGCCGAGGAAATAGCATCAGGAATCTTAACAGCAAAGTGGGCAGGCACACGGTTGTAGGTGGCATAGCCACCGTACGTCTTACCACCGTTCCAGTGAGTGCTATTGTAAGTGCCGATAACCTTCTTGCTGCAGTACTGCTCCAAGCCCATCGCGCACTCTTCACAGTCGCCAAAGCGGCCCTGGCACGAGTCGCTCTGCGCACCGACACCAACACGGTCTCCGAGCTTGACATTGGTGACCTTGGAACCCACGCGCACGGCGGTTCCCACGAGCTCGTGGCCGACGCAGCAGGGGTAGGTAGTAGGATTCTTCGAAGTAATCAGTATACGGACCTAGACAGGAAAGATATCAAACTCACCCCCCATCCACTGCGGAGAGTGTGCATGTCCGAACCACAGATGCCACAGTGCGAGATCTTGATGTCGATGTCGGTCTCCTCCCACGCCTTGGGCTCAAACTCCTGCCAGACCATGTTGCCCTCGCCGGCGCTGGGGTCGAGGCCCATCCAGCCCTCAAACTTGTAGTCGGTCTGTGCCATTGTGTATTTATTTTTTTGCAGTTCAGAGATGTTGAAACTCCCTCTTTCCCGGGGCCACCGGTCCATTTATACACGCCCCTTCTCCAGCGGGCCCATATCCACCCACAGTTCTATGGAACCATCAGTGGAAATTTCGATTCGGAATTGGTAAGCACGGTTTCCACCGGGATGAACCCGCAGGTTATCACTGTCATCGGAGTCGGTGATTTTTCGGGAAGTGGATTGATTTCATTAACCCCGTCACGTAGTTACTGCATACATGAACTAACTGGATTTGATAATCATGGGTCCCGAGAGGTGGCCATAATTGGCTCTATACAGACCGCATGTTCGGATCAGTCCTGGTCTCCGCCACGGAACATGGCGGATTTTTGTGGGTTTGTGTCTTTTCTTCAACCTTATCATTTTAACCTTTTAACCTCTATCGGATTTATCTATTTTATCTCCCCTGGCTCCGGGGCTGACAGTGCATCATGGTACGTCATGCCGTGTTACGTACCAGGGCTGAGTGGACAGGAGATCCTAGAAGAGAACAGATTTTTCGGTGAAAAGATGTACATGAGCCTTTTTGTACTCCGGCGTAGGAATGCAAAAAGAGGGGGAGGGGGGGGAAATTAAACACGTAGGAGCAACCATTCTATCTCATTCTGTTCAGATCCTCGCTTGCGAAACACCGGGATATAAGAAATACAACCAGCTATACCCCAACTCTAGAACAGGTCCATGATATCCTGGTTAGACTTCTTGGCCTGGCCGTCCGCCGCGGGTGCATTGCCGGACAGATCGAGACCAGAGAACCCATTCATAAGATCGCCGGCAGCGCCGCTGCCATTCGCATTGCTAGATGATGGCTGCGTGGGTCCAGAGTCCCCGAACACACCAAGCAAGTCGTCCAGGTTGTTGCTTGACTGGGGTGCCGGAGCACCGACAGCGGGGGACTGCATTCGAACTGGGGTGCCAGCCAGACCCTCGAGGCCTGACATGCCTCCTGACGCCTCCGGGTGTGCGGATGCCGGGGCACCACCGTCGAAATCAATGTCCAGCAAGTTCTCGACGTTGTTTTGCGCCGGCGCAGAGGGGGTGTCGCCGCTGACTGCGGCGGCTGCGGCCGCAGCAGCCAGAGGATTCTCGCGCGCGTTTTGAATTTGCTCCCTGTGACAGAATATTAGTATAGACATGGAAATGTAGGAGATTTGAAACATACTCGATGGCGGCCCGTTGGACGGCATCGGCACCAAAGCGGCCTTGTCCAACAAACTGCTCCGGGGGTTTGTGGTAAACTGAAGAAAGAGTAGACAGTTCCTGGAGGAGCTGGTCCAAGAGAGCTGGTGGTAATGAGGAGATAGTAGTGACGATAGGAGGCTTGTCCGAGAGGACAATGTCCTTGGTGGCGTTCGAATCGCTAGTGTTAGACAGCAGACGCCAGTAGATATACGCACGGTCACGAACATCAGGGTTGTCGTTCTCGGCAGTGGCAGCCTGAAGGACACGCTGGACAAGACCCTGGGCCTTCTCGGGCCGCTTGAGGAAGAGCTTGACCACTGCAGTGAGGATTTGCAGTTGAGTCTGGGAGAACTCCTCGTTGAATCCATCGACGAAGCCACCCAGAATGTCGCCGGCGTTGCTGATCTTCTCAGCATACTGACCCACGATCCAGATCAGAGCAGCTCTGGCATTAGGCTCATCCAGCTCGTCAATGCACTGGCACAGAGTAGGAATGATGCCCTCGTAGCCAGGGTACTTCCGGAAGATGTCCTTGATAACGACAATAGCCTCCTGGACGACATAGTTGACCTTGGTGTTGATCAAGTCCAAAAGAGTGTTCACGCACTTCTCGCTGGCGCTCTCAATCTTGATCGCAACTTGGCCAATGGCCTTCACAGCGCGGCGGACCAAATCCATATCAACTTCAAGGGCATATTCCTTCAATTCAGCCAAAAGCTGGTCAACGTTGCGGTCATTGGCTATCCGCACCATGATCTCCAATTTTTGGAACTTGACGTATTGAGGGTCGTTGTATTTGCAGAAGAACACTCGAAGTTCTTTGTTAAGGATATCAGGCTGCTTCTGCAGCAAAAGATCAATGTTTCTCAAAGCCACATACTGCACCTCGGGGGCTGAAGACACCAATGTCACTGTTCTCAGTTAGTGGAATTCTTCCTCGTCAATCATTACACTTGTGACATACCAAGGGGAGGAGCCATCTTCTTAAGGTAGGCCTTCGCCAGCTCCGGGCCGACAAACTTCATATGTAAGAAGACGGCCTTGACTGCCGCAAGAACCACACTAGGGTTCGCATGTTGAAATTGGGGTGCAACACGCTCGCAGATGTGCTCCGACTCCTTCACGTCCGATGTCCGGTACTCTGCGAGGGTCGAGAGAATGGTCACTCGTCCCCACTCCGTGCACTCGTTCAACGCCATGAGCATCTTCCGTAGTGTGTTGGGAGTCACTTGCAACGCCTTGGTCTCAGGGGCCGTGTGGGAGATCTCCGAAAGCGCAGTGACCGAGTTGGCCACCACCATCGGATTGGGATCACCGATCATCTCCTGCAGCATCTCTAGGAACCCATTCTCAAGACACATAGCCGGATTCAAATCGAAAAGCTTTGCGACACAGATCGCGGCGGTCTTGCGAACATACGGCGATTCGTCGCGGAGGGTCTTGCGAAGCGGTTCCTCCATGTAATCCACCATCTTCTCCACGCGAATACAGCCCATGGTCCGGATGGCGAGTGCGCGAATCAAAGGGTTCGGATCTTCCGAGTCTTGTACAAAGGTATTGACGGCGAGAATGCATAGGTCCGGATGCGATTTGGCGTAATTCCTGGAAGGGGGTTCCCATCAGCATGCGCGCTCAATTCCCGGTAAGAGGGGAATACCCACATGAGGTAGAGGTAGACCAATTTCTTCTGCTCCAGATCGCCAGTTGCGATGTTCTTGAGCACATCGGGGAAGAGAGCAGAAACATCCTTGCCCAGGGTCATGGCCATGATTGTCTTCTGGATGGACTCCTTCCTATCGGATTGTCAGTCACACCACGTTCATCTCCTTATACCATCAACTTCGACTGAGGGTTCGGAGAGTCGACGTACCGTTCGTAGGCGTACTGGGAACTATTCCAATGGTCAGCATTGTCGTTCTTTCATCGTGGCCTAACGGCCACATGTTCTCGGAGGGGAAACCATACACAAGGCCAGCTCGCAATTCAAACGTCTCTCCTTTCCGGGGCACCGCAAAGGCGCCTCGGATCTTGTTCATCGCCATGCTGAGGCAAAAGAAGCTTCAGCAACGACAAGGTCGTGCCTCCGCCAATGACAATGGGGGAAGTGGAAAGTCGTTGGGCGACTGCGGGGAATGAGCTGTCACGGTCGCGCGACGTAGGTGGTAGGTAGCGATCGGAGACGGCAGGTCTAAACCATATCCCCCTCGGCGAGTACAAAGAGAGAAAGGAGTGCGGATGTGTGGGGGATGAGGGAACGTGACGATGGAGAGGGAGAGAAAGGGTGTTTGGGTCAAAAGTTGTCCACAAATGGCGGGCTCTGGGCCTTCCCGTTTTACCTCCCTACTCCGTCACTCCTTCCCTCTTGGACTTCTCCCACTACTTGTCTTCATGGTGAGTTCTAACCGTTCAGTGATCTGTGATACCGCCAAGGCTAATACACCTGCAGGCTAATCTCCCCAACTTGCGGCGCCTTTTCGTCGAGGCTCGGACGGAGGTCGAGGAGAACGAGTACTCCCGCACGGCTGTACGACAACCCCTCCCACTGCTCGTTCAGGAGATGTTCTAACTTTGACGACAGTTCTATAACCTGGTACTCTTCATCTCCTCCGTCGCTGTATTCAGTTTGGCCGCCCAGCGCATGAGCGGGACTAAATCCGTCAAATAATTGAATCTACGCCCCAGATCCCCGGACAAAGTACAAATGGTTGAGGGATATATATCTTGATTATGGATGTTATAACATGGTTGGATCCCCTTGACCATCGCCGACTGTACTGCTCGAAAAGCGGTTCACATCAATCACTTTCTTCATCCTCATCCTCCAGAAATGCGAGCGCCTGTCGGCCTCGCGCAGCAGCGCGACGTGGCGGAGGTTCATCGCTAGCTTGCTCTCCGTCAGTCCCCCATTGCTTCGCCCCCTGCTGGATCATCTCCAGATCTGCCTTGAGCTCCCGTTCATCGCGAATCGCTTTGGCCTTGTCCAAAGAGTACCGGCCCTTCATTCCTGCGTCCTCCAGCATTTCCTTCAGATGGTTGATCTTCGCCTTTGGGGTCTCATATGGCTGAAGCTCTCGCCACCACATCTTACGAATACCGCACTTGACAAGCCACCCTTGTAACCTCTTGATCTCTTCCTGATCTGGGTCAACTTCCTGGTCTTTACCTTTGGGTTTGGGCACGGCCTTCTTTTTCTCTTTCTTTCCGGCGGTTTCGCTGCTCTTTGACCTCTTGCGCGCAGGCTTAGGCTCCTCGTCGAGAACCACAGACATTTCACTTTCAGATTCATCATTCGTGGCTTCCACAGTCGGCTTGGCAGCGTCGGGGTCTTCATCGGGGACGTCTGAAGTTTCGGGCAATTCTTCTTTAGCGGATTTCGACTTGGTATCCTTCTTCACGGGTGCCTTTCGCTTCTGTGGCTTCGCAAACTCCTCTTCACTTTCGTCATCCATTTTGTCTGATACTTCATCCTCTAAACCCTCCGAAATGCGAGTCTGTGTCTTCTGGCGCTTCCTCGGCTTGGGAGCATTTTCAGCTTTTGATCGCTTAGCGGCCTTCTTAGGCTGGGGTGGAGGCGAAGGTGATTTCCCGACAGGCTGTTCTTCTTTCTCTTTTGATTCATTATCTTGAATCTCCTATATACCCAAATTGCAAGTTAGCGTGATTCTATTGGCACGTCTCAGACGAATTGTAGAACCTTACCACTTCATCCTTAATGATCTGTTCGCTCCTCGTTTTCCAATCATTTGTTGTCTTGAAGAAACCCTCTGTGATGCCCAATTTCTTTTCAGCGGCGAGGCGCACGCGTTTCACGGTCAGGTTCTCCATGTTACCCGAGGCGTAGATCCCGGCAACTTCATCACGTAGCCCTTTCTCCAGCATCTCATCGGATGGAACCCCAGCGAGAGGATCGTCAGATTCAGACTCCGAGTCTGAGAGTTTATACTGTGGCGCCATGGTTATATTATTGGGCTCTCGGCCGGCGCGTGTTCATTCGCAGGGCGCGTGGATTTGCAGTGTTGGCGTGGAGTTGCGAACAAGAATCGAGGTATTTGACGCGTGTCAATAGGTTGGGAGATTTGTAATTAATTGATTGTCGGTACACAGCTTCGGGCGCACTCGGTTGTGTGGTTGTTGAGGTTGGAGTTGTGAACCTTCATAGGAAGGCTGACAAAGACCGCGATCTGCCCGTTTGTTTGACAGCTTCGGATTAACGCAAAGGAATGACTATCAATCTAATTTAAAAAGTGTCGATATTGTAAATGAGCCAATGTATCCCTCCTATTACCTGACATGTTTGTTCGAGACATTCCTCATTTGTGGTAATTGAGAAATTATCACACTTCTTTAGCTGCAAGAATATATTCAGAACCCACCGAGCGGAATGCTAAGGTGCCCGAGTGTCAATCCTCAAATTGAAGAGATTAATTACCACGCAACTTGTAGCCCCGAAATCAATCCTACCATTATTTGGTTTATTATGTATTTTGATGGATCCTTGAAACACTTAAGTCACTAAATAGAGCTAGAACAAGTAGTACTCAGAGATAGGGTCCGCAGTTCATAAGTAGATTACCATACAGTGATGTAGGTGCAAAGGTGCGCATGCGCATGTACATGCAGCTTGTTGCAGAAATTCAGAATTTCTGATAGCCCCTAAAATGATAGGCATAGGCTTGGGCGGGCTAGCGAGAGAATCCACTCGCATTAGGATATCAGCATGGTGGAGATGCTGACCTATACGACGAGGACACAACAGGATCGCTACCCCGCCGCACCAGGCCGCAAAATACTCTACCACAGATCGACCAAGCCCTCTCGAGGCCTTGAAAATACAATTGGTTTACCGGCGCTATTTCCAGTCTCAACCCTTGCCGGCTCTCAAGTGGCACATATCGCCAGCATGGCCGATCCTATCTCTATAGTCGGTCTCATTACGGATGTCAGCACAATCATAGCGAGTTTGATCAGTTACGCCAAAGCCGTGCAGAGTGCAAAGTCAGATATTCGCCAGTTAAGCGAAGAGCTCTTTGCTCTAAAAGGTATCCTGGAGCATTTGTCTAAAGAAGCTCCCCGAGATGAACCTAAATCGGAGCAGACAGAATTGCCCGATTCGTTCGATCGGGATGTTTTGATGAGGGTATTGCAAACGACGAATGAATTCCTCGAATCTTTGCTCGCAGACCTGGAAACACCAAAGACCAAGTTCAGGCGACTGAAACAAAAGCTACAATGGCCTTTCACCCAAGAAGAAACCAGCGAGCACTTGGCAAGACTGGAAAGGGTGAAGTCGTGGTTGATATTGGTCCTCACGGCGGATCATGTCTCGGTAGACCGGGCATTAAACAGTGAGATAAGTAGCTTAGCCCGCAGCTTGAAAGAAGATTTGAGCATTCGGCATCAAGAGCGAAACGAGATGGCGAATCAGGCGCTTTTCGAGTGGATTGCCCCTGTCAACCCGGGAAAATCCCACTTGCGAGCATCCAAAGTGCAAAACATTGGCACGGGAAGGTGGTTTATCGATGGTTACCTGCAGGACTGGGTATCAAGTAAAGACAACACTGAGAAGATACATTTCCTGGTTGGTAAATGTATGTCGAGATCTCTCCCACACTGCTCCCTCAAGCCATTATTGTTCTAACTGGGCCTTCTAGCTGGACTTGGAAAAACCACACTCTTGTGAGTAAACAAGAGCACATGCTGGCTTCTAATGTTATGCTAACTCTCTGTAGTGCTCAAACAGTTCAAGAGCTCACACTTGCTTCGCAACATACTGCTCTATACTTTGCGTACTTTTATGTCACTATCGGCGATACTGCTTCTCAAGATCCTAGAAACATTCTGGGATCACTGGTAGCCCAGCTTTCTGTCTACGAGCCGTTGATGCTGGATGAAATCCGACATTTATTTAAAAGTGTCGCCCAGAATAAAGCACACAGGCAACCTATCGAGATTTCAGCTCTTGAGAACGCGGTTGTCAAATGCGCCTCTGGGACGAAACCGGTTCTTCTGCTCGTTGACGCAATCAATGAAAGCTCCGAGCTAGACCTCGTCGAGCCTTTGCTTTTACGACTTGCCAAAATTTCTCCGAATCTTCGCATTCTTGTCACGACAACGGCTGTGTCGACCTCCACGCTCCCAGAGTACGCGAAAACGCTCAATGTTGGCGCAGGGATGATGCGAGAGGATATCGATACCTTCATACAGCACCGATTTAAACAAGACGAGACATTGAAAAGCCTCCCACGAAAGCTGAAAGCTGAAATTGAAAAGACCTTGCTGTACAAAGCTGATGGATCGTGCGTGCATAATGCTTCAAAGTTGTGATCCTGTCGCCTAACTGTATGCTAGATTCCGCTGGGTCCAGCTATCACTTGACAATCTGAGCCTACAAAGAACCGCAAGAGCAATGCGCGAAACTCTCCATAACTTGCCGGGAACACTGCGAGAGACCTACGTAAACACATTGGCGAGGATAGCTCCAGACGACCAAATATTTGTCCGCGAGGCTCTCTTTTGGCTAAGTTTCGTGAAAACGCCCGTCACGATCAATCAGCTCAATGACGCAGTTGTAGTCGACGAGGGCTCGACATTCTTTGACGAAGAAATGGTGCTGTTTCCACCAAAGATCCTCCTGAATATCAGCCAGGGGTTGATAACAATAGACGCATCAGGATACGTTAGCCTTGCCCACTCGTCCGTGAAGGAATTTCTGACGTCCGAGTGGATTCGCACATCCAGTGTGAAATGCTTCAGTTTGGATCCAACGACTGCAAATGCTACGATCATGCGCCGCTGTCTCACATACTTGTGCCTCGATAATTTCAAATCGGGATACGTGCCCACTGCTGACGAAAGTTACGCACGCCTGGAAGAGTACCCATTTTTGGAATACGCCGCATATTATTGGGCCATACACGCCGCAGATTGTGTGCTTGGCGAGCACGAGAGAAGTCTTGTAAATCATTTATTCGAGAGCAAGAGCTTACCCTGCCGCGGAAACTTCGGCGTATGGGTGCAAGCACTGTTACTCGAAGTTGATATCGAGGTAATTGAAAAGACCCAGCCGCTGTATTATGCTGCATCATTCGGCATGACTTCTGTCATCAAAGCCATGATCAAGTCTAACTCAGGGCTTGACATAAATGCGCCTGGCGGTCGTACGGGAGCTACGCCTGTTTTTATTGCCGCCTATCGCGGAAACATCGAGATTGTTAAGATCCTTCTGCTGGCAGGAGCGGATCCAACCATCCCAGATCCAGAGACCAAGGCGACTGCGTTGGATCTTATTCCCTGGCACATCGCGGAATTTGAACCTTTTCGTGATTTTCTGCCTCGTTGGTCTGCAAAAGCCCGCTTTGAACTGCATGGCTATGAAAACCCGGTGCCACCAATTTTACAAGGCAAGACAGTAACTTAGAACCAGTATAAAGTGACCGGCATATTGTTGACCATTCGACCTCACTATCTTCCTTTCAATCTCACATCTTAGCTGTAATTTGAGGGTCCGTATTCGCCCTATCATTCTCAGTAATAACACAAAGCTCATCCGTATTCACCCTGTAAAGCCTTTCTCGCTTCAATGCACGCTCGTCAATATAAGCCAGCTCACTAACAAGCATGAGTTCCTCACCTAGACCCACAGGCCTGATGAATGTGGAATTTAGGTTCTTGCTTGCTCCAGGCCGAGAGAATAGTCCCAGTTGAGATTTAGCTCCCAGTTTATGCTATTCACTAAAAAGCATGGGGTTCACAGGAAAGAAAAAAGATCAGTTCAAATAGTACTTGAAATGAATGTGCCTGCACGCTCCAGATCAACCTCAGAAACGGGAGTAGTTAAAGTTGGCGGTTCCTGATCATCGGCAACGATCTCCGGATCTCCGCCTCCGCGTATTAGAAATCAAGTTGAAGAACTTCACTTTCTGCGCAATCTCCCTCCCACCCAAATCAACGCCCAATTCCACATTCAGAATGACCGAAGTCCGTCCGGAGCAGGTGCTCCCCAACGGGAGCCAACCATTCTCGTTCAACCAGGCCTCCGCCAGCTCTTCGCGCAAAGAGTCGGACGACTCCAAGGCCCCGTTGCCTAAGGGCGTTGTCCTCGACAAGGATGGCAAGCCGTACGCTCTACATTTATCCGTCGTCTAAGACAAAAACAAAGAACTAACATTATCACCAGCTGCCGCACCTGTACCTCTGTCGCAGCCTGGAAGAACCTAACCAGGCAAGCCAAATCCGACAGCTCCCCATCCACCAGCACCAGCACCAGCACCAGCACCACACCTACAGTCCCCCTCGCCGCCCCCACAAACCCCTCCCCAAGCACAATTCCCCCAGAATGCCCACCCGACGTTGAACAACTAGGCCGCTCAACCTGGACCCTGCTGCACTCTATGGCCGCCACTTACCCAGAGACCGCGAACACCGAGCACCAAGACAACATGAGCGGATTCCTAAAGTTCTTTTCCAAGCTATACCCATGTTGGGTATGCGCGGATGATTTCCAGACGTGGATGGCGCATCCGAGTGGGCGCAACCAACCGAAGCTGGGTGGTCGGAAAGATTTCGGCTGGTGGCTTTGCGAGGCGCATAATGAAGTGAATCGCAAACTGGGGAAGAAGGAGTTTGATTGTCGGTTTTGGGAGGAGAGATGGAGGACTGGGTGGAAGGATGGACGTTGTGATTGAGGCATTGAAGGGATTGATCATGCTTGTATGATATTGATATGGCGTTCGTAGCTTTTAGATCTCTGCTCTTTTCTGGTGATCTAGATCTCTCTCCCCTTTGTATACTATTTTTTTGCATGAGAGGACTTGTATAGACTGTACTCCTACTGCATACTACGATTACGATTACGATTACACTGCATTGACTCTGAACAAAAAGGTCTATAAATTGGACTCAGAAAATGTAAAACAATTGCATACAAACTAAGACCGCTAACAATTATAAAATCTCGGGTACAAAGACATCTAGACAGGGAGATGATGGAACTGCAGGAGTTTTTGAGCTCCTGGAATAAAGCGCCGCCAAACACACTAACTTCTTGTACCAGAAGATGGAAGCAAGAACCCATTTTAGAACTTCGCGTCAAGAAAAGGTGGAGGAAACCGTCAGACTTCGTCATGGGGGAGTTAAAATTGGCCGGGAATGAACAGGCGCAGGCCGCTGGCCGGTGCGCCGATCTCGGTGACCTGGGATATCCGGCACACGCTGCCCTTGTATTGCTCGTGGTACTTGGCGCCGGTGAAGGGGTCGACGACGCAGGGGGAGCCGCTGAAGATCGGGCTGAAGGAGGCGGCACAGATGTCGAACTCGGCGAATTGGTCGAACTCGATTTCGATCTGGTCTGACGGGTTGCGCTCGCACTGAGCCTTGATCTTCTTGGCCTGTTTATAATTGTTAGAAAATGGAAATACTGAATGACAGAAGAGTATCTTACCTGCTCCAGAAGCTTGGGGGAGCCTCCGTTGGCCAGCATCCGGTTGGCGAAGCCCAGGGCAGAGTTGTAGTTCTTGTTGGCGAAAGAGAACTTCATGGCAGCCATCAAAGCCAATTGTCGGTGGGCAACCTCCAGCTTAGGAATAGTAAAGTAGGCGGACAGCTCCAGGCTTCGCTTGAGGCTATCGGGATCGTCGGCAGAGAGAGTTCGGCGCTCGAGCTCAATGGACATAGCGAGGATGTATTCGCGAGCTGTGGCGATGATCTTCTTGGCCTGCTCAACCT
This sequence comes from Penicillium atrosanguineum, assembly GCF_028827265.1. NCBI lineage: Eukaryota > Fungi > Ascomycota > Eurotiomycetes > Eurotiales > Aspergillaceae > Penicillium > Penicillium atrosanguineum. The sequence continues at coordinate 1,468,923 of NW_026623138.1, read as the reverse complement.
CGGCCTCGGAAGAGACCGTGTTGATGAGGAGAGTGTGCAGGATGTTCTTAAAGATTCCCACACCGTCCTCCAGCTTGTTGGCGCGCATGGCCGCGTAACCTTCTTGGAGGTAGACGTTGGCGACAGTCTCGAGATCCCGAGGAATGATGGGGAGAACCTTGCGGCTATCCGTCTCCTCGGTGGTTCTCCGCACATAGTTGACCAGAGGTGGCAGGCCAACGCTTGCGGGGAGGTAGGTCTTGGAAGCCTTGAAGACCTCCAGGAATCGGCTCTTCAAAGGAGCGAAGTGCACGGCACCGACCTGGCGGTTCAACAGCTGCATGGCGCTGTCAAATGAGCCAGCGGCGACATGATCAGCCGCCAACGGGGAGTTGCGAGCCCACAGATCGGCCTCTGAGCTGCCAGGACCAGCCTCGGGACTTTCAACGTTGACAAACTCAACGTCCTCCTCGACATTAACATCATCACCCATATCCCAGCCAGAAGCATCCTCCTCGTCATCATGCATGGTATCCTTCGCAAGGACGGCCTCCTGGTCCTCCTCCTCGACTTCGAAAGCATCGGCAGCAGTCTCCTCATCAGCATCAACCTCACCGAGCAAGGCCTTCTCAAAGGAAGAGTGACCCGCAGTCTTGACAGGCCAGTTGGACTTGAAGGTCGGAACAATGGGGCGCGGGACGTTGAGAGGCTCGTCCATTGAAGGCAGGGCAATCTGATCTTCGGTAAGGCCGCAAGCCTCAAGGATAGACTCAGCCTCCTCGTTCAAGCCACTAGCCTTGGCAGTGAGATAAGCCAATGGATATTGGTCAACCTCCTTGAACATTTGGATACGGTCCTCAACATCCCCGCGGTAGATGGCGTTCTGGAAGCGAGAGGTGAAGTCTCCACGATGCTCAGCAATCTTGGCCATGCGAGAAAGCTTCTCCTGGTCACCGGTAGCAAGGTAAAGGAAGGAAAGCTTGTCGAAGTTTCGCTGCTTCTGGTAGGTCATCTCAACGGTCTGGTGATTACCATGGGCCAAAGCCTCGGCTCCGAGTCTGCTCCAGAAGTTGGGACGATCCAATTCACGAGCCATTTCAATGGCAACCTCAAGGTTACCACACTCGAGAGCCAGGTCGAAGCGAGTCTGGGGGTCCTGGACGAACTGCAAGGCAATCTCCGGGTAGCCCTTCTTCTGGAGGTAGGAGATAATGCTCTGGCCAACCAAGCTCGAAGTCTTGATAATCGACAGCATCTCGTCATAGTTCCGCTTAACCAGGGCAAGCTTGAATCGGTACTCGGTGGGGTCGATCTGGAGAACCTGGGGCTGGGCGTTGCGGTCGAGGCAGTAAACGTTGCGTCCCTTGACACGGACAAGATACACGGTCTGATCAAGAGTGCGGATGATTCCGTTGTCACTGTAGAATAGTTAGTCATTGCTTCTTTCAGTCGAAATGGGAGGATTGTAGCATACCCGTTAAGCAGCGAGTACTTGACATGGTTTAGGGTAGAGTAGATCAGAACACCAGCATCGTCCCAGGTCGCGCTCTTGATGCGGATAGTCTCATGCAATGTGCTGACCTGCTCAAGAGTCTTGGTGACAATAGTAACATTGTGCTTGCTAAGCAGAGCACAGTAGAGACCATCGTTGGACCAAACGACGTATTTCACGCCGCTAACAGTCACCTCGGCCAGCTGCTTCTTCTGCTGAATATCGAAGAGAACAACGGTGGTAGGGGTGATGAACAAGAGGCAACCAGTGCCACCAAAATATATGTCTGTTGTGCCGGCAGGGGGCTTGATAGTCTTGGTAGTAGAGTTGCTGAGATCCTTGATGTCGACTTGCTGAGAGGCGGGATTGAAGACGGCGAAACGGTTACGGGCAACAAAGACCGCTGAGGTAGCCTGGCCGCGCTTGACATCGGTGGGCTCGACGGCTCCAGTGGCATCACGGGGAAGGTGGATCAGCTCGTATGTTCCACTATCGGTCGGTGAAGTGACCAGGATGGCACGCTCGGCTGGGTTGTAGGAAACAGTGCGCGGGGGGACCCAAGGAGAGCCAAGCTTGCGTAATGAAAGCATGGCCGGCGACTCGACGCCCTTGACGAAGTCGTAAGATTTGACATGCTTCTCCTTGGTAATGTAGAACAGCTGGTTTTGGTACACGGCGGATGCTGGGCGCTCACGCTCGAGCTTGAAGACCATCACACCGGTATCATGACCCGCAGCAAACAAGTTCATGTTGGGGTGGGCAGCAATGACCCAGAATCGGTCCTGGTCGCGCTTGAAAGATTGCACCGATGTGCGCTTGTTCAGGTCCCACACACGAATTGTCTTGTCCTCGCCGACGGAAAGAATGAGGTCTTGGTGAGGGTGGAACAGACAGGCCGAAGCGTTCTGGAAATGGCCACGGCAGGTATCAACTTCCCAAGCCTTGGTGTCACTCATGCGCCAGAGCTTGACGAGTCGGTCGTCACCCGCCGACACGATCAGAGGCAATGACGGGTGGAACGAGACCCAGTTCACTCCACGGTCGTGGCCCTCCAACACGAACTTCACGACGGCATCGGTGTTTCCAAACATATCGGCCTGATTGGGATTGGCGCGCGCCATTTGGTCTTCGAAGGAGATCGAGGTTGGGGCGGAGTGCTTCTTTCGCAGACCGGAGATGTCCCATATGCGGACAGACTGGTCGAGAGAGGCGGAGGCGATGAGGTCCTCGGTGGGGTGGAACTGAGCGCACATAACATAGTGGTTATGACCGGTCATGGTACAGACTATGAGAAGCCAATTGTCAGTAGCAGATACGTGGAGCCATAGCATCGGCGTCACTCACTCAATGAACGGTTCTGCCAGTTCCAGATTCGAATAGTCTGGTCGTCGGACGCCGACAGAATCCATGGGAGCTCGGGGTGGAAGAAAACTGTGCGCACGTAATCCAAATGGCCGTTCAATGTGAAAAGGCACCTCCGGGTCTGGTAGTTCCAGACCTTGATCTTGTAGTCATCGCCTCCGGACACAAACAGGGGTTGGGTAGGGTGGAAATCGATTCCTCGGACGGGACCATCGTGTTCTTCGAATCGGTCAATGAGTGTTCCCATACGGTAGTCCCATAGCTGGATGGTCGAGGAGTGAAGGGAAACGAGAATCCATGGCCTTTGCTTGGGGTTAGTGCCGTTGTTTTCAACGTGTAGGTGTCCCCGCGGGACAGACTGACCGTTTGGGGTGGAATGCGATTCCCTTGGCTCTGGAGGATTTGGACTCAAACTGCGCGAGGGAAGAGGGTCAGCTATCTCAATTGACCGAGATCATGCGAAAACGCGTGGCGGAGATGGGATAGCAAGCGTTCGCGGTGATCGAGGGGCGTACCTTGGTGAGCATGTTTGGAGAGGACTGCATCTTGAAGATTTGGCCGGAGCCGCACTGTGCAGTAGCAAGCTCCGCAGAGTTAGAGATAGATCACAGAAGCAGCCACCGCATCCACCAGGGAGAAAAAAGGTAGAAGCTGCAGTCGTTGATGCCTGTGCTAGAGCGGTAAACGTAGACGTAGCAAGGTAAACTAAACGTGGACTCTATTTAGCGAATCGCGGCAGCCAATCATGCCCAAGGCGGTGAGCCAGGGGTCCGCGCTACGTGGTCTGGAGCTATCTATACTGGTTTTCTTTTAATTATTGATGATTGATTAATGATAAGCGAAGAACATTTGAGGTTCAACAGACACAGGCTCATAGTTTTTCTAATCATGGTGGGGGTGAATGTTGGTCAGTGTCTATTATTGGCGATCTGGGGGAAGGAACCTCTCCCCGCTGGAAACGTCTGGAAGACCAACGATATATCCTATGCAGGGTGATTCTCTCGATTTCCTTCTCGGTCTTAATTGACGATCCCTTGTTTTTTTTAACTTACTTTCAAGTCCCCTGTGCAATCTGAAACATGCCACTATTCTAATCATAACGACCTTAGTGTGGCAACGTGTTGTCCTAACGGCTACTGAGGTGTGGATATGTACATCGACATTGATCCTACTTCAACATGATGGAAGATCCCCACGAAGATCTTTCAATGGAGGATGTGGAAAGTACTAGCCCATTACATGAAGTACCTGAAGTTTTGCAGTCTCCGCCATTTTCGACTACCAACACTGCGACTTATCCTCCGACAGACGTCAGTGGTCATAGCTTGAATGGCTCGGGACCTTCGACACCAACTCACGAGAGCATCTCAAGCGCACCCAAAGTTGCAGATATTGAGGACGCAGCAAACGAGATCTTTCAACCATACGATGTTGAAGAACCCGACGATGAACCAGGACCCATCCCTACAAGGACAGAGCTACCTTGTCTGCCGGATTCATTCGAGCGGTGGCAGCGCGACTTGACAGAGTGGATGGACGGCATAGGCAGCTCTCCCAACATCAAACCCACAGTGAAGATGCCTCCAAGCCAGAGAAGAGGCCAAAAGCGCAAATCACCCAATGTCGGCGGATCCGGGCATGTCCAGAGCTCGCCGTCTCGGACCAAGGCCAAGTCCGTGCTCGATGAGCCACGAATGCCTGTACCGGAACCTAGTCCGATACGACGACGGAAAAGAAATAAGCTATCGGATGATGCTGCCAAAAGTACCCGCGCGGCCTCTCTATACGATTTCCGCGAGACCGACTCCACCGATAGTTCGAGCTCCGATGTACATTCAACCGATGATTACAGCACCGACGTACCCAACGAACCTACCTTGACCGACGAGATGGACATTGATTGAAGTTACTACTACCGTTTCCCATCCTCCTGACTTGCTCATTGTCGATGTGCAAGAGTGCACGTGATAGGAAATAGCGGTGACGTCATTTGTATCTCATGAGTCGTCAAACACGCGCTGGCTCTACTGCAAGCAAAGCGCGGGGATGGATGTCTCTTCCATTCTTCATATATCGATACCATCAATCGATACATCGCTATTGACTTATTCACCAATTCTGAGAAACGACGCCAAAGTTGGCCATGCCTGCTCGAACCTCTACACGCCAGGCCGCCCAAAAAGCAAAGGAGGCTATCACTTCTTCAATCGACCCTTCGGATAGGGCAATTCCTGGGTCTAAACGCAAAGCTTCGAGCGAAAAGGTTTCCCAACCTAAGAAAGAAAAAAATTGAGGAAGCCAAACGGGAGGCAAAGCCTGTCGAAGTCACACCCAGTCGAGTCGATGAAGCTCCTGAAACGAAGCCTACACCTGAACCCGGGAATCAGACTACCGCTGACAAGCAGCCTGAGGTGAGGAATGCAGATGAACAAGGAGCTGTGATACACAGTGACCTGGAAACAAAGACAAAAAAGGAACCAAAGCCTGAAGGCGACACAGAGTTGGGGGTCTACAAATCTGAAGAGAGAGAACATGCTGTGTCGTCAAACATCGTGGAAAAGGGAATAATCTACTTCTTCTTCCGCCCACGAGTCAACGTCGAAGATCCTGAAGGCGTCGAAGATGTTGCCCGAAGCTTCTTTGTGCTCCGGCCTACTCCTCTCGGTGGTGAACTAGACCATGACCAAGAACCGCTTGACAAAGATGCTCGATGTCGTCTCATGATGCTCCCAAAGAAAAAATTTCCCAACAAACCCGGCGAAAGAGAGATGGGATTTGTGGAGAAGGCTGGCCAGACCATGAAAGATCTGCAAGAAAACTTCTTTGCGGCCAAGACTTATCAGACAGCCACTCGGGGTGAACGAACCGTTGGCGAGGCTAGACCTTATGCCGAGGGTGTCTATGCGATCACGTCGACCAAGCGGACCTCCCACCTCGCCTACGTGCTGACCATCCCAGCCGAGCCAGGTGAGATTCAGAATAGTTTTGGTATACACCAGCAAGGTAGCTGGATTGTTTCATCGAAAAATCCAAAATATCCCGGTCCCGCTTTTGCGCAGCTACCGAAAGATCCTGAGTATCCCGCACCGTAAGTCACTTTTGAACATGTCTTGAGATGTGATTGTCGATTTTAACTTTGACTAGAGTGCTGGAGAAGTTCGGGGATCTCCGATGGATTCCTCTGGAACCAGAGCTCGTTGAATATCCTAATGCCCAGTTCCTGATGGTCGGCGAGGCACAGGGCTCTCTGGGCAAAGCTGCGACAGCCGAAGGAAACAAGGAACCTCACGAGCAGGAGCCAGGGCAGGAACTGGAAAAACTGGAAAAGGAAAATGAACATCGTGTCGAGGCCCTCCAGGGTAAGAAATAGTCGCCCCATACCTGCGTCATCTCATTAAAGCAGGTCATTAACTTTGTCTATAGGTGATCAGACCATCTTCCAAGATTTGGGTATGCATGGGAAAAAGTATGCCACGCTGCAAACAACTTGGAACACCTAGTTGTAATTCTTTAAGGCCGTCAATTCTACTTAGCGTAAAAATCAGCAGCAATATTTTTGCGAACAATGTGAATGTCAGAATAGGTAGACGAGATCGCACCTGAACGCCACTAAGAGCTATAAACGCCCGGGTCGGCAAGGATTGTCATTTTCCCCTGCATTTAATTTCGACCTCCACGAACAATATCCCCGATTGATAACCGATGTCGCCGATAATCTTGGCGATGCAGTGTCGATCAGCGAATGATGGTCACGCCTCCTCGCACGTTGACTGGCCCCGTCCCTTAGCCCCGGGTCTAGCGTGTATCACGCTGTCCTACCATCCGACCATGCGAAGTCGGAGTCGGTCGGAGTCGAGCGCTCGCATAAAGCAGCGCGGGGCTCCCACTTGAGGATGACAAACATCATACATTATGAAGTCGACTTTGGTGGTTTCATGCCTGGCTGTGGCTGCATCTGCCGCGCATGTTGTCAACCAGACTACATGTGCCGGTACGACGTACAAGTATACCGGCCTGGCGGGCTATGGATTCATTCCAGCCAACGCGACTGATAAATACGGTGACACGATTGGCGGCATTGGTAGCTCTGTTGCTATTGATCAGTCATCCTGGCACAAGAAAAATGGTGCCTATCATGGCACGGCTTGGGCCATCCCTGACCGCGGCTGGTGAGATTCACTATACGTTTATGAACGAATGCACATTATATTGACATATCCCCAGGAACACAAATGGTACTCTCAATTTCCAAAGTCGCATCCATAAGATCGCAGTCACGCTCAAGCTTGCTACCCATGCGACGCTCGAGAACCCCTCTGACCCCAACATTCAGCTGGAATATCTCGACACGATCCTCTTGACTGGACCGGACGGCGAGCCAACCACTGGCCTAGATGCTGATATCACCGGCTACGGCTCCTACAAGGGCTTCCCACCTCTTCCTGTGGCAACCTACACAGGAAATGGATTTGGCGGCGCCGGGAAAGGCGGACGTCGAATCTCCGTCGACGCAGAAGGCCTGGCACTTGCTCGAGATGGCGGGTTTTGGGTATCCGATGAGTACGGCCCATACATTTACAAGTTCAGCGCCAAGGGTAAGATGGAGCTCGCGATCCAACCCCCACAAGCATACCTCCCCCGCCGCAACGAAACCCTCAGCTTCAACTCAGACACGCCGCCTCTATACGACCCTTCGGAAGTCCCAAACCCCGAGGACACTACTACAGGCCGGGCAAACAACCAAGGTCTCGAAGGATTGACCATCTCCCCCGATGGAAAGACCCTATACGCGCTCATGCAGTCCGCTCTCGACCAAGAGGGCGGACCGGACAAGCAAACAAAACAACCTGCTCGCATGCTCGCGTATGATATCTCCGGCAAAAAGCCCAAGTACATCCACGAATGGGTCGTAATGCTCCCCAAGTACTTCGACTACACCTCATCTCACGCCAGTAAAGCAAACAAAGTTGCCGCACAGTCTGAAATTCACCAACTCCCGTCAGGCGACTTCCTAGTGCTCGCGCGCGACTCCGGCTTCGGACACGGTCAGGACGAGAGTCTATCCGTATACCGAAACGCGGATGTCTTCTCCGTCCTGAGCAAGAAAGCAGATGCCACAGATCTGAAAGCAATTAATGACTATGATACCGCGACTGGCTCCATTGCTTCTTCAGAGGGCGTGCTCGATTCCGGTATCACTCCGGCTGAGTACTGTACTTTCTTGGACTTTAATGTTAACTCGGAGCTGGGCAAGTTCCGACTTCACAATGGTGGTGCGCAGGATCAGTGGCTGCTGAATGAGAAATGGGAGTCGCTGGCTCTTGTGCCTGCTGGTGGGAGGAAGGAGTATTTCCTCTTTAGTTGGAGTGATAATGATTTCATCACTCAGGATGGTAAGTTTGGATTCTATTGATAATTTACCGTTGGTTCTGACGTTTTGCAGGGTACATGAACTTCGGAAAGTTCCCCTACAAGGATGCCTCTGGGTATAATCTTGATAATCAGGTCTTGGCTTTCAAGGTGGAATTTTGATCTACTGTACAGAGAAAACAGTGGTTTCGGCTAAGCATGTGGGTTAACATGGTACATATCGGATGATAGTAGATATTGCCAAAGGCTACTAAATGTCAATTATCCTATATTGCGTAGCTTGAACGAGCACGGCCCCTTTAGGGAGACCCATATGGTATATGTATCTTGTTTTTTGGCTACATGATGTTCAGCCTCGAGCTGAAACACGATTAGAAGCATAAGTCATCGCTGCTAAATGGGACTCATTCGAATAATCTCTTTGGCAAGGCAGTAGTTTCGACAGGTGGCCGCCGGGGTTTTTAGATTTCTGGTTTTCATTCCAAGATTTTGTTATTTTGTCGTCCTTGGTAGATTCAAATAAAACATCGAAAAGGAAAAAGCCGGGTAGGCGTCTTTGCATTCAATGGTCCTAATGACCGCCTACTTCACAAGTGAACAAGGCAAGTGACCCGTTTTCGCGCAGCGTGCTACTTAAAGTAGAGGCTTGAGAAACTTGATAGTACTATTGGACTCGAATAGAATTAAAAAAAGAGTTAATTTGACAGATAGACTGAGGAAGATTGTTAATTTTGATTTCCGTGGTAAAAGAAAACTTCAATTGAACGGCAGAGAAGATTGAAGACCGCTTAATCTTTACTTGACCAACTTGATGGCATGCAGAATATCATCGAGTGACCAACCCGGCCCGCCGGGAACAATCTCCGCCCAGACCTCCTCGGGAACAGCATCGCTTGAACCCAGGAGACTCCAATTGGGACTGGGCTCCGGCTTGATCCACTTGAAATCTTCGACTTGGCTCCAGCGATCTTCGTGGTCGGGGCGGTCGTGGCGGAAAGACTGAAGAGGGAATTAGCTGATTGTCAAAGTAACTTACAAGGAGGAACACTCACATATGCTTTCGGTATCCGACCGAACCGGATGTTTGAGCAGTCCTCAATGATGGGATTACTCGAGCAGCTGAGGTACACATCGACGTCTTTGCAGTTGTGCATGCGGAACTGTCGGCAAGATACCACGAGGATGCTGTGTTCTACGCCCGTGATATGTGCAGGGCCAGCAACCTGGCCACAAATCAAAAGACTTTCCTCGACGCCCTTGATCGTCAAGCTGGCGAAGGGCTTACTATTGACCGTGGGAATAGACATGTCGACAATGCAGTGTTCCAAGGAAGTAATTGACGCAGGGACCGAAGATACCGAGCCAGAGGAGGGTAGCATGATGTGTAAACCGTAGTGATTATTCACTGAGACGGAGGTAATACCGGTAGCAGCGAAGGCGGACACAGGCTTAGAATCAGAGGGAGGCTTGAGCTCGAGCTCGCCGATTGAAATACCCGGGAATGATGTCGGTGCCAGTTCCGGTCTCTCTTGATGTTGCTTGTCAGGTTCGTTCAGAGGGGTGGAGGGATAGTTCGGGGTGTGATTCGCGGATGAGCCGACCGAGGAGGCTCCAGGCGAGCGATAGCCGGGAATGCTGCGACGGCCCTCCGCTGCCAGTGTTGCTGCATCGGTCAGGGAGATGGCAGATGCATTCTTCTTAGTCTTGAAGGCAAATTTCGCTCGAGGCTCGAAGGCAGCGCGTGTCTCGTTCAGCTTGTCCTGCAAGGCTTTGATAGCCTGTGGAAATAAGCATTGAAGTTGTGATATAAACATGTTTCAGATGTATACCTCCGCATAGACTCGTTGGTCGTAGGTTGGGATGTAGCTCGCTGCATCCTTGACCTCGTTTGACAGTCGCACGATGCCGGCGAGGCAGTGGTCAGTCGCATCGGCACGTTCACCACCGACGAGAGATGTATCCTCCAGACTGTCCATTTGTTGTTGAAGAGCTATATTTCTCAGGTTAGCAATCGCATATCCCCTTTCGCTACGATCATGGGTTGTTTAAAGACAGGAAAGAGACATACCGGTGATTTCATGCTGAAAGTAGCGGAAGAACCGTTCCTTCAAAGGGATCTCGGATTTCAGGATGGTTTGGTTGTCTGCCGACATGCGGCGCATATGCTGGATATCCGGCTCTGCCATGGTGAATGCGGGGTGGAGTGAGACGAGGGGGGTAAAGTGTGAACTCGGAGTCGGAAGCTGGGGAGTATATCACGCGATAGCTGGAATGTAGGAATGACGTCGATTCCAGCTTAGCGAATCATGCCACCCCCTCAATTGAGTTCTGAGTAAGATCGAAGCAGGAAGCAGGGTATCCTTCCTGTTTCAGAGAAAGACGTTCTGGGAGACCGAGACAGGATCGTCAGAGGGTTTGACGAGGACAGGGTCCAAGAGCTGCCAATCGACAACCAGCAATCTCCACTGGATCTGGAAAGATGCGGGGATGACAGCTACACTTCCCTCGGCACCACTCAGTTCGTCAACAATACAACACTTGGATAGATATCTGCAGCTTCACTATAGGAGTTCTTTGAGAGTGGAGAAACAGTCCTTCTCTTTCACTGGCGATTGCGCACGCTACTCAGTGACGTCGATCATCCCGCATCTCGGCACTCGGAATTTCAATGATCCACATCAATATATCAGGCGCCAAGGCATCAACGTTTAACGACACTGTTCGATCTTAGGATGCCATTATTCATCAACTTCGTTGGCTGGATTCGCCTTGATGAGATTCAGCCCACTTGATATTGACTTTTAATGGCCAAGAGCACACTGACTATAGTTTGGCACCTGGTATAATCGGCCGAAACATGCTACACTCCATGACAGATCGAACTTGTAATTGCTCAGATGTGCATAGTATTCCACAATAGCCCTCTCACCCTCAAGGGTGTTCCGCTGAGACATTCCACCGCCTCGGACAATCTCTTTCAGTTTTGGACACCTTCAAGGAAATGCCCAAAACAATGCTGAGAGGAAACAGTTGAATTGTAAAAAGCAAGTTGTAGACCCATTAGACAATCTTCTCGATAGGGCTGTAGGCAGCTGAGCAAACATTGAAAGTACTTGCAGAATATATAGATCCATACAACCTTTGAAGTCTATCCATGGATCTCATTCTGAATTGATTGAAATTTATAGGTTGTTCCAGAACTCCTCGATGAGTCGAGCAACCTCTGCCACCTCCTGTCTAACAACTCCATGGCCCACCTGTGGAACGACATGTACATTGTGCATCCCAATGCTGTTCAAGTCCTGCATGCTGCATATGTCATCTAGTTCTCCTAGGACACATAGATTCCGAATATCCTTCTTTGCCGCCTCAGCAAAGTCGGCATGTTTATCCAGAGCCCCACCATCTCTGAAGATACCCACTACACTCGCAGGATGCCCTTCATGCTCCTTCATTTGCCAATTGCGAACTGCCTCAGCGACTACTTCACCTCGTTGAACCCTCTCCTTCCAATCCGAGGGAACAACTAATTTCCCTCCGTTAAGCCACTCCATGATCCACTCTTGGGCGTTGTCCTCTACTCCCTCGCCACCACGCAAGTAACTTTTCTCCACGTCGTCAAATTGCGCAGAGCGGAGTAGACCAGCAGGTGCAACAAGCGCCATGGACGCTACCCGTTCGGGGTAGGCAGCCGCGAAAGAGGCCGTTGTCGACCCACCAAACGAATAACCCACGAAATGAGCATTATCCCATCCAAGATGCCCCAACAATGCCTCTAGCAATGAATGAAAGAGGGTTGCATCGTGAGGCACAACCGGTGTCTCCGTAAGACCGTGGCCCCACAGATCAACAAGTACACATTGAGCATATGGGAAACGCGAAGACAAGGTGCTTGCCAACGGCTGCAGGCCGATCGCAGGTGTCTGGACACCGTGCACGAAAATCACGCGAGTGATTGGCTTCTTGCAATCTGCAGGTACGGAAGATGAAGGGGACAGCTCATAATATGCGGCTCTGCCGTGGGTGGTTTGCATATAAGATGCTGCAGGTAGCAGACTCCCAAAAGTTGCGACGAAGGCAGCTTCGGATGGAGCTTGGATAGACCGTGCCTTACCGGAAATAGTCGCACCCGGGCGCGGTAGCACGATTAAGGTGTTTGGCATGTTGGTGAATCTGAGATGGTGGAATAGTGAGGCGGCGGGAAGTTCACTTGGATGAGTGATTCGGTGAAGTGGGTCAACATCCAACTATCAGTAAGCGCTTGCCAATTTGATCCATTTTTAGAGCATTTGACGATAAGACTCCATCACGTCTATTCACAATCAAGTTTCCCCAGATTGAGGATCTGGAATGAGGCAATGCTCGTTGGCGTCATGCTCAGTTCGAATCTCGTGCTTACGCGTTTTAATAAGGGGCGGGGACTTTCGGCACCGCACAAGCCTCTTGGTTTGCTTTCTTGCGGCCGAAGAGTCCTAAGAATGTCTTGAGTCTTGAAGGCAAACAGATTCTCCAAGACCCAACGCCTTAGAGAAGCTGGACAGACCAGATGACTGAGACTTGCCAACCTGAGGCTCCAGGCCATACCCAGAGCGAACTTCGCCATGACCTTAACGGGCAGCCTCAAGAGCACGCGAAAGCGCGAATAAATCTCTCCGGCGTTGCACAGACGCTTTTTATACCTCTAATAGCACGCGCGTCCGACGCAGTTTCATCAAACGCTATTCTGGGCGACCCCTACGCCCAGAACACAATCGACAAACTCAGTTTTGACCAAGATGCGATGACCATGACACCATTTCAGTGCGCTGGCGTCTGTTTACGGACGAGCCAGTTTGATAAATGGACAACGGCATTTTTAATGAAACACCCATGCGCGACTGTTGTGCACTTGGCATGTGGTCTTGATAGTCGCATGCAACGTGTTCCATGGACAAATACTTCACGCTGGTTTGACATTGATCTGCCCAAAGTCATCGAGCTCCGAAAACAAGTCTTACCAACATCAATACCTGATCGGGATTATTCTCTGATTGCTGCCAACGTTCTTGAACACACATGGATAAAAAATATTCCAAACGACAGGCCGGTTCTTATAATTATGGAGGGGCTTTTGTCCTACCTCCTTGAAGACGAAGTAAAAGGCCTTTTGTTGCAGTTATGCCAAAGTTTCAAGCATGGCGAGATGATTTTTGAATGCATCAGCACAATAGTTTTGAAGCGCGTGGTGGAGACGCCCCTCAAGGTTGTAAGTGAAACTGGGGCTATCTTTCAGTGGGCCACTGACGATCCAAAATCATTGGAGGGAATTTATACTGGCGTGAGACTGGCCGAGTCAGTTTGTTTTGTTGAGGCCAGCGGCGTCGAGAAATTTGCACTTTCCAATCGTGTGATCATGTATTTGATGTCATGGATACCTAGTCTTAGAAAGGCAGCTCAATTCCTTCGCTTTGAGTTCGGGGGAGACCGAGAGTGAATGGGTCACTGTACATGATTTACTCTCTACTTTTTGTATTATTATAAACTGAACTTTTCCTGAATGGATTTACCGGGAAATGAATAGGGGCTAGCTTGGAAGCTTTTTATTTATCGTAGAGCCACATAAGGTAAGTATCTGCATATACATCCGGAGCGATCTGTTTCGTAGAGAGAAAATCACTTGCTCTCCCGGGCCTGACAAAATGAGCAAGATTTAGACGTTATAGTGAGTATGGTAATATCAAAGAGTTGATAAACTTGTCCCCAATAGAACAGGCAGCGTTGTCAGCCCCACCAGCCTTTTTAGAGCGCCCAGCCTTGCTATAGCACCTAGTCTTCTTAGATTCGCCCTATGTGGTTGTTTAAGACATGATAGGTAGTAGTTCGGCAGAACTGCCTCACGATTCTACGAGATTTTAAAGAACATGACGGTATAATTCTTAAGATGATAGATCATTTCTACCGGCATCAAGTCATATCCGTGAGAGTTTGTGTTAGAATTAGACGACTACTGTACGTAGAATCTGTTATCGGCAATGTCGAGATAATCTAAGATTACGCACTGACTAATTTGAAAAATAATTTAGAAAATTTTCCTATTGAGCCCTATTGACATCTGAAAAGGGAATGCTCGGTTCATCCAATCAACAACATCCGTTATCTGACAACAGCTTTTGGGATTCTTTCATAGATTCGTAGTCGAACTTTCTGCTGCAATCAAATCGGACGTCCTATTGTCCAGTTAAGTTACTGGCCAAGTGTCGATTTTTGTGTCATCGCCTGGTGTTCAATCCGTTAACAAGAAGGCTGCCAGTAATTCATATCTCCTATGTGCTGCCTAGCTGCTGGCACAAACACCATGATCGTCGCCATCTATATTCTGAAACTCTTAATACATACTCTTTGTCTTGTTCAGTGGGCCTTATCAATTAATTCCAGCTATCAAATAGTGGAACAGCTGGAGGGACCGCCATCAGGATGGCTGAGAGGCAGCAAGCCTTTGCCTTCGACCATCCTAACCTTTCGCCTTGCTATAATTCAGCCAAGTACTACCACCTTCGAGCAAAATGTGATCGATATTTCAACACCAGGTCACATGCACTACGGACAGCATATGAAACAAGAAGAGATACAAAGGATTTTGCGACCGGACACTATCGTATCTTGTCAGATTCTATCATGGCTACACTCAGAGAACGTCTCTTCCAACGACATTCAGATTAATGGTAACTGGGTCTCTTTCAAAGCGCCTGTTTCTCAAGCAGAGCATATGTTGAAGACAGAATACTTTCACTACCATCACCACACAGCGAATAGCACGGTTCTCCGAACACTTGGCTACTCCTTGCCGAATGATATACATCCTCACGTTCAATTGATTCAACCAACAACGCGATTTGGCAATTTCAATCCACTGAGCGCCTTACCGATCGATCAACCAATTATCGCCACACTAGAGGATCTAAAGGCAGAGTGCGGAACAGTCATCCGACCAGACTGCCTCAGAGAGCTGTATGGTCTCAATGATCATACAGCAACACCTTCTCCATGGAATCGATTGGGTATCTCGGGATTTTTGAACCAATATGCCCGTCACAGTGATTTCAATCACTTCAGAAACAGGTTCCTGACAGGTGAGATGGAGGATGATTTCACAGTGGTCACCATTAATAGCGGAATCAATGATGAGAAATCCCCTCAAATGGCCACCGAGGCAAGTCTGGATATTCAGTACGCTGTTGCTATGGCACACGGTACATTGACGACTTTTTACAGCACGGGTGGTCGGGGTCCTCTTGTACCTGATGCAGACCAGCCGGATGCTAGTAACTCAGGAAACGAGCCTTTCCTAGAACAGCTGCACTATCTCATCGATCTACCAGGTGACCAGCTCCCAGCGGTTCTTTCGACTTCATACGGAGAATCTGAGCAGAGTGTGCCTCCATCATACGCACGTGCAGTATGTAGTCTCTTTGCCCAACTTGGCGCCCGAGGCGTGTCGGTTATCTTCAGCAGTGGGGACTCCGGAGTGGGAAGTTCATGCCAGAGCAATGATGGATCCAAGAAAATCAAATTCATTCCAGGGTTTCCAGCATCTTGTCCATTCGTTACCTCGGTCGGTGGAACATCCGGGATTAACCCAGAAGGAGCCGCTGGTTTCTCAGGGGGTGGATTCTCCGATTTGTTCCCTCGACCCGCATACCAGGATCAAGCAGTACAAGGCTATTTTGAACGCTTAGACAACGATCAATGGAAGGGGCTGTATAATCCGAAGGGCCGAGGAATCCCAGATGTCGCAGCTCAGGCCAAGAACTTTCTCATTCGCGACCATAAGACATGGTTCAAAATAAGCGGAACCAGGTATGTATTTCCAATATAATAACATCTACGGTTTACTGATAGCATTTAGCGCTGCGGGACCAGTATTCGCAGGCATTGTGTCTCAGTTGAATTCACTCCGTCTTGCGCAAGGAAAGCCTCGGATGGGTTTCCTCAATCCATGGTTGTATGCTATCGGTAAGGCTGGGCTCACGGACATTACAAATGGAGGATCCCGAGGGTGTTACGGGTTAAGCCAGACGGGAATAAGTGTTCCTTATGTTCCCTATGCAAGCTGGAATGCTACGGAAGGATGGGATCCTGTCAGTGGATTGGGAACGCCCTTCTTCCAAACCTTAGCCGAGCTGGTCCTTTCCTCAGATTCATATTGATACAGCGACTGTGTGCAACGGAAGTCATTTATGTAGTCATGAAGGTCCTTTTTCTGGAAATAAAATGATTTCGTGTAAAATAGGTGTAGCTAGAGAAGAAGCTCGACGACCACGTTGGAAGCTCTATTTATTAGGGTCACGTGTAGCGATGTTGACCGCCTACGGCAGCTCCGTCATGGCCCTTCACCATCTCTCATCATCCAACTCGGCATTCCGATACTCTCTTGCTCGCTGGTGCAGTCATTCGGCTTCCTCTTATTGCTTAGCGTTATCTCATCTCTCCCATACCTCTCTTTCACATCCCTGCACCATGGCCGACCTCAAGACCATCGTTCCGCAGCTCACAAACGCTCTCGAGCACAAGCAACTGGATGCCGCCAACGACCTCCTCAGCAAAGCCAAGCGCGCCCTTCTCCTGCAAAATGCCCTGATCCCGACCCCCTCCACATCTCCCCAGCTTGTCGTTCTCGCCCGCACAGTTCTCGAGCTGGGCGCCATCGCCTCCATTCGACAGACCGACGCGCAGACCTTCACAAGGTACTACCAGCAACTTCAGCCGTTCTACGACCTTGAGCGACATGCCGGTTTGCCGGGTCAGACTTCGTCCGAGGTGGACTCGACAACCAGCCAACGTAGCAAAATCACAGGATTGTACCTCTTGCTGCTGTTGAGCATGGGTGATAGCGCCAACTTCCACACTGTGCTTGAAGGCTTGGTGGAAGAGGCCAGCTTGAAGGGCGCTCGTGTCGAAGACAACCCATACATTAAATACCCCGTTGAGCTGGAGCGCAACTTGATGGAGGGAAGCTATGATAAGGTGTGGAGGGAGACGAAGTCCGAACGTGTGCCTTCCGAGGACTTTGGTCTGTTCTCAAACGTGAGTTTGCGCCTGCCATTACTCGAATTACAGCTCTTGTACAGATTGATACTAAATTTGCCTCTTCTTAGGTTCTAATTGGCACCATCCGCAGCGAAATCGCCGACTGCTCGGAGAAGGCCTATCCCTCCCTTCCCATTTCGAACGCCAAGAATCTTCTCTTCCTGGAGTCCGAAGGTGCGGTTATTGAGTTTGCCCAGCAGCGCGGCTGGATTCTCCGCGATGGACGGATATACTTCCCTGTTGAGCCCGAGGCGGCCACACGGTCTGAGAGGGATATCCTGGTGGCCAGTGGCACAGTTATCGAGAATACACTGGGCTACGCTCGGGAACTGGAGACGATTGTTTAATTGCCGCACTGCGGTTTCTTACTAGATACGAATAGTTACTCATTTTTCTTGGTATCGGTCCTCGGGTGCGGATGTACTTGTATACCTGTCGCTATTGCATTGTGATTTGACCTAGCCGGTTTATGACAACACTCATGCCTAGAGATTTGGTGTATTTGCATTTCGTAGGAACTTGATCTCATGCTATAATTGGACTCTCCAGACACACATGCGACGGTCGTAGAAGCTGCTAGACACGCAAACCAGCTCCGATGCATCAGTCGTCTCGGCCTTAGAGCCCTTCCACACATCACTGGCATAATTCATACTCTCATGCTCCGTAAAGTCCGCCAGCACCTCAATACTCCACTCAGAACTCTGATCCTGCTGCGTCTGAGTAACTCGCACAACTCGAGTTCCAGCATGCATGCAACTCGCCAGCACCAAGAAGCGTCTGTCCACAGACCCCGAGTTAGCAGTGCCGGTTTCCGTCGAGTTCAGCAGTTGAAGCCGCCACACACCGCCACCAAGTCCCTCCTCAGCGAGCACCTCTCCACGTCGAGTAGCATGGTACACCCGCACGCCCTCATCATAGCTCCCAGTCAACAGAACAGGAGCATCATCCACCATCGGAACAGGAAGCGGCAAAATACTCGTCACGCCGGCTGTGTGATGACGAGCCCGATCATCGTGCTCAAGTAGCATCGGCGCAAGTGGCTCTTCAGGATCCCGCGGTTCCATCCCATGTTGTTCGAATCGGCGTGTGTGTAACGATCCAAAGTCATTCCCCGTGAACATAAAAGGAATGATATCCTTTTTCTCGGTTGTTTCTCCCTGCATGGCAGCCAGCGCTACAAACCAGACCTCAATCATCTGTTTGGCTTCGAATGCACCCCATTCTGTGATCTTGTCAACCTCGGAGAGATCGCCTTCCGTGCCGAAGACTACTGTCCGGCTATCGGAGAAGGTGACCGCGAACCCATCTGTCTTGGTCTGAGAGAACCAGTTCTCTGGAGTCCAAGCGAGAAAGAGTGCTGGGATGGAGGAATCCTCGTGGACTTGTTTTGTCCAGATTTGATTGATAGTTGGCTGTGTAGATTCCGTGGTGACGCTGAATAGTGCGACTGCTCCTGTGCTGCTAGCAATAGCGAACTTGCTCCTATCTCTGGGGTGGAAATGGAGATCGAAGACGGCGTATGGTAGTACTAGTCTCTGGACTTGGGTTCTGGTGTTTGTTAGTGAGGCTCTTTTCAAGGAGAGTAACGGATAATTTGTCACTCACAATGTGTCCGTGATTGGATCCAATTTCCAGAGCTGCACACTTCCGGTCTTGCTTTGTTGGATCTCTCCATTGTCCTTCTTCGTTTCTGATAGGAGATAGGTGCCGACCACGAAATGGTCTGGGATCTCGGGACAGAACTCGAGGCAGCTTGGCGGTTGGTCTAAGAAGACTGTTATAGCTGATTTGGGATGCTGCATATTCTCGGCCATTTTCGCGGCTGTTAGCTCTTTGGAGCTTGATTTATATGAAATCAATGAATGATGGGGGGGGGGGTCTGGAGTTGAAGATGATCTTCAGATTTATATCACGAGAATAGACGGCAATTCAAGTTTGTGCACCTCAAAAGCGAGACTCAGAAGGAATGTAGAGAAAGAAGGCAATACAACCAATGTTCGTGCTGGGACCCAAGGCTGCATTGGTGTTTGAATTGGTTGTCGACCCAAAAAAATGTGTATGGAGCCAAAGTGGGGCGGTGAATCTCCACCAACGCAGGAGTAAAACGTCAAATGGCAACTAGTCGATGTGCCTTCTACATGCCATCTCCCTTTATTTTCTCCAACATGTAAGTATTGCCATAACATGCTTCAGTAGTTTCAAACATGGGTGTTACATAGGGCCCGTGTTACACTAAAAGCTGCCCACGGCCTCAGCCCACCGAAAGTCCGCTATGACGACACTATATCGCACGATTAGACCCTATTTCATTTGATTCTCACAGCCACTTCCGATCTCACGCGTCTTCGATCGACGCGCGCAAAGTTTCCCCGCACGAGCACATGACTTTGACTTAGAAGCCGTCCCGGTGAGCTAGGACCCTTGTAGCCCCATTCTGCCTAGAGTTCCAAAAACGAAACCCGTGTTAAATACCCGGCACGCGTCCCCCGAATCCTCAGCTCTGTGATCCACATCATGTCGAAGCCATTTAGTACGCTGCCCTCTACGGCGAGAGTAGAGCCTACCGCCTTCGAAGTCGCCATCCCTAAGGGTCGGCTGACTGAGATGGAGACTCTTATTAGGCTGGCGAAGCTTGCCCCGCCTACATATGAGAACTCGCAAACGGATTGTCGCTACGGGATCACGACACACTGGCTGGTCACAATGAGAGAGCTGTGGCTCCGCTCTTATAAATGGTATTGGAGTTTTTGAGAGGTGCTTGGCCCCGCATTCAACTAGATGCTAACGTCCGCGTTATAGGAAGACATCCGAGGATCGAATCAATAGTTTTCCTCAGTGGACGACGGAGATTGAGGGGATGACAATTCACTTTGTTGGACTTTTCTCGGAAAAGAAGGACGCGATTCCTATTCTTTTAATTCATGGATGGCCTGGTGAGATAACACTCTTACATCAGCTTGTGATTGGTGACTTATTTGTTCTACAGGAAGTTTCCTGGAGTTCCTCCCCATCCTTGAGCTGTTCCAGAAAGAGTATACACCGAGTACTTTGCCATACCACCTGATTGTTCCTTCACTACCGGGCTACACATTTTCGTCTGGCCCTCCGCTAGATAAGAACTTTTCTACTGCGGATATTTCTCGTATCTTTGATCAACTCATGAAAGATCTTGGCTTCGAAAGCGGTTATGTGGCCCAGGGTGGTGACATTGGGAGTCGAATTGCCAGATCCTTGGCAGTGGATTATGAAAGCTGCAAAGGTATGCATTGAATTTTCACGTCCCACATTCTTACTACTTACTAACTTCCTCCTAGCCGTCCATCGTGAGTGTTACAGGCCTCCAATATGCAAGGAAATGGAAGTGTTGCTTACACGAAACAGTCAACGTAACATTTATGGGTCGCCCCGATGGAATGACTGATGATGCTCTAGATTCCTATGAAAGAGAAGGCATCGAGCGAATGAATAATTTCAGGACGATGGGAAGTGGCTATTCGACTGAGCATGGCACTCGGCCCAGCACCATCGGTCACGTTATTTCATCAAACCCTATGGCCCTTCTGGCATGGTAAGACACGAATGGCAAAAATATTGAAAACACCATGGTAACCAACTATACAGGGTCGGCGAAAAGTTTCTCGAATGGGTAGATGATCCATTACCCCCGGATCATATTCTTGAGTCAATTACGCTTTACTGGCTTACCGATACTTTCCCTCGGTCGATCTATACCTATCGCCAGGTGTGTACTACCGATTGATGAATTAATCACCAAGAAAACGCTAACAATCAGAATCCACAGAACTTCCCACCTCCCCCAATCCCAGTTACCAATACTCCTCGATGGTACATCAAGAAGCCGCTCGGATTCTCCTCCTTCCCTATGGAGCTGGCTCGTCTTCCTCGCTCGTGGATAGAGTCTACCGGAAATTTAGTCTACTGGGGACAGCATGACAAGGTAAGGTTGATAGTAGTATCTTTGAGGCGGGCATTAACTGAAATTCTATCAATCAGGGCGGCCATTTTGCAGCACTCGAGCAGCCCGAAGAATTGAAGTCTGACCTGACCGAGTTTGTGCAAAAGGTGTGGCTAGGTATCACTGGTGGTGAGTAATCACTGCTGCTTTACCCCATTAGTCGCGAATAACCTGCCACTAAAATGGAATTTTTTTTTACTTTGCTTTGCTTTCTTCAAGTCTTTTCCTTTCCCTTGAGATAATCCTCGGTAGGCGAGTTGCGGGCCATGAAATTCTCCTCTTGTGTACAATTTTACCTATGCTCAATCAATAATGTACTCCAGGGAAGACAGTATAAGGGTCATTCCCATTTGAAGGGCAATGCTAACCCAAAGAATAAACTAAAGCGTAGAGCAATATTGAAAAAAAAAAGAAATTTCTCTCTGGGGTGCTGATCTAGGAGAATTGGTGGTAATGCTGATTGATAACCATCCGAGAAACACTTCTATCACCGCTTCCAGGAGCAAGAGCGTGACGGGCTTGATTGACGGCTAAAATTGTATCAGTTGTCCTCTCTCAGTTACGGAGCTACTATAATATGTTTTATACTTGCCAGATGAGAGTGATGAATTCAAACCCATTAAATGTTACCTATCTTTCTGGTGTAATAAAATGTGAAGATAGTTGAGATAACAATATTAGAAATATCCGAGAACTTCTAATTCGTTGTTTATCCCTGTCCCGCTGTATCATGTTATCGAATGTTTATTGATTTTCAATACTAGATCTTGGTGATGAGTGTGAAACTCGGGAAAAGTATGCATGTACTTCTTTGTTCGACTTGAGGTATATTAAGCACCATTCGGTTCCTCGGTTCCTCCTCCTCCAAGCAGATGGTTCTAATTTTCAAGTGTTCGGACATTCAAGGTCCCACTAATACTGAAAGCTAACAAAGATATCACCTTATTTATATGCTGAGTACATATCTAACTAGACCCACACACACTCATCTAGCTCTTCTTCGAGCTCAGCATCATCGAGCTATGGCCCCGATCGCGCTATGTCGAATTATGAGGATTAGGGTGCTTGACGCCAGCGACCGCTTTCTAATACTCCACTCCCATCCGATACTCCATGCTCTATGTCCAGATGCAACCCAACCACGAGAGAGCTTCAATGCCTCGAATGGAAAATGAAACACAGCACTCCTTGGAAGGAGGAAAAAGCGCACTTAAATCTCCGCCAATGGCGTGATGGTGTTCATGACGCCGCTGTCGCCATTGAATTGTCCAGAGCTAAGCCAGGTATGAACGATGCTATTTACCGCGAGAGAGCTAGCTAGAGGTAAATACCCCCGAGGACTTTATTTATTGAGAAGGACGAGGAAGAGAGGGCATGCTTTTTATTCAGGCAGCTCGAAGCGGCGATCTTCCCTCCCTCCTCCTCCTCCTCCTCCGCGTTCGTCAGTTGTTTCGCACGCTGTGTACGCGAGAGACTTCCCTAATGACACGCTTCGAATTGTATATGTTCACGAGATCCCGAACAGAGATACCTTGGAATTCTTGCACAAATTACCTGTATACAAAGGAGACTCGCCTTTCTTGATATGATACTTATACTTATAGGACGTGGGAGTTATCAGGGGTTGCTAGGCACTAAGTGTGGAAAACTTGTTGCAGCCCTTGTACTCGGTGCCTTTGAGCCGGGCACTCGACGCATCTCGCGTATTACTGTACAGGGGGCCTCTACATGTTGAGCATCAGGTTTGATATGGAGATTGTTGCTCAGGAGGAGGGGGAAGAAGATGAGAACGAGGATAACTGCCTTCCGTCGTCGTGTTGCCCGCCTCGCCGTTAAAATTCCTATAGTCCGACATCTATCTTTGAGCTTGCTATTTTATCAGTTTAGTTGTTCAAGAGGTCTGTATAAAGAAAAGCAGAGGAAAAACTTAGAAAAACTAGAAACAATTAAACAATGAAAATGGCGTCAAAGCGTTCAAAATATGTAAAAGTGCCCGTTGAAGATACAAAGAGTATGAATGAATGTACGTATTTCGAAAACACGACCAAAGAAAAGAAACCTTAAAAAGCCCTCTCTAGATGTTTTACATTCCGGAGCCATGTCAAAGGATCTAATAGCAGGTGAGGAGGATCACGTCTTTGGTGCAGTGCATAGTTTCCCCACACCGATAAGCTCCATCTCTTATCGAGCAGGCACCAGATGCTCTCTCTTTCTCAACAGCTTCCAACAAACGAACCCCATCATGTCAAGTGCAACACAACTCGATATCCTCTCCGATGACTCCAGCTTCTACGGCAAGTACACTTTCCAACCCCGCGGCATCACCAACTAACCTGAAGCAGGCGATGACGACGAACAAGCGCGCCTCGAGCATCTAGCAGCGACCTACGACCCCGAGCCTTTCTGGTCAGAGATTCACCCCAGGCTCCTCTCCACAACACAGCATGAATTACAAGCTCCGTCTACACAAATAAAAACTGAGCCAATGCCCCAAGACAATGCACCGACGCCCACACTCGGAGCCAAGGACCGTCGCGGACCCAAAGAATCCATATCCTCCTTTTTGTCACGCCTCCCACCCTCCACAACACATGTCACAGAAGCAGGACCTTGGATTTGGATGTGGGGACCAACGCCCCATGCTACAGAAGGAGGTAATTTCCCAGTCTTTACGCGAAAAGGAACCGAACTTCTAGAAGCATATGAAGAGGAGAGCTCAACACTCCGCGCTGCACATGATAAATCCGGCGCAAAAACCACCGCTGCTCTGACCCGTAAATTGAATCCTATCCGCCGGACTCTGGAACAGAGTATCCTTGATTTAGCCAAGGAAACAAGCGTTACGTCGGGTAAATGGATGTTTTTTCCGTCAGAGAAGGAAGTCGATGCAACCTGGAAGACAGTCGTTACGGCAATGGATGAAGGCAAGCTAGGCGATGCAGCAAAGGTTGCTACAAATGATGGCTCAGGACAAGCACGGTTACTCTGTGTCTACACGCGCGACTTCTCGGACAAAGAGGATGTTAAGCGTGTCTTGAAGACACTCGTTGCGATGGGGTTGGTAGATGAGGAGTTAAGGCCCATTTATTACAAGTGCGATGCTTATACGTATCTGGATATCAAGTCGAAGAATGACTATGGGCTGAAGGCGAGCTTGTTTTCTAGTCGAGATGTGCTTTCCGGGAAGATGTGAATATGCCAAGGCGTCTGAATTTATGACTACTATGATTCATGAAGTATGACGCACTGATATGTAATATGCCATGATGATGAATGTTTTGGGTATCTCTATTTACAATGACTCCTACCATAACAGCTCCAGTTGAGGTTGACATGATCAAAGCTCTCTTAAGAAAAGCTCAATCGTCGCCTTTTTGCTCGGCCATGACCTTTTCACAAGCCTCCCGAACCTCAGCAACACCTTGAACTTGACCCCAAGCATCAAGTAATTGCTTGACCTCCTTCCAATCCTCCTCCGCATCCTCCCTCTTCTCTTCCTCAAGAAGCTTCTCCAACCTCTGTGGCGCAGAAAGCACCCACCGCACTGTATCTTTCTGTGCCTTATTCGGTTCCTCCCCCCTCGCCTCTTTGATCTGCTTCCTCATTTCCTCCCCCTCCTTGATCAACCCACCCGCCGTCTCCGCCACAAAGGCAATAGCAGGACCAAGCGTCTTCGTCATAGTCAACGGTGCGCCGCGCTCATCCATACTGCGACGCATTTTGCCAATTGTCTCGACGGCGCGAATCAACTTGGAGTAATTATCGTAGACGAGCGCTTTGCGCTCTCCGTCCAGCGTGCGGACGTCTCCAACCAAGGTATTTTCCGCCTTCAAGATCGTATTTAATGACGACGTGGATAATAGAGTATCCACATACCGCTGGGGGTCGAAGTCCGCGCTATCCAGCTCCGTCCCTGAGGCCAGTATAGACGGGTTGGAAATATCTCCTGCATCCGTATTGCGCGGGACACTGCGTGACCGTCGGGCGTCACCTGGACCGAGTGCGTCTAGGCCCGGAGGTTTGAGGTTATAGTAGTCTCGTAGAGCGGAGCGGTTGCGGCGTGGGTTGGGCGAGATGGCTCGCGCGGTGGATGGGGTCGAGGAAGCGCTCAGGCTCGGCCCCAGGTTTGTGTTCAATGCATCGAGGGAGGGACGGGACGATGCGGGAGTTGGTGAGTGTGCACGCGACGAAGCGATGGATGGGCGAGGAGAGGAAAGCGTTGACATGGTGGCGCTGTGGAGGGAATGGGATGGGATGCGCGAGGCCAGGTCAACGCCGTTAAGCGGTGGTCCGTGCTGTGGAGCTACGAGCTGTTTCCGCTTTTACACTCTTTTAACAACATTCACAGATACGATGAGCGCGGATCAGATTGCAGCGCAGATTCAGAGCACGAAGGCTCTTCCTGTATCTCCTTCGTGGCTCACTGCGGTCCTGGCGTCGTCTGGACAGACGCAGCGAAATATCCCTACCTCGGCACTCACCAAGACAGCTTTGTTCCGCGTACTCGCGTCCGATTTCAGGGGGTCTCTGTTGACCAATTCGTCTTCACGATTGCCTGTTGATATCTACGACCCGACTGTTCAAGAAAGACGTCTCTCAGGCCCAATTCCCGTTCAAATTCTCGACATTGAAGACATCGGCACGAGTCTCTGGAGCCAGGTCGAGGCAATCGAACGCGTCGAGCGCGGAGAAGCTATTCGAGGTCGCGAAATTGTGCGCACAGTAGCTGTCGGCGAAGACCAGGAAGCACAGGAGAATAGCAGTGCCAACAATAATGGCAACTCTGCAGCTCCGAACGCCTCGGGGAGTAGTGGGTATGGACCGCATCGATTGATACTTCAAGATGCGGCAGGTACCAAGGCAGTGGCGATCGAAATGCAGCGCATTGAAGGAATTTCTCTGGAAAAGCTTTCCATAGGTGCTAAATTAGTGCTTCGCAATGCTACGGTTGCAAGGGGAATGATTCTATTGAACCCTGCGAGTGTTGATTTCCTTGGTGGGAAGATTGAGGCGCTTGATAAACCGTGGAAGGAGGGTCGGAAGGCACGATTGCTGGAAAGAATTACCGCGATGCAAAATGAATGATTGCAGTGCGGTTGAGAGTGAAACGCCTTGTATGGCGAAATGCATACAAATGCTTACTCTTTTACTGTCTTACGATAGACATGGACTTATCAGGTATGCACTATTTCTCTATCTTCTTTAATCTATGTCTCGCAGCTGTATACTGCATTTATCCCCATTTTTTTTCAGAAATGATACAACAAGCTGACTATGCCTGACTGGACAAGTTATGCTCTAGCTGTTCCCACCCGTCGCGTCTCCACGGCGCAACCATGATAGCACGGAAAGCGTCTCCAGTCTTGCTTGTCTGAGAATAAGCCTGACTGAGATGGGCAGCCTCGAGGTTGCTATGCGGAGGCACACAGCGCAAAGCCCGTTGAATGGCCATCTCACCCGGGTACGGGTTCTCCGAAGCATCGGATAACTCCATCCAGCCCTGTGGCTGGCCTGGAGACAGCATAACGGCTGCAGTGGCTTCTCCAATCTGGCGCATGTCCTCAGAAAGGGCAGCATCGTTGGTGAATCCCATCGTTGAGATTGCAGAAAGGAGCTTGAGAAGCTTGGCACGGTCATGGATGTCGATGTCATCCCGTGTGATCATATTGTGAAGATCTGACTGGACGGCCTCGATGGCGTCCCTGTCCGAGTCAAGGAGTGCGATGGCTCCAAGAAGCGTGATGGCCCCAATGTGGTCGGGGTGGTTCTCCACGCAGTCGAAGAGCTGCTGGCGTGCAACTGACCGTTCCTCTTCGCCGCCCTTGGCCCAGAGGACCTGAGCAAGGAGACACACCACGTCAGGGGCGTTGTTTGCTTCCTGAAGAGCATCGCGGAACATATCAATGGCCTGATCCATTGATTGTGTGTAGTAGTATGCGAGACCGGCGGTTAAGTGTGCCGAGACACGGAGCTTGCTGCATGCCTCAGGATCGAACTTCTCAGCATCTTCCTCTCCAGAGAGGGTCAGCGCAAGCTCGGCCTTCTCTGCGGCCTGCTCGAACTCATGACGTGCGAGCAGAGCGCGAGCCATATCTGCGTTAGCCTGTGCGAACTTTGAAAGCGAGGCAGGAGATTCAGACTCTTCGAACTCCGCCTCCATGCCAGAGCAGACAACCTCCAGACTAGACTCGGCGTCGGCAGTTTCACCCATTCGCTCTGCGAGCAATGAAGAAAGATGCATAAATGGAAGGTCCGAAGGGTCCTGAATACACAGCTGATGGAGGGCGAAGAATGGCTGAATGAGCTCGGAGACCTCATTAGACGACCTCGGGTCAGAGAGCAGATGGTCGAAAAGGGTGACCGAGTACTGACGCTTAGGAAGCATGACGGAGGAGTTAGAGATGTCGAATGCGTGCTCAAAGAGACCCCGTGCCTCCTTGGGATCTCCGAAGAGAAGTGCAAGGAATCCTTGGCCAACCCAAGCTTGCGAGTAGTCTGGGTCAGTCGACTGAGCACGGGTAAAAGCCTCATTGGCAAGCTGAATATCGTTATGAAGGAGATAAAGCGCTCCCAAGTTGGTCCACACCTGAGCACTTCTGTCATTCAGATGCAAACTACGCACAAAAGCGTGCTGCGCCACCTTGGGACTCATGCTGGTAGTGACAACACCGAGCGAGTTCCAGAACTCCGAGTTGCCGGCCTCGAGCTCAATGGCTCTCTTGAAGCACCGCATTGCCGTCTTCAAGAATTTGCGCGACTTCTTGCTTCGGTAGGCCCGATATTCCGCCCAGCCAAGGTTGTACCATGCCACAGCCTGGGCATGGATGTCTTGCAAAGAGACATGGATCGCACGCTTGTATGCCAGAATAGATAGATATAGACAGGAATCAGACGGAGCAACATCTTGCACATCACTAGACTCAAGACAGTTCATACCCACTCCATCAGCATCAGTCATGATATCAAGGGCAACTGGATCCAATTCGGTAGACAACAAAGCCTTGCAGTCAGTCAGAGACAGCTTATCTACCTTCTTCTTGATATAGGAGAAGTTTGCACAAGCATCGCCAACAGCCTTCCACAAATTGAAAATGTCACTTCGGATATTAACGAGTGAACCAGCCACTTTAATGACCTGGCAAGCAAGCTCGGCGGCCTGGTTGAAAAGGCCATGATCCAAGCTCTTCCATGAACTTTCGGTTAGTGTTTGGAGAAGGGCAATGGTCACACCAACATCATTAGGTCGGGTGGCCAGGACCTCTTCGTAACTAGCGATAGCGTCGTCGTATTCACCCAGTTCTCTCTTCACGTTCGCAAGCATGTACCGTGCAAACCAGATTTGCTCTTGCTCGTCGCTGGAAAGGTTGGCCTCTAGGGTTCGTGCATGCTCGAATGCCTTCGTAGCAGCAACGAATCGACCAGAGTGATGGTAGCTTTCAGCAAGACCAACCCAGGAGTGATAATCTTCAGGCGAAATCCGAAGAGCCGCCTGGAATGAGACGATGCTCTTGGGATATTGCTGCTTGTTGATCTGCACTGTACCGAGTGCCGCGTACGGCCAGCTGTAGCCCTTGCGCTTGGAACCTGGCGCAGGCTTAGCCTTGCCCGAGTCGACAACTCGTTGTGAAACCACCTCCACGAGATCCCACTCCTTCTGGTCGGCGAATCCCTTAGCAAGGCGTTCGGCGGCTTCTGTCTCGGACGCGGAGAGTTCGAATGCCTTGTGGAAACACCTGCGTGCTCTGATCTTATCCTTCTTGTAGTCCGCGTAGTAAAAGCCAAGGTAGCTGTAGGCTGGTGCAAAATTCATGTTTGCTTTGATGGACCCAAGGAAGTTTGCATAGGCGCCATTTCGATCTTTCCTGGCAGCTAGAGAAGGATCGAGCTCCCATTGACAATAGCCAATACGATATAGGAGTTCTGACTTGAAGGTCTTGTTCTGAGGCTGCTCTTCCTCTAGACTTGCAAGAGAGTCTTGGAGACCGTCCAAACCTCCCCCCAGGTCGCCATTCAGCGCTTTGCACCAATACAGCTCACCACGGATCTTGATGTTCGAAGGATCGCGCGCCAAGGCACGTTCCAGGAAGCTGACTGCATCTGGATAGTCTTCATCAACCTTCAGAACCAAGCCAATACCGAGGAGACAAATCGTAGATTTGGGCTTCCTCTTCAAGATGTCTTCGAAAATCCCCTTGGCCTCTGGGTGATAGCGAGGGGACTGGTGGTAGATAAGAGAGTTGGCAAGAGAAACATTCAAGGCATCGCGAATATGAGTGAGTTTTGCGCCAGTGCTTTTGATAAGCTCATTGACATTAAACAGACCCTTCCGGGTCACGTCAACGGTGCTTTCGTACTCTTCCAACATGAGGTACAGGTCAGCCATGATACGATGAGCAATGGGCGAGGAGGGAGCCATATCGAGTCCTTCGGCCATCAGGATCAATCGTTCCTGGGCGGCAACATCGCCAGTACCATCAGTGATATCGGTGTCTTTGCTGACGGATGCAGAGTCAAGGTCCTCCTCTGCTGACTCCTCCTTCTCAAATGGCGAGATTTCACTCGCAAGGAATCCTTTGAGAACCTTGGCAAGACCATTGTCCGGGAAGAATTCAATGAACTCCCGAAGGATCCCAACATCCCATTGCTTGTAGCTTTCGACATCCTGCCACTCGAGAAAAACTGTCCAAGCAAGCTCGAAAGGGTGCTTTATGATGACCATATCACGGGCTAGTTGGAGTGCCACGCCCCGTTTGGCACCTTTTTCACCTGAAGAGGCAACCTCGAGCTCATCGCATGCGCGTTGTAGCAGCTTCTCCTCGTATTCACGTCGAACTTCGTCGTCATTGGTCCAATCAATCAAACCTCGATAAAGATCGGCCAAACCATACTTCTTGAAGGCTTCCCGCTTTACCTCCAATGTGACCTGGTCCTTCTTTGCACCAAGACGCGTCTTGCGAACTGCAATCTCGTGATTGATGTATTCTTTCTCTTCGGCCTCGGTGATTTCGACCAAACGGAGGTAGGTGTGAGCGGGATGCGGGAGTCGACCTTCGAGGAAGCTGTACAATGGACTGCTGGGAAGATGGAGCTCAAGAGCGCTCTTGTACTGGGCTTTGGTGCCGCTTTTCCGTGCCAAACTCGTGTACTTGTCCACAATATCTTGACAACGTCCTTGTTCGTCACTGCACAACGTGTTAGCCAGTAGCTCCATAGCCTCGTAAGTTGGACCAACCAATCTGCAAGAATCTGGCCGAGCTTGATGATGGCCTCACGATAGGCCCCCAGCTTGGGACCGCCAAGTCTGTCGTACAAGGTAATCAGGCCCTGCCAGGCGGTGCGATCATCGGGCTTAATTCGAGTAGCTGCAAGGTACGCCTGTTCCGAATCATCGCTGTGGTTCAATTTGTCATATGCTAAGCCGAGAAACACGTTGCTGAAAGAATGAATTAGGACGGCCAGGCTGGAGGAAGGCTCAAACATACGCATGGTAGTTCTTGGGATCCTGTTGGACGAGAGCTTTTGCTTTCTCAGCAGCAGCTGCAAAGTCCTTGGAATCCAAGGCTGTTCGCACAGCTTTCAAGGCGGCCTTACTCGACATGATCCCCGTGCGCGCCTTTAAGCTTGAAGCGGGGAGGTTCTCGTGTGGTGGAGCTGGGCGGTTATCGGTTAGCGCCGATACGTCACCTTATCGCTATCGTCTATCATCCCCAGCTTCACCCTTCTTCTTATTGAACGTGCAGCTCATTGCGACCGATTTAGAAAGTGTATAAGTCCGACCATCTGTCTGCATTGGTGGCACGTGTTCATTTACCTGTCCCTGATCACTGTTTGGTGCCGACTTCGCTGGCAGCTGACCGCTCCGGGGTTAACCTACAGCTTATCGAGCCTACCAGTCGAGATCCTTGAACGACTTTTGGCCGCTGACCTGAATCCACGAGTCTTTAGGGCTTCAAGCTGTTTGCTCGGAGTCCTCGACTCCGATCCTGCTCTTTAGCATCGACCCGATTGCCCCAAAGCACCCAACTGAAGCCTGTCCATTGCCTGCCCTGTGATAACGTCCACGATGGGTGCACTACGTCTTCACGTTGATGGGAAGTCGTTTCGTGATCCCCAAAACAGGGAGATTATTTTGAGAGGCATCAACGTCGCCGGCGACGCTAAATACCCTAAGTCTCCTGATGTCCCCTCCTTCGTGTCCGACAAGTTTTTCGATGCCGACGACGTCTCGTTTGTGGGACGGCCATTCTCCTTGGGAGAGGCTCACACGCACTTTAAAAGGCTGCGTAAGTGGGGCTATAATGCAATCCGATACATCTTTACCTGGGAGGCTATCGAGCATGCGGGACCAGGCATGTATGATCAGGAGTGGATCGCGTTTACCATCGAGATCCTCAGAATAGCCAAGCAATATGAATTCTATGTGTTCATGGATCCGCATCAGGATGTGGTAAGTGATGCATCTCTCATTTGCGTTGGTGGCTACTAACATTGCCAAGTGGTCACGATTGTCCGGAGGGTCCGGAGCCCCAATGTGGACACTTTACGCTGCAGGGTTGAACCCCAAGGCTTTCAAGAAGACCGAAGCAGCTCTTGTCCAAAACACTTATGATGATCCTTCCCAGTTTCCGAAGATGATTTGGAGTACCAACTATGCGCGTCTTGTCTGTCAGACCATGTTCACACTGTTCTGGGCAGGACGAGACTTTGCACCTAAAGCTGTCATCGATGGCGTGAACATCCAGGATTATTTGCAGAGCCACTTCATTGCGGCTTGCAAGTACCTGGCTCAGAGGATTCATGAAGCTGGTGATCTGGAACATGATGTGGTCATTGGCTGGGAAAGCATGAATGAGCCTCACCGTGGTCTCGTGGGTTTCCAAGATATCTCTGCCGTCCCAGCCGAACAACAGCTTCAGCTTGGAACATCCCCAACCGCCTTCCAGGCTATGCTCACAGGTTCTGGGCGCGCTTGTGAAGTAACAACATGGGCCTTTGGCGGCTTTGGTCCGCACCAAACTGGTTCAAAGCTTGTTGACCCTGTGGGTGAAAGTGCCTGGCTGCCAGCCGATCATGATGACACCAAATATGGTTGGAAACGTGATTCTGATTGGAAACTTGGTGAATGTATCTGGGCTCAGCATGGAATTTGGGATCCAAACACAGATACGTTGTTGCAGAAGGACTATTTCTCAAAGGTTCCCCAGACTGGTGACAAACTGAATTATGAGATATTTACCAACACCTATTTCTTGAATCATTATCGTTCATATCGAGATGCCATTCGGGATGTTTGGCCAGAGGCCATCCTGCTATGCCAGCCGCCTGTTATGGAGCTTCCCCCAGACCTGAAGGGAACAGTCGATGACGATCCCAACATGGTTCATGCGGTCCATTACTATGACGGGTTGACTCTTTTGACTAAGCATTGGTTGGTCTTTGTTTCTTTTTGGACTTATCCAGGCTAATCGTGATAGGAACCGACTTTACAACGTTGACGTTATCGGTGTCCTTCGTGGCAAATATTGGGCTCCAGCCTTTGCAGTCAAGATTGGTGAGACAGCCATCCGAAATTGTCTGCGTGATCAACTCAAATTCCTCCGAGACGAGAGCTTGAACTACATGGGGAATCATCCCCTCCTTTTCACTGAAATCGGCATTCCATATGACATGGACGATAAGCATGCCTACCAGACTGGTGACTACAGCAGCCAGACAAGTGCCATGGATGCCAACCACTTTGCCTTGGAGGGTAGCACATCCAATGGATTTACCTTGTGGGTGTACGAAACTGAGGTTTGTATCCCGCTCAAATTCAATTTTCATCCAGCTAATTTGTGTCAGAACAATCATGAATGGGGAGACCAATGGAACGGGGAAGACTTGTCCATCCTTTCCCATGACGATTTAGAATTACCATGTGGTGGGACACTTCGCTCAATCGATACCCAATCTCCAGCCTACTCTGAAAGCCACAGTAGTGCAGAGGAATCACAGGTTGAGCCACGCAATCTCAAGCGGGCTCTTGTATCCCCTTCGATGTCCAGTGACTCCGCTCCACCACCAAAGGGCTACCGTGCCGCGCAGGCATACATTCGGCCAAGTCCTATATACGTCAACGGAAACCTTGAAAGCCACGTGTTTGATCTCCAGAATTGCACATTTACCATGAGTTTGACCGCTAATATGGCTACTGCCACTGACACACCGACTGAGATATACCTCCCTGACTTCCATTTTCCTGAAACGAGCACCGCCGTTGCTGTCAGCGGAGGCAAGTGGGAAATTGAATGTCAAGAAATTCAGTCTATCAAGGTCCAGCGTCTGCGATGGTGGCATGCTGAAGGCGAGCAAGATATTAAGATTGAAGGGGCCAAGCGCCAACCAGGCGAGTTCACCAACACCTCTGACGACGTGACCTATCTGGAACAGTGCCAGCGAGGCCAATGCATAATTATGTGATGCTATCCTAGTTTATTATCGCTCGTTAACTATCAGCAACCTAACAATTGAGTTGAATCCTCGCGTATAGCGCTAAACAAATAGATCGCGTGCAGAGTAGATAAGATAAACAACGGGTGACGATTGAGGGGTCAAAATGATGACATGGCGGCTGAAAAAAGATGCTAGTGGAAATTCACATGTATGTCCATTGTTTCAGATAGGTCCAAGAAGTAAAACCTCCGATGAGGTGAATAAAAGACCAAAGAGAAGGTGGGAGCGGTGTGTCTATCACAGCCGTGGAGAAATTCTCAGCCCGCTCTTCTCACCAAACTTCGCCGGCTGCCTTCCCGCAACTTCGTTCTCCCACGCCCTGGAAGCACTACCCACTCAACACTCACCCTTTGATCTTCCTCCGATTCCGATCACTGTCTTTTGTCGATATATTTGCTAACGCGAACCGTTTAATACAATCGAATGGCCGTTGCTGCTCTGTACCGCCAATAAACACCCGCGGACAGTCAACGGCCATACCAAACACCGCCAACTCTTTCGACCTTGAGTTTCCAGACCATGAGAATTGGCCTGCTAATTTGATCTCGAGAAGACGCGCAAATCTCACATCTGGCCCGCTACTCCTCGTTCGCATAACGCGCCCTTCGCATACTTCCGCTCCTAGGCATTTGCACTCGGCGCGCCAACAACATGGCTGCCGAGGAGCTTTCGGAGGCCGGCATGGCCGATATTGTTCGAGCCCTTGAAGTGATCCATAGTCCGACGTCTACGAACGAGCTCCGCAAACAAGCCTTGACATTTGTTGAGTCTCTCAAAGAAACCGACGCGGCAGCCCGCAATGGGTTCCTCCTCGCCTCACGCGCCGACCATGCTCCAGTGGTTCGATATTTCGGTCTCACACTATTGGACCATGTTTTGCGCCATCTCTCATTCACCGACGCCGAGGCCGAAGAATCCGCGAACCTTCGATCGATGATCCTCCAGCTCGCCGAGAACATTCGCCCCGAGGACCCCAACTATCTCCGCAACAAGATCCCGCAACTATGGTCGGAGGCCGCGAAGAAGAGCTGGGGCTTGGACTGGACGGATATGGATGCTGCGCTCGTGAAATTCTGGGGATCGTCGCTGGTACATAATGAGCTAGTCCTCGCGGTGCTTGAGACCCTGTCGGAGGATGTCTTCTTCCGTGAAGATA
Source organism: Penicillium atrosanguineum (assembly GCF_028827265.1). NCBI lineage: Eukaryota > Fungi > Ascomycota > Eurotiomycetes > Eurotiales > Aspergillaceae > Penicillium > Penicillium atrosanguineum. The sequence goes on along the minus strand of NW_026623138.1, from coordinate 1,434,027 downwards.
CCGTATCTTCGTTGCGCGGATCGGAGCTCAACAGGGCTCTCGTGGAGATCTTCACACCCGCCGCCATTGTCGAGCAGATAAACCCCGACAAGAACACCAATGCTTCGCTGCGGTGTGGTGATGAGGGCTGGCTCGTTCGGATCTGCCAATTCTTGGATAATTGTATTCAGAATGTGTCGAGTTCGCCCCAGGCCAGAGATGCGGCTGTCAAGGCCCTTACTGCTTTGCGATCAGCGCTCTCTTGGTCCATCTACAAAGCTGTTGCGGCCTCCGAGGCGGTTTCCAGCATCTTCAGAGCATTGACTTGTCAAGACGAACAGGTTCTTTTGGTAAGACCGGCATGGAAGACATTTCTGGCGTTCAAGACACTAATTTGAAATAGGCCGCTATTGAAGCATTGCACGCGCTCTACGGAAGAAGCAATATGGGCAGCGAGGATTCGCGTGATCTTCTTTTCCTGATCTTCGACGCCGAATACCTCAACACTCTCCAAAATCTATATCAATGGTCGATTGTAGGGCCAGATGATGTTGATGAGCCGAAGTACTTGGTATCCAAGAAGCTCTCGGAGGTAAAAAGACACTAATCGCACAATTTATTTAACTTTTGGCTAACAGTGATGATAGATGGTCTCCTACGTGGCTGGCTGCTTGGAGGACGAAAGGTTTTTCCTGGATATGATGTACCGGCTGGATCTTCCACCGTTCTTCAACTTCATGATCAATATCATGCAGCACCAGAGTTTGACAGTATCTATTCCTGTCCTGCATCTCTGGTCTCGACTACTTCCAATTCGAAATATCGGTACCGATGATTTCGTGGTGAGCCAGACTCCCAGTTTCCTGAACATCTGCACCCAAAGGTTGATCCGCTGGGAATCCCTCCCAACAGATTCCGAAGATCCCACTGTACAGTTCCTCATTGAAGATATTGATACCACGCCCGAGAGACACGCGTTTGTCGGGAACTATAGACGCTATTGCTCATCAATCATCGAGTCCATTACCATCAAGCGTCCGCAGGAAGCAGTGCGTGAGATCCTGAGCAGAGTGGACGATAACCTAAGCAACTTGTACGATGGAGTTGAGCCGTTCAGCATGCAAACGTTCAGCAAGTCTGCGCTGTCACTCATGCGCGCGGATGCTCAATTTGCTGTTGTGGAAGCCGTCATCAAAGGTTTCAACAAGTGGCTCGATTCTCATGGCAAGACCCCTCAGCGGGATGAGCACGAACGAAGCGAATTGGAGCATGCTGTGGAGAATTGGGCTTCAACCTTGATGCAACGGTCGTTTGAGGACCCTGTTTTGAAACAACGAGTGATCAAGTTGGTAGTTGACATCTCGTCTCGAGCGTTGGACAACCACCCGGCCTTTGCTCTCAAGGTCCTTGAACACATCCTTATGACACGCCTTCCAGATCAGCCCTCATGTCCCGTCTATTCCGAGGCTGTGAAAGAACTTCATGGGCTTGCTAGCCACGAACTCCGACGACTTGCGATTCGCTATGCCGATTACTTTTCGACTTTCTACGATTTGCTCGAGCCCAAGATCACGGAGATCACCCAGGCCAACCAGGTCGATGACAAGCTCAAGATGGAGCTGACCTCAATTCTCGTAATCATCATGCAACGAGCAAACAACATTGACCCAAATCTGCGCCAGGCTCGTTTGACAACCTTCCTCGGCCCTATCAGAGAAGCCTGGCAGGACGAGGAATTCCGGCGCATGTGCTCGTCCTTTGAGGGATTCTGTGCAATGCTCGGACTCGAGAATGTCGGGTCTTACATGCAAGCCAAACAAGCACACCGGCTGGCAGATTGGGCCGATGTTGTCTTGGATAACGAGGGAAAGACTGTCCAAGAGGAGATGACCCGGAAATTCCAAATGCTACCTCTGCGTGGCACCAAAACCATGCTAGCAGTGACCACTGACAAGTTGAAGAAATCCGCTCCGGCGTATCGGGTGGCGTGTGATATGTGGCAGGATTTGATGCCTCAAATTCTTCCCACTCTGCTTCATCTTCTCAGCCACGCTCATGCATTCCACAATCCTGCCAACTGGGCTGTGAGTGATGATATGCGGGCCGTGGTTGAGCGGATTCTAACCGATCGCTTCTGGCAAGCGGGAATTTCCAGTGGCAGCCGGGATGATTTCTATGCCAAGATTACTGCGTCCAAGGCCACCCTTGAAGGATTTGCGTCCTCGGTCCGAGGCAAGATCAGAGCTGTTCGTGAATCAGGCTACTCCATGCTCTTCAGTATGAGCAGAATGCGACATCAATTCTACGGGTTCACTGAGCTTCCTGGTCCTCTTTCTGAGGCTCTTTTCAAAGATGCAGAGCATCTGTCTTCTCACCAGTACTCCGTTTTGCTCAATATCTCCCGCTGCCTAATTGATGACTGCCCGGTGCAGTACCGCAGCCAGTTTCTTCCCCCTATGCTATCCACTCTGTTCAAGAGCATTGACACTAAGATCACTACCGAGTGGGAACTTATCGAACAAAGAAAGAACGGACTCTCAGATGGTGATCTCACCGATGAGATGAAATCAGAGAGTGTCCTTCGGCAATTGACCTACTCGGCGGTCATTATGGTCGCCAGTTTGTTCGACCCCCAGAGAGGAGGTGAGAAGACCCATCGCTATTCATCAAACTCACTCGAGCAAAACGGTTTCCACATTTATCCCCTGGAAAGCCGTACTTAGCAAGATCATCAAGAAGCTAATGCTAATACTGTTCCCTAAATAGACCCCGACAGGACAGAGGCAGATCCCAGTGCACCGCAACCGACCCCGGAACAGTCTGACTCGATCCGACACTTTGTTCTCTCATCGCCCGAAATTTTCGAACCTGTCATGCTCTTCTGTACCCACGCCCTTCGTATGCGCGACACTCGATGCTGTAGCATCATCACCCGGGTGGTTCGATCGATTCTCGCCGACTTCGCCCCGCCAAATAACAGCCCGACCATAGTGACTATTCGGGAGTTCATCTGCGCTGATGTTCTACAGGCGTGCATCACATCTGTTCACGAATCCTACTTCGTCGACATGCAGAAAGACCTGGCACAGCTTATTGCGGCTATCTGGGTTCTGTATGGGACTGCCAGTCAGAGACCACGTGCTACCTTCCTATCATTGCCTGGCATTACCGAAGATAAGGTCGCTCACACGGAGACTGCCCTCCAGCGCTGCGTGTCACCTCGTCAACAACGTGCTTTGATCTTGGAGCTTCTTGAGCCGCTGCGTGGCGTCAGCGTCGCTGAGCAAGGAAAGATCCTTGGCTCGCGCGAGGAGCGTCGCAAGGCCCGCTCCGCAATTCAATCCCGATATATGACCAACGAGATGGAGACTCAGCAGGAGAGCCATCGTGTCGATATCAACGACGGGCCGGACCTTTCCGGTGTCGCTGATATGTTCGGGTAGACGCACACTGGCGGTATTCAGACAGACCAAAGAGATACTCTAAACGAGCCTTGACAGCTCTCTTTTTATCCCTTCCCAACAATTTGCCGGGCCTTTCTTCAATCGTCTTTTCAGACATATTTTTGTTCCCTTTCAAGGCATTTATCTGCACGCATCGTCCCGAACAAAATAACATGGCGAGACTTGACAGCAAACATTCATCACTAATCCTGGTGATGTTGTTCCTTTTTTGATCTTAGGTGGCTTTTGGAGGACTAGTTCTCGCGACTTGCATCCTGAGCGTACCTTTCTATTCTTTGTTTTACTTTGTGATTTGCAAACTTCACCGACTACCCCCAGCGGCGGCGCTTTGAGCATTCTATAGATGGGCCTCTATACCGCATAGACGGCTAAGAAACCCAAAAGAAACAATACAGAGGTGCTCAAGCACATTTAAAGATTAATATCACCAGAGCTCTCGTATGCAAGTACCTATCTCCTCAAGCACTGCTACTACGAACACAATGTAGGGGTCTTCACTAGAGTCAAACATATGAAACCAGATGTGCTGCAAGACAAAACTAAAACTTTCTTCGAAAACATAATATCTACAGTGTTTTTCTCGATCCCTTCGAGACAAGGCACTTCTGCCACCATGATCTCTAGATCATTATCCAACCAGATCAACTCCAACCCTCCAGTAACAGAATCGAGGATTCGCTCAAGGCACCCTGTCCATATCCGATTACAGGGAAGACACGATGGCAAAAATTGACGCTAAATGTGTTTATTTGGAGACATTGGCGGGAAGGTAGCCGAAAGTAGGGCGAACGAAACTGTAATACCAAATGAGCAACCACCATTAGTGTATCAAGGCAGGAGCCGTCTTTCTGGGCACGTACCGGTCGGAGTTGTAAACCTTGGTCTCCTCACCGAGAAGCTCCTTCTCGCGGGCCTTGTCTGCGTAGTAGCGGCGGACCTGGTCGCGGTCCTCCTCAGCCTGGAGGAGAGGCATCAGGTGCAGGCGAGACCACATCTTCTCGCGCGCAAGCTCACTATAGATGAAAAAAGAAACCACGTTAGTCTCCTGCTCAATGTTCTGACGCTCAGGCTGCAATTTCGATCTCCCGATCATTCGCGGCTCGGCTCGATCGGAGGAAGCCATTGCACGAAACGTACCGCTGCTCACGGACACCCTGAAAGTATCTATAGAAACCATAGGCCATAATAGCGTGCATGCCGAGCATGTACTGCCATGGCTTGAAACCGCGGGCGGGGATGTTCCGCTAGAGATCGAACGAGGGTTAGCATCGAGAGCTCGCGGGCTCGGAAGGCGCTGGGATTCGAGGAAATTGCCCATCACTGGCATACCTTGTACTGGACTTGGGCGTAGCCCCCCGATGGGGGCATATCCTGAGGCATGATGATGGGAATGGGCTGTTTTGGGGTTCCTGGATGCAAATCGAGGAGTCGCCGGAGAAGTTGGTGACATGTGGTCACGTGGTGCTGTACAGTAATGTGGGCTGAGACGCTCATCATTGGTTGACCTCCGTGGATGCACTTTTTTCCCGCCGATCTACACAAGTTGCCCACCCGCTTCTCATTTCAAGTCGAGTTTCTGTCCCCACCATGGACGAGGAAGAGAGACCTATGAAAATGGCCAAACTTGGCCATGATGAGCCTACGCCTGAAGAACTTGGCCCCGCTATGACGGGCGCTGTGGCGGTCGACAAGCCGCAGGAAACCGAGGCCGCTGCTGCCGACAACTCGAAGCCCGAGTCTACTGAGCTCCCGGCCAACAATGAAGCTGCTGCCAATGATTCTACAGCTAAAACCGTGACCGACGATGCCGATGCCGCGCCCAAGATGTCGAAGAACGCACTCAAAAAGCTCCGCCGGAAAGAGAAATACGAACAAGAACGCGAGTTGCGCAAAGAACGGAGAAGGGAACAAATGGCAGCGAAGAAGGAACGTCGACGAAAGATGTGTGATGATGCACTGGCAACCGGTGGCATGGAAGCTGTATTAGCATTGCGCAAACAGTGGGAGTCCACAAGATCCCGACACAAGCGATCGACTTTGATACCATTCACCATTGTCGTTGATTGCAACTACGATGATCTTATGAATTTTAAGGAGCGTATTTCTCTCGCATCTCAGCTCACACGCTGTTACTCGGAGAACAGTCGTGCGCCCTGGCGCGGACACCTGATGTTCAGCTCATGGGGCGGATTACTGAAGGAACGATTTGACACGGTCCTCACTCCCCACAAGAACTGGAAGGGAATCAAGCTCGTCCCCGAAAACTTCGTGCATGCTGCCAAGCTTGCGACGCAGCAGATGGCCTCACCACGAGGAGGCAAGCTCGAAGGTCCCTTCGCCAAAAAGGCGGATGCCAAACCTGAAGATGGAGAAGTCATTTACCTCAGCAGTGACAGTGACAACACGTTACATGAACTCAGGCCATATGATACCTACATTATCGGTGGGCTGGTCGATAAGAACCGATACAAGGCGGTTTGCTATAAGAGTGCGCTCGAGGCTGGGGTCAAGACAGCCAAACTGCCGATCGGTGACTATATTAAGATGTCTTCCCGCGCGGTTATGACTACGAACCATGTGGTCGATATTATGTTGGCGTGGCTGGAATGTGGTGACTGGGGTGAAGCCTTTATGAAGATTATGCCTCAACGAAAGGGTGGGACACTCCGGAATGCAAAGGGTGATGCCGGGGATACCGGGGCTGCCGAGGAGGATGAACAAGAGGAGGAGGAAGAAGATGATGAGGCAACTCTCAAGAGGATGAATGAACAAGCGGAGGACGAAGAAGTGAATGAAGATGAAGAGAAGGAAGATTAGATATAGCATCTACATCGGTTGCCTATTTAGGCGATCTATATTATTATTACATAAGCATCCGCCACAGCGCCACCCTCGATGACGGAGGCGATTTTCTCTAGATTCACGCAACTTATCTATTCTTTCCTTCCAACTTCGTTCGTGGTCCCCTAGGTGGCATATAAGGCTTCTGCTTCACGTTTCTGTTTGCCGCCAGTCGCCTTTTCTCACCTATCTACCCTTTCCTTTTCAACCACAACAAACCAGCTCGGTTGCTGCCCCTCGCGACCATGTTTATGCTCCGCAATGGTAAGAAAAACGCGTGCCCCGCGCCGAACCCCTCCATACCGACGCTCATCCTTTTGCCACTGAAGGGCATAAATAACTAACATTTGACTTGTAATTGTAGTGGGCAAATTGATATTTGGTGATACTTCCAAAGAATCAATCATCGAAATCCCCCAAGGCCAGCTGTTCCTTGTCCGACCGCTTTCTCCCAAAGGCGTTTCCGAGCTCATTTTTAAGGACGCCGCTGCGACCATCCGCCGAACTGGCCAGGAATACCAATACCAACTTGTGATCCAGAGAGCCTACGAGGAAGGCGAGGAGGACCTTGCGGAGGACGAGGACGAACAAGGTGCTGGAGATAGTCTGGACAAAGACGAGAAGGTTTTCCTGCTGGACCAGAGCCTGCACTTCCGCTCCACAGTCCGTGACAATGGTAACAAGGTGCTTGCATGGGACGATCTGAGCGGTGACGAGGGTGATCTCTTTGAATTCATTTGTGACCCTTCAGTTCCCTCTGAGAAGGTTGCCACTTTCGAGATCGCTGCTCTGCAGTGCCAATACGAGCGCAAATTCCGCCGCAGTGGTCAGCAGGCTACTGAGGCTGAGTTGCAAGAATTTGCCTACCAACAGGAAAGGCCTATTCCATCTGCAAGCCCAGTCCATGCCCCCACCTCTGGAGACTCGGCTGCCGCGATGGCGGAAGAAGTCAAGTACGCCCAGTCTAAGAGCAAGGGGAAGTCGGATGAAATCTACGAAACTACCACGGCTGCCCCACCATCTGCCCAGGCGCCTGACAGCAAGGAAGAACTCGCGAAAGAGACGGCTGAGTTACATCTCTACGACTTCTCCACTGGAACATTTATCATGCAGGAGGACGAGGTAGTTGCAAATGTGTCAGAAGTCGGCACTTGGCAGTACTGGCTGCAGATCAGCGGCAAAGACAAGGACTGGATGGGACAAGCCGTTGTGGCAGATATAAATCCCGTCTTCAACTTTGAGTACATCTCCTTCATCTTCAACCAATTTGCCGAGGATGGTTCGGTCTACTCCTGGTTGCTTCGTTTCAAGGATCAGGCCTCTCTGGAGCGTTTTCAACAGGGTATCATGCAGGCTCTGTGGGAACAGCTCAATGAGTTGAAGTGGACCAAAGCCAAGGAATCCGATCGGGATTATGTTCTCGAGGCATTCCAGGACCTTACCATGGAAGACGCACCTGATATGCCGGAGGAGGAAGAGGAAGAATCTGAGGATGAGTCCCAAGATGATGGCCAGCGCAGCGAGCACTACGACAGCGACGAGGAGGAAGAGGATGTTAACCTTAAGGATGCGGATGGCAACGTCAACTCTCAGTTGGCAGTTGGCTTCAAGAATGACCGCTCGTTTGTCGTTCGTGGCTCCAAGATCGGTGTCTTCAAGCACACCGACAACAACAACCTCGAGTTCTCTACCAATATTTCCAAGGTGGAAACGCCCAAGGGCAGGCTCTTCAGTCCCAAGAAAGTCATGCTTCACGCAGAGGACCGTAACCTGATTCTCCAGAACGGAGATGATCCTAACTCCCTTTTCCGCATGGATATTGAAACCGGAAAGGTTGTCGATGAGTGGAAGGTCCACGACGATATTCGTGTAGAGACATTTGGTCCTGAGAGCGTGAGTTTTCCTCGGTCAAAACATACATTTACATTAAATTTACTAATGAACCTCGCAGAAATTCTCACAATTGACGTCTGCTCAAACATTTGTTGGCGCGTCTTCCAATGCTCTTTACCGTATTGACCCCCGTGTCACCGGTAACAAGATGGTGGACGCTGATCTTAAGCAATATGCCAGCAAGAACGACTTCTCTGCTCTGGCCACGACTGAGAAGGGCTACATCGCTGTTGCTTCCAACAAGGGAGATATTCGCATGTTCGACCGCCTCGGCATCAACGCCAAGACACACATCCCAGCCCTTGGTGAGGCCATTGTCGGTCTGGACGTCTCTGCCGATGGACGCTGGGTGCTTGCTACATGTCGCACCTATCTTCTCCTGATTGACGCTGAGCAGAAGGACGGCAAGAACGAAGGCAAGCTCGGATTCGAGAAGCCCTTCGCCAAGGATTCCAAGCCTCAGCCTCGCCGTCTGGGATTGCAGCCCGCCCACGTTGCGCAGTTCCAGCACGAGACCAAGCAGCCCCTGTCCTTCACCCAGGCTCGCTTCAACACGGGTGTTGACTCCGAGGAAACATCCATCATCACCTCCACCGGTCCTTTCATCATCACCTGGAGCATGAAGAAGGTCATTGCCGGCCGCAAGGACCCATACACCATCAAGCGCTACGAGGAGAACGTCATGGCCGACAACTTCCGCTTTAACTCCGACAAGAACGTTATTGTCGCGCTACCCAACGAGGTCAACATGGTCGCTAAACGCAGCTTCCAGAAGCCTACTCGCGAGAGCATCGCTGGACCCATGACTCCTGTCCGCAAGAGCGCCGGCAGACACAGTCACCTCCGAAGAGAGGACATTGTCAACTCTCCTTACTAGAAAGCTGCTTCCCCTATTTTCGAAGCTTTCGCTAGATTCTTGATAATTCCTGCGTGTCTTTTGATTTTATTCCATACCCCCTGTTGTTGTTTCATTTCCCCAGTTGTTTGGGCTTCTTACTATTCTTTGGGGACCCGTCGCGCTGCTTAGGTAGTGATGCGACGTTTATGTCTTGATTTTTGCTCGGAATGCACGGAGGCCTGAATTTTTTGCTTAGGTAGCTAGCTAGGAAATACAAGCCATATCCTGAAACCACTCATGGAAACCAAACATAGCTTCCAGAGACCCAACCCTAGGAATTATGATTTCTACTCAGAAAGAAAAAGAAAACCAAGTCATCGCGGGTCAGAGCGGGTGCGGAAAATAATGTAGAATTTGCAGTTCAAAGTTTAGCCTCATGCCGGTGATCCCGCGGCCTTAAATCCGACCTGCATATCATACAACTTTAACCTGCCACCATCAATTTTAATTCGAGATTGCATTAGGTGGAATCCACCTTTCAACCATGGCAACCAAGTAATTTGCACCTCGTAATTGTGGGCAGCGCATCGGAGTGGCACTCGTCAGCCGCGCCGGGGTTAGACTCGGACATAGTGGGCCAAAACGAACTCTGCAGGAGGCTTGGAGCTGCATCAGCATGAGGACTTTTCTTTCTCTGTATAAATAGCGGATCGATCTTGAGCAGACATTCATCATTCTCGTCCCATCAACATTGTCCAATCCACTTCCATACATTGCATATACACAGTCATCCGCGCAGTACCAGATATATGATTCACAATGAGCAACAACGATCTTAAGATTGTCTTTGGAGCCATGTCTCTAGGCAAGCCGAGTAAGCAAGACATGACCCCCATCTATGCATCAATGACTGACAACTGATAGACACAATGGGACCTCGTGTTCATGACTTGGAAGTCGCAGGCAACATTCTCGACACATTTCAACGGCACGGCCACAATGAGATTGATACTGCTCGAATTTACGGAGGCGGCTCGTCTGAGGAGATGCTAGCCTCACTATCATGGAAAGAGCGAGGCCTCCTAATGGACACAAAGCTCTACCCAAACGCGGCATCCGCAGCCTTAGGAGAAGGCTACACACACTCCCCCGAAGATGTGCGGCGCGGATTGACCAACAGCCTGCAGGCTCTCAAGACCGAAAAGGTCGATATCTTCTACCTTCATGCCCCAGACCGCAATAGTCCCTTCGAAGCCACTTTGCGAGAAGTCAATAAGCTCCACCAGGAAGGCCACTTCACTCGTTTCGGTCTTAGCAATTACATGTCCTGGGAAGTCGCCCAGATCTGCGAAATCTGCAAAATCAACAACTGGATTGTACCAACGGTCTACCAGGGAGTGTACCATGTACTCCAGCGCAGTATCGAGGGCGAATTATTCCCCTGTCTGCGCAAATACGGCATCTCTCTCTACGCATTCCAACCACTGGCCGGTGGTCTTCTCACTGGGCGTTATACAAGGGACCAGACACAGTTTGAGCAAGGATCGAGGTTCGATCCTAAGATTCTTCAGGGTACTGTTCATCGAAACCGTTACTGGAACGATGCTTACTTTGATGCTATTGGGTCTGTTCACTCTGTGGCTGTGAAGTATGAGCTTACGGATGCTGAGGTGGCGTTGAGATGGTTGAAGCATCACTCTCGACTGCAAAAGAATTTGGATGATGCTATTATTGTGGGGGCGAGTAGTATTAAGCATCTTGAGGGGAATCTTATGGATTTAGAGAAAGGACCTTTGCCTGATGAAGTTGTCGAGGTCGTTGAGAATGCGTGGGCTTTGGTCAAAAGCGTTGCACCGAATTACTGGCATTAATATGTATGTCTAGACTTCTTTAAAATAGATGTCTCTGGACAGACCATGATACTTTCCAGTGAATGCTTCTTGTTTTGAATTTTGGCGTCGCATAATTACACCTCACGAGTAAACATTCAGCTCGTGTTTTATCTTTCACTTCCTTTCGTCCTCCTTCACTCTTCATTTTCTTACACTTTGAATCCTGGTTCTCCACATAATCTCGATTTTGGAGCATTGGGCCGTTGAGAGCTGTACGGGATCTACCCAGCACAACCTTGCGTGTTTTTGAAGTTAGATATTTTGTCAAGGCACTACCAACTTGAAGGCTGGATGTTACTCAATGTCGTTTTTATGGGGTGATCTTGCCAAGATTAGGCACTCGGGCAATGAGTCGCAGTGTATCGTGGAGAGTGACTGCTAGCTGGTGAGCAACTCGAACATATCTTAGAGTGAAGCGCAGGGTAGACTTGTTCGTGGAAATGCGATAGACGACGCCAAAAAATGCAGATTAGTTAGCTGTTCAAGGTGCCAAAAGGCTCGCATTCACTAGAGATGAAGATCTTACTTCACTGCACGTCGCAAACCCCGCATTTGATGTAGCCGAACTTAAGCCGCGGCGCACTTCGATTGCCGCCACGGCATATATAGAACTTTCATTTTGACGACTAATATATTTGACTCACTTATCAACCTCAACTTCCTTACCTCATCAGACAGATACAATGTCGGCCTATTCGGCAATCTCTCGCAAGCTCTGGGAGCACCCTGACCCCGAGTCAACAGCGATGGCCCAGTTCAAGCGAAGCTTAGAACAATCCAAAGGCGTGAAACTACCAGATTACAATGCCATGTACCAATGGTCCATCACACATCGTACCTCATTCTGGGATTTCTGCTGGAAGTACTTCCCCATCATCCACGAAGGGACCTACGAGCGTGTTGTTGATGAAACAGCTCGCATTGACAGTATCCCCGACTGGTTCTCGGGAATTCGGCTCAATTTTGCTGAGAATGTTCTCTTCACTTCGGGTCCCGGTGAATCCATTACGAAAGTTGGCAAGGAAGATGACAAAATTGCTATCACGGAAGTTCGAGAGGGTGATGCTGAGCCTGCTGTTAATCTTACTTGGAAGGAGTTGAGGAAGCGAACTGGTCGAGTGGTTCAGGCTTTGAAAGTCGCTGGTGTGAAGCGTGGAGATCGAGTTGCTGTTGTTGCTAGCAATAGTATCGACACTATGACGATCTTCCTTGCGACCACAGCCCTCGGTGCTCTCTTCTCATCCACGTCTACTGATACAGGTGTTAAGGGGATTCTAGATCGTCTTATACAGATCGATCCTCGATGGGTCTTCGTCGATGATACGACCGTGTATAATGGGAAAACAGTCGATCTTCGACCCAAGATCACTCAGATCGTGGAAGGTTTGAATCACATCAAGGAATTCCAGGGCGTTATTTCTATTCCCAGGTTCAGAGGTCGTCCTGCGGATGTGAAACACATCCCACGAACCCGAACACTGGCAGAGTTCCTCTCCACCGCATCTTCCGATGAGCTGGAGTTTACTCGAGTCGGGTTCCGTGACCCGTTCTTGATTGTTTACTCTTCGGGAACTACTGGTGAACCGAAGTGTATCGTTCACTGTGTCGGAGGTGTCCTACTAAATACAAACAAAGAGGCCAAACTTAATCGCAGCATGGATGCCACTGCTACTGTCTTGCAGTATACTACGACCGGATGGATTATGTATATGTCCTGTGTTTCTGCGCTGATCTTTGGCGCGAGGCCGATTCTCTACGATGGAAGTCCGTTCTTGCCTGACATCACAATTCTGGTCAAGTTACTGGAAACACACAAGTATGTACCCCGATGACATCTTTCCACTCGTCCTAATAAACGTCCAGGGTCACGCATTTCGGTACATCACCTCGATGGATGCAGGAACTACGCAAAAACGGGATCAGTCCTCGCAAGATTGCCGATCTTCAACACCTGAGAGGAGTCACTAGCACCGGAATGGTTCTCTCCGAGTCGTTATCCGAATGGTTCTACGACGAGGGATTTCCACCACATGTACTCCTAGCCAATATCTCTGGAGGCACCGATCTTGCAGCGTGCTTCGGTCTCGAGAATCCGATTTCTCCCCTTTACGTGGGTGGATGCCAAGGCCCTAGCTTGGGTATTCCTATCGCTGCGTTTGAGCAAGTAGACGAAGGGGTCACCCAGGTCAAAGGCACGAAAGCACCAGATGGTGAACCCGGTGAGATTGTCGCGACTGCGCCATTCCCTAGTATGCCTGTAAAGTTCTGGGGTGATAAAGATGGGAAGAAGTACTTCAATGCCTACTTTGCTCGATTTGATAGTGAGTTTTGCTTATGTTTTCGGCGGAAATTAGTGGTTAACGTTTGTTTTACAGATGTCTGGACACATGGCGACTTTATCGCTATTAACCCAAATACCCACCAGGTCCTCTTCCTCGGTCGATCAGACGGCGTATTGAATCCATCCGGTGTACGGTTTGGATCTGCGGAGATCTACAACGTGATCGATACCCAATTCTCAGAAGAGATTGTCGACTCCGTTTGCGTTGGTCAACGGAGACCCAAAGATACAGATGAATCCGTGATGCTGTTCTTGCTCATGCGTCCTGGCTTCAAGGCGAACCAGGCATTAATGACGCGTATCAAAGACGCTATTCGCAAGGCACTTAGTGCTCGACATGTACCGAAATACATTTTTGAGACCCCTGCTATCCCGGTACGTATCAGAAAGTTTGAAATGCTGAAATAGACTGAGGAGAGCCTCGCTAATTACGATATACAGGTTACCGTGAACCTGAAGAAGGTCGAATTACCCGTTAAGCAAATTGTCTCTGGAAAGAAGATCAAGCCATCTGGTACCTTGTTGAACCCAGAAAGCCTGGACTTCTACTACCAGTTTGCGGATATTGAGAAGATGCTTCATCCCCAGGCGAAGCTATAGATTAAACGCCAATACTCCTGCTAAATACAATGGTTGGCGCAATGGAAAGAATGTGGATATACGCCCTGGTATCTTTACCTCAACAGCAGAGCCAAGAAAAATGAAGATTTCATAGATAAAGATTCCATGAAAGAAACAGAACAAGAGCAGCGGCAGAGCCACTGTTCAGGTATTAGAAAGTAAATGCAGTAAGATGCGCCATTGAGGGTAAATCCACCAATTCCACCAATTCCTCAATGATAGATATTTGCTTCCCAGCATCGGGTTATTTTTATTTCTTAATGCCCGCACTTTGCTTTTCCCCTCCATGTTTCCAAGTTTATATGTTGTGCTGTGCGCTCTTGGTATTTCGGTGCAGATCATGAGCCAACGTACCACACCTCAATGCCGAGGATATCAAATTTCTCTCCCTCATCAGATAGTGGCTCGTTTCCAAATGTCTGACAGTGAGAGCTGACGCCCTTCTCTAGGCCGGAGTCCACCCAGAGGCCGTACCGTCCATCGCTAGGATGATTGTTAGTCTAGTCACTTTAAACGGCAAGATGAATGACTTACCCGCCGCCCAAGCTCAAGAACCCAGTCTCACAGAACATCATATAGTCATTGACACCACTATACGGGAAGGCCTTGAAGCGAATACGCTCAGGGGGTGCTCGCACCACTGCGGGAAGGTGTACCAACAGACGAAGGCGACGGAGGCGCCAGCGCACCGCCACTAGCAGCGGCAAGATTAGTTTTAATATTCATATTGAGATTGTGAGCCGGGGACGCGGTTCTCGATTTCGCCCCGGGGTCGCTGCGGAATGTACTCCATCGTCCGGCGTGGGTGGTATCCGCAGAAGGGGGAGGCGGGAGACCAGCGCGCTCGAGAGCTTCTTCCGTCTGGGGTCCGTCGCTGGTGAATGCAAGACCGAGGGTAGACGGGGGGTGGTAGGATGCTTGCGCGCCAGAGGAAACACTCGCCGGTGCCAAAGAATTGGGAGTCGGGGTGCGGGAGATCGGTCATGTATGCGCCGAAGACAGCGCCGGCGGGGGAGGAGTCGCGTACGACTAGGACGTAGCCTGCCCGCGGGCTACGGTGGGAGAATTCCTCGCAGTTGTCGTAGAGGGTTGATAGAGAGGCGCCGTCGCGATCGAGGCTATATGCTAGACGCCAGTTCTCGACGAGTTGGAGACGTGCGGGGACGAGGAGGCGGATTTCCTCTGCTAGGGCGCGTGTCAAAAGTTGCTGTTGGAGGAGGTCTTGCCCTTTAGGGATTATGAGGGAGAGGGGTGTGAGGGGTGGAGGTTGGAATGGTGAGGCTGTTCGGCGTGGGGTGAAGACCGAGGAGGAGGAGGATGACATGGACCACGGCATGTTTGAGGGAGCGTTGGCGATATTAGGGTCTGTCAGGCGACGGTATAGGCCCGAGACGACGTGGCTGACTGGGTAGGAAAAGTAAGAGGCGGCTTGACTGTAAGAATTGGAAGGGGTTTGCTGGGGCGTGTGAGAGCCGGATCTTGAGGAGTTGGAGGTGGTGGGGGGTCTCTGAAGGGAAATCTCCCTGCGACGAGGACGACATACGGGCAATTGCCAATTGCTGAGGCCAAAGTGAGGGGGTGTGTTGTGTTATGTATGATGTAGGTTGTATGATGTAGGTTGTATGATGTAGGTTGTCTCGTGTTTCGTGTTTCATGTTTCAAGGTCGAAACTTATCGCTTATCATGTGGGGAAGTCGGCCACGTTAGCTTCACATTCTAGACTGTGATGCTGCATCATTCCGCCAGATAAGGTCGCACAGTCGTGGCTTGAGGCATTTGAAGCCGAGAATATCTAGATCTAGACTGTCCCATGTCTACCGCCACTCGAGATGCTGGAAGCACAATCGCGGAGCGTCAAGGCAGCTGTCTACTCCCCTGACCTTATAAGTATGTCTTGGTTCCTAAATCTGATTACCGGATAACCATCTTCGAATATTCTATTCGCAACGGGGGAAACTTCCGGCTCGCCATCTATAATCACAAGATGACGAAACCGTGGCGGACCAGAATGCTATATAAATCGCCCAAGTCGGGGAGAACATGACACTCTGAGCAACATATGATGGCTGAATCTAGTACCTGGCGACCATTTCTGTCTATCGAATTCTCGAACTTTGAATATATCCAGAAAGTCTTCACTGCAATTATGTCTAAGAAGATCCCCCGTTCGGACAAATATCGCGATGAAATCGTCAAAATGGAGGAGGGAGGCCTCCATAGCCACGAGCAAGATGTTCGAGACCGCGGGCTTTTGGTTAGTTCAACGTCCACTATTAATCCTTGCTGCGAACATTCACCGATTCACGTATTCATCCAGAGTGCCAGTACGCATAGGCACCGTAAGTCTCGAGACCGTCGCTCTCCCACCCCGTCAAATATGGCAAAAGCCAGCTCTGGCTCAGCTGCGCAGAGGCACAATCCCAAGAAGGAGCACTCACATGGGCCCGAAGAGTAACATTTGGCTATTGACAGTGGAAAAGGAGAGCCTGTACGAGCTCAACGTCGAGAAGACGCGTGTACACTGTACCAAAGAAATCTGGATTGAAAAAAAAAAAAAAAAAAAAAGGCATTCGAAACTAGCTCCAACTTTAGATTAAAAAGCACTATCAAATGCCGAGGGTATCATATTCATATAATGACATGACCAAATATGAAAAAAACACATTGGATCTAATCAGTTTCGCGAGTCACTCGGACGCAAGTCTACAGTTTCACATTCCAATCCGTCGGCTTCATAAACATGTCCGGGTCTTAGGGCCCCAGTATAAATATTTTGTTCAGCATGTGGATGGAACAGGCCCGTCTGCGTGCAGTTGAGTACTGTCTTCAGACCAGGAGGGTCCGTCAGCCGGAAAACGCCCCAGTCGGGGTCTTTGCTCGGTGCGCACACAATGGCGATACTCTCAGGAAGCATGACCTGGTAGCCGCTGTGAGTATGTAAGTCACGCGAACTCATGAAGCAGGTCTGCGTCGGGTGTGTGTGGATCCATCCAAGCATGATCAGATCCTCTGAATCACAATAATCGAAAAGGGCAGATTCGTTGGTCGTCTCACAGGTATCAGATGTGGAGATCTGCTCGGGGATCACGAGTCGAGAGATGAAAAGAGCATTTGAGACGAGGGTACCACAGAGAATACCACATGTCTCAAGATTGCGACGGGTATTAGGGCCGGCAAGAGACAGGAAGCGCGAGCGGAGATTGGCTGGAAGAAAGACAGAGCGCAGGGGAGTGCCATTTTCCAGATATGCAGAGGGTTTAAAGGTGTAACTAGATGGGTCGAGATCGGATCGCGTAGAAGTTGTGTCTTCAGAAGGGCGTAATTTCTCGGGAGGTGGCGGGCCAGGTGATACCTTGGACGGACGTGGCGGAAGATCTAGAGCCTCTGAGCCGTTGATAAAACTAGCTCTGCTAGGTGCAATATGCTCTTTGGGTGGAAGAACCGGAGGCGGTTGCCTCTCGGCATTTTTATCCCAAATGGCGATCTGGCCGGGAGAAACATTGGGCTCCAGGGCTTTTGACCGTGGCACGGTTGGGTACTTGTAGGCCGAGGTGACTGACGCGACACCCGAGGGCAATTGACGCGCAGTGGGCTGCTGGGCAGGTTGCTTGTGCTCAATGTTGAGTCGGATATCTTGAATTCGTTGGCTCAAGTCACGATCGCCTGTCCGATTATCTGCTTTCAATGCAGTCTCCCAGTTGCCCCAGACACCGGCAGCGCGTCGGCCTTCATCGCTCTGAGATTGCCGAAGAGTCGCTCTGCGGGTGAGCTCTGATTGTGCCAATCGAACGGCAAGGTCCCGATTCTCTCCAGCTTCTAATGGCTCCACCACGCCAGTCAGGGCAGCATCCGCAGGCCGCTTCTGTTGTTCCGGTAGAATGACAGATTCCGAGACCTTTCGCGACTGGCGTTCGCGCATCAACTGAGTATAACGTTCATATCGTTTATTAATCCGCGGCTTCAAAACCTCCAATTTGACAAGATTCTTCGCGACTTCTTTCTCCGCTGCAACGAGCGTTTTCCGGTTCTCGTCCTTTGCAGCGTCCGGATGGTTCGTCAGGCGTACCAGAATAAGTTGGGCATGTCGGAAGAGCAGGAGGTATGCTTGCTCATCACGTCCTTCGCGTTCGTAAATTTGGGCCTAGAATTGCAAGAGGCGTCAGCTTCTCAACACCGGCACAAAGGAAGTGCAGCATACTGACCTCGCGGATGAGGGTGGCGGCGGTTCTCAACCAATATCGTAGCGGGACGCTCTCGTTGTACTCGTAGTCCTGGGCGGTTTTTGTAATGCTCTCCACGCTTTGCGGAGGGCTTCCACCGGTGGCAACCGCCGGGATGTTGGAAGCCATATCGTGTGTCGTTTTGTCAAAGGGAAGGTGCAGAGAAGTGGGATGTTCCAGATCAAGACCCCTCACCCGCAGCGGGTCCGAAGGGGCATGTTTGGCGCAGATTAGGCAATAGAATAGGAGCTGGAGCAGAGACCAGATAGTATCAGCGTCGAGGCTGCCGCATCCAGGCGGTCAGGTTTCGAGGTGGATTGAAAGGAAATCGGTGCCTGGCGGGATGAAATGCGGAACCCGCAAGGTCCAAGGTCGACTCCGCCTCGGAGTTCGCAGAGATGCACGCTTCAGTTTTCCACTCAACTACAATTCAACGCTGAGCCACCCACGATGCCCGTGCTGCTCAGAGGCCAATCAATCTGCCCTTTATAACATCCCCGACTGCACTCGCATTGCCTATTGCTGTGCGACTCCAACATGTCAGCGAAAAAATGGGCGATCGCAACTCGCTTCGCCAAGCTCTCGAACGAGCTCAAGACGAATGTGTACAACGACCTCGGGATACAGAAGCTTGCCAAAGCAGAAATTATCAATGAAGAACTTACCAGTGAGTCGCAGCTATTGGAACCAAGCCTAAAGATCTAGACGCTGATTGAACAACTGCGCAGACGACATTTTGAAGCGGCTATCACCGTACCTCCAGCAAAACACCCCAGTCGACATCCTCGATCTATGGCCTTCCTCGGGAGTTTTCTCCTCTCAAGTCAACAAATATCTCAAACCTCGTCGCCATTTACTCGTTGAACCGAACAAGAAAAATTACGGAAAAAGCCTGAAGCGGCTTGTCAAGGGCGGAGGAGGGTACGAGATGGTCTCCCTGGATCCCTATTCATTATATGATTGGAGCGAGGTGTTCGCCAAACATCTACCCGAACAGGGGCCTCCAAATACAGAAGGCCAAGTGTTGCCCAGAAACGACACACTGCTTGTCTTGGCCAACATACCTGAGCAGCGCAGCATAAGAGACCATTTTACACCGTCGCGATGGTGGAGCGTAATGATGGAGAGTTGTTTGAACCAGAGAGGAGTGCATATGTATGGCAGTGTTAGAATACTGGCCTCACTTCCGGGTAACAGCAAATGCAGCGTTCTCCCGCGCACCGTCATAGACCGCAGACGGACATCCATGTTGACGGAGACCGTGGCACAGCACGCGTTTGAAGTGGCTAGCACCTACGAGAACGAAACCTGGCAGAGCTTAAAGCACTGGGATAATCTCGTGCTCAACAGGGAGCGAGTCGCTGAGCGAACCGCTGCAAACAACATCATCACCCCAGCTGGTCGGGAGATACCTCCACTCGAATTGGCACCAAAGAGTCCCCGACCAGGAAAGCTCTCGCAGATGTACATGCTTCGACCACGCGTGGAATGGCATGACACTGTGATGGACCGTATTGCCAAGGAGTCGAGCACGAACAAGGTCGTCAGACGGGATGCACAAGTCGCTTTATACTCTCTGAACCTCGACAATAAACAGGCGTGGTGGTGCCACCACGTCGCAAAAATCGAACTCGAAGAGGACGAAGCTAGTCGGAGTTTGGCACGCATAGCTGCCGACACCAGCAAGTATCCGGAAGAGCTCGAGAGGGCTGATAAACGATCTGCGGGAATGCGGGATACTGTTGAGAAATTGCTCCAAGGCACCCATCACCGCGTGATGAGGGGTCATGACCGCGTAGCAGACGATGGCCGTGTCTTGAATGACGCCGGCTCTTTCGACAACTCTATGCTCATCCACGACCGGCGGCCATTCGAAGCGCTGCGTATTCACCCGGATGACCAGTTCCCTCGTCTGCCGCGAACCATTGTCTACTTTGAAGCAGATCCCAACCCCCCTGTGGTACAGAAACTCAGTCAGCTCTCAGACGAGAAGCGCGTCGAGCTGGTCGAGCTCTTCGACACCCTCTCGTCGATTTCCAGCACTCGCGACCAACTGAATTTGGCTGAGCTTTACAACTTCATCTTCCCCTTACGAACAGCCAACGAAATCGTCAAGGAGTTCCCAATCCTCGCCAAGTACGCCATGAAGCGATTAAAGCCAGGTTACGGCACCATGCCGCTGCCGGACCCTACATTGGATCCGAACGATTGTTTCCAAGAGAACATCGACTACGATCTCTCTTATGCACGGATAAGGAGGCTGCCAGTCTCTCTTATCTGGGACATTCTTCTCCAGTATCAAAACAGCGGGCCGGATGTTTCTCCGATGCAATTCAATCGACTGCTCGGAGGTACTCTGACCGGGGCCGTGACCGGGGGTTCATCGGGGCATGCCCTCAAACTGCGCTAATCCCCGGATTGTACAATACCAACACCCCCAATACCACGTGTACATATACACTACTGCATATAATTATAGACCCGACATAGACAATAACTCCTATCTACCACCTACACTAGCGAGTGGCCCTAGCCCACGTACCCCACGCCCCGCTCGGTGGCTTTTAGGTCACGCCGAATACTACTGTTTCAACGGTCTGTCGCATGCCCCGCCGAACTGAGAGTAAGCGAGCCCCTCCAAAGAGCCATTCCACGAGGGTCACACTGTAAATAAAGGGAAATGGCCTTACTCGGACCCCATCGATGACCCGAGACGCGTCCCAGTCGCATCTCTTGACACATACAAACAAAGGATTGAAATCCATTGAAATGTACCCTAGGGTACAGACCCACACCTGCAGTAGCGCAATGCACCCAGGCGTCATCTCCCGAGTTCCCGTCTCTTTAAAAAGCAGGAAGCAAGATAAAGGAAAACCCTGAACTATAATGCTGATAACCCCTAATTGAGCATGGGTCGATACCAACAAAACAGGAACGGATTTTGGCGCGGACTGATAGTCAAGGGTTAAACCCCCCACGGGGCCGATGGATTGGTCGGCGGCGTATTGCTCATTTTAGGAGTCATCCTAGTCGTCACGAGATTCCTTATCCTTTGGACGTGAGTCCCCTGCTCCTTGCTCAGACGCATTTCATATTATTCATAATATTATTAGTTTAGTTTCGGCATTAGGTGCATTGGTATTGCTCGAGACGTGTAACAGGCGTTTAGAGACGCATGCGGAGCCGTGCAAACGCATCCGTCGCGAAACAATTGAGTATACTTCTGACTGCGAGGCTGAGCCCCAGCAAATGGAGCAAAAGATCGGGGAGAAACGGCTAAAAAAAAATCATCAAATCATGATGTTAGCATTATGGTGTTCAGTTAGAGGAAATGAACTGGTGGACCCGAGCGCGAACCAGGGCTCCATACGGGCTCCATCCGGTAATTTCCCACAGCCTTTTCATGTTCCAATCCACGGTTACCGTCGTATCTACAGTCGATCAGTCTACTGTCAGTGTCATTTCCCGCTCTGGCCGAGACCGGCCATCGGCCCCCGTGGGTTTTTCTTTTCTTTTCTTTTTTTTTGCCCTTTGTTAGTCCGTCGTGGCTACGATGCGCCCGGATCTTTGTTTCCTATTCTTTTTTCTTGTTTGTTACCTTCGGCTCTTCGATCGCACTCAACATGAAGTATAAGCTGTACTTCGAATCCGACTAATCAAGTCGTGAACTCGTCACTCGTGTCGTTGCCCTTTTTGCCACTGCGTCATACTTCCCAGTGACCCAGTGAATTGAGGCTAGCTACAGAGGACTATTTGCCGGTGGCGTCCATATCTTTGATTACCTGCGCCTTTCGGCCTCTGGGCCCTGGTCAGGCTGCCTTTTGCCTATCGCCTTTTGCCTTTGCTTTTTTTATTATTATTGCTCTTCAGGACAATTCCTGCAAATACGACATGACTCCCCCAAAGACACCGACATCGACACCTCCAATGCAATTGTCACTTAACACCGGTGGCGATGAGCTATCACTACGGGCACACCTCACCCCGCCAGTGACCCCAATAGGCAAGCCTAGCGGTCACGATTCCTTAGATCAATTGGAAGGTGGCGCAGACGCATCAATAGTCAAACAGACTATAACCAAGCCGCTGCGCTTCATCGACGATCTAAAGATCTGCCGCGACGCAGATGACATACCCATCGAGTTCGGCCGTGGCGTCCTCAGCATCGTCTACAAAGCAACCTCAGCGCCACCTGCACCGCCTATTGGCGCCGACACTCCTCCCACCTCACCAGCATTCAGCAGCCGTGTCCTCGCCGCCAAGATACCCCTCCGCCGCGATGCGCGCGCAGCTCTCCAAGCCGAAGCCCTAACCTTAACCCGCCTGAACCGAACCCCAGGCCATGATGACCACGTCATTAAATTCTTCGGTGTAGAGGCCGCAACTGAAGCCCTAGTTATGGCGGCAGTTCCGCTCGATTTGTCGACATATGTCGAAGACCAGGCTGATCTGCGCAAAAATAACTTCTCAACAGCGACCATGTTCGAGCCTGTTATGGGAATGGACTCGTTTTCCGATCTGGCGCGGAAGTTGATTGGGGGCTTGGCTTGGCTTCATAATGAGGCTGGGCTAGTTCACGGAGATGTCAAACCGTTGAATATCCTACTCCGGCCCATCGCGTCAGATGATTGTGCCCATGCCGATGCGGACACGGGTGCTTTCCCGTATTACCCGCTTTATGCGGACTTTTCGTCGGCGTTGGATATTCCTTCCGACCAGGAAGATATCAACAGCAAGATTACTGACATGTACGCTGTCACGGTTCCATTCACAGCGCCAGAGATTCTCAAGTCTTTGATCTCCGGCAATGTCGCATTATCGCCCGCATCGGATGTCTTTTCTCTCGCTGCGACGTTGATTGCCTGCGCGACGGGGGATATGCTCCTGTATCCAGGTGACCGGAGACGGCGCCAGCTGATGGCGTGCGATGGACACCAGATTCTCGAATTCACGAGGAACGGCGCGAATGGAGCTCGCGTTTCGCGTAACGGACTTGTTGAGAAGCTGGTTAAGCCCGCTGTTGTCAAGGATCCGTCACAGCGGATATCCGCGCAGGATTGGGTTGCTTTTGCTGCTGCTTGAGCTTGATCTTGAGCTCTTGATCTTGAGCTCTTGATCTTGAGCTCTTGATCTCCGCCATTTCTATTTCTATTTCTTAATATTTCTTTGTCGCATTCGCATCGCATTTGTCGGGATACAGGGTGCATCATGGGGAGCATTCGGGTTCATACGCTTAATTCATGTCAAACTATACCCAGTTAATTAGAAAGATCTGTACGAGAGAAATGAAAGGTGTACTAACTCAATTGTGATATTGACGCTACATCATTGCATTGTCCAAAATCCCATTTTCAAATTGTATGTCCAAGCGTGCCAACTAGGGCATGTAGGGAATACCCGTCCTCACTTTTCAAACCTTTCAAGTCCTCAAGGTCAAGATCTTAAGAACTAGCCTCAACAAATTTCTTCAAATCATTCGCCCACAAATCAAAGTTATGTCTCAGCTTCCCCCCATACATCCACTTCACTGCATAAACCACCCACCCAACCTGACACTCCCAATTCCTTACCTCCGTCCTACCCTCCACTTCCTTAATCTCATGAACCCTCTCCGCATTCAAAAGCGAACGCGCCATAGTCCCCGGCGCATCGAAATCAGAAGCCCAAACAATTCTTCCAGGACCATTCTCTTCGACATTCGGCTCCACAAACTCCGTAACAACAAGATTGACATCTGTTGCAGCTTGGGGCTTGCTCGAGGTAGGATCCATACGGACGTGGAAGATCATTCGCGTCCCCTTCTGCAGAGTTGGAGAGAGCGGTGAATCAGAGGATTCAGAGCCGGGGTGCGAGAGGATGGTTACACGCGGCACGAAGGAGTTCCAGTCGGGCCATGTTGAGGTGTTTGTAAGGGCGGACCAGACCTTGGAAGAAGGTGCGGAGATGGTGGTTGAGCTGCCGAGTTGGAGGGTGGCGGAGGTGGCTGGGATGGTTGGAGTTGAGCGAGTTGAGTTGGTTGGGTCTGTGAGGGAGGCCATAGTGGATGTGTAGATGTAGATGTAGATGTGTTGTTTGAGGGAACCTTGGAAGCTGGGGTGATGACGGAGGCTTGTTGCGCTCCGTCCGATAAGCATGTTATCAGGCCTCGGCTGGTACCGGGGTATCACCAGTCATGGTAGGACCCCATCAAAGACCACCAATGGCCCGAAACGCGTCACAGCCGCATATCTTGACACATACAATGAAACGATTGACACCCATCGATGTGTACAGAGCCGCTCGAACTCAGTTTCACCACCTTATTCTTTTCCATTTCCCCCAAACTCTTCTGTTATACACGCTAGTCTACATTAAAGAATGGTTGAGCGAAACCAGGAATGTGAGATGAAAGGTGGCCAGATAGCCTAGGCCCCTGCCGCCTACGCCATGTGTATTGTTTGCAATGAAACGATTCTAGACGAGGCATAGCACATACAGCCTTCAGTGCTTATTTTACTAGGTAAAGGTAGGTTTATAATCAACCTTCTCGTGCGGATTTGAAGATATCTAGCAGTTCAGTTAGTCCTCCGTTCAGTCTCAGCGTCATCTTCATCTGAGAGAGACTGGATATCTCGGCTATGGAGTTATCGTGAAAACATTCAATGTTGCGGCTACAGCCACGTGACAAGCTCTTTTCGATCATGCATGGCAATTGGTTTTCCACCAATAATGGTCTCATCCCTAGACGCTGAAATATAAATCCATCCACTCGAAGCTATGGGCCCCCACGATTCTCCGCATTGTGGGGAAGGAAACGCTCGATTCATCCGGGGTTACGCCGATCTCACATACATTGCCGAGAACCTTGGAAACACATAGTCTGTGCATACACGATATAAAAGGATAATGTTTTCCAGCAATCATGTAGTAGATCTCCAGGCTCAGAGCTTTCACGATGCTAATTCACACAACAGCTTTCATTACACTATTGTCTTTTGTGCTCGGTGCTCCCAGCACTAGACGCTCGGACAGTCGTATCCACCGCTGTGTGATTCCATCTTCCAATAGCACAGCCGATGATTCTAAATCCATTGCCGAAGCCTTCGCACGATGCTCCTCCGATGCGGTTGTTATTTTCCAGGAAGGCGTTGATTACAATGTCTTCCAGCCCATCAGCGCAAAAAACCTGAGCAACGTTGAAATTCAGATGAAAGGAAACCTTCATCTGCCTCAAAGCATCGCAACAGTCCAGAAAATTGTCAACGGCACTGGCGGGGCCCTATACTCGAATGGACAGTACTGGTTTACCCTCTCCGGCCCTGGCATTGACTACATTGGCTCATCAGACGTCAACAATGGCTGGATCAACTCTTACGGACAGGCGTGGTGGGATGCAAACCCAGTGAATGGCACTGGAATCGACGACCGACCCCATCTGATGAGCTTCGACACTACGCACGGATCATTGAAATATTTCAAATCTCGGAAGCCCATTGCATGGAATGTGCAACTGAAGGGAAATGACATTGAGGTCAGCCACGCGTTCATCGATGCCGAGTCAACAGGCTCTTTCCCGTTCAACACAGATGGCTTCGATGTGACTGGAACCAATGTCCGAATTACCGATAGTATGATTTACAATGGTGACGATGCGATTGCTGTGCAGTCAGGATCACACAATATAGTCTTTAAGAGGAACACAATCGGCTACCAAAGCCACGGCATGAGTATCGGCTCTCTTGGTGAAGACCAGTCGGAGTACGCCAATGTCTCGAACATTCACTTCGAAGATGTCACAGTCATTGACGCGGTCTATGCCTCACGTTTCAAGTCGTGGATGGGTGGCCAGGGTATCGCCAAAAATATTACCTGGAAGAGCATTCGTGTTTACAATGTCACTTTCCCCATCTTTGTCACTCAGAGCTATTCCAATCAGGGTTCCTCTCAAACTCAGCTTGGTAGCGGAGTAACCACTGGACGGACAAACAATGCCTCTGTCGTGATGGAGGACTTTGTCTGGTCTGACTTTACGGGCACTGTCAACACCTGGAGGCCTGGTGATGGTTCGTGTGTCTCCGACCCATGCTGGTACGATGATGGCTTGCCCAATCTCAAACATACGGAGGTCGTCATCATCGAATGCAACACGGAGTCCTCTTGCAAGAACTTCCAACTGCGCAATATTGAGGTCATTCCCCAGAACATGCAATCGCCCACCGTGATTTGTATGAACGCAACTGCCCAACTGAATCCACAACTGGGTTTCGACTGTCGCAATGGCACCTTCTCTCCGCTCTCTGAATAGACAATGGGATTGCACTTTCCCTCTCACCATCTTTCATCACCTTGTTGTTTGTCCTTCCCTTTCGTGTATACCCTTTCCTCTTCTTCCTCTTCCCATCTATCTGCCTTCAACTTGTCCTCCGTGACATCCTCTCATTTTGGAAGCTTACAGACTTTCTTACACTTACTGTCACTTATACGTTCACTTTCACTTTCTTACGACCATACCCATTACTGTCTCTCTTTTTCGCATCATGCCGGAATATCCCCCCTATTATGACCTCCCTCGCCCGCGTCCTCGATTTTGCATCTTTCGCCCAGGAGGCCAAATCGCACCCTTGATTGCCCTCGATGAACTGCCTTCGTGGTTCCAAGTGTACTGCAACCTTGGCGTCGACATGATCATGGGGCTGCAGCCTGCTACGCTTACTTACATTCCCCGCGACGGTGAATACGATGTTATCTGCCACAATTGTACTCCCGGTGTCAACTTGAACCATACAAGCAGATCCGAGCGAGATGACGATTCCCCGAAATCGATCGCCGCGCAATCCAAGCCCTGCACGGGTGGTTTTATCCCACCGATTGCAGATGCACTTCTACCGGGCGTTGGGATCAAAGTTCCACTTGCGGATCCTTTCCCGTTGATGAGACAGCCGCTTCGCGATCCGTCTATGCAGAGCCCATTTGGTGGGTTCTACACATACAATCTAGCTACTCTCAACGCAAATATTCTGGGGGCATCAGCCGCATTCACAAAGTCACTCGTCCTGCCCACCCAATCGTCATCTGCGTCGGAGCCATTACCAGGAATATCCCCAGACTCTTCCAAGAGTTCCCAGCCAGATGTAAAAGCAAGTGTCACTGCCTCGCTCGCGAATATCGCCCGCCGTGCTTCGATCGGAAAACTGGAGAAAGAACATCACAATGGACCACCGGCGCCGATAGACCCATTTGTAAAGTCGCCAGCGGAGCTTGAAGCAATTGCGGATGCTATCGCTGCATCCATCTGCGGGCAGTCTCCAGCTGAGAGTCTTGCCTCGGAGGTTTCTCTTACTGCTGCTGTTGAGTTCCTTAAGAAAAGGAAGGGAATCACATCCCCTTTCCGGGGTACAAGCCTGCATCGGAAGAAGAGCTTGAAAACTGAAAAAGACTTCAAGACTCATCTATCCATTGGGAAAGTTCACAAGGCTCAAATTGCTGCTGGCAAACGACGCGTCAAAGGTCGCCGTCGCCGTACTGCAAGGGCGAAGAGGCGCAAGCCCAAATCTTCTGGAAACATTACCCCCGCACGGGGTAAACAGGAACAAGTCAACTCGGATACGAAGCGACGTGACAGGCGGGAAAAATTGCAACGGCGACAGTGCGAGTCAAATTCTCACGGTCATTACCACAATATGACCTGGATTCCTCATGGGCGGTCCGGCGTTGCCCATCGTTGATATGAGATTACTGCTTCTAAAGTATATACGTCTGCTTCATGGAGCCTTCCCATGTTTTGTCTTTTTTTCCCATGGCGTTCGTTGAATGTTTGTCTGTGATTCAATGCTTGTCTTTTGATGTCTCGAGCTCGATTTCGGGTCCTGCGGCTGTTATGCCCAATGCCTTTTGCCGTTCTTAAATTAGTTGCCACTCCTTCAATAGCTAGATCTTTCACTATCAGTTGATCAACATTCTTTCAAATCTTCCGGGGTTCACCGTGCATGCACGCAGTCGGAGATGTTCCCGAGGTATATCTCCCCACTAGCGCCGATCGGGCGACTCATGTACTCCTCGCACCCTTATCTCTCATCGCTCTCGACCGTTCCGCGACCATCAGCATCGAGATGTCATGACTGGTATCAAGAAACCGCGCGGTATTCGGCATGATCGAGACTGTCAGAGTTGTCGATCCAAAAGTATTAAGTGCGATCTCAATCGTCCGCGGTGTCGAGCATGTCTACAAAGTGGAGTGGCGTGTCACTACCCGCAGAGAGTAGTATGGGTGGGCGAGAAGGAGAGTACCGCAGCAAAGACCTCATCAGATATCCCTTCCAGTCCAATTTCAAAGACAACTGCCGAATCAACATGTGTCTTGCCTCCAAGCGCGACAACAAAAGATGTTCCGCATCCCCAGCCAAGCGCCATCCCTATAAACCTCTACGGCTTCATCGAAATGCTCTCCCACTATTACCAAGAAATCAAGTCAAGCAGCTCAGACCTCCCAAACGAAGCAATCCAACTCATCTCCCGCACAATCAACTTCGCGCGCTCTCGACTGGAAGGGAACGACAACAAACAATCCATCCAATCCCACCTCGTGGCCCTCTCAAACCTCAGCAAAATAATAGCCACTGGTCACCCCATCGCCCTATTCGGAATTGCAACATTCGCTATCTTCGAAGTCTGCTGTGGCTCCTTTGGGAAATGGACCCGCCATCTGCAAGGCGCACGGTCACTTCTCGATATGCACTGTCGGAATAAATCCGAGCTCGACAATCTCACACAGCGCATACCTGGTCTTGGCGATGTTTTGGCTTATCTGGTATGGTTCGATGTCACTGGTGCTCTTGTGAGAGATAGTGGCTTGATGTTTGACGATTGGCATCGTGAGATTCTTACTCCGGTGTTCTTTGAGTCGGTCGGGTGTCCAGATGATACCTTCAGGCTGTTTGTGAGGCTTGCAAAAGGGGAATTCGGTAATGGCCTAGATCTGTGCTCCCTGGCTATGGATCAAATCCTGGCCCTTGACTCGGACTCGAGTGATCGCGGTCTGGCTGTGACTGTCTACCGTGGCGCGGGGTCGATAGTCGCATATAGCCAGGCGGGGGAGAAGCATGATAACAGGTCGACAATATATTCTAACACAATCTCATCCATGGTAGATCGGGTCTGTGGTACTATTTCACGTTTGCCGACCACATCGAGGTACTACGTCCATCTAGCAACGCCGGCATTTCTAACAGGAATGAACGCATGCACACCAGCACAGTGCGAGATTATACGAGGATACTGGCGAAACTGCCAGTCCTGTGAGTTTCCGAGATACCCGGATGGAGAGGAGCAGTGCGAGCGGAGGTGGAAAGAGCTCCATTTGCAAGGTTAGATAGCCTTCAGATAGCCTTCCCAATGGGGAAGGCTATCTTACCCCGCACTTGGAGCTCTTCTTATCTACACCCCTGCAATCTTGATTTTGGTACCTTTCTATCTTTCTATATTTATACCCAAATAATTCATCCTCCTTGAGACACTCCCACCTCATCTAAAGATTCAATCTTATCATGACTGCGGCCCCAACATACCAAGATCTCGCAGCCAAGAAGCGCGCCGAACAGCTAGCTCTTATCCCTCCGGAATGGCGCTTTGCCGAGATACCCTCCGTTGAATCTACACCAGATGCACTCCCATATATCCGCAAATGCCTGACCTCCGCAGAGCTAGCCCTGACAGAAGAAACCGACATCACCGTTCTCCTCCGAAAATTATCATCCGGCGAATTATCCTCCCTAGAATTGACACGCGCCTTCGCAAAACGCACATCCCTAGCCCACCAACTTACAACATGTTGCACAGAGATCCTCTTCGAAGAAGCCTTCGCAACAGCCGCAAAGATGGATGAGCATCTCAATAAAACAGGCAAAACCCTCGGTCCACTCCACGGCCTCCCGGTCTCAGTCAAAGATCTATTCTCCGTCAAAGGCGTCGATACTTCAATCGGTACCAATACATCCATCCAGAACGCAAAGTCATAACTAATAAATAAACTAGGATGGGTTGGTCTAACCAATAACCCTGCCGCAGCCGATAAATCCGTCGCCCGAACCCTCCGCCGCCTCGGCGCCGTTCTATACGCCAAAACCAACCTCCCTCAATCAATGATGATGTCCGACTCCTATAACCATGTCTTCGGCCAATGTGTCAATCCATTCAATCGCAATTTAATCTCTGGCGGCAGTTCCGGCGGCGAGGGATCGCTCGTCGCGGCGCGAGGTAGTGCGCTGGGCATCGGGACTGATCTGGGTGGCTCGATTCGCATTCCTGCTAGTCTATGTGGACTTTATGGATTGTCGCCTAGTCCTGGAAGACACCCTTATGAGCGGGGAAAGTGAGTGTCTCCCTTATTCGTCCTTCCTTTGCCTGTCTTCCATGTCTGCATTTGTTGGGAGTAGACGCGCTGATTATAGCACAGTCCCGGCCAGGATATCGTGAGGTCTGTCGCTGGACCGATGAGCTGTAGTCTGGCGACTATTGAGCGGTATATGGAGGCTTTGCCCTCTGCAGCATCTTGGGAGTTCGATCAGCATATCGCGCCCGTGCCGTGGCGGAAGAGCTTGGCATCTCTAAGGCCGAAGAGGTTGAAGATTGCGTTTTTGGTTGATGATGGGGTGGTTAAGGTTCAGCCTCCTGTTGAACGGGCGGTTCAGGAGGTTGTTGATGCGTTGAGAGCGGTTGGGCATGAAGGTATGTTGTGCGATTCCGGGTTCGTGGTCTGACTATGTTAACTTGCCAATAGTTTTCGAGTGGGACGCTTCTTCTCATGAGTATGCGTATGAGCTTTGGGAAAAGGCTATTTTGTCTGATGGGGGCGAGGGGGCTAAGAAAAAGATTGAGATGACGGGTGAGCCGTTAATTGAGGGCATGTTGGTCGGGACGGAGAAGGATATTTTGACAACTTCTGAGACTCATCAAGTAAGAAGACCTGTCGCTCCTCGATCATTTGAAACAATCTAACACTTCATAGCTCAACGCCGATAAGTACTTGTATGAGACAGAGTACCTTCACCGCTGGGCTTCTTCCGGTATCGACGCCATCATCATGCCGAATTCCCCCTGGGTTGGATACAAGCCCTGGACTTGGGTTAAGTCAAATGCATATGTCGGGTATACCAGTATCTGGAACTTGCTTGGCTATGCTGCCCTGACTGTGCCTGCTACCTCTGTCTCGAAAGAGAAGGATTTGCCGAGCAAAAAGTGGCAGGAATATATGCCGCGGAATGCAGGCGACAAGTTCAATAAAGAGCAGTGTAAGTCTTTCATTATTTTTGGTCATAATCGGAGTGCTGATCATGCTACAGACGATGTTGAACTGGTAGATGGCATGCCGGTTGGCGTGCAGGTTGTCGGTGGGCGATTTGGAGAGGAGAAATGTGTTGCCGTCGCGAAGGCGATTGAACAGGCTATGAGGTGGAAGAACGGGGCCACTTCCAGCCTTTAAGAGGATTCTGTGAAGGGTATTTCTGCGCTCAATGCCTGCCATTCACCAACTTAGATTTTGTCGACTATATCTACAAATATCCAGTGGTTTTCAATGTACATCGAATGTGTGAGTATAATGATAGTATATGGACACCTTAGTAGATGCAAAGCCCGTGAATGTCTCTAACATTTTCTTGCCTAGCTACTCACACGTAGCATGAGCTTATTTTGATTTGAGGATCGAAGTCTTCGGGCACTATTCAACGGATTGATTTAGATATTTATGTTCCGATATAAGCAAAACAAGAAGTTGCGACCGTTAAAAATACACATTGTTATTTCTTACTGCCTCGGGTATAGATATCTCTGCTTCAAGGCGGAGCTAAGTCTTCATTCTATTATAAGGGATTGAAGTAGAGTCCTATATCAAGCCAAGATTCGTAGAACCTTTAATAAAGATGTATAATACAATGGATGAAACTGTTCTCTATATATACAATGTGCCACCGTAACCTGGCCCGGGCTGTGGTAGATAATTTGTACGACGATATTTACTCTCGAGTAGCTCAATCACCTCATAATCTCCCTCAAAAACGATAAACAGGCTATCAACCCTTTTTGAGAGGATCCAAAGTCAGTCATCGATATGCCCAAGATGTTCATCCTCATTTTGAGCACGCTCGGCAACTTCAGCGTACCACGTTGTTTTCGCTGATTCGGCTTGATACGCGCTCCAGAACCAGACTGATGTGAACTAGCCTGATTTGGATCTTTCTCGTACTTTCTATCTCCAGGGCCATAGGCAATACCATGGCTGTATGCCGGAGAGGCTTTAGCGTGGCTGATTGGCAGTCCGGGATTATCGTAGACATATGTTGTTCTGGTAGAAACGGTCGTCAGCGGTGGAACATTAAAAAGGGAAGCAGGAGAAAAAATGAAAGACGGCCATACTGCATAAGATTATGATAAGTCCATTCAAATGAGCGTCTGTCACTCTCGCGATCTGGGACATGGAAAGTCATAATCTTTAAATCCGAGGGAAATCCCAGCTTCTGGGGTCCAGGAATCTGAGCGTGGGATAGGTCTTGAATGACGCCTTTGCATGCAGTTTCAAATTTTTGAACAAGCTGGTGGAATTGCTCTTGAGTCTAGACTGGTGCAGACTTTATGTCGTCGAATTCTGTCTTTATCGTCAATAAATTTGTCAGGCTTAAACACGCGATACGTACCGACTAGTAAAAAGACTCCAGTAGAATCCTTATAATCAGTGCCCCAGTGGACCGGAGGACAATCTCCTAGCTTCCACATGGCAGCTCGGAGGTCTGCGAATACACCCATGAAGTAGTCACTTCTTTGCTTAATACAGAAAGAAATCATTTCCATTGTAAATCTTGGCGTTCGATCGGGCAACCTAGGTATATGATACTGATTGATAGATCCCATGGTACTAGCAGGACTGGGAACTTTACGTTTACCCCCATCGGTCAGTGTCGCTTTTAATGATTTCAATTGCACATGACTCTCTAGCATTACTCCTATCATGCTCGATACCTTGCGCGATTATCTGGTCGAAAAGCCCACCATGTGCCTTGACAAATAGCTATTAGTTAGGAACGGACGCTGCAAGGTGGCTGCAATTTAGATATTTGACTGTCTTTCGAAAGAAATCTTCTACAGAATGTAATCCTACTCTATTTTCGTCGTCAACTTGTATATGCAATTTGGAAGCTGCCTGAATCTCCTAAGATGTGAGGTCTAGTGTCTGTTTCGCATCATCTGAGCAAAGTCCTCGCAAGCAGAACGGCGTTGCCGAGCGATGCTGAAGAAGCGGTCCTCCGGCCCAACGCACCCGACATAGACCTCATCATCACCACTGGCTAGTCCCTGCCAGGCTTTTTCCGTGAATTCTCCCAGGGGCATTCCCATTTGGCGGCCCTTTTCGGCTCCCATGTAGTCATGGAGCTCCGCTATAAATGCTTATTAGCATCTTATAATTCGTCGCTGTATATTTGGTAAAGGAAATGGGCAATAAAAATGACTTACTTTGAACAGCCGGAGGAAAGACTTCAATCACATTGACATTGGACTTGGCCTCTCGCAATTGAACTCGGAGACACATGGCGAATGTGTTCAAAGCCGCCTTGGATGCGCAATAACCGGGCATGATAAACGCGGGTACAATCGCGAGATTAGATTCCGTACTTTTGTGCCCTATTAGCTTTGTGTCCAAAATAAACATATTAGGGAGCGCCTCACAAGACCAGACTTGTCGGTGTTGCCTTCCCTGATAGAAATGGGAGAAAGGCTGTGGCCAGAGTCACAGCAGCGGTGTAGTTGACATGCATTATCTGATGATAAGCAGCCAGGTCAATGGTCTGCGGGGACGAAAAATCGCTCTGAAGCTGGAAGCCAGCATTTATGAAGACGCAGTCGATATCGGGGAACTGGCTGGCTACCCTGTTTCATAATACCGCTGGGTTAGAAAGAGGAAAGGCAAATCAAGAGTGAAAGGCAAGTCACTTACTCCGCCACAAATTGAGGAATGGCATCAAGATTGCTGATGTCAAAGACCTTGCCATGGGCTTTTTCGCTGCCACTTTCCTGCACCCACGCGTCCAAGCGTTCCTTGCGGCGGCCCACAGCAGTCACTTGAATGTTTTGTTCAAGCATTTTATTCGCCATGGCATATCCAATGCCAGAGGTGGCTCCGATAAGGAGAACATGCTTGTAGGGAAAAGTCATCGCGGCGTGGAGATGTGGTCTTCACTGTAATCACGGGTAGTTTTGAAGCTGACAATTCAATTGGGAGTGGGAGCTTTAAATACAAATAATTACAGATCATCTAGAATTTGAAACGGCAATTGCCACTTTCCGAAATTAGTTTACAACTAAGACTAGTGGGTAAGAGATACGCAAGGTGATTCGCAAATCCTGAATATCGGAGCACACCTGAGCTAACATTTAAATTCTTGTTGGTGGGGCCTTGGAACTGCTAGAGTCACGTATATCGGAGTTAACAAATGGGATGGATAATTACACCCTTGGAACTGTATTTTGTATCTTATACTTTATAGAGAAACCACAGAAAGGAAAGGTTATGCCAATGATCGACACACGTCGAATAACTTGTGGTATCTCGGTTTCTTCTAATTATTTTCTCAATAGAAATTACCGGGGCACCATGATGTAACGCCTAGCATTCTGATAATTCCATTGCTAAACTAGGTTTGAGATTTGTTGACATCAAGAATTTTCTGACGTAGAAATTCTTTTACAGTTGTTGGTGTCCGCCCAATCAGCCACCCCAGCACGTTCGGGTTGCCTTTGATGCCATAAATATTGTAGTAAAGTAGCAGTCGATGGATTGTATCGCGCGTACCTGGTGGAACGCCGCCGTACTTTCCAGCCAGCATGTTTTGAAACTGGTCTGCGGATTCGAAGAATTCCTTTTTATGATCTGAATGGGCTTGTCGATTTCCTCGCTCAGCATTGCAATCAGGTCGGCATAGGAGGTTGGTGCAGTGGAACAAGCCGTGTACTCAGCCAGATAATGCTTCTCTCTCTCGTTGATTATGTGCGCAAATGCTTCCGCCAGATCCTGTAGTATGGTAAAGGAGAATTTTACCTGCGGATCAAAGCTGGCAGGAAAGACAGGGTCTTCTGATTGAAGCAACTTCTCCACAGGAAATTGATCTAGAATATGACTCGGCTGAAGAATGGTATAGTCAAGCCCAGATTCAATCAGGTATTCTTCCACATAACGCTTGCAATCATGATTCATCAACTTGCGAATTTGTGGGTGGAGAACGGAGGAGTAAATGAAGTGCTTTAGAGTACCATGTTGGAACTCGTGTCGCGCGGCATCTATCATGGTATAGCCGATTTCAGTTTCATGGCAGTGGACAGATGGTCCAATATAAAGCACGGTTGTGACTCCAGACAATAAGCGCCGCGCATCTTCGCTGCGGGACATATCAGCTCGCACAACTGTCGCATTGGGCCACTTTGTCTTCAGAGACTCTTCGGAAGACACAGTGTTCACGACGAGCCGTAAGTGCTTCCATTGATTATAGAGGAGAGGGATCAACTGAGAGCATTGCTTGCCACTCGCACAAGTGAGAAGAAGAATGTCGGTCTCGAAATCAACTGACATTTTGATGACGCGAGTGACTAGCGGGAAAAAGACTTAAGGGAAAATTCAACGACCTCGTCATATATATTAAGTATTCTCGTTTTATCTGTAACCGGAGTTAAGTTATGTAACATACCAGGCCATTTCATTATCCAGTTGTTATTCGTCGTTGATGTCACTAGCTTGACGCCAAGACCTTCAGATGTCGGCTCATCGGGCCTTTGAACGCCGACTTTCCGATCGCGGTGAAATAAAGATCTTACGAAACGCAAAATTAGCCCTCGCATGCAAAGAGGTGTTCATTGACATCGTCAATTTTAGCACGTTTATCAAGAAATTTGATGCTGGAGGTTGGATTAGTTTCTTGACAGAATTCTTCAGACTCTTTATGCTAGCTACCGTGATAGATTTTTGGTCAACTAAATTTCAGCCTCGCGGGGAAAAGAGGTCCGTCCGCCGATAGAAGACCGGGGCTAGGTAGTATCTTGTGATCCTTACTTGATATAAATTATCCACTAATAGCCGGACTTTAAACATCTTCATTCCGTGTTGCTTATCTCCGGGTGCAATTGGAATGACGTTTTGGTAAGCTTAACATACAGCACGGAAACCTGCAAGCACTCACCATTTCTCCATCACAGACTTCTCTTATTGTTTTTCTTTCCGCATACAACTTCGAAGAAAATCTTAAGTTCGGAATATATTCAATAACAGTTAATTCAGCTGTAAGTGTACTTCTGATCGGCTAAGAAGGGCCTTTTCTAAAGACATACAGACAATCTGCCACCATGATGGATCTGATCATCTACCATTGGTACGACCTTGGTATCATATCTGGTATCATCATGATCAGATACTATCGTGCCAATTATCGAACTCTTCAGACATCTCAAAAACTTCTGATAGCCAATTTCCTCGCCCTAATTTTCCATCAATTCGAAGAGTACCGATTCCCAGGAGGATTTCCCGCTATTATGAACATCGCTGTGCAGTCAAGCGATGCTCCTGATCGATACCCTCTTAATGCCTATTCTGGGATGATCACTAATGTCATCGCGACCTATGGTCTATATCTCCCTGTGATCTTCTTCCCGGACGTCGTCTGGCTCGGCCTTACATCTGTCCTATTTGGATTTGCACAAGTGTGGATCCACGGCATAATGATCAACATAAAACTTGGCAGTATCTACAACCCTGGACTTACAGCTGTGGTTCTAGGGTTTGTTCCAATTGGACTCAAGTATATCCGACATATGCAAGAAATTGGCATGCTGACAACCCGAGATTGGATCTTTGCAACCCTTGGGGCGGTAGCATTTGGTTATGGCCTTCTCATAAAGAGTACTTTTGGCTGGTTACCTGATTACGAAACATTGTATCCTTTCACGCAAGCTGAGATGCAACGATGGGGCGCCAGGCTTGCAGGAATGGTTTAGAAGGCATCAGGTGACAAGAGACGATTGATTTTAGATCGGATTCTACTGTGAAGACTGGAGTGTAAGCTGTTTGTTTTCGACATTGGTCATTGAGCGGAGCGAGTAAGAAAACATGGGAGCGATGGTGGCTGTATGAAATCATTGGCATTGTAGTCTTATTGTAGCCAATAGATGCGGGTTCCCACATTCAAGGTTGTTCTACATGTTACAAAGCAGCTTCATATAGATTTTGCCTTTTTAAGGCAACGCTGACAGCGCAAAAGTATCATTAACCTCAAAAGACCCACTTCTACACCGTCTACAACATCTAAACCCACACTCCCAAGGACCCAGGAAGGCGTAGTGGATATGCTCTGTAGGTGGATATCGCTCTATCCTTGAAACTGTATTAGAAGTAAAGAAACCGAATAATGCAGTCATATTCCGAATAGTTGTTCTGCCTCCGTGTGTGTCCATGTAGGAGAGAAGAATGCAGGTAGCCCAAGGCATGTAAGACACCCCAGGCACACTATATACCATGTCATCGCTTTCACTACTACAATATGCAAAAAGTTTTGTACGGGGCATGGTGGTTAACTAGCACGAATAGATATTGCATTTCCAGGATTAAAGGGATCGAATTAGCCCTATTAGATACATTATGTATGTGTGTGAATTCATTTAACCTTGCCTTAAGAGAATAGGACACCTTACTGGGAAGATATGTCGCTGAACCAGAGAAATCTAGAGCCGATGCTTAATTAGCTAAAAAGGGGTGGCTATTAGTCTCCTGGAAAATTGCCCTTTCATGCTATAATATATGGTTGTGCCCGATCTCGTTGTGCCCGCATGAATGCTATGGATTGAATTTTACGCCCTACTAAAATGTCGAAGTCTAGAGCGAGGCTGTAAGAGTTCCAGCTATCTTCACAAAAAGCACGCAGTTCTTCGAAATTATTCTACGATATCCGCATCTAGGTTTAAAGGGTGTACCTAGTCAGGATCTTATCATACTGATCGTTAAGGACATATGCTGTTAATACTCACGATTTCTTTCATAGCATTCGGATCAAGCTGAACTGAATTTGGCTAGGGAAAGTCCCACTGCTGTTTCTTGGTTTATTTCCTGTAGGTCACCAGAATTTCCATAATTACATTTTCCGGCCTAGGCTAGACCAATAGTGAACATTTAATATATTTGGAAGCATATTTATCCTAGTAGCATACCACAGACGTGTAGATATACGCAGCTGTCAAGCAACATGGTAATCGTGAGCTAATACAAGACATTATTGTCTAGTAAGCTACAAGAGTAGCGAACCACTCTTTGAAAAGAGTAACCTTCTTGCTCCAAGCAATAGGAATCTGGCCCCAACCATCACCGACGTGCTGGACCTGCTTCTTGGAGCTGACTGCGGGCCAAGCAACAGTGGTATCAGCGCCATTGGGATTACCAGTCTTGATGAAGTTGGCCCAGTAGTCGTTCATTTTTTTGGCAATCTCGTAGTCCTCAGCCTTCCACGGCAGGTCAGTAGTGGCGTATAGATTGTTCAAGACGTAATTGATCTCAGACTCGTGGTAAGCACCGGAGGTCTGACCAGGGGGGCGTGGTCCCAGAAGTAGTTCCAAACCTTGGAAGTCTTGGAGCTCTGCCACATCTGGGTCCACAACCAGGTACCGACCTTGGAGCGGTCAGTGAACATAGAGTTGTAAGCACCTGCAGCAGTGGATTCGTTGGCGGGGTAGAGCTCAAGGAAGCGGTCGGCCCAAGCACCGCTGTAGGTCTCATTGAGGTCCTCGTAGTATTCCTCGAGGGTGAGCTCGAGACCGTAGGTGGCGCCGTTCTCATCTTTATTGTTTCCGGTAATGACAGGGACATCGTGGGCGAGACCTTTCTTTAATATATTGAGGTAGGTATCGGGCATTGCATAGTAATCAAGGGTAGCCTCGAACATAATAGTGTCCTCTTTGGTGGTACCGGTGGCACCATTCAGAAGCTCCTCCGTAGTCAAAATACGGGCCTCAGCAATACTAGAGACGTTGATATTTGACAGATAAGTCACGCCATCTTCGAGAGCGGTATCGAGAGTGCCGTAGGCCTCCGCCAGGCTGGTACAGAGAGGATCGTGAGGGTCACGCACACCACTTTCAATGATGGCTCCAACAATCAATCCCTTAGTGAGGGGACTGTACAGAATGTGCTGGGTAGCGGCAGATCCAGCAGACTGGCCCTGAACGGTGATATGATTGGGGTCACCACCGAAGTCGGCAATGTTTGCCTTGATCCACTTTAGAGCGGCGAATTGGTCGAGCATACCCCAATTTCCCGAGCTGTTGGAGCCAGTAACCTTCTTGAACTCCTCAGAGAGCTCAGGGTGAGCGAGCCAGCCGAAGGGACCAGTACGGTAGTTGTAGTTGACGAAGACAATACCCTTGTCGGCCATGCCACCGCCGTCAAACAGAGGATCGGCAGCAGTCGATTCTGCCGGGTAACTCCACATAACCACTGGGAGCTTAGCATCGACGGAATTGGCGGGAGACCAGATGTTGAGATTCAAACAGTCCTCGTCAATAGTGAAGTCGTTGTTACCTGTAGTGGCGGAAGGGCACACAGGACCCCAGTCGCGCGCATCCAAAGTCGAATTCCAGGCACTAGCGGGCTGAGGAGACTTCCAGCGGTTCTCACCACCGGTGGTAGCAGCGAATGGGATACCTTTCCAGACAGTGATGTCCTTCCAGTTCGTCATATTACCGGTGTTGGTGCTGTTGAAGGCAGGGTATCCCTTAACATAGCCATATTTGGTTTCGATGATGGTATCATAAAGAGCGGCAGAGGCCAAAGGCACCAGGCCCAACGCAACGGGGAGTGCAATACCACGCATAGTAGCTGATTCGACAAAGAGAAAGTGGATTGGTTCTTCAATTCGAATTCAGGAAGATCAACATGGAGTCTTATAATAACTTCTTGTCTTCGATGTTTCGGTCATTCTCTCGATCGAGGCGTGTCGGGAATACCCGAAGAAGATTAACCTGTGCAACGCGTCCTCCGAAGGCTCTTTCTCCTCTCCAATTTAATTGAAGCTGGGCAAAATCCTCTAATATCCATCTAGATATGCAGATCCCGATCTCCGTGATACGCATACGTCGGAGTTAGCTGCTGCTGCGGGACTAGCGTTGCTCGGATATAACGGTCGGGAGCCCCAATCCTAGTGAAGAATCAGTTCGGCCCGAGAGCATACGTCGCAACACGCTCCTTAATTTTAAACCGCCGTGATTGATGAGATACCGCTGACGTGGCCCTTTCAATGTTGGGGTTCTCCATGATAGCCCTCTCACTAACGTGCTGCATAGTCTAGGATGAAGGGAGATAGCGTGCAAGGTTACAGAGTATGACACCGGGAAAGAAGCCAGATTGGATAAGGTCCTGATCCAAAAACACGTGAAAATAGACTCGGCATACGAAGGTCAATAAGCTGTTTCGTACCCACTCCGAGCGAAACAGCCCGCGCCGATGAAAAAACCGGTTCCTAGAGCTTTGCGTTTGTCAAGATGCGAGACCTAGAATATCATAGGGCTAAATTACCATATTTGGATGGTTACCATAGCGGGTATTTTTTTAAGCCCTGATCCTTTCGTCGGGGATCTAGCTAATTGGTGGGTACTTGTCTGTATTCACCACGATCGGCATGAACTCTTCAGGGGCTACCCACCCCGTTATTCTATCATTAGACGCGTCATGAGTGAAAAAAACATGGCGTTGTCAGCAGTATAGCTTGATGGTACCATGGCACTCGGGATGAAACACATGACTTGGTAATTGTTTACGAGGAGCATATAAACTTTCCAAGATGAGCCACTTTTGCTCAAGAACATTCAAACAAGACTCGACGTACCGACACGGCCGGACTCAATATGCATAGAGCTCTGTCACTTCTTGCATGGTCATGCGCAGCCTATGCTACTTCTTTGCGCAGCGCATGCACTGCCTCCCATATTCGCGATTCCTTGCCCGAAGACGGATACATTCTCGGCGTTATATTTGATCATTCCTCGGTCACTGCCAGTCCCGTTTACAATGCCTCTCACTCTGGCGAGGTTTTCTTCCCGGATGCGACTATAAACTACTGCAATATCACGTTTTCCTACACCCACACAGGATCTGATCAATCTGTGATTGTCGGATACTATATGCCCTCGCCTGAGAACTTCAAGAACCGATTCCTCGCTACTGGAGGCGGTGCGTACGCCATTCAGTCGGGGTCTATGTCAGCCCCTGGTGGCGTAATGTATGGCGCTGTCTCTGG
This sequence comes from Penicillium atrosanguineum, assembly GCF_028827265.1. Classification (NCBI taxonomy): domain Eukaryota; kingdom Fungi; phylum Ascomycota; class Eurotiomycetes; order Eurotiales; family Aspergillaceae; genus Penicillium; species Penicillium atrosanguineum. Next base: position 1,392,650 of record NW_026623138.1, on the reverse strand, counting down.
CTTTACAGATGGAGGATTTGGCAGCATGGATACCGACTTTGACGACGTTTTCCTGCTCCACAACGGAACTATCAATTGGCCTTCTGTGTATATGTTTGGCTACGAAGCGATTAAGGAGATGACCATCATCGGCAAGCAGCTTACCAAGACTTTTTACGACGTTGCCGATAACAGCAAGTTGTACTCCTACTACCAGGGCTGCTCAGAAGGTGGTCGCGAGGGTTGGTCTCAGGGCCAGCGCGCGGGCGAGGAGTACGATGGCTTAATCATCGGCGCACCTGCCATTCGTTACGCACAGCAGCAAGCTAACCACCTCTACTCGAACGTTGTGGAGAGGACCATTGACTACTACCCTCCTCCATGCGAGCTGGAAAAGATTGTGAATGAGACAATTTCCGCCTGTGATCCTCTGGACGGACGCGCTGATGGTGTCGTTGCTCGCTCTGATCTCTGTCAGCTTTATTTCAATATGACTTCCATCATCGGAAAGTCGTATTATTGTGCTGCCTCTACCAGCAGTACCCTTGGCCTTGGCTTTGGCAAACGTCAGGCTTCAACTGAGCCAGCCCAAAACGGCACTGTGACGGCCGAGGCTGTTTCCGTTGCTCAGACAATTTTGAATGGCCTGTACGACTCGCAAGGACGCCGTGCATATATATCTTATCAAATGGGTGCCTCTTTCGATGATGCTGCGACCACTTATAACTCGACCACTGGCGAATGGGAATTGGTATGTTCTCGACTTAGTCTTAGCTGAGGGGGCTTGTGCAGCATTATGCTAATTTAAACAGAATATCGCTGGTGCTGGTGGTGAATGGGTTGCTCGCTTTTTGGAGTTGCATGATGAAGACAACCTTTCCACCTTAGAGGGCGTCACCTATGACACACTCGTAGGCTGGATGAAGCAGGGAATGACCAGATATATGGACTCACTGCAGACTACCCTGCCTGATCTTACTGAGTTCTATGAGAACGGTGGCAAGATCATCCACTTCCATGGTGAGCAGGATGAGTCAATTCCCACTGGGTCATCGGTGCACTATTACGATTCTGTTCGCCAAACTATGTATCCAAAAATGACTTATAACTCAAGCACCAGCGCTCTAAAGGAATGGTATCGCCTTTTCTTGGTCCCTGGAGCTGCCCATTGTGCTACCAATACCGCTCAGCCCAACGGACCCTTCCCTCAGACCAACTTCGAGGTCATGTCTCGTTGGGTTGAAAATGGCATTGTGCCTCAAACTCTGAACGCAACTATTCTCCAGGGTGAGCATATAGGAGACAACGAGCAGCTTTGTGCCTGGCCTCTTCGTCCTTACTGGAGGGACGGTAAGACCTTGACCTGCGAGTATGATCAGGCCTCGATTGACACCTTTGACTATAATTTCGATGCATACAAGCTGCCCTTGTACTAGATCCTGGTAGATTTGAGATTGAGACTTGCCTCAACGGTACCTATTCTCACTTATCTATCCACTGTATTTGGATAGACTATTCTACATAGAAAGAGGCTATTTCTCCCCATTTGAATCTTGATTTAAGAATTCCTTTGAATTATGTTAGATTATTCCATATGTCCATTTCTTGCCTTCTTTTCGGAAGATAACTTAAAGCTGCGTAGAAAGAATAATTCACTATATGTGCTCGTAGACATTCATCTCCAGCTGCGGCAGAAAACTCTGATATATCGCCGCAAAAGGGATAGGTAGGTTCAGGCTAATTCATTGTGGAGGTCCACGTGCTAAGTTCCGCATGGGATAATAAACCATGACCCAAATTCGGTCAGGGTATGTCCCCAGTCTGCATTGTCAGACGGCCATCGAGCCATCCCCATTTCACTATTTAACATGATGTTTATCTATCTTTGTAGTAAACCTGATCATATGCTCATCGACGTTGACTTGAGAGCTGGTCACCCCTGAGCTTGTGACTAATCCTCAGCACTCTACACCATGGGCGCCCTGAACACCCTGAACACCCTGGTCCGGATACATTCTCTGTGTTTCTGAGCTAACGTGCCCTACATAGAGACCCTCGAAGTCACAGGCCAGCCTCTATGGTGGGCCCGATTCCAGCTGGTGGAGAACAATTACAGCAGAAATCGCTTGCCACAGGCTAATTGTGATACATGCCAATCATACTGCATTCTGTACGTATGGGTTAGCCCACACGGTGTCTACCTGGACCACACCATGGATTGTCGCGTAAAAATGCGTGCATTTCACTGTATCCAATAGATCGCTCGCGCTGGTATGACGCGGAGGGTGTGATCAAGGTAGCTCAAGGTTACTAGTCGGCCGTCAGGAGAGAAGGCCAGGGGGCTAGAAAGGCCTTTGAGGGTCTGGTTTAGAGCACCCGTGGCGGTATCCCAAAGCCGGACAGACCCGTAGGAGCCCGAGGCTACCACTCGGCCATCAGGAGAAAAGGCTACCGACAAAACTATACTGGAATGGCCTTTGAGAATGTGCTGTAGAGTGCCCGTGGAGGTGTCCCAGAGCCGGATGGTATGATCCCTAGAGGCTGAGGCTACTAGTCGGCTGTCGGGAGAGAAGGCCACCGACAAAACTGAATCAGAATGACCTTTCAGAGTCCGTCTGTAGATGGTTGACGAAGGGCCCGTGGGGGTACTATCACATAGCAGGACGGTGTGGTCAACACAGCCGGAGGCTACTAATTGGCTGTCGGAAGAGAATGCCACTGACAGAACCCCACCAATATGGCCACTGTTAAATCGATGTGCTGAGGATCTCTGCCAGATCCTGAAATTGTGAGTTACAGGCTTAACGGAGTAATCAAGATAGCCAGAGGCTACTAGTCGGCCGTCGGGAGAGAAGACTACCGGACTAGAATGGAGTTTGAGGGTCTGATGTAGAGCACCTGTGGCGGTACCCCAGAGCCGGACAGAACTAGCAGGAGCTCCCGAGGCTAATTCTCGGCCATCAGGAGAGAAGGCCACTGAATCAACACGAAATGAATGGCCTTCGAGGATCTGCTGTAAAGCGCCTGTGGCAGTATCCCAGAGCCGTACAGTCCGATCCTGAGAGCCCGACGCTATTAGTCCGCTGTTAGGAGAGAAGGCTACCGACAAAACCCCTTTAGAATGTCCCTTGAGGGTATGCTGTAGAGAGCCTGTGTCGATATCCCAGAGCCGTACAGTTCGATCCTCAGAGCCAGAGGCTACTAGTCGGCCGTTGGGAGAGAAGACTATCGAATGTACCAAATCAGAATGGCCTTGAAGGATCTGCAACTTCGTGGCGCATTTTTCATCGCTTTTTGGTAACCTGGATGTATTGCGGTCTTTGACTTCGGCCACATGGCCATGACGTGGCCTCAAGATTTTTGAAATACTTCGTTCGCTTTGCACCTTTTGGGGGACAATTCGACAAAGCAGGTCTTTCGCATATGCTGCCGCAACCATTGCCGCAAACCCTTGCCATTCTTTACTCTTGTGCGAATCGGAGTAGTCGCAAATACCACGGATCACAAGGCACGGAAAGTTGTTCATCAGCCCGGCCGCTTCCATTTCAAAGCATAAAACACCCTTTTCCGCGGCAAGTCTATCACGGACCGAAGCATCCTTTATTAGCTGATTGCTTGACGCAATCAACCCGTAGTGCACGGCAGAGCTGTCTTCATCCTCAGCTCGAGGATTTCGCGACATCAAACTTGTTGAATCATTACCACAAAATATTGCGCAAGATGATCCACTTTTTTCTGGATGAACGATATGGTTTTGGTAAAGCCGGTCACTTTCTTGCTCTGGCCGTTTATATTTTTTCTGTAGCCTTAGCTTTTTCTCAAGAACCTTGTTAACTTTCTCTTCAAGTCGATTGCCCTCGCTCTCATACCGCGCTCTAAGTCCGTTAACCGCTGCGAGGAGGATAATAGGTGGCTGATCGAGAAAGCCCGTCAACTGAAAGCTTTGGCCTTGTATCGTTCTACCGAAATCGTACTGGATCACTCCACCTCGGCCATTGAAAGGAATGCTAACCACAACATCACCAAGGCGTATATCGTGATTTGGGCTTGGCGCTCCGCCACCGATACCGACCATCAGACCGATTCGAACATTTGGGAAGTTATGCAACATATCTTCGGCAACTCGCGTTGCCGAGGAGGTGCCGTATAAACCTAAAGGTAGAACAGAAATTACCACATTGTGCTTTCCGACCCTGCCCAATGTATAGTCGTTTTTGTTGTGAGCTGGCAAGTATTCTGGGCCCTCGTGCACTTCATCGAGGAAGGCTTGAGCGGCAACATATTCAGAGGTGATCGCGCAAATCCAGCCAATAGTGTAGTTTTTTGGATCAGACATTCTAATCAAGGCATAATACGAACACACCAAAGTCAACGTGAGCAAGGTTGCGAAGGATCTGGACACCTCTAGCAGTGATTCCTTCCTCTCCAGGAGGCGGGAAACGCGGGGCGGACATCTTTTAGCCTCATCCAGTCACGTGAAGGACATCAAACTCCGTGCCTCGCACTATTCGACTTTCCTTCTCTCTCCTTCCACCATTATTACCATACCTGGGATACTGGGCCGTCGTCTTGACAAATCGGGGTTGACGACAGAAGCCAGTTTCTGGCCAGGTGGCATCCCATCATTTATCCTGCCGAGACGAGCCTAGTTGAGGTGTGGAGTTTCCCGCCTATTGTTAAGGGCTGGCACCGGTTTGTCCGGGATAATTGGGTTTCTAGCAATGAGGAGAGGGACTATTCTAAGGCTCTCCAGCGTCGATCCTTGATCTAATGACCTGGACGTCCACAGAGCAGGACTTTCAGGATGTAAGTTGCATCGGGTATTAAAGTCAAAACAATGGGGAGGCTAAAGCCAAGTATATATATACCGATAAATCCCCGGAGTCAGAGCCTCGGTTCACGCGTGAGGCAAGGAGATGAGGAAAAGATTCGCTCTCAATTCTTCCTTCATATCTAAGCTGAGTCTAACACCCTCTAGGAACTCTCCACATATGGATGTAAAGATGGCGTTTGCGCATGGAGTAGCTGCTACCTTATCGTAGAGGCCCCGAAACCATCAACAAACTGGGCGCTATGGTTGAAAATGTTGTTAATGCGCTATGACTTGAAAATGAGCTCCATATTGCTTATGAAGCATTTGTTCTATCTCCTTAGAAGAATGAGGCTATTATTCTTGATAATTTCAAGCGGTACCAGGTTCTTGAGACTGCCAATTTTAACATCGTTAAGCTAAACAGCGATGGCCAAGTTCTTTTGACCCTTATCATGAATCTGCTATGCTCGTGGACAAACGTGCCTTGAATACAGGATATGTACTTGTTGCGATCTTTGGCCTTGGTGAGAGTCTCGATGATTTCTCTCGCGTCCGTTTTCTGGACCTTTTTGATCCTTGTGTGCGAATTCAAGGCCAAGGAGAAAGTGTTGAGGACCAAATGGAACATTTTCAGTCTAATATGGCTCCAGATGATCCGAAACACTGGTTAAGAAAAGAAGCGTCAGCTCGGCACCAGTGGAAAAGAAGAAAAAACAAAACAAGAACTAAAATAGATTTGGCTCATATAATCGGGATGAAACAGCCACTTTTGGGTGTCTTATATTTTTATAGGGAGTTGACCGACACCCCTCTGGAGGATGATCGGGAGACGATAGAAGAAAAGCCAAATAAGCTCGGTACGGGGTATTTGGAAGCAGAAAGAGAAGGGAGTGGGCTGGCAAAAGACTTTGATCTATTTGACTCGGGCTTTGAATTATAGTTAATAACCATGATCTATAACTAGAGATCATTGGATCGAATGAGATTTGGCCGTTCAACAACAACTATACCGCCTTCTGGATCTATCCAAGTCCGATTTTAAAGCCAGAATTGGTCTTTTTTGGCACTCGTCAGTGAGGATTGAATTGGCTCTACGAAACACGGTTGGCTAGCGTCAATTGGAGTCAGTTGATGTTTATGACTGAAAGCTGTGTTCATTGCTGGCAAGAGAGAAAGTATTAGACTACTTAGCTCTTCGAGAGTTAATCAATGGGAAAGACTTCACTTTTGAGCCCGTTGTCTTTGATCTGGTCGAACACGGTCTTTCATCCTATAGCGAACAATGTTATTCTACATCTCCGTCATGATATCTCACGTCAGGAACAACCAAGAAAAAAACAAGGAATGTTTTAAGATCTTTTTTTTTTTTTGGTTCTGGAGCTTGAAATGAAAGGAGTGCAAAACAACGTTATGAGAACGATGAACAGATTTCAACCCCTATCAAGTCTAGTCAACACTTTTTGGCATTACTTGTGGACCATGCTACATATTACCCCGCTTGCTCGTGACCTTGATATCCCTGTGGCAATCCTAGCAATTTTGTAAGATCGATTGAAGGCAGAATCCCAACATAGGTTGTTACTTTATTGCTCTTTCTTGGTGGTGCCAATGATTAGCCTAAGACCATAGCTACAGAAGATTGTTTATTACGGCCTCAAGTCAGATAGCAGGATCATTTTCGAATCGAACGAGAGAAAGAAAAGCGACCGAGGCAATTTCCAAGCGAACTTTCTGCACCGAATGTTCCTCGTGACCCCACATGAAAGCCAATGAATAGAATGAGAAATCAAGGAACGCAAAGAGGCCTATGACAAGTTTTGACAAGTCGAAGACTGGGGCACCCCATAGGGTACCCACTTCGGGAACCCACAATCCGAGCCGCAATACGAATACAACTGTCAACCCGTTCCAAGAAAAGGTCGGGGGTCCCGTGCGAATCGCTCAGCCTGACAGGATAGATCTTCAACCCTAGCAGATATTACTGGTCAAAAGTGGCCGTACAGGTAAACTGAGGAAATCGGGATTGTAGGGAGGAAGAGGAAGGTTACTGTAGAAAGACGGTGTAAACAGTGAGCCTCGGATCGCCAGAGTGGCAATGAATCCCCTAAAAAGAAAATCCACAATTTCTTGGCATAACAAACTTGTCAGGGATTATTAGTTCAGAAAGGAGAAACCCCCGATAAAGGTGGAGCCCCTTGGTGATCGACAGGGATGACAGGTAACGCTGCGGAGTCCCTATTAAACTATCGATGATCGTTCGGGAATTGCTTCTCTAAACGTACTAGGTTCAGCTGTGCAAGCTGTCTGCGGGTAGATCGCCACGAGCTAGTGGAGGCGACGGCATGTCTTCAACGGTTTTGGTGAAAATGCTTTAATGCAAGATACGAACTATCCTTTCTCAGGGGGAAAACAAACACTGGATATAAAATCTGGAATCCCATGACATTCCTTTTGAAATGTCAATTCACCTATAGTCACTCTTTTTTTCCTTATGATTTTTTCCCATCTATTTGGCCTGCTGGCCGCCACAGCCGGCCTGGCCAAGGCCGTCAACATCACCGGTTATGAATATGTCGTCGTTGGTTCCGGTGCTGGTGGTGGTCCTTTGGCCGCCCGCCTCGCTTTGGCCGGTCATAAGACACTTCTGCTCGAGGCTGGTGATGACCAGGGTGAAAACTACAACTATACTATCCCTGCCTACTCTGCCAGAGCCTCAGAGGATGAGAAGCTCTCGTGGAACTTCTTCGTGCACCACTATGAAGATGATGAACGCCAGGCTCTCGATTGGAAGACGAGCTATGACACACCCGATGGCGGTATATACACCGGCCTGAGTCCTCCTGAGGGCTCAACGTTGAAAGGAACCCTCTATCCTCGTACAGGAACCCTTGGTGGATGCACTGCTCACAACGCCTTGATTGCAGTCTATCCCCACCAGTCTGACTTTGAATACATTTCGACCCTTACCGGCGATAGTTCTTGGACACCTGAAAACATGCGCAAGTACTTTGTCAAGCTGGAGAGGAATGGTTACTTGCTCCCCGGAGCTAAGGGCCACGGTTACGAAGGCTGGCTGTCAACCGAGACCGCGCCCCTCAGCATTGTTTTGGAGGACCCCCAGCTGCTGGATATGCTGACGGGAGGAGCTTTTGCTCTTGGTAACTTGACCGATAACATCATGAACATTGGCACTCTGCTGGCTGGCGATGCCAATGCGGATACCAAAGCCCGTGACACCAATCCTGGCTACTACCAGATCCCTATCTCGACTGATGATGCCCACCGCAACGGTGCTCGCGAATTCATCATCGCTGTGCGGGATGCTAAGAACGATGATGGCTCTAAGAAGTA